>NW_028227259.1:65425216-66025216 GCF_978045245.1 Mus caroli | reverse complement strand
CACAGTAGATGCATGGTGATGTTCACTTATTATCCCAGTACTCAATAGGCGGAGGAAGGAGGATTGAAAGTTTGAGACTATCTTGGACTTAAGCATTGTTTCAAAAAAGGAATAAATATGACTGCATTTCAATAAAACTTTATGTACATTTAAATTTGTACAAATAAGAGAGAATTGCCCTTAAGTCAACCCTGTACAAAACAGATGGGAATAGACCTGTGGGTCCTAGTTTGCTGACTCCTGCTGGAGCACATGTGGAAAGGCGAACTGTTCCTGAGAACAATGTTGCAGATTGAAATCAAAGATTAAAATATAAATACAGAGAGAATTGTCGATATGGAGTTGGGGAGCTAAGGAAATTTTCATTCAATGGTTTCTATTTTATAGTGAAAATATAAATTGAATACTAACCATTTTTCATTGATGACTTATTAATGGCTTGTATTACTTTAGAAGATTTGCATGTACTAACTCATTTACTGTTTATTTCACAGGCAGTACTATTTTATCATTAAGGAATCACATCACAGAACTGACAAGAAACACATGCAGACCATTTACCTTCAGAATACACGGCCTTGCTCAGTGAAGGCCATCGACTAGGGAGAATAAGGACTAGTAAGGAGCAGTCATCTGAGAGGTGTGAAGGGCAGGGTGATTGAACAATGCATCGAGATCTTAAGGGATGTCAAGACCTCAGTTGAGACTGGGAATTATAAATAGAGGGCGCCATCAATCAATCTGCTGATGTGATTTACTCAGGAGGAGGGCAGCTGCTTGTGTGCAGGCACTGAGAAGACAGATTGTTGGGTTTTCTGCAGTGAAGCTGTTTTGGGGGATGGCAGAAGGTCAAAAACACAGTGGAGACTGAGTGTGGCTGCAACAGTTTACAGAGGGAAGAAGCCTTTAGCAGTGTTTCCCGATTATTAAAATGATTTCTCTTCTATAGTTGTAATTTTTCTGTCTTGGGTCACCTCTGGCTTATCCATGTCCTGAATTAGCAATCCAAGGGCATATTATTATTTCAGACACTTCTTATAGTAATTCACAATAAAAATATTAATTCAGTAATATAGAAAGCACCAAATTTTACTTTGTAATTTGAGAATTTAGGTATAAAAATTCAAACTGAGAGTCAAATAAAACATTTATGTACATCATAGTTATGCAACCCAATAAAACTTTTTTGCAATATAAAATTGGCTACATGGAAAATGCTACATAAAATTCATGTATGATTGAACATTCACAGATCAATAATGTACTGTAAAAATTACTTTTTTGATAATTTTGGAGTATTAAAAATGTGGCTATAAACAGAGTTACAAAGTATGCATGTGGTTAGGTAATAGTGAGATGGATAATTAGAAATGAACATTGAATTTAGCATGATGACATGACCTTGAATTCAGTTAGTTGTGAGAAATCAGTTTCTGACCTCATTCCAAGTCTACTGCCTTTGGGTCCACATTTAACTAAAGCCCAATGTGCATGTACATTTCTACATACATGACCAACTAAGAAGCATCTATTCACATTATATTAAAGAGATAAACTATAAAATGAGTATCCCATATCCATAATGCTTGGTAGGAAAAATATCTCAGTTTTTCATAGTGGCATACTTACACATGTAGAGTTATAGCTTAGGGTTGTGAACTAACCCTTAATAGGAAATTAATTTATGTTTCTTATAGGCCTAGGCCTTATGCATACAGCTTGCATAATTTAATTCTTGATTTTTAGTGTGCCTGTGCTGTGTTTGTAACTTACCACATAGCAGAGCTATAGAATTTTCCAATTCTGGGTTTCAACCTTTTTGAATTTTGAATTTTTTGATGGGTGTCCTCAGCTTGGGGTCTTGTGAAGTAAATTTTGGGATGATAGAAAACATCTATTTTGATGGTGTTGTGTGTATTTGTTTTTTACTTTTGGTTTACTAATGACCACATTTGATGTCAAATAAACTTTTAGGTAAAAGATGAATTTGGTGTGAGAATGGGGAGAAAGAAGACAGGTTTAATTAGATTTTACATTTTAGTGACTGCTTGCAAAAAAATATTGATCATTCATAGTTTTATTCTTTTAATTAGATATTTTCTTTATTTACATTTTAAATTTTACGCCCTTTCCTAGTTTCCCCACCAAAATCCCCCTATCCTCTTCCTCCTCCCCCTGCTCACCAAACTACCCACTCCTGCTTCTGTCCCTGGCATTTCCCTATACAGGGGCATATAACCTTCACAGGACCAAGGGCCTCTCCTACCATTGATGACCAACTAGGCCATCTTCTGTTACATATGCAGCTGGAGCCACGAGTCCCTCCATGTGTTTTCTTTGGATGATGGTTGTCTTAGTTAGGGTTTTACTGCTGTGAACAGACACCAGGACCAAGGCAAGTCTTATAAAAATCAACATTTAATTGGGGCTGGCTTACAGGTTCAGAGGTTCAGTCTATTATCATCAAGGTGGGAGCATGGCAGTATCCAGGCAGGCATGGTGCAGGAGGAGCTGAGAGTTCTATGTCTTCATCCAAATGCTGCTAGTGGAAGACTGACTTCCAGGCAACTAGGGTGAGGATCTTATACCCACACCCACAGTGACACACCCATTCCAACCAGGTCACACCTATTCCAACAAGGCCACACCTTCAGATGGTGCCACTCCCTGATCCAAGGATATACAAACCATCACATTCCACTCTCTGGTCCCCATAGACTTGTTCAAAAACATGAGTCTATGGGGGCCATACTTAAGCATAGCATAATGCAAAATGCATTTAGTCCAACTTTCAAAGTCCTCATAGTCTATAGCGGTCGCAACAATGTTTAAAGTCCAAAGTTCAAGGTCTCTTCTGAGATTCATTCAACTCAATTAACTGTAATCCCCAAAGCAAGGCAGGAAACCAGCTGGGCAAACTCCAAACTGCATCTCCATGGCTGCTGTCAAAGCAGTCTTCAGATCTCCACTCCTTGTTCATGTTTTTTTTTTTTTTTTTTTTTTTTTTTGACTGCAACAAACTGCTTTCTCCTGGGCTGGTTCCACTCCCTGTTAGCAGCTTTCCTCAGCATGTATTCCATGGCTCTGGCATCTTTAACATCTTTGAGTCTCCAAGGCAATTTCAATGTTACAGCTTCTTGTTTCAGTGTCTGGGATTCCACTTGATCTTTTGGACTCCTCCTAAGGGCTGGCATCACTTTTCCATCTCTGCTCTGTAGCACTCTATGCTCAGGTTGATCCACTCCACTACAGCTGCTGTTCTTGGTGATCATCCCATGGTACTGACATCTCCAATACACTGGGGTGTTCCACTCCAACTAGGCTTCACCATTAGCCTCTCATAGGCTCTCTTCAGGGTGCCAAGCCTCAAATTCTTTGCATGACCCCTTCAGTCCTGGGCCAATAACTACAGCTGAGGCTTTAACTTCTCCAATGGCCTTCCCTGGCCTCTCACAGTGCTAAGCCTCAGCTTCTCTCCATGATCCCTTCATTCCTTCACAAGCAGTACCACCTGAGTGACTCTTACACATTACCAAGTCCAGCCGCAGCATGAAGTACAACCTTGGGTATCTCTGGAACACAGCTTCTTTGTGCTCCCAGAAAACAATTTCCAGAAGATTTCACCTCAGTAATGCTGGTCTCTTCTTAATTACTGCTAATTCCTTAGCTAACCAGCAACAATTTTCCCAGTGGTTCCTCCCATTCTTAACTCTAGAGCCAGAGCCACATGGCTGAAGATGCTGAGTTCTGCTGCTTACAGGAACTAGAACATGATTCCCTTGTACTATCACATTATCACTAGCTTTATGTTTTCTAAATCATTCACTGCCTAAGCTTGGCATCTTGGTACTTGCTCTGTAGATTGACCTTGAATGTAGAGGTCAGCATGCCTGTCTCATGGGATTAAAGGTGTGTACCACCTTGCCTGGATCTAATTAAGCTGGGTAGAATCTTGCCCCAAGGTCCCACTCCCTTAATCTGTTATCTGCTAGAACACAAGATTTTGCTCCATTTCACTTCCTGGTACTCCTTTAGTACTCAAACCATATATTTTATATTTTTCCTTTCTAAGCTTGCTATGCTTGTTCATACTTCTCTTCATAAGACTTAACCAGAGAACAAAGTCTCTGCTGGGCTTTTCTGAAACTTCTTTTGTCAATGCAATTAATCCAAGTCTCTTCACCTTAGCCTCAGGCAGACTTTTCAGACAAGAGCAAAAAGTAGCCACATTCTTCACCAAAATACCACAAAAACAGTCTTTATGCCACATTCTGAAATTCTTCTCCTTTGAAATCTCTTGGGCCAGGTCAACACAGTTCAAATTACTCCCAGCAACTAAGTCTTCCATATTCCTACTAGGATGACCCATTAAGCCCCATTTAAAGCATTC
Source organism: Mus caroli (assembly GCF_978045245.1). Taxonomy (NCBI): domain Eukaryota; kingdom Metazoa; phylum Chordata; class Mammalia; order Rodentia; family Muridae; genus Mus; species Mus caroli. The sequence continues at coordinate 66,020,826 of NW_028227259.1, read as the reverse complement.
CATTGCTTTCCAAATACAAAGTCCCCAAATCCACATTCTTTCGAATAAAAACATGGTCAGGCCTATCACAGCAATACCCCACTCCCAGTACCAATTTGTCTTAGTTAGGGTTTTACTGCTGTGAACAGACACCAGGACCAAGGCAAGTCTTATAAAAATCAACATTTAATTGGGGCTGGCTTACAGGTTCAGAGGTTCAATCTATTATCATCAAGGTGGGAGCATGGCAGTATCCAGGCAGGCATGGTGCAGGAGGAGCTGAGAGTTCTATGTCTTCATCCAAATGCTGCTAGTGGAAGACTGACTTCCAGGCAACTAGGGTGAGGATCTTATACCCACACCCACAGTGACACACCCATTCCAACCAGGTCACACCTATTCCAACAAGGCCACACCTTCAGATGGTGCCACTCCCTGATCCAAGGATATACAAACCATCACAATGGTTTAGTCCCAGGGAGCTCTGGGGGTACTGGTTAGTTCATATTGTTGTTCTTCCCATGGGGTTGCAAACCCCTTCAGCTCCTTGGGTACTTTCTCTAGATCCTTCATTGGGGACCCTGTGCTCCATCCAGTGGATGACTGTGAGCATCCAGTTCTGTATTTTTCAGGCACTGGCAGAGCCTCTCAGGAGACAGCTATATCAAGCTCCTGTCAGCAAGCTCTTGTTGGCATCTTCCATAGTGTGTGGTTTTGGTGGTTGTTTATGGGATGGATCCCCAAGTGGGGCAGTCTCTGAATGGTCATTCCTTCAGTCTCTGCTTCACACTTTGTGTCTATAACTCCTTCCATGGGTATTTTGTTCCCTCTTCTAAGAAGAATCAAAGTATCCACACTTTGGTCTTCCTTCTTCTTGAGTTTCATGTGTTTTGTGAATTGTATCTAGGGTATTCCATGTTTCTGGGCTAATATTCACTTATCAGTGAGTGCATATCATGTGTGTTCTTTTGTGATTGGGTTACCTCACTCAGGATGATATCCTCCAGATCTATCCATTTGTCTATTAATTTCATAAATCCACTGTTTTTAATAGTTGAGTAGTACTCCATTGTGTAAATGTACTACATTTTCTATATCCATCCTCTGTTAAGAGACATTGGGGTTCTTTCCAGCTTCTGGCTATTATAAATAAGGCTGCTGTGAACATAATGGAGCATGTGTTCTTATTACAAGTTGGAGCACGTTCTGGGTATATGCTCAGGAGTGGTATTACTGGACCCTCTAGTAGTCTGGGGTGTTGGATGTCAATCGAACAAGATGATCATGCGACTGTTGTCTTTGAGTTTGTTTATATAGTGGATTACATTGATGGATTTCCGTATATTAAACCATCCCTGATTTCCTGGGACGAAGCCTACTTGGTCATGATGGATGATAGTTTTGATGTGTCCTTGGATTTGATTTGCGAGGATTTTATTGAGTATTTATGCATCGATATTCATAAGGGAAATTAGTCTGAAGTTCTCTTTCTTTGTTGGATCTTTGTGTGGTTTAGGTATCAGAGTAATTGTGGCTTCATAGAATGAATTGGGTAGAGTATCTTCTGTTTCTATTTTGTGTAATAGTTTGAGGAGAGTTGGAGGCATTCTTTGAAGGTCTGATAGAACTCTGTACTAAACCCATCTGGTCCTGGGCTTTTTTTTTTTTTTTTTGAGACTATTAATGACTGCTTCTATTTTTGAGGGGGAAATGGGACTGTTTAGATTGTTAATCTGATCCTGATTTAACTTTGGTACCTTGTATCTGTCTAGGAGGTTGTCCATTTCATACAGAATTTTCCAGTTTTGTTGAGTATAGCTTTTTGTAGTAGGATCTGATGGTGTTTTGGATTTCCTCTGGTTCTGTTGTTATGTCTCCCTTTTCATTTCTGATTTTGTTAATTAGGATACTGTCTCTGTGTCCTCTAGTTGGTCTGGCTAAGGCTTTATCTATTTTGTTGATTTTCTCAAAGAACCAGCTCTTGGTTTAGTTCATTCATTGTATAGTTCTTTTTGTTTCCACTTGGTTGATTTTAGCCCTGAGTTTGATTATTTATTGCCATCTATATGTTCTCTCTAGTTTCTTTTTGGTGACACTCTAGTTTTTTTTTGTGGCACTCAGAGCTAAGAGTTTTCTTCCCAGGACTGCTTTTATTGTGTCCCATAAGCTTGGGTATGTTGTGGCTTCATGTTCATTAAACTCTAGAAAGTCTTTAATTTCTTTAGTTTTTTCTTCCTTGACCAAGTTATCATTGACTAGAGTGTTGTTCAGCTTCCCTGAATATGTGGCCTTCCTATTATTTATGTTTTTATTGAAGATCAGCCTTAGTCCTTGGTGATCTGATAGGATGCATGGGGTTATTTCAATATTTTTGTATCTGTTGAGGTCTGCTTTGTTACTGATTATATGGTCAGTTTTGGAGAAGGTACCATGAGGTGCTGAGAAGAAGGTATATCCTTTTGTTTTAGGGTAAGTTGTTCTGTAGATATCTGTTAAATTAATTTGTTTCATAACTTCTGTTATTTTCAATGTGTCTCTGTTTAGTTTCTGTTTCCAGAATCTGTCCATTGATGAGAGTAGGGTGTTGAGGTCTCCCACGATTATTGTGTGTAGTGCAATGGGTGCTTTGAGCTTTAGTAAAGTTTCTTTAATGAATGTGGCTGCCATTGCGTTTGGAGCATAGATTTTCAGAATTGAGAGTTCATCTTGGTAAATTTTACCTTCTGATGAGTATGAAATGTTCCTCCATGTCTTTTTTGATAACTTTAGGTTGAAAGTCAATTTTATTCCGTATTAGAATGGCTACTCCAGCTTGTTTCTTGGGACCATTTACTTGGAAAATTGTTTTCCAGCCTTTTACTCCATGGTAGTGTCTGTCTTTGTTCCTGAGGTGGGTTTCCTGTAAGCAGCAAAAAGTTGGGTCCTGTTTCCCTAGGCACTTTGTTAGTCTATGTCTTTGTATTGGGGAATTGAGTCCATTGCTATTAAGAGATATTAAGGAAAAGTAATGGTTGCTTCCTGTTATCTTTGTTGTTAGTGTTGGGATTCTGTTTATGTGGCTATCTTCTTTTATGTTTGTCGGAAGATTACTTTCTTGCTTTTTCTAGGGCATAGTTTCCGTTCTTGTGTTGGTGTTTCCCGTTATTATCCTTTGAATGGCTGGACTTGTGGAAAGATATTAAGTGAATTTGATTTTGTCATGGAATGCTTTGGTTTCTCCATCTATGGTAATTGAGAGTTTTATTGGGTGTAGTAGCCTGGGATAGCATTTGTGTTCTCTTAGGGACTGTATGACATCTGCCCAGGATCTCCTGGCTTTCATAGTCTCTGGTGAGAAGTCTAGTGTAATTCTAAAAGGTCTGTCTTTATATGTTACTTGACCTTTTCCCCTTACTGCTTTTAATATTCTTGCTTTGTTTAGTGCATTTGGTGTTTTGATTATTATGTGATAGGAGGATTTTTTTTCTGGTCCAGTCTATTTGGAGTTCTGTAGGCTTCTTGAATGTTCATGAGCATCTCTTTCTTTAGATTTGGGAAGTTTTCTTCTATAATTTTGTTGAAGATATTTACTGGCTCTTTGAGTTGAAAAATCTCCATTCTCATCTACACCTATTATTATCCTTAGGTTTATCTTCTCATTGTGTCTTGAACTTTCTGGATGTTTTGAGTTAGGTTTGCTTTTTATGTTTTCTCTGATTTTTGTGTCAATGTTTTCTATGGAATTTTCTGTACTTGAGATTCTCTCTTCCATCTTGTGTATTCTGTTGGTGATGCTTGCATCAATGGCTCCTTATTTATTTCCTAGGTTTTCTATCTCCAGAGTTGTCTCCCTTTGTGATTTCTTTATTGTTTCTATTTCCATTTGTTTTATTCAATTCCTTCACCTGTTTGGTTGTGTTTTACTGTGATTCTTTTAGGGATTTTTTCTTTCCTCTTTAACAGCTTCTACCTGTTCAGCAGTGTTCTCCTCTATTTCTTTAAGTGAGTTATTAATGTTCTTTTTAAAATCCTCTACCAGCATCATGAGATATGATTTTAAATCTGAATCTTGCTCCTCCGGTGTGTTGGGATAACCAGGACTTACTGTGGTGTGAGTAATGGGTTCTCATGATGCCAAGTAGTCTTTGATTCTGTTGGTAACATTCTTGCATTTGCCTTTTGCTGTCTAGTAGTCTGTGGTGGTAGGTGCTCTTTCTCTGGCTGGAGCTTGTTCTTCCTGTGAGTCTGTAAGCCTAGGACAGCACTCCTGGGTGACCAGCTCTCTCCTGGCAAGATCAGTGCACAGAGGGCTATGGAACAGCTGTTGTAGATGTATCTCCTGGTTGTAGATGTAGGCCTGTATGACCTTATCCCAGCTACTTTGCTGCTTCTGAGGCCTGTACACTCCTGAGTGGACTCACCCTAGAGAGTCATCTGAGATCTCCCCTGAGTCCCTGGGGTCAGAGCACTCCTTGGAGGCAAGCTCTTCTCTGGCAGGGAAGGTGCACAGAGGACTGAGGATCAGCTCTGGCTGCAGATGTAGGCCAGAAGGAGCCTGTCCCAGCTGCTCTGCCCATCATTCATAGTTTTGAAGTTCATTTTGTATAGGCTTGTTTGTGCCTGCATTTTGGATTTCTTCTGTAATTTTCTAAGCTCTCCACTTTTAAGATTCTTGATTTGCAGAAGCAATAGTTTCTAGACTCTCAGGAGTCAGACATCAGCTCCATAGGTATATAAACTGCATCGCAACAGAAGAGATCAACAGGGCTGGTTGGTTTCTGCTGCTTAAAAGTATGTTTGAAATCACTTCACAGGGACTTCATAGGAGCAAGAGCTGGGTTGGTAGCACTGGAAGAGAGCTAAGCCATGGAGCTGATGTCATCTTCTGCCATAGGATGTCCAGGCTAAGAAGTGACTCTGCCTATGGTTTTGCAGAAATGAGGTGTCATATGTTCACATGTTTGTGCTCTTCCAAATGCAAAGCAGCCCAATGTTATCATTCTTGCTATTGAGTTTTTTTTTCCTGTGTTTCTTTTTCAAAGCATGAAACATCACGTGAATTAAAAAAAAAAAAGTGGTTATTTAGCTGTGGCAAAGACAACCAGGATCAGGTTTTCCTCTGGTCAAATATTTTTAGGAAGTACACTTTTATTCTTAACTCTCCTGTTTTTTCTTGGAAGAAATATTGAGAATGAAATATCCAAGGGTGAGGACTGAGAACAAAAGCTTTCAAAGGGAAGCAACAGTGGGTTCTATATTTTCATGTGTGTTTTTCTCTTTTTCTTTTAGGATTTAAAAAGACAGGTGGATATAGTTGATATCCTATGCAGAGTGATTATATTTCTCAAGTATTAAATTTGACTTTCATACCTTTGAGTTGATGTTATGTTTTCAAGAGAATACATTAAGTCTTGTGAGTACCTAAATGTTAAGTGTATCTCTTGGACTTAAAAAAAGTTATCCTTTAATAGCCAAAATAACAGTTCTTGAGGATCATCAGTTTACATGTATTATAACATGTATTATTTCAATAAATACTCTGGGAAAAGTTGAGAAGGCAAAAGAATATGATCAAAATACATAGTGTGAGAAAACTTTTTATGGAGTGCTTAATTTGTTCCTCAAAACAATTAAATCTTTTTAGCTTCTTAAAATTATTTCCAAGGAAAAGTTTTCAAAATGGTATTCTTCATCTTTCTTTTAACTGCATACTATGTTTTCTGATATTGTTTTAAACATAGTTCTCACGTAAGTGCATGGTATGACTGGTCACTAATTGCTCAAACTTGAACTCTGAGAATTTAACTTTTGGGTGCCTACCTACTATTCGATGACTAAAACCTACTCATTTTCTTCCTATGTACCTTTCTCCAGGCCTCCTCTTCTCATTTACAGTCCATTCAATATACTCCATGGAGTCTGAAACTCAACATCATTGTAGGATGTTCAGTGGCATAATTGTTTTCTAACCATATGATGAAATGTCAACACTTCCTCCATCTCTCTGGGATTATGCCAATCAAATGATAGCAACATGACCAAATATCTATGGCAAAGCAACCATGCTCCCAAGTGAGAACCAATGTGTAGTGGAATTTTAATTCAGCAACATGGCTGCTCTGTCAAGGGATCAAGTCCAAAGATCTACTAGGTCTGTGTGATCTGTACAGAACACAGATATGCCTTTAATCTCAATAGATAGTGATAAGCAGAACTCTGAGTTCTATTTCAGCCTGGTATAGAGCAAGTTGAAGGTAAAGAAAATCTTAGGTTCCAGGCATTGTGGAATACACCTTTAATCCTAGCATTCAGGAGATAGAGGCATGCAGATCTGTTATTTCTGTTCAGTCAGTTGAGTTCAGTTTAGTCCATCAATGTAGGATGCAGTGCAATGGAATTAAGTTCAGTTCATGCAGCAGAGGCAGTTGAAACCAGAGAATAAGAAGGAACCAGAAGCTAGACTAGAACAAATTGCCAGGGTTAGTTTGAGGCCAAGCAAAGCAACCCATGGAGAAGCTGAGAGAAGCCAAATTGAATCAGATAACTTGGAGAGGAGTTTGAGTCAGAACAGCTGAGTTGAACCAGTCAGCCAGAGTTCAGAACGATCTATAAAGAGTAAACTTATTCAGCAGTAAGTCTCCAAGATGACAATTACATCAGGTGAATAAAAGTTACTTTTTCACCAATGCATTCCCCAAGTCATCTTACAGACTGGTTAAATAAGTCCAATTCATCATATGAATTGTGAAATATAAAACAAATTATCTCAGTATCTTTGTAAAATGCTATATTTAAGCACTCCAACTTTAAAACAACTTCCAAAGCTCTTTGAAGCACCATAAAACTTTCATTCTTTCTTATCTGCATTCATCTGTGTTGGATTTTCTCATGTTATTTGTATTGCCAATTATTTATCTTGAGACTTTTTATAGCTCTTATTTTTCTTAGGATATTTTCATTTGACTCTGTGCCTTTGCCTAGTCAATTTTATTTTATTCTTTATGTCTGGCTTGATATATTATTTTTCTCTAAGAGATCTTCCTTAGCCAGTTACCATTTACCTCTCTAACCTGTCCTATTCAAATTACACCCTTCCATGATACAAATGACTTCTCTTTTTACAGTGTAATTTTGGTGTAATTACCTTCGTGGTGATTTTCTATTTTGTCAAAACAAAAGATCTTTGAAGATGCTTGTACTCTGCTCTATGCTTAACACCCACTCCACAATGTTAGGCATGACCTATACAGCCTAGGCAAAAAGATGTTGAAGAATACTTTGTAGAATATACTGCAAGGAAGCAGTGGACTCAGTCAGACTCTCACAGCAGGAAATGCAGAGAATTCTCATTTACACCTCAAGCAGGAGCTAGCAAGGCAGGATTCTGTTTATATTCTTTTTTCTGGTGACAGTCTCTTGTCTCTGTTTTTCTTGCTTATTTGTTTTTATTGATGCATTTGGCAGTGTCCTCTCCATTCTTACTTTTGTCAAATTATCCCTGACAGCACATAACATTCATATTGGCTTGTCTATTACCAAGGAACAATGTGGTTATGTCATATATTTTCTATAGTGAGCAAAGAACATTACAGGGCAGCCCATTACCTCTGGATCCTGTAATTAGTGAAGAGCAGTGAGGCTCTTGCCCTTGCTCACAGTGCTACTCCTTTGCTTTTTCAAAGCAAATGAAGTGGAAATGGAAGGAATCATGACACTCAGAAGATATGTCACATCATTTCTGTTTTGGAAAATGTACATTTGAGGGTCATTTGCACTAAAAATATTCCTGGCAGACCACTGGGATAGCCTAGAGTATCACAGATTAGGTAATAGAAAAAAATCAGATTTTAAAAAGTGAGAGACTAAAGTGATCTATCTTAAAGAATTTTCCTTTGCTGAGCCCACTTCTTGCTTGAGAATGTTCATCGTCTGTGAATGCTGACATGGAAAAGAGAAGTCACCTAACATGGGCTGGTCAGCTTTCTTGATAAATGGTTGGCCCAGGAAATGATCTTCAGTGGAAATGCCTTGGTTTGATTGACAGCCCTGCACTGGGAAAAGTTTGTTTATTTATTTATTTGATAACTTTTTACTTCACTGTAAAATATCTCTGCCAACTATGGGAAACTGTTGACATGTTGCAGAATGTGTATGGTGGAACAGATTTAGGCCAAGGCACACTTAGAGAGAAGAAAATGAAGAAATTATGTGAGAGCAAAGAGCTTTGGCACACATGTTCCTGACTCTCAAGAGCTAGACAGTTCCAACTCTTCAGCAATAACTGAAATCATACCTCTTTTTTTGTGGACAGAAATGAGGGTTTGTTTAACATATTAGGTGGCAAAACCTTTCAATTGCACTAAACTGATTTAATTTTGGAGGGCTGAGCTGTGGGAAACTCATCACTTTCTAAAGAAGATATTTTATAATCATCTAAAAACTTTCAGATATTAATTATTATCTGATTTCAATAACCACCCGCTCTAGAGCATGTTTAATGAAAATAAGGGACGATGGCTGTCATATCTTAAGAGAGCTAAATTTTGACTGTGCTGAACAATTGCTGTGAAATAATCTCTAATTATAAAGCTAGGAATCAGAAAATCTAAGCACATGTACACAGAAGAAGCCCCCAGTTCTTATCACTAGACTTGTCTGGAAAACTACTTATATCTGCTAAGAGGGGAAAACAGTGGAGCTTCTTCATTACCTAAAAACAAAACAAAACAAAACAAAACAAAACAAAACAAAATGAAACAAAACAACTAAATATTTAGCACCCACACTGAGATTTAGCCTGAAGGCTTACCTACTTTTCTTTTTTTAATTAGATATTTTCCTTATTTACATTTCAAATGTTATCCCCTTTCCTAGTTTCCCGTCTGAAAATCCCCTATCCCCCTCCTATCCCTGCTCCCCAACCCACCTACTCCCATTCCTGGTCCTGGCATTTCCCTATACTAGGGCATAGAGCCTTCACAGGACAAAGGGCCTCTCCTCCCATTGATGGCCATCCTCTGCTACATATATAGCTAGAGACACAAGTTCCACCATGTGTTTTCTTTGATTGGTGGTATAGTTCCAAGGATCTCTGAGGGTACTGGTTAGTTCATATTGATGTTCCTTCTATGGGGCTTCAGTCCCCTTCAGCTCCTGGGGTATTTCTCTGGCTCCTTCATTGGGGACCTGTGCTCTGTTCAATAGATGACTGTGAACATCCACTTCAGTATTTGCCAGGCACTGGCAGAGCCTAGCAGACGATAGCTATATCGGGCTCCTGGAGATCCATCCCATAAACAGCCACCAAACCCAGACACTAGGCAGATGCCAAAAAGAGCCTGCTGACAGGAACCTGAAGACCTACTTTTCTAAGTTAACGATTAAAGACATTTAAACTATGAACGATGTCTCTGATCTTTGTAAGATTATTGTAGAAATTAGTGTGCTATAAACTCGTGGTTTTTTTTCTTGGTATTTTTAGGCAGGGTCTTACTAGGTAACCTTTGCTCTGGTACTCAATGGGCAGTCTATGAGGACTTTGGATCTGTATTATCTCTCCTGTCTTCGGCTCCCTAGTACAGGGGTTATAGATGTCTGACATCATACTGGTTGATTTTATAGAATTTCAGTTGATGCCATGTGCCATCTCTTGTACTAAATGCCTCTTGTGTTATATGTAGCACTTATTTTCCAAACAGAAAAATGATGAGGGTGGCAAAAAAATCAAAATGGGATTATGTCAATTATGACATTTCCACCAAATTGTTAAGAAATTTACAATCATTTCTGAGTGATAAGTCCAACATCTAGGCAACAACACAATGGTGACAGAGTATATAAAGGTCACAAAAATAGCCTGGTTCATTTGTGGCTGCTTTTAGTATTTTGAAGGACTGGTTTTGTGAACAAGAAAATCATGGTTGAATGCACTATTTATCTTTGTGTAGTAGGCAGATCTCTCTACATGGAAAGAACAGAATTCGTATACCTTATTAAAAGGAGTTTACTAGATTGGCTCACAGAATAGGCTATAGCTAGTCCAATAATGGCTACCCACATGCCTCAGAGACTGAAAACTGGGTACCTATCTCCAATGCTAGGTTTCTTAGTACTTCCTATCTGGTACTAAAAGCCTGCAGAATTCCTGGGAAAATTGATAGTCCAAAGAAGCTGGAGTATGAAGTCAGAAAATGATGGTGGTAGATGGGCTCACGGGCCCCACCCCAGGAAGGATTAACACATTTTGTCAGGAAGAAGAAAATTGAGTCAGTAGTAGACATCTTTGTATCAGGCAACTTGTTGGAAGGTGCTATCGCTTTGGGGAAGGATTTCCCCATTCTCAATTAATCTTTGGAGATTATCCTCATAGACAAAGTCAAGGTACTTACTTTTTAATTAATCTTAGATCCTATGTGGTTGGCAATCAAGATTAACCACCACACCTATATGTGAGTAATAGCAGCTCTATTAATTTTAAACCTTATAAATCTGTATTACATAACAGCTATGCTTATTATAAATTATGTTAATCTGCATATGCCATCATGTACTGAGTTACTCAAGAGAGGTTACTATGCAGACTTAAACCAAAAGCATCGCCCCCCCCCCAGTAATTCTTACTTTTCAATTTGTCTATTCAGCTTGAAAATTGTGACGAGAAAGAAGCAATGCACCATAAATAAGAAGATTCGTAAAAATGTTGCAAATACTCCATTGTGTAAATGCACCACATTTTCTGTATCCATTCCTCTGTTGAGGGGCATCTGGGTTCTTTCCAGCTTCTGGCTATTATGAATAAGGCTGCTATGAACATAGTGGAGCATGTGTCCTTCTTACCGGTTGGGACATCTTCTGGATATATGCCCAGGAGAGGTATTGCTGGATCCTCCGGTAGTACTATGGTCCAATTTTATAAGGAACTGCCAGACTGATTTCCAGAGTGGTTGTACAAGCTTGCAATCCCACCAACAATGGAGGAGTGTTCCTCTTTCTCCACATCCTCGCCAGCATCTGCTGTCACCTGAATTTTTGATCTTAGCCATTCTGACTGGTGTGAGGTGGGATCTCAGGGTTGTTTTGATTTGCATTTCCCTGATGATTAAGGATGTTGAACATTTTTTCAGGTGCTTCTCTGCCATGCGGTATTCCTCAGGTGAGAATTCTTTGTTCAGTTCTGAGCCCCATTTTTTAATGGGGTTATTTGATTTTCTGGAGTCCACCTTCTTGAGTTCTTTATATATATTGGATATTAGTCCCCTATCTGATTTAGGATAGGTAAAGATCCTTTCCCAATCTGTTGGTGGTCTTTTTGTCTTATTGATGGTGTCTTTTGCCTTGCAGAAGCTTTGTAGTTTCATGAGGTCCCATTTGTCAATTCTCGATCTTACAGCACAAGCCATTGCTGTTCTATTCAGGAATTTTTCCCCTGTGCCCATATCTTCAAGGCTTTTCCCCACTTTCTCCTCTATAAGTTTCAGTGTCTCTGGTTTTATGTGAAGTTCCTTGATCCACGTAGATTTGACCTTAGTACAAGGAGATAGGAATGGATTGATTCGCATTCTTCTACATAACAACCAGTTGTACCAGCACCATTTTACTACTCAGCTATTAAAAAGAATGAATTTATGAAATTCCTAGGCAAATGGATGGACCTGGAGGGCATCATCCTGAGTGAGGTAACACAATCACAAAGGAACTCACACAATATGTACTTACTGATAAGTGGATATTAGCCCAAAACTTAGGATACCCAAGATATAAGATACAATTTGCTAAACTCAAAGAAGAATGAAGACCAAAGTGTGGACACTGTACCCCTTCTTAGAATTGGGAACAAAACACCCATGGAAGGAGTTACAGAGACAAAGTTTGGAGCTGTGACGAAAGGATGGACCATCTAGAGACTGCCATATCCAGGGATCCACCCCATAATCATCTTCCAAACGCTGACACCATTGCATACACTAGCAAGATTTTGCTGAAAGGACCCAGATATAGCTGTCTCTTGTGAGACTATGCCGGGGCCTAGCAAACACAGAAGTGGATGCTCACAGTCAGCTATTGGATGGATCACAGGGCTCCCAATGGAGGAGCTTGAGAAAGTATCCAAGGAGCTAAAGGGATCTGCAGCCCTATAGGTGGAACAACATTATGAACTAACCAGTACCCTGGAGCTCTTGACTCTAGCTGCATATGTATCATAAGATGGCCTAGTCGGCCATCACTGGAAAGAGAGGCCCATTGGACTTGCAAATTTTATATGCCCCAGTACAGGGGAACGCCAGGACCAAAAAAATGGGAATGGGTGTGTAGGGAAGTGTGTGTGTGGGGGTATGGGGGACTTTTGGGATAGCATTGGAAATGTAATTGAGGAAAATACGTAATAAAAATATTAAAAATTAAATAAAAAATAGTTTTTGAGACAGAGTCTCATGTATCCAAGGCTCTGTTTTTGTTGCTTTGAACTCACTATGTAATCTAAGAAGGCCCTGAACTTCATCCTCCTACCTCAACCTCCTGAGTGCTAGAATTCTAGCCAGGTACCATCATGCCTGGCTTATGCAGTGCTGGGACTGGACCCAAGGCCATGTGATGCTAGACAAGTATTCTACCAACTGAGCTAGAGCCCCAGTAGGGTGCTGTTTGGATGCAAAATGTGAACTGCCTCAAATACTGTCTACAAGGAAGGGATTAAAATAAGAACTTTAAATTTCATCAAATGACCCTAAGGTAGATCGCCAAGCCACCAATTGGTAGCTAGGGTCCTGATCCTGGTCTGTAGCGTGTTCAAACACTTTAACACGAATGATCTGAGTCAAGAGGACAATCAGGACATTGGCGGTAGTTGCCTCTATCATGACGTTGGGCAACACTATCAAATGAATTAAAAATTCTGGCTGTTTCATTGTTAAAAAAATGTTGCAAATAATTGAACTATGAAAGAGATCCTAATTATGTCTGTAGGGTTTCCTTCAGTTTCCAATGTGACCAGTAATAAAAGAAATGACTGCTCTAGGCATTCAAGTCTCCCTTAAGATTGTAGTGACAATACTCATAGCTTGGTGCCTTAAGCAGACAGCATCAGAGAAGTTTCCTCCTGCAGCAGATTGGAACAAATAGAGAGACTAACAGCAGACACTACACACACACACACACACACACACACACACACACACACACACACACACAGATGGAGAGAGACAGAGACAGACAGAGACAGACAGAGACAGAGACAGATAGACAGACCTGGGAACACAACAGCATGAAATGAGATATCGCCATCAATTATTTTCTCAGAGTTCAGGGAACCCCATGAAAGAAGAGAAAGAAAGGAGGAAACAGAGGGAATAGGGGATACCAGGAGAACAAGGCCTTCTGAAAAAACTTGGACAAAGCTCATATTAAGTCAAAGAGACAACATGCACAGGGTCTACATGAATCTCAAGTCATCTGCAGCCTTTTCTTTTCTTTTCTTTTCTTTTCTTTTCTTTTCTTTTCTTTTCTTTTCTTTTCTTTTCTTTTCTTTTTTTTTTAAAGTTAATTTTTTTATTAGATATTTTCTTCACTTACATTTAAAATGCTAGCCCATTTCCTAGTTTCTTCTCCAAAAGTCCCCTATACCCTCTCCACTCTTACTTCCTGGTCCTGGCACTCCCCTGTACTGGGGCATATGATCTTCACAAGACCAAGGGGCTCTCCTCCCATTGATGGCCAACTAGGCCATTCTCTGCTGCATATGCAACTAGAGACACAAGCTCTGGGGGATACTGGTTAGTTCATATTGATGTTCCTCCTATGGGGCTTCAGACCCCTTCAGCTTCTTGGTTACATTCTCTAGCTCCTTCATTGGGGACCCTGGGCTCTGTCCAATGGATGATTGTAAGCATCCATTTCGGTATTTACCAGGCACTGGCACAGCCTCACAAGAGATAGCTCTATCAGGGTCCTGTCAGCAAAATCTTGCTGGCATATGCAATAGTGTCTGGGTTTAGTGGTTGTTTATGGGATGGATCCCCAGGTGGTGCAGTCTCTGGATGGTCGTTCCTTCAGGCTCAGCTCTGAACTTTGTAAGTCCTTCCATGGGTATTTTGTTCCCCATTCTAAGAAGGAGCAAAGCATCTACACTTTGGTCTTCCTTCTTCTTGAGTTTCATGTGTTTTGTGAATTGTTTCTTGGGTAATCTAAGTTTCTGGGTTAATATCCACTTATCAGTGAGTGCATATCATGTGTGTCCTTTTGTGATTGGGTTACCTCACTCAGGATGATATCTCCCGATCTATCCATTTGTCTAAGAATTTCATAAATTTATTGTTTTTAATAGCTGTGTAGTACTCCATTGTGAACATGTACCACATTTTCTGTATCCATTCCTCTGTTGAGGGACATCTGCATTCTTTCCAGCTCCTGGCTATTATAAGGCTGCTATGAACATAGTGGAGCTCTGTCCTTATTACAAGTTGGAACATCTTCTCAGTATATATATGCCCAGGAGAGTGTAACCTCCACCCAGCCTGAAGCCTGCTGAACCAGACCTCGATTTTGCTGCCACTAAGGAGATTACCTAGGGTGGAGCCTGCCTCTTTAGATCACTCTATTGTTCAGCCACTGTCCTTGCTGCTACCTGCTGGGAGTCGGCCTAGCTATTCAGGAGACTACATCCTATCCTTCATGTGGTCACCTCTAACTGGGCTCCAAAGATGAATTGGCGGGAATGGGCCTCTTGTGGGTTTCTTGTATGCAGAAAAATGTTGGGTCCTGTTTTCCTAGGCACTCTGTTAGTCTATGTCTTTTTATTGGGGAATTGAGTCCACTGATATTAAGAGATATTAAGGAAAAGTAATTGTTGCTTCCTGTTATTTTTGTTGTTCGTGTTGGGATTCTTTTCTTGTGGCTATCTTCTTTTAGGTTTGTAGAAAGATTACTTTCTTGCTTTTTCTAGGGTGTAGAAAACTCCTTCTGTTGGAGTTTTCCCTTTATTATCCTTTGAAGGGCTGGATTCGTGAAAAGATGCTGTGTGAATTTGGTTTTGTCATGGAATACTTTGGTTTCTCCATCTATGGTAACTGAGAGATTTTTCTGGATATAGTAGCCTGGGCTGGCATTTTTGTTCTCTTAGAGTCTGTATGACGTATGTCCAGGATCTTATGGCTTTCATGGTCTCTGGTAAGAAGTCTGTTGTAATTCTAATAGGCCTGCCTTTATATGTTACTTGACCTTTTTCCTTTACTGCTTTTAATATTCTATCTTTATTTAGTGTATTTGTTGTTCTGATTTTATGTATCAGGAGGAATTTCTTTTCTGGTCCAGGCTATTTGGAGTTCTGTATGCTTCTTGTATGTTTATGGGCATCTTTCTTTAGGTTATGGATGTTTTCTTCTATAATTTTGTTGAAGGTATTTACTGACCCTTTACGTTGAAAATCTTCATTCTTCTCTACTCCTATTATCTGTAGGTTTGGTCTTCTCATTGTGTCCTGGATTTCCTGCATGTTTTGAGGTAGGATCTTTTTGCATTTTGTGTTTTCTTTCATTGTTGTGTCCATGTTTTCTATGGAATTTTCTGTGCCTGAGATTCTCTCTTTTATCTCTTGTATTCTGTTGCTGATGATTCCTGATTTCTTTCCTAGGATTTCTATCTCCAGAGTTGTCTCCTTTTGGGCTTTCTTTATTGTTTCTACTTCCATTTTTAGATCTTGGATGGTTTCATTCAATTCCATCACCCGTTTTGTTTGTTTGTTTGTTTGTTTTGTTTTGTTTTGTTTTGTTTGTGTGTGTGTGTGTGTGTGTGTGTGTGTTTACGGTAATTCTTTAAGGGATTTTTGTGTTTCCTCTTTAAATACTTCTACCTGGTTAGCAGTATTCCCCTGAATTTCTTTAAGTGAGTTATTAATGCCCTAATTAAAATCCTCTACCAACATCATGAGATGATTTCAAATCTGAATCTTGCTTTTCAGGTGTGGTGGGGTATATAGGACTTGCTTTGGTGGGAGTAGTGGGTTCAGATGATGCTGAGTGGTCTTGGTTTTTGTTAGTAAGATTCTTTTTTTTTTGAAGTACATGCATATTTTATTTTATATGGGGCTGCATATGAGGACTTGGGTTTTGGGTTTAGTAATAATGTTCTTCTCTTTTTTTATGTTTGCCTTTTGCAATCTGGTAATCTCTGGTGTTAGATGTTCTCTAGCTGGAGCTTGCTCCTCCTGTGATTCTGTTGGCCTCTGTCAGCACTCCTGGGAGTTCAACTCTGCCCTGAGTCCTAGTGGTCAGAGCACTCTCTGTAGGCAATTTCTCCTCTTGCAGGGAAGGTGCACAGAGGTCTGGAGCTCAGCTTTGCCTTCTGGCTGAAGGTGAAGGACCAAAGGGACCCTGTCCAAAAAGCTCTGTTGCTTCTGCAGCCCGTGTGCTCTCATGCTCGGACTGGTCTCTGAAAGACCTGGGATACAAGATGGTGCTCTCACCTGAGTCCTGGGGTCAGACCCTCTGCACCTTTCAATGTAGTTCTTTTGTGGGATTCCTGAATGCAGAAATGAATGGGTCACTGATTCTCATGGCTTCTCTTGGCATTCTTTTATTTTTTTCTGTTGACTTGCTTTGTCAAAACTGGATCAGATGATTTTTGCTTTTATAATAAATTAATTTTTTATTAAGTTTTTGTGAATTTTATATCATGCACTTCAATCCCACTTATGTCCCCATCTTCCATACAGGCTGTTTGTCCTGGTAACTTCCCCCACCAAACAAAACCAACAAAATCAATAGAAACAACAACAACAAACCCCATCACACTATGGAAGCTACAGTGTGTCACTGTATGTCACCCATACACCCTTTTGTCCAAGCATCTTTACTTGTAAACATTCGTTGCAATGAGTCATTGGTCTGGTTTAAGACTTCTGGATTCTGCTATACTATCAATATACCACATCTTTACCAGGACTCCTCTCAATTATCCTGTTGTTGCCCTGTGTCATGAAGATCTTGCAGCTTTGAATCTGTAGGACTTGTTCCTTTATGTGATCTAATAGTTCATAGATGGAGTAGGTGTTGACCCACCCCAACATATTTGTGATACCCCCTTACCTTGTAATACAACCATTGATTGGGAAAAGACTAAAGCTCATTTGCAGGGAGTATGGAGAGATACTGATATTTCTCATGACTTGGAACAGTTAAAGGCAGAAATTTCAGATATTATTAAAAGTCATTTGGACACTTGGGACATTGATGAATTGGCTAGAGATTTGAAAAACAACCTAAGTGCATTGAACCCCCTGGATTGGGTTCAATATATAATCCTACTTGTTATTATTTTTGGCATTGTTTTATTAGTAATCATTGTGTTTCCACTCATCTTTAGAGTGTTCCTGAGGTATGTAGCTACGATGAGGAGGGACATCCTGGAACTTCGGCTGAAAAATAAAAAAAGAAAGGGAGAAATGCCACACACTCTGGTTGAGTCGGCTTGACAGGCTGAGAGGCCTGGAAGCCACTCACAAGGCAGAGAGTTTCACGGAAACTCACCTCCTGGAGTCTGGCGTTCTCTCTAACCCATACATTAATATTCCATTCCCACGTTAGTCTGATGTATGGATCCACATGCTCTCTTTTAGTATTATCCTATTATAAGTGCCTTTTAAGATTGAATTCTGACATAGCCAAGCCTTCACCAGTGTTCCAACGTCCTAGAAAGTCCTTGAGCTGACCATGGGCTTGGAATTCAGTAAGAATGTTGGTTGCCTATTCAGTGACATTCAGAATTGCCTCTGGTATTACACCATCACTTTGAATAAAAGCTAAGTCATTGCCCTACACAGGAATTTACCATCTTCTAGGAAGAAGGAAGTTTGAGACCTAAAGAGGAACCAGAATAGATACTTAGAACTATAGGTAGCTGAGTTACACCCATACACACGTATTTACAATGGCCTAAGGGAAAGGTGGACTATACAATAGACTAAAATAGGAACTATGGCAAGGGCACGAAGCCCTTGACCCTGGCTTCTAAGATCAAGTGAATCTTAGGTGGAGCTCTTGTTGATCCCAGTTGTTAACAATGAATTCTCTCCCAGGTGGTTCCTGTTAGACCTTCTGTGTTTGTATTCCTCTCTTTTGTGTAAGGATCCAGTAACCTCTTTGTACTTTGTGGGTGTGTCACCCAACTTCCCTATTTTCTTCAGTATAAAAAGTTTGATGCTCGATTTGACAAATTACATTCAGATTCTACACAACCACTCCTGTGTGCATCTGTCTGTCATTCCATCCAACGCTTTGCCCACCTGCCCCAGAGACCCGTTCCACGCAGACAAAGGGGCCCAGAGGGTCTGTGGCACTTGATGTGGGCCTGGATGTACCTAAGTTGTCCACTAGCTCCTCCTTAACGAAATAACCAGGGCCAGCTCTCCAACACTATTCTGGCTAGCATACCCACATACAAGCAAGGGGTGAAGCCAGCTTTCCTGCTCTCATGTCTTCAGTTTTGGCTCCCTGGAATCCTCCTTACCAAAGTCATCTCTACTAGTGCTGCCCAGATGAGATATAGGGCCTGCTCTCCTAAGTGCAACAGACAGTGAGGGGCAGGGACAGTTCTTCTGCTTTCCTGACTTGTGGGTCATCTCTCCTCCCTGCCACAGGTAACAAGAGGAAAGGAGTCTGTGATACTCTCCATAAAAAAATGAAGGACTACAAGGACAAACAGCCCCTGTGGCACATAGGAAGTCACTTTTAGACTGACTGGGCTTAGTGTTAAAATGCATAATCACACAAACCCACAAATAGTCAAGATGCAGAGGAAAAACTAATCATTTCTTGCCCAACCTCAGTGGATGTGTCTACAATACAGCCCTTACTTTTAAGGCTCAGAGAACATCTCAGAAAAGGGTGCAGGAAGATTACTAAGTTCCAGGGGACCAAGGTGTCTGCTGAGGTGACCAACTGTGTCTTCTATCTGTAAGAGAGAAGCTGCACCCATGAAGTCTTAACAATGTGGTTTCCCACATATGACCTATGCAACTGGCATTGGTTGACATGTTAGTGTAGATGGAAGAAATTTCATAATGCCCCACCCCTGGATAAGGAGCTACAGAACATTAGTGAATGAGAGAGATGTTCAGTCTTTTCCATGGATAAGCCTTATAATTGGTTATCTAATATACCAAATAATCAGTCCTAAAAGTATTTACATACGAGCAACACTGAGTGGTCTCAGCAAGTTGTATTTATATATTTATACGTATATAGATATGTAATAATAATAATTAAAGAAAAAGAGGACAGAAACTTGAGATTGAGTGGGTGGGGCATAGGAGAAATTTGAGGGTTGACAGGGCAGGTATAATATAAATTCAGTACTCATATATGAAATTCTAGAATGGTAGAACTGTGCGAATGTTGGCATGCTGTATTCACCTTAAAGTAGCTGTCACATATTTGTTGCTTTGTTTGATGCAACATCGTAGTTCTTGCAAATGCTGCCAGCTTAAAAGTCTCAATTAGGTCCATAAAAATCTAGCCTGTAAAATAAAAAAAACAAATCTTAAGCCACCTCACATTTCTCTGATGAAAATACATTTGAGTAAATTTTCGTATGTGAAAAGAACATTGAGCAAAATAAATTCCTATGAGGCTCTGTTAAGTCTTTTTGAATTGTGGCAGCAACATTGATGGAACAATGACCAGGAATCAAAAGCCAAAGTAGATTTAGTTGAGTGGATCAGAGCAGCAACAACAAAAGACTTGAAGTTGTTCAATTATTATTATTATTATTATTATTTAATATTAGTAGACTGAGTAGACTTGATCCATTAGCCTTGAGACAAGAAACCTACCTGTTGATCACTTCCATGCTATCACACATAAACTAAATTATACTCTATATACAGAATATAAAAAAGAAATCTTAGAAGATAAAAGAAATGAAATTTCATGACTGACATTTGATAAATTTGGTGAATTTTGGATTAAATGATATTGCTTTCTAGCATATTTCAATATCCTCTGGCTAGAGGGCCAGTTATATTGAACAACCTCTGAATTATCATGTCTACTTTATATTAAAATTGTCCTTGCTATTCAGAAATAGCACTCACTGCAAAGCATGGGCAGAAAAATAACACCCCATTATTTAATGTAGGCTGCCTTTAAGAGGCTACTTTGATTGGCAGCCACATTACACTGTGTATTTTCATGAAGCCACTTGGTCAGAAGTTTGTCTCATCATTCACCCACTATTTCAACTTGTCTTTTCACTATGAGCTTTAGACCACTCAAGTGTGAACAAAATTTAATTATAGACTCACATCTTTATTACAAATGACAGGATCTCATGCATGTGTTTGTCAACTAGACTATTACATGAAAATGAAGACTGAGTACTGATAAGAAGTCTGTACCACAGTTACCTAACCATAGCTGCTCATCCTTCCTACTAAGAACAATAGACATTTAAAAAAATATCTCAAAATACATGATCTGTGGAATTTTCCATGCAAGTCAATAACTTACTAAATATCTGCCACATGCATATATATATATATATATATATATATATATATATATACAATGCATAGTCATTGTATGACACATTTCAATATTTTAATATTAAATGAGATAATAAAAGACAAGGGAGCTTCTTTAAGCAATAACCACATGTTTTAATATTTTCTGGAATGGTTGTCCTTTCCCAAGATTTTATTTTTATGTTTTATTGTATGTATATATGTCTGTGTCTGTACTGTGAAGGCCAGAAGAGGGCCAGTTTCTTCAGCCCCTACAACCACATATTTTCTAAGGCAGAAACTAGAACCAAAGAGTAAATTACCAATTCTTAGTACATTGACCTTGCATCTGTCTACACTGCATGAGGAGTTTCAATTATTTTTTCTCTCACTTCTTAAAGCTAACCTGTAGTCCAGGTGTCCCACAGCACTAGAATCCTGCTAGAAGTAGTATGTGTCAAATCCCATGCTTGACCTACTGACTCAAAATCTGCATTTTGGCATGCTTTCCAGGTGTTTGGTCAGTCTGAGAGGTAACTGTAAATAAAAATAATTAAATGTAATTTCAACATTGGGATAAAGAGCTATTAATGATATATAGTCATGAAATAAAACTTAAGTGGAAATCTCATTTCTGTTCATTATTGCTTTTATAGCAATAGAATTGGCTTTTCTCTTTTCTTTTACTCAACATATTTTTATTAATTATTCAGGATTTTTACATAATGCACCATGAACACACTAACTTCACAGTCTAGGCTCTTCCTCAAACAGACTGCAAGTTTGGTGGCCATAGAGGGCTCAGCTCCAGAGGTTTCTTAACCAATACAATGTCTGCAGTGAAGAGACCTCTTTTATCCCTTCAATGATCTGTCAGAACCATGGTTGGGGCTATCACTTCTGAGTTGATTGAATAGGGGCTGCGTGGCCAAAGGGAGAAGATGAAATAGCGATTTTGGCCCCTGTAAAAGACAATGAAGCAGTTGCTTCTCAAAAGAAAAGATTTGTTTGTTTTATTTTTAAATAAAGACATCAAAGTAGGAGAGAGATTGTTGGAAGGAAGAAAAGTTTCAGTGGGAGGGGATGATGAGAGGATAATGGGTTTGGTAGTAAAAATATCCCAAACTCAGGGTGGTAAGGTGGCTCAGTGGGTAAGGGTACAGGCCACTCTTCCAGAGGACATAGGTTCAATTCCCAGCACTTGCCTGGAAGCTTACAATTGCTCTGTAACTCCAGGATCTAACATCTTCACATAGACATACATGCAGGCAAAATACCAATGCACACACACACAAAACCCCCAAACTCAGTATATACATATGTGAAGTTGTCAAATATTTGAACTAACTGGGTTCCAATGTATAGTCCCTATCTAATGGTTATGCAGATGATCCTGGTTAAATTAAATGAGCCACAAAGAAAACTTGAAGTTAGGAGTCTGGGAAAGGGGCTGGTATGGAGGAGGGAGCTTCAATGGGACAAAAGGGCAAAAAGAGTGTGTGGAGAGAGAAATCAAAATGCATTAGACACCAGTATGAAATTGTCAAAACACTAACTTATTTGAAGAATCAGTCACACAAGGTGAATACCGTTCACATGGTCACACATCTGCAACAGAAGATATGCTGAGTTTTCTTCTGTGATTTTTTTTTGAACACTCTCCACTGTTTGACAATAATACATATTAGAAACTGAAAATTTTCTGAAGTGTCTTGATTAATTTTCAATCACACTTTACTGAATCTCAAAGGCAGTGTCTTTCATCTGCATGTGATGACTGGGAGCACACACACTGAAATCTCTGGAGGAATGTGAAGTATACTTCTCCACATCAACCCTGAACTACTCTGAGAGATGCAGGAGGAGGGGGGATGGGGAGGGAATACAAAGGTAGAACACAGTTCAAGTGATACGCATCTCTACTTGGGTATTTGTGGATGCAAACTCTTCTCTAAATTGAGTTTCAAGAGGATATTTGTTAGGGTTTGAATGTGAAGTATGCTCCATTGGCTCCTGTGTTGGACACTTGATCACTATCTGGTGTTAATGTTTTGATAGACTTAACACTTCAAGAGAAGGTGACTTAACTGGATGAAGGTGGAGATAGGAGGGTTCCTGAAGTGTCTGCTATCCTAGCTAGTCATTAAACTCTAGGTTCAGTAAGTGATGCTATTTTAAAAATAAGATAGAAAGTGACTGAGAGAGACAACTCCCACTGACCTTTGGACACACACACCTGTACCCACACACTTCTATGCACACAAATTATATCCTTCAGCATTTGTTTCTGTAGCAGTTATGTTTTGCTGAAAGACATGGGCCCAAGCAACCATGGACCACACCCTCTAATGCTGTGAGGAAACCAATTACTCCTTTGTTAAAAGAAATAAAAATTGTAAAGTTTCTTAGTTTTAATAATGCTTATTTTATTTTACAGAAAATAAATGTGTGTCATATTCCCTTTTCAGGTATCACCACCACCCATGGAAAGCCCATCTGTTCAGATTACAAGTTCTTGTTAGGAGAGCAGGCTGCTTATGGAAAAATAGTATTGAAGCATCTAAACTCTACAGCTTTATAAGCAGTCCATTATGAATGCACAAAGCAATTGTTGGTCTTATTTCTTTCATGGTCTTGATTTGTGTGATGATCAATATTAATGACTGAAATAAGAATTACCAATGTTGAAAGTGTGAATTATTAGGGTCTTTCTCTCCACATTTATGAAAATAAATAAGAGAAAAATTATTTATCAGTGTTATGGTCACTCAAGTAATCTTTTACTGCACATACCTGTGGTCAAGGTCATCATAAAGACTGTGAGACATGATTCAAGTTTCCTCAACCCTTTATTACAGATGAATTAATACATTCATTTTCTTCTATTTACTAGTCTTTGACTTTTAAAGAGCATGTTTTTTGGCTTTTGGATATTACCTGTTGCAAATGTTTTAGTTGATTTCTCATCTCATTTAACTCATAGGCTAATGACCATCTTCAAATCAAATACAAATTTCTTACAGACTAACATTAATATTAACTTCCATTGTTTGACAGCTGCTATGTCTGTAATAGGATGTTGCTTCTCCTGGTCTTCGCTCGCTCCCCTATTTTACTATCTGTCTCTCTACAACCTTTACTGTTTTCAACAAAGTGCTCTATAATATCCCAATCTCCTAGAAATTCCCATGAGGTCTTTTCAATGAATTTTCTTTTTAACCCGAACACTGAAATCCTCTCCGATGTAGTACAAATCTTTCTTCATTTCCTGACAGTTGCTTCAAAAGGTGTTTCATTTTTCCTTTTTTTTTTTTTTTTTTTAGAAACTAGTAAACCTCATTACACTCAGATTGCCATCTTGTTCTGAGCTTTTAATACTTTCTCCAAGGCGTGTTACTAAGGTGGCAGGGGACGACTCTCCGCATGTAAAGATATTCACAGCTTGAGTGGGCTATGAAAGCCATCACCTTGGGCAGCACAGACTCAGCGTGAAAGGAAGAATACTAAATATATGTCCCGTTTCTGTTCCTAGACTATAGCTGCTTTCACCTCTTTAGCTCTTCAGACTTGAAGACTGCTACCAAAATAAACCCCCAAAGAAGTCAGAGTCCTTTTCTAATTTGTCTAGTAAATATAGAAAGGTAATTGAATTGAGGTCCCTCAAATTTAGACTCTGTGGTTTCGTTTTTTACCATTAGCAACAGAAACACTATAAAAAAAGAAAGCAAAATCCAAAAGTTTGTACTTAATCTTCCAGTGCTAAAATTAAAAAGCTTTGTGTGGCACGGACGTGAAGTATGCCTATGTATTCTCGAGATATTTTCAGCCGAAAGGCCAGCCATCTGCCCATTCTGTGTCTCTCAGTCTTCATGTTATTCTTTGTCCTACGCTTAGCGGCTCATCCTTCTAGCTTTAAAGCAATAAGAAAAGTTGAAGCAGACAAATACATGCTAGCAAGTTTATTTGCTCTGAGAAGCTACGCATGTACTATACTTGTGAAAGTGTTGGTATATTAATGCGGACACATAGAAAAAGGGACACACTAACTGTTGATGTAGTTAACTGCCAGTGGGGAGGGGAATGGTTTGAGGCAGATGAAGATGTGAACACAGACTTTCATGGGCACATTTTATTTTTTACATTGTGTTAAAATATTCCTTTTTTTTTCTATTTTTTTTCATACACTATCTGCTGACCACATTCTTTCCCCTCCTTTAACTTCTTCCAGGTCCTCTTCACCTCTCCCTACCCACCCAACATTTGTTCTTTCTCTCTTTCAAACCCCAGGCCAACCAACCAACCAGTCAACCACCACCACGACAACAACAAAAGTCATACAAGCAAAATCAAACAAACAACCCCCCCAAACCCACTAGAAAAAAAGTAATAAAACAAAATGCTTTACACACACACACACACCACCACCACCACCACCACCACCAATAACAACAACAAAAACCACATAGTCTGTTTTGTGTTTGTCAACTAACTATGCCTAGGTCTGGGACCTGTCCTGGAATATGGCTCATAATGACACTTGGTTAGAGAAAACTGATTTTCCCTTTCTCAGTAGGCATCAATTTTAAACAGCTCTCTGGCTGGTAGTGGGATTTTGTCTACACTGCCTTCTAAGTAATGGGATTTTTGTCGATTTGAAACTATGTGGGTCTTCTACATGGTTTCACAGTTTCTGTGAGTTTATATGTGTCTATGCAGGTCTTCTGCATCGTGTCATAGCCTCTGTGAGTTTATATATTATTATGTATTATCTTGGAGTCACCTACCACTACCTTTTCCTCTTAAAATTGTTCCATCTCCTTATCTCCATAAATATCTGAACCTTGAGGGGTGGGTTTTGATAAAGACATCTTATACTTGTGTGGACATTTCCTTCCCCTCACTCTCTCCTTCTTTCTTTTCTTTTACAGAATTGTAGATACTTTAAAGCGGTTGCTTGTTTTAAAGTATAGTTTTGAAACAGAGATGAAATTCCAGCTCTTTCTCATTTATATAGAGTCACAATTTTCAGTGAGAGAGGACCAAACCACGCGAGTTACAAATGAGTGGAAGAATAGAAAACAGCCATCGTTTGGCTTCAAAACTTTTTCTTTTCAGTAAGGGAGAAATCAGAACTGGAATGCACAGGAGAAGTAAGATTTCAGATTTATTCAGCTAAGTGTGAACGACCTTTTTAAAGCACCATTAATTTAGGGAATGAGAGAAACAGATCCACAGCACAAAAAGAGTAGCGGGGAAGGCTTTTGTTGTAGGAAGGGAGAGTATTATCATGCTGGGCTCTCATGGATGTGGCAGAATAGCGGACAGCTCACAAAAAATACAAGAATTTAGATACTTGATATGAATCCACAGGAAGGCTTGTGGTGGCAGAGGCTGGTTTTAAAGACACGACCACTTAAAAAAGATGCAGTGACTGCTAATTGACTGAAAGCTGAAATCTTCCCTTAGTGAAAACAAACTTGTCCAAGCAAACATTGGCCTTTCTCCAAAGCAAAGAATTACCACAGATTTAGTACTGAAACAAAGAAGAACCCATAACCAGGATTCACTTTTTACTGGAGAACTTCATTGTGGCCACCTCAGCAATAATGTGGCAGTCATTAGATTCTCCAAAGATTCCGTGTAACCTAGTTAAATCCTCAGCTCCTCCTTGCATGTGACGTTGAAATCTCACAGGGAGAACTGTGCTACTTTTTAATAAAAACTATCTGGACAGCAGTTAAGTGGAGCATTAACCTGTTTTGGGGAAAAATAAACCTGCTGACACTGTCATGTCTTTGGAAATGAAGTGGCTAGAAGGAAAATAAAAGTGATATTTCTAAATTTGGGGAGTGAAGGAAGATATATTAAGGAGCCAAGTAGTTTTCCAGTGTGTGTGAGTGTGTGTGTGTGTGTGTGTGTGTGTGTGTGTGTGTGTGTGTGTGAGTGTGTGTGTGTGTGTGTGTGTGAGTGTGTGTGTGTGTGTGTGTTAAAAGGCACCCATTATAGGCAAATTACTAGGTGTTAGATTTGAGGGTAAATGAATACTGAAAGGTGAATGCTTTGTTTTAAAAATATAGTCATATAGGAAAACTTTTAATATCTCTCATATGGTTAAAGTACTTTATATAGTTCTGTAAATTTGACATGGTCACTTAATATATTTTGGAAAATGGAAAAATAAAATTATTAATCCAATCACTCATATATGCCCACTATTAATACTTTTGGTGTACTTTCTTAGTCTTTTCTCCCCTGGTGTGTAGCTTTTCTGCTTGGAATCAACCCATTTTTTCTACTATATAAAATCCTGGGAGGAGATCTTCTAGATGAGAGGGTATAGACATTTTTAAGAATCTTGAAATATATTAATAGTATTGATTTTGAGAGAGGTCAAGCTCAATACACTTGGCTGCATTCAATGTAGATCTTTAAAAAGTGCTCATTAGCTAAAATATACAATCTCATCATCTTAATTTTTGTTTCTTCAGTACTTTCAGTGATGGATATTTATTGGGAAATCATGCATAAGGTACTATCTTGGCGCTATCTTGACTTTAGTGTCAATATGACTCTTTGGCATTAAGGACCTCAAAATAGAGGCCACATTTCAATAGGAGGAAGCTGGAAGGGAAGCATTATGATAATGGACAGTGAAGTCCCTAAGTGACAGAAGAAAAAGGGATGGAATAACAGTAAATAGAAAGTTATAAACATTCTTAAATTTGAATACTATTTAGTGGTTATTTGAGTGAGAATGGCCCCCATAGATACAAATGTTTGATGACATGATCCTCAGTTGGTAGAATTTTTTTTTGAGAAGAATTAGGATGTGTGGCCTTGTTGGAGGTATGTCTCTGGTGGGTTCAAAAGCCCCATTAAAATAATTTTGTGGTTTAAAGACATTCAAAGCAAGTTCAGGCTCTTCCCCTACTGCCTCTTGCTTGTGAGACATGAGCTCTCAGCTGTTCTGTTACCAACACTGTTGCTCTGTCATCCTTGATTCTAATCCTGCAAACTGTAAGCCCAATAATGGATTTTTCTTTTATAAATTTCCTCAGTTATAGTGTTTTATGACAGTGGTAGAAAGAAAACTAATACAAACTCTATGGGAAAAAGTTATTTTCATTTTATTGATCAGGGAACGTTTTAAGGAGACCATGATGTTGTGTGTGCACGACACATTGAATAAGCAGTAAAGAGTACATTAGAATGCCTGGCTGCCACACTTAAGAGCTCTTGCCCTGGCCACCATCGAACAGAGCTTTGCTCAGAGAAAAACATTTATTTCATCCCTTTGTTGGCTTCACTGAGAATCTTGGATCTATTCTTAGTTTGTAGATCAATTTGACAGTCTAGTCCTATTTCTGCTCAGATGGGACAAGGTACCATGAGAATTCAAAATTCCATGTGGATGGGACAAGGCTACCATCAGGTTCAACCTGCCCCTTTTCAGATGGAATGCTGCAGGTCAGAGAGAAAAGCATCACAGTCATTTGTGGTGGACTCTGCATTAGAACTCCTGTTCCCTGATTTTTGATGCCTACTCTAGTGTGCTTCCTCCATATATTACTTTCTTTGTTGTTTTAACCTTTGGTTTTAGCAACGTTAGAGGTTTATGTTTCATTTTCCTAAAAGAAAAAAAAAAGGGAGTCTGTGTGCTTTTTTGTTCAGGTTTCTGTTCTATGTTGAAGGAACCATGCAGGGATATTTAGATAGTCTGCTCTTCTCTTTCCAACAAGGGAGGCAAATGGAAATACTGAACATTTGAGTGCCTACTCACTATCTGCCAGACACTTGGATACTTTACACCCTGCAATTCTCATAACAGCTCGTTGATGTAGCTATTATAATCTCCAAGGCACAGATGGGAGCATGGGGAGAGATGCACAGGGAATTTAAAGAACTTGCTTAAGTTAAATTGCCCAGATTCTAAATGGAAGTAGGAAGACTGAAACCCAAGTATGTCTGACACCAAGGCCCATGCCCTGCCCACTGCACCTCACAGATTACAATTCCCCATGGAAGGGTGATGTGACTACCATCTGGTTAGGAATACTTCTGCTTCATTTCTGGTTATGGTAGGACCCAAGTGTTTGCCTTCACAATCTTCAGCTCCTAACATAGGGAACTGACTTAGTTGTTGGAATGAACCTTGGAATTTCTTGCCTGCAGCTCAGGAAGAAACAGAACAGAGTTGTGTTTAAGGATGGATTTAACCCAATTCAAACAACTTTTTAAATACTTAGGAGGTATGTAACCTTGAGAGATATCTTTAAATTCATCATTCTTCAGTTTTTCTATCTGGAAAAGGGACTTAATAACAGTGTATTCCCAATGGAAATGTTATGAACAAAATGAAATTATATGTGTAAATCACTCAGCACAATACTTAAAATAATTTTATTTACTTTACAGCACAGAATAGCTTGGTCTGTTCCTCTATGGTTAATAGAATGGTAACTGGCATTTGTTACAAGGAGAACCAACAGCATGAGAAACCATGAAGAGGGCTTTGGTCTGTCTTGATGCATTAGTCAGATGTTTCTATCACTGTGGACAAAACCCCAAGAGAGACAACCTAAGGAGTAGGGGCTTTGTTTAACTAAGAGGGACAGAATTTCAACTCCATAGTTCCCATGTTTTGGAGTCTGGGCTTTAGGCATGTAGGCAAGACAACATGGTCACTAGAACATGTGACAGTCAGTGGCCAGCCTGGGCTGACTCGTAAATTCCAGATCAGTTTGGGCTCCAGACTGAGACCGCTTCTCAATACAATCACATATACAATCTAACATATAAGTAAATGACAAAGAATGAGCCAGAAGCAACTCAGCTTTGGTGGACAGGAAGCAGATAGACAAGCAGAGAGAAGACACGCAAGATATAGTATTTAGCACATGCCTAATTATATATTCCATACATTTGCCTCCTAAAGTTTCCAGACTCTCCTAAAGTAGCACCATCAGCTGGGGACCAGGTCTTAAAACTCAAGTCTTGGATAGAGAGTTCCCACCCAAGCCATCACAGGTGTCTTCCTAAACACACAGCTGTTTGGATGGTTCAGGCTTCCCAATTGTGACTCACAAATGTTTGCTGTAGTGGAATTCATTGATGATAATGTGCCAATGCAAGAGTTAATGTGCCATGAGCCATTTAGAAAGTGTAAAAAGATGGAAACTAATGCCTACGTGGGCATATACTGTGATGCAGCCATGGAGAAAGAAAGAAAAATAGTAGGAAGCAAGGATTAAGCAGGAGAGTGAGAGACCATGCAAGCTCACCAGGAAGATGACCAAGAGCTGCTAGGCTGATTTAAATGTGGTACATCTATAATTTCTCCTTTAACAATGAAAAGTTGTGAGGTCTTTGAGAGGTAATTGGGGCCATGGGGTCTCTGACCTAGTGAAAGATTACTGCAG
The DNA here is from genome assembly GCF_978045245.1 of Mus caroli. NCBI lineage: Eukaryota > Metazoa > Chordata > Mammalia > Rodentia > Muridae > Mus > Mus caroli. The sequence continues at coordinate 65,990,958 of NW_028227259.1, read as the reverse complement.
GTACTGAAAGAGTATGTTAGTTTTCCAGAGAACCAGGTGGGGCTGCAACTAACCTCTTCTGATCTGAACCTTTTGTGGTTGAACTTTTATTGATTTACTTTATAACCGAAATGGGATCAATTTCCAGATTATAGACTTCAAGAGCAATCTGTAATCTACAGCATGGCAGAATTCTTTGTGTTTCCTTAAACATTTTCTCTAAATTATCTGTGTCAGAATAATCCAACAAAATATCATCCATGTAATGATAAATAATAGATTGAGGAAATTGTCTACAAATTATTTCTAGTGGTTGTTGCACAAAATATTAACATAAAGTTGGAGTATTTAACATCCCTTGTGGGAGAACTTTTTTATGGGAAAGCAAACCTATCCCTATCCTGCTCATACAAGGGTATACTAAAAAGGCAATCTTTTAAATCAGTTATTATCAAACGCTATGCCTTAGGTAGTAAAGAAGGTAAAGGAATTCTAGGCTGCAATGAATCCATTGGTTGAAAATTATATTCACCACTCTTACATCTGTTAGCATTCTCCATTTTCTTGATTCTTTCTTTCTTGATTTCTTTCTTTCTTGAATTCTCTTTTTCTTGATTTATTCCTTTCTTTTTATTATTATTTTTATTAGATATTTTCTTTATATACACTTCAAATTTCAATGCTATCCCCAAAGTTCCCCATACCCCCCTTCTACCCACCCACTCCCACTTTTTGGCCCTGGTGTTCCCCTGTACTGGGCATATAAAGTTTGTAAGACCAAGGGGCCTCTCTTTCAACTGATGGCCAACTAGGCCATCTTCTGATACATATGCAGCTAGAGAGACGAGCTCAGGGGGTACTGGTTAGTTCATATTGTTGTTCCACCTATAGGGTTGCAGATCCCTTTAGCTCCTTGGGTACTTTCTCTAGCTCCTCCATTGGGGGCCCTGTGATCCATCCAATAGCTGACTGTGAGCATCCACTTCTGTGTTTGCTAGGTCCCGGCATAGCCTCACAAGAGACAGCTATATCAGAGTACTTTTAGCAAAATCTTGCTAGTGTATGCAATGGGGTCAGCATTTGGAGGCTGATTATGGGATGAATCCCCAGGTATGACAGTCTCTAGATGGTCCATCCTTTTGTCTCAGCTTCAAACTTTGTCTCTGAAACTCCTTCCATGGGTGTTTTGTTCCCAGTTCTAAGAAGGGGCAAAGTACACTTTGGTCTTTGTTCTTCTTCAGTTTCATGTGTTTTGCAAATTGTATCTTATATCTTGGGTATTCTAAGTTTCTGGGCTAATATCCATTTATCCATGAGGACATATCATGTGAGTTTTTTTGTGAATGGGTTACCTCACTCAGAATGATGCCCTCCAGGTCCATCCATTTGCCTAGGAATTTCATAAATTCATTCCTTTTAATAGCTGTGTAGTACTCCATTGTGTAAATGTACCACATTTTCTGTATCCATTCCTCTGTTGAGGGACATCTGGGTTCTTTCCAGCTTCTGGCTGTTATAAATAAGGCTGCTATGAACATATAGGGAGCATGTGTCCTTCTTACCAGTTGGAACATCTGGATATATGCTCAGGAGAGGTATTGAGGGATCCTCCTGTAGTACTATGTCCAATTTTCTGAGGAACCACCAGACTGATTTCCAGAGTGGTTGTAGAAGCTTGCAATCCCACCAACGATGGAGGAGTGTTCTTTCTCCACATCCTCACCAGCATCTGCTGTCACCTGAATTTTTGATCTTAGCCATTCTGACTGGTGTGAGTTGAAATCCCAGGGTTGTTTTTATTTGCATTTCCCTGATGATTAAGGATGCTGAATATTTTTTTCAGTTGCTTCTCAGTCATTCGGTATTCCTCAGGTGAGAATTCTTTGTTTAGCTCTGAGGCCCATTTTTTAATGGGGTTATTTGATTTTCTGGAGTCCACCTTCTTGAGTTCTTTATATATATTGGATATTAGTCTCCTATCAGATTTAGGATAGGTAAAGATTCTTTCCCAGTCTGTTGGTGGCCTTTTTGTCTTATTGACGGTGTCTTTTTCCTTACAGAAGCTTTGCAATTTTATGAGGTCCCATTTGTCAATTCTCAATCTTATAGCACAAGCCATTGCTGTTCTATTCAGGAATTTTCCCCCTGTGCCCAAATCTTTTGAGGTTTTCCCCCACTTTCTCCTCAATAAGTTTCAGTGTCACTGGTTTTATGTGGAGTTCCTTGATCCACTTAGATTTGGCCTTAGTACAAGGAGATAGGAATGAATCAATTTGCATTCTTCTACATATTAACCGCCAGTTGTGCCAGCAACATTTGTTGAAAATGCTGTCTTTTTTCCCATTGGATGGTTTTAGCTCCCTTAAGGTGTGTGGGTTCATTTCTGAGTCTTCAATTCTATTCCATTGCTCTACTTGTCTGTCATTATATTAGTACCATGCAGGTTTTTGTTTGTTTGTTTGTTTTAATCACAATTGCTCTGTAGTACAGCTATAGGTCAGGCATGGTGATTCCACCAGAGGTTCTTTCATCATTGAGAAGAATTTTGCTATCCTAGGTTTTTTGTTATTCCAGATGAATTTGCAGATTGCCCTTTCTAGTTTGTTGAAGAATTGAGTCGGAATTTTGATGGGGATTGCATTGAATCTGTAGATTGCTTTTGGCAAGATAGCCATTTTTACTATATTGATCTTGCCAATCCATGAGCATGGGAGATCTTTCCATCTTCTGACATCTTCTTTAATGATTTCTTCCTTTCTTGATCTCTCTCTCTCTCTCTCTCTCTCTCTCTCTCTCTCTCTCTCTCTCTCTCTCTCTCTCTCTCTCTCTCTCTCTCTTCACTCTCTCAAAAATGCAGGGGAATTCCAGAGGCTGGTAAACTATCTTCTATGCTGAGCATCCAGCTGCTCTTATTCCAGCTGCTCAAATGCCTGTAAATTTTCCTTAGTCAAGGCTCATTGATCTACTCACACAGGCTAGTACTTCAACCATTTTAAGGGTATGACCATTGGTATTTCATCAGTGGTTCCCTTATAAATTTGGAAACTCAATCCTTGCATTATGTCTTGTGTTTAGATTATTTGCATAACCTGCCTTTTTTAAATGACATATACCAATAACTTCCCCAGGAGCATCTACAATTTCTTCCCTTATTTGACTATGCTTTATCTCTGGGAATATTAATCTGGGTACCCCAGTGTTGTAAAACAACCTGTCCCCATAAATTTATGTGAATGTCAGCTACATAAGTCTTTAGCTTTACTTTTTGACCGTTCCATTCCATACATTAAGGCCTTGCACACTTTGTTTTATCTGAGATAATGTTGCAATTCCTAGAAAGTGGGTATATACCTTTTGAAATGGCTATTCTAAATTCCAAAATTTTTGTGAAATGATAGTTATATCAGCTCCTATACAATTATACCATTTACTTGCTATTTTAGTTTTGCTCTCTGATTATTAACAAGTCTTTGCCAGAACACGTTTTCCAGTACTTCCAACCCCCACCAACCTGATTTTGTATTGGTACAGTTTTTCCTCGGATGAAGTGAAGAGTAGCAGATAAGCAATCCTATCATCTGAATTAAACTGCATTTTTCTTTTTATACAGGCCATAATTTTAATTTCTCCTTTGAAATCTTCATCTATAATTTCTGGGTGCACAATAAATCCTTGAGAGGGCAATCTACTCCATCCCTACTATCTCTGAGGACAAAAGGCCATAAACTCCAGTAGTTATTTTATAACATTAAATTTTGGGGGATAGAGTAAGATGTTAACCTGTGGCCAAGTCTAGAATTGTGCTGCCTGTAGAAGAGTGAATTAAGTCTCAAATACCAAATGTATGTTTTTCTTTCGGTATGTCACTGAAACAGCTCATACTTTTTGCTTCAAGGCCTTGAGTGTGGCCACCAGGGCCATTTCCTGATGGTAAGACATTATGTTGACTATCTCTTTTGGACTTTCACTCATCGATCCAATGGCAACCCTTGGCACATTGCTTGCACATGCCTGAAAGCCTATGCCTTATTTCATATTTATAGTTCGAAAACCCCTTAGAGATGCATTGTTCACAATTTTGTTGCAAATGATCATTTTTACCACAGTGAAAGCTCCAGGAATGTTGAGATCTGAGATATTTTGTGGTTTGGTCAATGTCTCTTTGCAAAGGATCATATACTTTCTGTAATTGAAGTATTGGGCATTTTGTGTCTAAGACCTCTAGCTATAGCTTGACATATTATATTAGCATGGTGCATTTTAGAAGCAATATCAGTCATATCCCTTATCCACTTATCCATAGCACTGATTGAGCATTTAATGATATAGTCACTTTTTTACATTCTGTATTAGCAAATTTAAACACCAAAGTTTTTATCAATACCTGCCTTGTGTCAGAGTCTGATACAGCTTTGTTCACAGCTGACACTAATCTTTGTAAAGTAATTGTTTAAGGCTTCTTCAAAGTCTTTTGTAAATGAGGTAGATTTTTTTGTTGTGCTCCGCAAATTTGCCAGAGGCTCTTAAAACTTCTAAGTGACATTGTTTTATAGTAGCATCATCCAAATTGAATTTGCTTTTGTATATCAGAGTACTACCATTCACCCAGCAACTGATTTTTTACTATTTTCACCCCCCTTACTCTATTTCACTGTTCATCATTCATTTGTTTCACACAAGGCAAGTGCATCCCATGTGAAATTATGGAATCTTTATAATGCCTTAGATCTATCATTTTTATAGGACGCCATCTTATCTAGTCATAACCTTGTTCCACACCATTAGCAAGCATGTGCTGTGTGAGTACAGGTAAAGCTGGTGGTGAGAGCATAAATCTGGGTTGTCTGAGATTAACCCTTTCTCTTGAAACAGGATTTTTTTTGTTTTTTTGTTTTTTTTTAATCAGATTGTCCACCTGCTTTTCTCTGATGCAACCTCCCTCTGGTACAGTTTCTTTCCCTCTTTCCTCCTATGGGAAACCCCTGTTCTCATGCTAAGTCAGTGGGACTGCTTTTTTTGTACTCTCTTTACCAGTGCTCCTCACTTCCCAAATGCTTTGATCTCTACTTACACCATCAATTCTTCAACTCTTTCAGAAAAGAGAGTAGAGTCACCCCTTCGGTTTTCCCAATTCAGCCCTTTGTTATTTCCTCAGGGTTCTCCATTTCTACCTGTAAGTTTTCCAACTGCTCAGCTATTCCTCCAAGCTCTTTTGAAACAAAATGTATGAAGAAAAAAATGAAAAAAAAATCCAAACAAACAGAAAATTCACTCTGGGAGCAAATCAGGGGATATCCCAATGATGGCAACCATGATAAATGTTTTGTTGGTGTCTTGAAAAAAATCCACTCCTTTATACTTTTATTTATTTATTTACTTTATTTATAAAGTAAATATATAATATAAAGTAAATATATAATATAAAGTATAAAGTAAATATACTCTGTATTATTTATAATTTGCTTTATACTTTGCTTATTACTTTATACTTTATCCTCTACCTCAGTTTCATCAAATTTTCCATATTTATCTTTCCTTGCCTTTGAGCTTCAAAGTGACGTACCACTTGTGGCATGTCTTTGCTACTCTGTGGTTTCTTCTTTTCTGTACCCTTTTATCTCTCTGGTTTCACTCCTATCACTAGATAGGAGAGAAAGAAGAATGGTAGGAGGAGATATCTCTGATTCTAAATTCTTCATTGAGCATGACTACTAAACAAAACACAACCAAACACCCTGAATAACTAACAACCACTCACCCTGCCTTTCTGGGCCCTAATTAAGAGTTCACAGAATTCCAAATGTCACACAACCTCAGAAATTATCTGCAGCTCCCAAAACCATGCCTCTGCTAGAACATTAGAGAAATCATAGTCAGATGATACGAAGAGCTCCATATCCTCACACTTTGGATTAAAACAAAAATATATTCTTATAATATTTTTGTGTTTTTTAAAGAACCCAAAATTCCAGAATTGTCATTACATGTAATGATTGCTGAATATTTGCTGGAAAGATTTTCTCTTTGCAATGAGAATCCAGGCCCCTAGGTGTACCTGAGACTGCATCTAGGGGTGACCTGGAAAGAGGAGCTCTTTGAGGTTCACCAGTGGAGCTAAAGAAAGTCATCAATACCACTGGAATTGTTCTAGGACAAATTCTGCCTTCAACAAGTTGCAGAGTTTTTTTTTTTTTTCCCAATTCTTATCTTCAAACTACAGGTCTGAAAAACCAAGCCCCACTATTAAGTAAGCAACTCTATTCAGTGCACCTTGGCATTGCTTTTCCACCTCCTAGGGGATCTCTGCTTCTCTGCCACATTTCCAAGGTTGGTTGCACGTGCATGATTTTACTGATTTATTTTTGTCACATCCCAAAGGTTGCATTTGTCTGCATGATTTAGGGGTGTCCTTTCTGTCATGTTACCAAGGATTCATGCTTTGTGCTTCTGTGTATGTGACTCTAGTATTTTTCACTGAATAATCCTCAGTTGAACCTCTTTTAAAATTTTTTTTGGATGCCAACTGTGGAGAGTTTAGAGCTTCCCATAATACCTCAGCAGGTTGTGCTCCTCTTTATACCCACAGGCTTGTCTATATGCTCACCATGCTTACATTCTTCATTGGGTTCTAATTGACAAGGACAGTTTTCTTAGTTCTATAGAGATATTGGTGCTGCAATTTTTTTTATATTTTAAAACAAATGGTGAATATCAAGTATGTGTGATTTAGACATCTGGTGTTTTTTTTTTTTTTTTCTTAAAGATTTGTCATAATTGCTTTACGGTTGCTGCAATAAAATCCCATGACCAAGGCAACTTATAGAAGTAGCACTAACGGGGGGTCTTACAGTTTCAGAGGATAAATCCATAACCATTATGGAAGGGAGCATGGCAACTGGCAGACAGATATGGTGTTGGGGCAGTAGTTGGAACCTTACATTTATCTACAGTGAAGAAGCAGAGAGAGAACGAACTTGGAATGGCATGGGCTTTTAAAATCATGACGCCTAATCCCAGTGACATACCAACAAGGCCACAACTCCAAACCTTACCCAAACAGTTCCATCAACAGGAGATCAAGCATTCAAATACATGAGCCTATGGAAACCATTCTAACTCAAACTGCTGCAATATTTATGCAAACTATATTGCTATAGTTTTAATGATACATTATAAGTACTATACATATAACACTACTCAATGTTAAGTAGTATTGCCTGGCATGTTATTGATTGTAATAATTTTCCCTTAATATAGATATTCTCAGGCTGGTGAGATGTCTTAATAGTTAAAACACTTACTGCTGCACAAGAATTAGGAACTGGGGCTTGAACCCATATAAAGCAAGACATGATAGCCTACACCTGTAATCCCAGCAGTCCCATGGCAAGATGAGCAGTGGAGATAGGTGAATCTCTGGAAACTTGTAGCCAGGATGCAGGACATAGGCAGAAAAAAGCAACAAAAGACTCTGTCCAAAAAGTGGAGAGGGAGAACACTAACATGAGATTATCCTCTGACTTCTAAGTGAGATCCATTGCAATCACACCCTCATACTTACACACACACACACACACACACACACACACACACACACACACACTCACCTGTCCTCAGATGTCCACAGACACATCACACCACACGTATACACCAAAATGGATAGTAACTGCATCATAAAGCATTCTTGCTGTTGATTTGATTTTGTGTATACTTGAAGATGTCCTTAAGTTCACAAGTAAACATTGCAGAGTAAAAATAGTTTGTCTATTCTTTATTAAAAATATGTTAAATGCCGTTTCATGCCCAAGAACAAATGTTTTATTATTAATTCTATCCCCAGCTCACTAGCCATTTTCTTTTGTCTCTCTTATGTTAGCATTTCCAACCATCCCTGAATTTCAATAACAAAAACAATTTGGAATGACTTGGGCAATTAAAACCTTGAAGCCTAATCCCAGTGACACACCTCCTCCAACAAAACCATAGCTCCTAACCTTTTTCAAACAGTTCTACCAATTGGAGATCAAGCATTCAAATATATGAGCCCATGAATCTCAATATTTCTCTGAATCTTAAGAACTAAGGTATGGAAATGAGGATATGGGTTGGAAAGTAGGGAACACCTTGTCAGCCTGTGTCCTGTCCTTCTTTGCTGGTGTCTCTTGACATTCTCTAATCATTGTTCCTCATCACCTATTGATTATTCCAGTGGTCCTGTCATACCAACAATGTTTACATCTTCAGCACATGCATTCAGCACATGACTCTTGGCCCCCTAAAGAAAAATTTAGCTTCTGTCTGTACTTCTCTGAGTCCAACAAGGCTGCTTTCGATGTATCTGCAGAATCCCATCCTACAGCCAATTTTCTTGGCTGCTTCCCACTAGACATAAAAAGGCCTTCATTCACTTGTAGGCAGACTCATAACCTTGGCTTACAATTTACTAAAGCTGAGGGAGGCTTGTGAAACATCCAATACTTTTGGTACATACAACATAGGACTGAGTCACAGACATTCTCTTTACATTCTTTTGACAAATTCCTGAATTATTTGTGGATCTCAGTCCAGTGGTAAGATGCAGGGCTATTAACAGGAAACACTGAAAACAGTCCCCTTTCTTGTCTCTTGACAACTTCTGGTGCTCTGCTAGTTTATGAAGGAAGTTGTTACTCAGGGAACAATTTTATCTTGTCCTTCATCTATTTTCCCAAATGAGATTTTCTTCTTTGTGTGTGGCATGAAATTTGTCTTGAAATTTTTAGGACCTTGCTTTGAGTCCTAAAATGTCTTTTCTTTCAAACTAGTATCTCAGCTATAAATTTCAAGAGATTTTAGATATTTAAATGGCACAGAGATGACACCCTGTTGCCTGTGTATTATAGCCTAACCTGTGGCTATAGATACATTTAGTTTGGATAAGGAAAGGTCTGATCACCAAGGAAGAGACTGAGGGTTTTCAGAGCACAGTCATTTGTATTTTAACTATTATTTACATTCAAATTTAAATAAGTAGTTCAGGTGACTCACTCTTATAAGTATTTGTTATCAAATTTTAGAATGTTATATTTCCATTTAATTTCTTCTTATACACATGTCATTGTAGAAACTGAGTTCTCATACAGAAACAAAACCTAGAAGATGTATTACTTCTATAAATCAAGGAAAGAACTGGCTATAGATTTCAGGTGCATGTGTATTCATGCTCAGGGGGCCTGTCTGGCTGTAGGGAAAGGAGCTAAAGTGGAAAACAGGCTTGGGTAAAGACTAAAGACTGAATGATCCTTGGCCTTATCATCTTATTACTATTTATGCTTTATTAAACATTGGTTTCTTTCCTATTTAACTTTCCGTGCTTGAGTAAGAGCTGTATTTTTACTTTATAACTCTCTGAGCTTTATTAAGCACTGGAAACAACTCTTTCTTACTTACTATTCTATGAATTAATAAGTGCTATAGACAACTCTTACTATTCCGTGCTTTAATAAGCACTGGCAACTTAATTCTTTGTACTTAAATAAGTTCTGGTCTCTTACTCTGTAATTTTTTTTTATTATTTGTGCTTTAGTATGTGGTTTCTTATTACATATGCTTAAATACGTGCTGATTCTTACTTTGTAACTCTTTTTATTTGTTTTTTAAATAAGCACTCCTCTCCTCTCTGGCTCAAGCACCTCCTACTGGCCATGTGAGAGGTTTGCAACTCATTAACTCTTCTTTTCTTTTCTTTTTTTTTAAAATTAGGTATTCATTTCATTTACATTTCCAATGCTATCCTGAAAGTCCCTCACACCCTCCCCAACTCACTCCCTCACCCACCCACTCCCACTTCTTGGAACTCATTAACTCTTTGTGAACCAGAGAGAAAAGAAAGGATAGAAAGATGTCACTCACACAGACAACACACAGACACACAGGATGAAGTGGAAATGGCGACACCACCTTTTTTTATTGCTTTCAGCCTTTTATAGCTTTTACAGAAAAAAAGTCACTATTTAAGAAAGAATTACCTCATTAAAAATATTACATAAAAGAGGAATAACAAAAGTATATCAATAACAAGTTTAAAGCAGCATTCCATTCCGTAAGTTCATTATAAGTTGAAAGCAACAGTTTTTACATGGCCTTACTTTATCATAGTGCACACCTGTGGCTTCATCCTTGGACTTGAGTGCTTTTCCTTGGGCACAAATTTGTCCCTATCTTATACCTCTTTTTTAGTGTAAATATGAAATCTCATTGTATTTCTTATTATATAGCTTTTACTTAGTATTTATGAGGAGAAGGTACATTCTATTCTTGATTCTAACTTTATTATATCTTTCTAGCAAAACAACTAAAACCATCTCTTAAAACTTTCTTTCTAAAATTATTTGAATTGAATCAGGAATTCTATGAAATTGCTAATTTATCTAAATAGCATTAATTCATGAGAGTTCATCTTTCTATTATCTGTAGGAAATTTGCTCAATAGTGTGGGCTAATGCCTAGGAATCAGTAGGCTAGGTAATAGTGACAGGAAATACATATCAGCTGCAGGAAGCAATCCTGAGATGAAGTCTCTTGGGATCTTGCCTCTCAGAGCTCACCCATCTTAGAGGAAAGTCACCTGTGAGCCTTAGCCTCTCCTAGATGGCTCTTGACATTTACATGTGTGTACATGAGTGCATATATATGTATATGCATGAAGAAGCCAAAGGTTGATGTTGTTGTCTTCTTCCATTGCTCTCCACATTATTGTTTGTAATTTGGTCATTCACTGAATCTGAAGCTCTCATATTGGATAGACTGGAATCGCTTCACTTCACAGTCCTGGTTATAGACCTAGGCCTCCAGGCCTAGCTTTCTGTGGGTGCTGAGGATCTGTGTTTGCACTTGTGCAGTGATTCATTTACCCACTGAGCTCAACTCAGATGACAGATTAGATTTTTTTTTAATGAGGAAGAATAGATTACAGATGTCTAAATTTAAAAATGCCCATGGAAAACAACCTGTCTTTTGAGCCATTACACAACACCATTTTAGGTACAGATAGTAGATTTAAGGAGAGAAAATATTTTCTCCTTTTTAGTTTCTAATGGCTGCCTTCATAGCTCAAGGAAGGAAGCATTGATCTCTAGCAGCAATTCCTTGTCTCCATGACACATGAGTTATCACTTTACTATAATTGTGAGAAAATCTTGGTGAAAAGTGACAACCTACTTCCTCATCCTGGTTCAAGATTCAGACTAGAATGGGCTAGTTAATTATTTTTAATGTAATTTTCATCTTCCTTCACATCTGATTGATTGCCAAATTAACCAACTGCACATTCTCTTCTATAAGCAGATACAAAAAGCATATAATTACCCCTATGAGAGCTTATCATTCAGTGCTGTCACCCACACTCAAGTCTCCAAAACTCAGTCAGAAGGCAAGTTTTAAGAATTCTGTGTTGTTTGATATTGTTCTCCCTATGGGGTTGCAAATCCTTCAGCTTCTTCAGTCCTTTCTCTAACTCCTCCATTGGTGACCCCATGCTCAGTCCAATGGTTGGCTTTGAGCATCCATCTCTGTATTTGTCAGACTCTGGCAGTCTCTCTCAGGAGACAGCTATATCAGGCTCCTTTCAGCAAGCACTTCTTGGCATTCACAATAGTGTCTGGGTTTGGTATCTGTATACGGGACAGATCCCCAGGTGAGGCAGTCTCAGAATTCCTTCAGTCTCTGTTCCACAGGTTGTCTTTGTATTTCCTTCCATGAGTATTTTGTTTCCTATTCTAAGAAGGACTGAAGCAGACCCCATCCCCACCCCCCAGATCCTAGGGACTAAACCACCAACCAAACACATGGCTCCAGTCATATATGTAGCAGAGGATCACCTTGTCGGGCATCAATGGGAGGAGAGGCCCTTGGTCCCATGAAGGCACAAGGCCCCAAGGTAGGGAAATGCCAGGACAGGGGGAGGTGGGAGTGGATGGGTGGGTGGGGAAACTCCCTCACTGAAGCAGGGGGAGGGGAGATGGGATAGGGGCTTTCCGGAGTGGAAACTGAGAAAGGGGTAACATTTGAAATGTCCATAAATAAAGTATCTAATAAAAATAAGATTAACAAACTAACTAGAAGCTCAAGAGAAAGAGTAGATTAAAAAAATTCAGTTTCCATTTTTGTACAAACAAAAAGATAAAACAAAAGCAAATATGAGGATGAGTTAAATGAAATCATTTGAAATATCCCCCCCCCCCAAAATCTGATCAATTGAAAAATAAAAGTGTTCTGTGTTTCACAAGTTTACAGAATGTCATGGAGACAAGGAATTGATGCTTAGCACACCCACTTTCCAGAACCAATTCCAGGATTCATGTCTGTCTATCAGCCCTCTTTTATGCTCATGTCCCTTCACTAGAGGAGACTTAATATTTTAATCTAAAGACACCCATGCCATGCTCCCTTACTTACAGTTTCTTTTGGTACACTCTATAGCTAAACCACAACAGACACACACACACACACACACAGAGAGAGAGAGAGAGAGAGAGAGAGAGAGAGAGAGAGAGAGAGAGATTACTTTTCTTCTTTTTCTTTTCTTGCACACAAAGGATCCTGAAAGGCTATATAATAATCAAGCAGAGAAGAAACCAACAGCCTGAGCTTACACAGTAAGCAAATGCGCAATGACCTCATAAATAAAGAAGGCAGTGTCATGTAATGTCAGATAGTAGTAACGGGACTATTTCTTAATATACTGGTGCTGACAAAGGAAGAAGCTTGACCAGAATCAAGTTAACCAGAGATAGATTGATAAGCTCGGGTCAGAGATGTGAGATCAAGCTGATAGATTATTAGTAAGTTAGAAACTGGGTAAATAACTTAATGAACAGACAAATCACTATATCTGTGTTAAAGAATGTGGGTTGGAAGCTAGTTTAAGAACCATATTGTATTAACTCTTGGAGTTCAAAGCTCACCATAAGTATTTAGTAGAATGAAGGCTGCTCAAACTTCCTTTATACCTTGTTTAATATGTTTTATTTAATGAGATTTTGGGTTATTCTTCCAGTCAAAATTTCTTCCTTAATCCTATATATCCCATAAGAGTTTTGGTAAGAGAGCTTCAGAAAAAAACATCTTGTCTTTTGATTATAAACTTGTGGAACCAGAATTGAAAGCACTCTATTTAGGGCAGCAGTTATCAACCTGTGGGTCATGACCCCTTTGGTGTCCACATAGCAGATATCCCACATATCAGATATTTACATTACTATTCTTAACACTAGCAAAATTACAGTCATGAAGTAGCAACAACATAATGTTATGGTTGAGGGTCACCACAGAATGAGAAGCTCTATTAAAGGGAGACAGCAGGTTGAGAATCACCCATCAAGAGGCATCCAAGCAAAATGTCTCTATTACAAGAACAGTAGTGAAGTGAGAAGTGGTTAAAAGGTAAAACTACAGGAGGTGATGGACCTTGGAGGACTGGATGGTTTATGCCTGATGAATGTCTTTTATGTCCCTCTCCAAAATGTGCTTCTTAGACACTTAATTCCAGATGCAAAGGTGGGGCCAAATGAGATATGGCTAAGCCATGAGGCTGTATTAATGTCAGTATCAGGAGGGTGAGATAGGAATCAGTTACACGTGTTTCTTGATGCCTCCCCATCCCTCTTTTTCCTACCACTTTTCTCATTCTTCTTCTCTTCCCCTTCCTCCTTCTTGCCTATCTTTATTTCTATCCTTTCCCATTCCTATAATCTCCTTGCCCTCTTGCCATGACTTGATACATCAAGAAAGCCCCACTCTTAATTTTTACATTCTGGAGGCAATTAAGTTTTTCATAAGTTACATTGTGTGGGGGGTATTTTGTTATATGGTAGCACTTAAAGGATCAACAGAGAGCACATTATTAGCAATGAAGTGTTACTATGGCAAATACCCAAAGATGTTCTTGAAATTGGAAAAGCAGGCTAAAAAAGAAGCCTGTATTTCTATGATTGGAACAGTAATATTCATTCAATCTATGACTGGAACAGTAAGAGCCATTCATTCAGTCACTCATTCCTCATTCTTGTGAGGAAGCCAAGAAAGAGAAAAGTTAAATTGAAAGCATAGAACTTCCTATATGATACAAAAGTAGTCATGTGGACACCCTAATGAGGATGAAGATGAAAATCAAAAATATCTTATCAGAAACTGGAGTAAAGACTGTCCTTACTACAAAGTGGTGAAGAATATTTCTAAATTGTGTTCATGTCCTAGTGTGTTTCATAGAAAGTAGACCCTTGGGAATAAACTACTAAAAATACTTCTAAAAAAAAAGTGTCGAAGGTACATGGCTCCTTTCAAACACATGCTTCCAAATGAGAGGAGAAAATGTGAGGAAGTCTGTAATTAGAATGGAAACAGCATCGGACATTTGAAGGATTCCCAGCCTAGCCAAGATAAAAAAAAACAAAACAACAACAACAACAACAACAACAACAAAAACAACAACTTGTGGGAAGGTGTGGCCAAGTGCTTTGTGATGGATTAGCACAAAGAGGAAGCCAGGTGGTATTTGTCAAAATAGGAGAGTGGTGGCAGAAATGAATCTGAAGGCATTTCAGACATCTTGAGGCTGCCGTTTCCAGAATGGTGTAATGTTTTAGGGCCCTGTGAACCAAGGAAGCTCTCTGACTTTGGAGAGGCCAACAATTGGTCCTGGTGATGTCCCTGTGCTGCAAACATGCAGAAAATGGCCCACCATGCTATAGCCGCTGCCAATTAAGATTCAATGAATGCACTGAACAGCCTGTAGCCCAGACAGCGACCTGTAGCAGGGGCAGAGTCCTGTAAAGTTCCTAATCGTGCCTAATGGAGCCACATGAATGTGGTTGGCCCTCTATTCCAAGACTCTAGAGCCCCCAAGCTCACATACAGCTCCAACTTAGAAATGCTTCAGGCTTAGAGCTTTAGACTCTAAAAGCTGCTGTGGGTGCTGAGCTCAGTCAAAGAATAGGGATGGGAATGCTTGAGCCCCTGACACAGCCTGTGTCTTCCTGTATCAAGGTACAACCCCAAAGACTGTTTTCTGACTTTCTAATTTCCTTTGCTTCCCTGCCGTGTTGAGCTTACATGGGTCCACTTACTCCTTTCTCCCTGCCTATGTTTTCCTTTTGGAGAGGGAATGTCTACCATAGGCCTGATCATAAATAAGTGCTTTGCTTAGTTGCACAGGCCTACAGCTAGAAAAGATTTCCCTGTAGACTTAATCATAAGCCAAGCTCACTTGGGCCTGATGCTGATAAGACTCTGGTCTACTGAGCTAATGCTGGAATGGGGTAAAATCAGAACTACTGGGATATGGTGAAGGAATTGTATGTGGGTAAGAATGTAGGAGAGTAGATAGATTTGTGTGGTTTGAATACGTCTCCCCGTGCTCCAAAGCAGGTGGTTGCACTGCATCCTTACTATTGGCTCTGCTATGAAAGGGAAATTGAGTGGATTACTGCAGGTATGAGAATGACTGTTTATGGAAGGAAAAAAGATTATTTTTTAATTAGATATTTTCTTTATTTACATTTCAAATGTTATCCCCTTTCCTGGTTTCCACTCCAAACCGCCCCTATCCCTTACCCCCTCCCCCTGCTCACCAACCCACCCACTCCCCCTCTAAATAGACACCAGTTTGACTTCTCCACGTTCAGTGGTTGTGTTGGTGTCTTCATCAATGGGAGGCCATGAATTTAAAAGAGAGCAAGGAGGAGTGTATGGGATGCTTGGAAGGGGAAAAGAGAAGGGGGAAATGATGTGATTATTTTATAATCTCAAAAACAAAAGAAAGAAAGAAAAAATAAGACAAGGTTGGCTCCTTTGTGTGCTCTCTCTCCCTCTTTTCTTCTTTCTCTTTCTCCCTCCCCCATGTCTTCTCCCCCTCTTCTTCTCTTTGTCCCTTTGTCCTAGGAGGAAGTAGCTGAAAGCTCTTACTGAATCACTTTATTTCAAGGTTTCTTATCTTGTAGAAGCATAAACTAATTAAGTTTGATTTATTATAAATTATCTAGTTGTGGTATCCTTTTAAAGCCAAATAAAACAGATTATAGTGTCTTTCCTAAAATAATTCAAAATTTAAAATATAAGTACAATAAAACTCAACTGTAGACGTTATTTCACCTTTTATCACAAATACATGGCCGCTGAGATATTGCATCATTTTAATTTTAAAATCTGTCAGTACAGTGGCCTAGAAATGTTCCTCGTTGTCTGCATCTTGTTTAAGATCCTGCCCTTACCACTTACTGGTTGCCCCCGGTGTACCATAATGGTAGTAGCAGTCTTCATCCTAGGGTAGTTTGAGGATTAAATGTTGAGATATGCTGTATTCTGTAGGGAGGACAGCACATTATCTCTCAACTCCATCTTGCCATCTCAGATGCAGATTCCTCCATGTTGGGCCAGGAGCACAACGTCACTGGCCTGGCAGCAACCTGACAGGAAGAGCAGGTCCCTCAGATTTGGTGGGTGAGAGCTATTGTGTCCATTACAGGTATTATGCTCTGAACTCAAAAGCAAGAGAGACATTGGCTTCCATCTTGATTAAGTAGTATTGTTCTGACAGTTAAACTTGTTTGACAGTTTCCTACCTTTATATAAATGACTTGTAGTCATTTACAATCCTCTTTCCCTTCTCTGTCACACTAAAACCTTTCCTCTCAAACTCTCTCTCACTTTTATGTCTTCTTTTTGTGTGTGTGTCTGTGTGTGTGTGTGTGTGTGTGTGTGTGTGTGTGTGTGTGTGTGTGTAATCCACTGATTTTATATTACCTTTCATTTGAGTATGGATGAGAACTTATTTAGCCATCAATGACAATTTACCAGTGGATACACCGCTGAAGAAAATCACACTCCGGTCTCTATTCTTGGTGATAAAATTTGTTGTAACTTTGACTTTTTTTTTCTTATGTCATTCTTTGTTACCCCTCTAGTAACAGTTCTCCTTATTTTTCTTCATGTTCTGCTTTGAGTAAATAGATCAGTAAGATATGCCTAAGTTTGGATTTTTTTCCTGTTCTGTTTTCCTGTTGTCAACTTCTAGTCTACTTTGGATTTGAGTATGCATGTTTTTCTTTAACCATGAGTAGTGTTTACTTTGTATACTTTTGCATATTCATTTATTCTTTGGTTTTGGTCATGGTGGAAGTGGAGGCAAGAAGATAGCTATGCAGTAAGGTTAATGCTAGCCTGGGTCACGGTGAAACTGTAATTAGGTTTTATCCAGGCCATCATGACTCTTTCCTCTTCTTTTTTTCCTTGGGTTTAATGCATTACAAATAAAATTCATAGCAATATGTCTCTATTTAATTATTTCTTTTTACATCTAGTTTAGACTTTATTTTATGAAACATATTAAAGTGTTTTAATTTATGGTTTATATGTTTTAAGTTTTCTAATTCGTATTCATACTTATTTTATTGTTCTTTCCAATAAATTGTTACTTGAAATAAATGCCATCTTATTTGTACTTTCTCGTTCCCTTCCATTCTCTCCCCTCCCCTCTCCCTCTTTCATCCCCCCTTTCATCCCAACCACCATCTCCTTTCTTTGACAGGGTCATACTGTGTCTTGAACTTTCAACTGTCATGCTTCAGTCCTGTGAGTCCTAGAGTTAGAGGTATATAGTAATAGAACCCCAGAAGTTGGGAAGACAAAGGCAGTAGAGGGAGGAAGACCTTATCAAAGCCATTTAAGCACTAAAACCAAGTTGGCACAACTCTAGAACTCACACACAGCTACTGTGTTTTTAATCCTTAAAAAGGAAATATTTGCATTAACTACTCATATTTTTTTCTAACAGAAAGAATATTCCATATAGCCATATAACACTGGCATTGAAAGACCACATATTCCATCTGCGTCCTCAGTGTTTTACAATTCTTTTCTTTCTTTTTATTCAGGCTTGTTTTACGCTACAACATGTGATTTATTTTAGAATGAATTTCATTGGCTACTGAGAAAATATATACATTCTATAGCTGTTGTGGGATATTCCATAGTTTTTATTTATTTTTACATCCATTTGATGTATTGTATAGTTTTATTTTTAAATTTGTTTGTTGATTATTAATTGAGATGATTCATCTAACAATGAAAAATGTCTTGCTTTAGATCTGAGAAAATGTCTGCCATTATATTTTCTCATCTTACATGGTCCTATTTTGCTCTTTTGATCCTGTCTAGAAATATTGGAAGTTGTAGTCATGATCACTTACATATTTTTCCTTTTTTTCTATCTGAATGCAATATTTCCTCAACAGTTTTAACTCTTTTATTGTTTGAGATTATAATTATATAATTCTCCCTTACTTTCTTCCCTCCAAACCCTCCTATATACTCCTACTTGCTCAAATTCATGTTTTTTTCATTAAGTATTGTTACATGCATGTATGAATATGTATATACATACGTATTTCTAAAAAAGACCTGCTCAGTATATAGGGTGATGCATCTGTGCAGTCCTCAGATTTGTAGAAAGGCAGAAAACTGAAAACAAAGACTTCAACATGTCAATCTCTTTTGGCTCCACGGTAGTCAGGCCAAGGACAGGGCATCTACCTCTGGCTCCCAAATCCAGGACTCTATCTCTGCTTCATGATTTCCTTAAATTCCCAGCAGACTCCAACCTTTTTAGCATTTTAAAAAAGATTCTGACACATGCTAGCAAAAAAACATTCAAATATGTCAACTTCTGCTCATCCCCATTTAGCCAGATTTCCCTAACTTCATCTCATTTTCAGGAAACCCCAGATGCACAGCTGTAGAATGGAAACCAGCAAGATCAATTCTCAAAAGCAGCTGTTTGGTTTTGTATGCTTTAGTTAACAGAGTGGTTTGGGGGAACTGTTTTTTGTTTTTTTCCTTTTCTGCACATTGTTATTTTTAATGTAGTTTTAAGAACAATATGCTTGTTTTCTAAAATTATTGACTCCATGTAGAAAGCATCCTTTAGTTTCTAAATATATTCTAAATTTCTAACGAACTAACAGCTTTGAAGTATAGTTAATATATGTACTAATTTTCCATGTAGTTGTATTAAATGGAAGTACTCACAATTAAAGCAATATTCAAATAATTAAAAACTAAATTCTGTATATTACATATACTTTCTTCACTTAAAAAAGACACATTGTGAGAGCCAGAAGACCCAGCCATCTGCTATAGAATAATCTCTTCTAAAGGTGAGAGCATTAGGGAGAAGTGGGGTAAGACTATGAACAATATAATGCATGAAATTCTCAAAGAATTTAAAAGATTTACCATGATACACTTGCACATTTAATTTTGCTGTAGAAAACGTCCTACTTCATGGATCATCACAATGATGATTGCAGGTAACTTAGAAATTTCAGTGTTTATATGTCTCATCTTGTTCTAGTTTCTCTGGTGATATGCTAAAACACTAACCGAAATCAGACTTAGGAGCAGAAAGATTTCTCTGGCTTACACATCCCAATTACAGTCCTTCATCAGGGGAAGTCACGCTGGAATTGAAGTCTGGGATCAGGTGATCCCAGAACTGTAGCAAAACCCCTGCCTTTGGTTTGATTTCCCTGGCTTGCTTTCATCTTGCTCTCTATAAAATATTCCTTTATTTATTCTTATGTGTAAAAGTGTTTTGCCTGAAGTATGAAATGTACTACATGTGTGTCCACAGAGGACAGAAGAGGGCAACAGACCCTCAGAGACTGGCGTTACAGACAGTTGTGAGCTGCCTTGATGATGCTAGGAATTGAGCCCAGGTCCTCTGAAAGAGTGACCAGTGCTATTAACCACTGAACCCCTTTCCACTTCATTAGTGAGCTTTCTTATATAACTCCAGTCAACCTTTCCAGAATTGTACTGCTCAGGAGTGGGCTGATACGCCCATTCATTAATTGGCAATCAAGAAAATGCTGCTCCCCCCCTCCACTCCCCTAAGCATACAATCTGATGGAGTTGAAGTGTCCTATTCCTGGGTGAGTTTAGATCATATAGAGTTGACAGAAGTGATGACACCCATTTCTCATGGCAATCCAGTTATAGAAGCTTTGATTCCTATTTTATATCCATGTATCCTTCCTTGGCGTCCCATACAGGATATGTGCATAGCTATGACTGGTAGGTTCAAAGGCACAGAATAACCCACACTAAAAGCCATTTTGGTTCTAGAGTTAAATTCCTTCACTAGAGCCTCAGTCTTCCAGTCTCTTTTCTTCTAATTGTTCTCTTTTCTTCTAATTGAATGCCCCCTTGTAGGAAAGGATTTCTTTTATTTTTCTTATTTTGCTGAGACAGAATGCACACCTAACACACATTTGTGTTTTTAGGATACAGCTCAGCTATTTACTATGTTTAGACATATGTACAGCAATCAAGCATCGATGCTGATGAATAATTGTAGCACCCTCAGAAGAAGCCTGTATTCACACACTAGATACTCTTCACTCTCCATTCCCAGAATCAGGCTAATCATTCTCTGTGATTTATTCTAATAAATTCTGGATTGCTCATTAAAAGCGGAATTATACAATGTGTGGCCTTTTTTTTGTCTGACATCTGCATTCATCACGGTTCTTTCAAAACAAATTGATAATGTAGCATGCAGCAGGACTGTAAACTTTTTTTAAAAAAATCTGAATAATTGTTTTTATGGTTGTTCTACATTTTGTGAATCAACTCTTCAGCCTATTAAACTTTATTTTTATTTTAAATATACAAGTAGCCTGGAACTATAAGGAAGAAAAGACATTTCATGTATACACAAACTGTACCGTCACATTTTTGTGTCTCTATGACAAAGTACCAGAACATGGATTTCTTGTCTAGTGGGTCCAAACATCATAATCCCAGTCTGGCAAAGTCTGCTTATCTGCATCACAATATGCAAAGACACAGAAAATAGCCATATGTAGAAGGTTCAAAGAGCATGGCATGGTCTTTTTAAATGAGAACCAATTACTTTGCAAGACTAATATTCATCCATTCTGAGACCTCCCCCTATGTTTATTTTCTAAGATGAGTGAAAGCAGTCAATCAGGAGTTCAGGGTTCTGCACTTGAATTTGGTTTCTCTTTCCCCATGTGTTGACTTACTCCCTTTTCTGAGCCAGGATAACCAAGGGACATTAAGTTCATTAGAGATGTGGAGTCACAATACACTTGGGATATCTTTTCCCTTTGGACACATCAGTACTCACTATTAGCTATTGGAAGCATCTCTTAGGATCCCTCTATTAGCATTATCTCAAATAATGAAATGATCTTAAGAAAAACTACAGTGACAAGATGACCCAGTGGGAAAGGACATCTGCCACCAAGCCTTATAAACTGAGGTTGAAGCCCAGAGCCCACATGGTAGAAGGAGATAGCCAACTTCTGTATGTGGTCCTCTGACCACAACACACAGAGAGACAAACAAAGATAAAGTATTTACAGTGTTTAACTTACTTCCATTGTAGTTCTTTGAAGAAGAAAATCAGAGTAACTTGGTATGGAAGAAGCATTACTGGTATATCATCAAGAAAGTGAGATTTGACTATCTTATGATAGACATCTGTGTTCTTGGTTTCCTCTTGGTATGTAGACCTTTGCTTCTATGAACTCTGATTTAACAAAACAAGTGCCACTATCCAATTATTAAACGATGTCTGATTTCTGTATTTATAGGGTATCTAGATAAGGTGAATAGATGCAAAATTGATTCAGTGTTATGTTTCCTGTCACTTTGTATGTACAACAGAGAACTAGAGAGTCCTAAGGTCTGAGGCAGAAACTGCTCCTAGACTGCTCTTCTGATATAAGCCACTGGGGGCAGTGTGACCAGGAAGAAAGGCCCTTTGAAATTCTTAGCTTATGGTGGTTTGAATGTACTTGGCCTAGGGAGTGGCACTATGTGGAGGTATAGCCTTGTTGGAGGAAGTGTGCCATTGTGGGTGTTTTCTTTAAGACCCTTATCATAGCTTCCTGGAAGCCAGGCTTCTCCTGTTTGCCACCAGAACAAGATGTAGACCTCCCAGCTCCTCACTATATGATAGTGAACTGAACCTCTGAACTTGTGTAAGCCAGCCCCAATTAAATGTTCTTATAAGAGTTGCTTTGGTCATGGTGTCTGTTTACAGCAGTAAAACTCTAAGAGCTAAGGCAACTTCCACATCCTTCTGGTCCTAGAAATGCTAAAAGAAAGATGTGACAACCAATAAAGGAGAGTTCTTGTCTGGAAATTCCTTGGTGGCCATTGCCAAAGCAGAGATAGAGGCTCTTCTTTGGTTCCTAATTAAGGTACCTTTGAGTTAAGCTTTTCAGGCTCTGTAATATAGCATTTGAAGTAAATGATGATAAACTCATTCATGGGATCTGAAATTCTAGCCTATTCTAACTGTAATAGGTGTGTGTGTGTGTGTGTGTGTGTGTGTGTGTGTGTGTGTGTGTGTGAGAGAGAGAGAGAGAGAGAGAGAGAGAGAGAGAGAGAGAGAGAGAGAGAGAGAGAGAGAGAGAATAGTAATTTATATGATGTCTCAATCATAAGATACCATTTCTTTCTTACTTGGTAACCATTTTTGTTGTTGTTGTTTGAAACTTGGACATCCAGCACTGACGGCTCTCACCACTGGAGAGTAGTGGAAAGTGAACTCACTGTTGTTTGCTAAGATATGTTCCTGATCCTGGGTCTGGTGCCATTACATCCTGCGGCAGGAACTGACAGATCAGAAAAGAGGTTGTTTCCGACTTCTACCATGAATTGGGAATACTAGGGACTCAGTTTATTTAGAGCTGACCCTCATGAATCTTACTCAAAATTTTATTTTCCCTCTTCTCTCCCTCCAGGTACTTTCTTGTGTTAGCTCCATCCCACTGGGGTTTCTGAGGAGGTGTGTAGAGACACACCTTTTTCTTTTCTCCATTCAACAGCATGGCTCACCAGTGTGTATCCCCATCTGTCTAGACAGGCTGTTCTCCCCATTTGCCATTTGTCTTCATGTGCCCACCTGCTGGAAAGCTGGTCTAAACGAAAGGAAACTGAAGAACTTGATTTTTGAAAGAAGCCAGAAACATGTATTCAGTAATTATAAGAAAATGTGGTGAAGATTATGATTTTTAGCAGGGTATTAATGGCCATGTCTGCTTTTTACAGAGACTGCACAGAGGGACTAGGTAGCAGAAGCTTTAGGTGATCAAAGCAGAGGTGGAGAGAGGAAGAAGGAACAAAGAGAGACAAGCTAGTATTGATAATTTGTTAATATATCTATATCTGTATACAATAAACTCTGAGCAATAATAACTGTATCACAAGTCATATCCCTAAATGATATCCTTTTATGATTTCATTGTAGGCTGATTAGAAAGTCATAGACTGATTACTCAAATAAAAACATGACTGAGAATACCTTAAGGAAGAGAAATAAGAACTAAATGTTGATGATTGATATGCTTTTATCTCTATTGGAACATTTACAGTTTAGGTTAAACTTAACCTCAATTAACTAGGAAGTCCTGGGATCTGCTTTGGGTTTAGGCAGAAAGTGAGACCTGAATCCTCCCAATGGTCACCTTTGTAAGTTACCCTAGAAACAACTGGAGAGTGGCAAGCAGAAAGGAGGAAGAACAAGAAGTGGGTGGTAGAGAATCAGAGGCCTGGAAGGATGAGAGGAGAGAAGAGGAGGGGAAATGGAGACTTGGTCACTGAATGTTGGAGGGAAAAGTCCAGGTTCAATTCCCCTCCTCTTCTTCCCAGCAGTGGGGCAGTCTGCATGCTAATGTGCTCAGCTAGGCATCTGGTGGAGCCTTAATAGGCATTCTGGTTCACTCTTCCCCTCAGGCATGCAAATTTGCAGTTTTCCCTTGACACACTTTCTTATGTACTTGCATCGGTGACTTTCTAAATCTGTTGGAAATATAATGTTTATAAGATATTTTGGGAGACTTATGAAGTCTCGTGCTGGAGTTAAGCTTAATTATTAATTTATTCACTTTTTTTTCCCTACCTCAAATTTAGTGTCTGAGGAAATTGTTAAGCTGCCTATAATGTGAGAAATTAAAAATGATAAAAACAAAATAACTGCAACACAGAGACTATCCATTTACTGGCATAAAGATGGATGGGCAGGATGTTTCTAAGTTAATTAAAAAATGTTTGTAACCTCAGCAAGTGCGTGCTGGCGTACTAAAATGCATGAGTGTGCTGGAGTCTCAAAGGCCTAATCCACTTCTCTTGGAATGGAAAGCACTGCTCCTCTAGCAGATGAAGCCCAAATCTTTACCCTGAGTGGATCCACACTGACACAATTCTGTTGTAGATCCTTTGATTCACTAGTCAGTACTCTGCTATATGTTCATCCTGTATACACCATTGAATTAGCCACAATGTAGTAATTCACTAGGGCTTTATTCTGAGGTCTTTAATATGGTGAGATATGTGGAAACAGGCTTTTTTTTTTTTTTTTTTTTAGCAAGAAGAGGGCTAGATGCAGAGGTGGAAGCTACAGTGTCTTCTGAAGTGCCATAGATGGAGGTCTGTCCTGTGGCTTTGTTAACTGTCTCAGAGGAGGGTGAGTGCCTTAAGATCAAAGTTGAAACTCCAACAGAAATACCCCCAACCTAGCCTGTGTTCACGATGAATCTTACTCATCTGGTTTATTTATTTATTTTTATTTTTGGGGGGTTTTCAAGACAGGGTTTCTCTGTATAACCCTGGCTGTCCTGAAATTCACTCTGTAGATCATCTCCTTTGGCCTTAACCGAGTAATTTTCTTCCTTCTTTTTCTCTTAGTGTATGTCTTGAAAAACAAAGTAGGCATTCAGTATGCTTATCTTAACCAGATATGTTTGCTTGCTGTACATAGCAAGATTAGATATTAGAACAAAAAATCGGTGCTTGATTTCCACCTTTATTAATCATCTTTCCTATTTGGTGGGCGTTCATAAGTTTCTTACTTACTTTTCTATTGCTGTGATGAGACATCATAACCAAGGCAATTTATAGAAGAGAGTTTCTTGTGCCTTCCAGCTTCAGAAGGTAAGTATGTGACCATCATAGTATGAAGTATAGAAGAAGTCAGTCAGGTAGGCAGGCATGGTGCTAGTGCAGAGCTCAGAACTTAGATTTTTTTTTCTAAAACATATTTATTTATTCACTTTACATCCCAATATCAGTCCCCCTCCAATCATAGTACCCCCTCAGGCAAATCTCCCTCCTATTTCTCCTCCTCCTTATCTGAGAAGGGGATCCCCGTTCTGGGTATCATGTCTATGTCCTACTGTTCCTCACCCCAACCCCAACACATCAAGTCACTGTAGGACTAGGTGCATCCTATCTTTCTCTGAGGCCAGATAAGGCATCCCAGTTAGGGGAACTGGATTCACAGGCAGGCAACAGATTCAGGAACAGCCTCTGTTAGGGGACCTGCATGAAGACCAAGCTTCACATCTGATCCATGTGAGAAAGGTATCTAGGTTCAGCCTGTGCTTACTCTTTGGTTGGTGAGTCAGGCTCTGGGAGCTCCCAAGGGTCCAGGTTAGTTGATTCTGTTGGTCTTCCTATGGAGTCCTTGTCCTCTTTGGGTCCTGCAATCTTTATCCCAACTCTTCCATAAGACTCTCTGAGATCCATCTAATGTTTGGCTGTATGTCTCTGCATCTCTTTCCATTGGCTGCTGGGTTGAGACTCTCAGAGGACAGTTATGCTTGGTCCCTGTCTGCAAACATAAGAGAGTATCATTAATAGTGTCAGGGGTTTGTTCTTGCCCATGGGATGAATCTCCAAGATTGGCCATTCCTTCTGTTTCTGCTCTATCTTTGTCCCTGCACACATTTTAAGCAGGACACATTTTGGGTAGAAGGCTTTGTGGGTGGGTTGCTGTCCTTATCCTTCTACTGGGAGTCCTGCCTGGATAGAGGAAGTGGCCATATTTCCCCACTGCTATGAACCATATCCTCAACTGCCAGGAGTCTCAGCTAGAGACATCCCATAGATACCATGGGGACTTCTCCCATCCCTGGTCTCTGGCACATTCTAGAGAGTGACTTTCCCTCACTGCCTATTGCTATTTTCTTTTCTCTGCTCTCCCTACATCTGATGCACCCATCTGGCCCAGCTTTTCCAATCCCAATTCCACCCAGTTCCCCCCACCCCTATCTACCTCCAATATCTATTTTATTTCACCTTCCGAGAAAGATTCAAACATCCTTCCTTGGGACCTTCTTGTTATTTGTCTTCTTTGGGTCTGTAGATTGTAGTGTGGTTATCCTGTTCTTTATGGCTAATATCCATCTGTAAGTGAGTGTATACTATTCACATCCTTCTTGGTTACCTCACTCAGAATGGTATTTTCTAGTTCCATCCATTTGTCTGCAAAATTCATGATGTCCTTGTTTTAGTCCTTACTACTTGTTAGTAGTAAACAAAGCACATTTTCTTTATTCATTCTTGAGTTGAAGGATATCGAGGTCATTTCCATTTTCTGAGTATTACAATTAAAGCTGCTATGAACATAGTTGAGCACAAGTGTCCTTGTGGGATGGTGGAGCATCTTGTGGATTGTATATGCCCAGAAGTATAGCTAGATCTTCAGGTAGAACTATTCTTTTCAATTTTAGTTTGTTCACTTTTTATCCTGATCCCAGCCACCTCTTTCCTCCTCTCTTCCCTCTCTGGCCCTTAAAATTCTCTCTCCCAATCATCCTTCCCCTTCTCCTTAGAGAAGGGGAAATCCTCCTTGAGTACCACTTCACAGTGTGACTACTAGTCCTGGAAGGCCTAACTAAGCACATGCTCTCCCTCTGAGGCCCAGCCTGGCATTCCAGGTAGGGGACAGGGATCCAATGACAGGCAACAAAGTCAAGTATGGCCCCCACTCCAATTGTTAGGGGAACCCACATGAAGACCAAGTTGCACATCTACTATATATGTGTAGGGGGTCTGGATCCAGCCCCTGCATATTCTTTGGTTAGTGGTTTGGTCTTTGTGAGCCCCCATGGGCCTAGGTTAGTTGATTCTGTAGGTTTTCTTGTGGTGTCTTTGACCCAGCCAGACATTTGGCTGTGGCTCTCTACATCTGTTTCCATCCACTTCTGGATGAAACCTATCAGGGGACAATTCTGCTAAGTTCCTATCTGCAAGCATAGCTGAGTATTACTAACGGTGTTGGGGGTTGGCTCTCTCCCATGGGATGGATCTCAAGTTGGGGCAGTAAGTGGTTGGCTATTCCTTCAATCTCTTCTTGATCTTCATGCCTTCACATTTTATAGGCAGGGAAATTTTTGGTTTGAAGATTCTGTGAGTATGTTGATGTCCTCTTTCCTCCATTGAAAGTTCCACCTTGTTATGGGAAGTTGCTACTTCAGTCTTCATATCTCTGCTAGTAGAAATCACAGCTAGTGCCACCCCTATAGATTGCCCAGAGTCTCTTTGCTTAGATCTTATTCACAAACATGAGGTAAAAAGAAAGCAAATTGGAAGTGGCTTAGGCTTTTAAAACCCTTAAGCCTATTCTTACTTCCTCCAAAACCTCCTCCAACAATGCTATAACTCTTAATCCTCCCTAAGTAGTTCCACCAACTGGAGAACAACCATTCAAGTATATGAGCCTATGATGGCCATTCATTCAAACTACCACAGCAAGTTATTCTAACTCAATAAATGCCAAGTTCTTAATTTGTAAGACAGAAACTTGAGAGTCCCTCAAGCCTGAGAACAGACATGGGGATTTAGAATATGGTTTTTGTCAGATTTCTTAGTAGGTGTCTTGTATGTACTTAAATTCACTTAAAGTAGAAGAAAACCATCACCAACAAAAAACAGGGACACCAATGTGGAGGGCTTTTATTCTAAGCAAGAAGAGAGATGAATTGTACGTGGGAGATGGAGCCACTTCTCTATTATTACCTTCTTTTGGTCCTAGTTTGGTATTGGAGCCTTAGGACAGAGAGAATAGAACCAGAAGGTAAGAGAAGATTGATGGATTAATTCCTTGCCTTCTGCAGGTACCATCCAATTACTGGGAGAGACAGCATCCCTGGGTATTCTAAAGAACACACTGGACAAAGCCTTATGGTTCCCTTTATCTTGATGAAATTCAGTTTTTTCTGGACCAGGCTCACTGTCCCAACCTCCCTTTCTTTAAATATTTTCTTTAGAATGCCCATAATTATAAATCATTTCTCTACTCTTTTCAGATACAGACCACTTAAAAGACTCTGGTCAGATTTGCAACCCTAGAGATGTCTTTCTCAAGCAGCTGGGAATCTTTCTCCTGGTTATAAACACCTTTCAGTAGAAGAGATATTTCAAAATATAACAGGAAGTTACAATATTTCTTAATCTTTTCTCTTAATAAATGGGGCACAGAGTGCATAGAATACATCTTCAGTTTTGATTTCTCTTACTCTCTTAAATATGTAACTTGACCCATAGCTTTCCAGTTTGCTTAGAGCTTGAAACATACTTTTTTTTTGCCTTCTTGTTTCTATATTTAAAATAATTACTCTTAGCAATAAAATATGTTCTGAATTTTTCTAATCAAAACTCTTCACATGAACTTTGAGTTCACGAGAGCTTGTGAACCTCACAGATATCTGGTAAGCTTTTCCAGTTGTCATCTTTAAATAGTTGTCAACATAATCTCTTTCTGTTTTGTATACTGTACCCTGATATACACAGATTTATTCTAGGACATTCCTTTACTTGTAAGAAGCCATCTTAGCAATTGACAGGAAACATGGTGGTAGGATGCTGTCTTTCATTTGCAGATCTTTGAGTCATGATGACATGCTACTAACAATAGAAGGGTGTGAGGGTAGGGTCTGTAGTGATGGAAAGGGGACACTGTCACACTTCATTTTGGTGTATGCTTCTTTCCTTCTCACCACTCATTCCTAAGAATCTCCATGCTCCTGTTTTTTAAAAACAGGTGAGTTAAGGCTTAGTTCTGATTTTTTCTCTCCTATTGCATTAGTTTGGGGAAAAAAGTCTTTAAATAACAGCATTACAAAAAGGTGGCTTTAAAGTAATTTGATTTTAGTGTTTATTTGTAAGGAAATGGGAAGTGCCCTATATTCAAGACTGGTGGAAGGGGCATTTGGACTACTGCTGTTAATGTCTTTTTCCACTCTCTTGAAAACATTAGAGGACATTTAAGATAAAAACTAAAAGTGGTAATGCATATAAAGTGATAACATTTGAATGATGTTAGGTCATCATAATGGTAATGATGGTTGTTATTTCCTTAGAAATACACTAGTATTTATTTAGAGCCAGAGAGTTCTAGGCATCAAAGATGCAGCAATGAACAACAGTAATAAAACAAAAGCCCTGTTCTTCTGAGGCTTACACCTCTCTCTCTCTCTCTCTCTCTCTCTCTCTCTCTCTCTCTCTCTCTCTCTCCCTCTGTGTGTGTGTGTGTGTGTGTCTGTGTGCGCATGCGTGTGCACATGTGTGTTGGAGGGGGCGTATGAACAAACATTTGCAGAGAATGACATTTGTAGTAGAAAAGTAGCCAATTAGGTTGGAGCATTCCCATATTGTGAAACAGGAAAAAGCTGTGTATGTGGGCAGGGTGAAGAAGAGAGGGAGGTGTGTGGGAAATTTCCTTGATTTATAGATCATTACTAGAGAACTTGATCCTTCCTAGGTCAGGTCCTGTTCCATGTGAAAGCAGTTCAGCATTCTTTTTGTTTTGCTTTTGCATTAGAAAAAAATAAAACAGACTTTTATAACCATTTCTCAGCAGTTTTAAGTGAACCCCAGTAATGTGAAGTGTTCCTAGAAACAATAGGTGGCCTCTAGATGGCTTCATGAAATGACAGCACTGCAGGGTCCCCGTTGCCACACGTCTTTATTTTACCTGGATCATGGCATCATCTAAGATGAAATTAGGTTGGTCACACACAGGAAAGACTAAAAATTATCTTCAAGTAATTCTTGTCTGACTATGCAGCATTCGTTTGTCTTAACAGTTTTCTCTGTCTGTTGTGAGCAGCCATCAAATTGCTGAGTAATATGCTCATGACTCACATGTGTGGCCAGAATCGGGTCTGTTCCAGGACTCCTCTTGATAGGTTGGTTGGTTCCCAAACACTACCAGGTAGTAAATATTCAGATTTTCCCTCCTGCTTTAATATCTTATTCTATTACCTTATTTTATTGAGATAGGCGCTTCTGCACTTCAGGCTGACCTTGAATTTACTCTGTAGCTGAGGATGACCTTGAATGTCTTCTTCTGTCTCTACCTTCTAACTTCTGGGATTCTAGAGCTCTGTTACCACTTCTAGTTTAAGACCATACTGATGAAGCTAACTCTTCGAGCCTACCACATGAATGGAAATCTACCTGTTCCCTTTTCACCATGTGATTCATCATTGTTCTATACAATGTGAAAAAAGCAGACATTTGCACAATGTCCCTCCAACTTCTCACCTGTCATTTTGTTTCTATCTTTGACTGTGTTGTTGTGACTCGGAGTGAATGGTTCGTTTGTGCTTGCAGTGTCTGGGACTCAGTGACCACTCTACTGGAGAGGGTGGTTGACATCACTGTATGAAAGACACACAGAAGGAGGAATATCCAATTAAGAGACCGAACCCTAACTTTACCTCTTCCCCTGTAGAGATAAAATGAAAATTTAAAGAACCTGTTGAGAGGCCTTTAATGAATTCATCTGATGTCATTTAGCTTGGCAAAGCTGGTTTTAATCTTTAAATTTGAAATATTTCCCAGCTGCGAAGAGGGTACTTATGGGAATAGCTTCTCAGTACTACTTAGCTTTTTCTTAATCCCAAACACACTCCAAGGTAGGTTCTGACACTGTGGGTCTTTCTCAGTCAGAAAGTTATTAATAGTCCTAGGAGTGTAAAAATCGGTGATGCGAAGATGATGTGGTGTTTCCAAAATTATTCCATGACCCAGACCATAATGACAGTGGGAACTGTGTTTTCCCATTTAGCAGTCCACACATTCTCGGTGTTACAATACTTAGGCTAAAACTGAATTGGTATCAACAAACACAAAACTGGTGTCTTTTGAAAGCACTAATTTAGGTTGCACACGCTGAGGAAGCACAGATGTCCTCTTTGCCTCCTGAGAGGTAATATTATCTTATGTATGTATACATGTATGTATATATGTGTGTATGTGTGTATGGATATATGGGTGTATGTGTATATGTGTATAGGTATGTACGTATTTATCTATCTATGTATAATGTATATATCTAAGTATGTATATATCTATATATCTGAATATCTATATGTATAATCTCTTATAGCAGTCACTTTTTGTCACATTACTGAGGTATGCTTGAGAAATAGAAATTATTTATATTGAAGTTATTTGATCTATTTTGATGTGTGTCTGTATGGTAGAAACAGCAGCACAGCTAAGCTAGGGAAGATGCCACTCTCCTCCTGTCCTACCACTGCCCTCCTTTGTATGAATGCATTGGATCTTCCTCCCAGACTCTTTCCAGTGAGGAAAGCCAACACAGAAAGAAAATTATTGCCTGATTTTGCTGACATGGTCAATCAAACATGTCAGACTTAGAGAAACGGAATAGAATGGTGGTCCCTGATGGCTGCAGAGTTAGGGGAGTAGACAGGTATTGGCCAAAGGACATACTAGTTATGTAATTTTTGTTGTTGATGACTTACAATTGTATATGATATTCTTCCTGGCCATATGATTTTAGTCAGGTTAGGCTGTTACAAGGAAAATGCCATGCTCCAAGCAGCGTAGGCAATAGGAATCCATCTTTCACAGTTTGGAAGGTGGAGGAGGGTGCTGGCCCTTTAGTCTTGATGAGAGCCCTTTTACTGCCTTCAAGATTGCTACCTTCTTGTTGCATTTTCGTGGTGTGTGTGTGTGTGTGTGTGTGTGTTTGTATGTAGGGTGAAGAGCAAGGGAGGAAGAGAGAGGGGAGAAAGAAAAAGAGAAAGAGAGAGAGGAATGGATTCACCTACCTATTCTTATTAAGGCAGCTTCCACATTAGTGGAAGCTAATAGTGCTGTGCTGCTATCTCACTCAACACCCAAGTGTCCAACTATAAACACTGTTACCTCAGGGATTACATAAGTTAATAAATGAATTTGGGAGAAGGATGGAAAGAAACAGTTTTTCTGCCTGTAGCACATGCTTCATATTGCTGGGTGACATTTAGCACCATGTTGGATTTGCATCTGTGCTCTGTCTCAGTGGGTTCCAGACAGTGAACACACTGTTAGATTTTTCTCACAGCAGTGCCTCTGTTGTGACGGTCTAAGCAATGCTGAGTCCATCGGTTCTCAATGTTTTAGCTCAGAAAATTTGCAAGTGTCCTTGCTTTCTTATAAAATAAAAACAGGTCTGGCTTGAGATTTCTGCCTTA
Organism: Mus caroli; assembly: GCF_978045245.1. Taxonomy (NCBI): domain Eukaryota; kingdom Metazoa; phylum Chordata; class Mammalia; order Rodentia; family Muridae; genus Mus; species Mus caroli. Next base: position 65,958,637 of record NW_028227259.1, on the reverse strand, counting down.
AATATAGTTCATTTCTCCAAGAAGTGCCCCGGCATTTTTCAGGGGAACTACACAAAAGCACAGATTTCTAATTCTGACATGCTTTTCTATTTATTGGTTGTATTTGCAGTGCCTCCCACCCCAGCCCCAGGCTTGGGTTTCAGTGTTTGAGCTGTTTGAGCTGGTGGCTCTGTATTGGGAAAGTGTGGAGTCTTTAAGAGGTGGAGCCTTTCTGGAAGAGGTAGGTCACTGGAATGGGCCTTGAGGCTTGTTAGCATGTATCCTGTCTTTGCTAGCTGTGTCCTGTCTCTTCTTGGCTTCCTGATCTGCCATGATCTGAGCAAGCTCTTGCCTCTGTACTTGCTCTGTACTTGTACCCATTCAGATGGGTATCTCATCACAGCGGTGAGAAGTAATGAGTAGCCTTTCTTTGACCTTGCTTTAATATGAGTGCTTATGAGTCTAAACGTCCTACCTGCGTTCTATGTATTTTCCCTGCTAAGGTTCAGATCCCTTGTACTGTACGTAAGCACCATCACATGGCAGAACAATTAGTGGTGTGTGCTCTGGCCTCTGCCAGCTAGTACCTGCTTTCTAGCTTTGGCACCTGTGTTTCACTTTCCCTCTTTGCACCTCAGACAACAAGATCTCCTTCCCAGTGGCAACATGGACACTAGCAATCATCTTGGAGACTTATCATTTATTTTGAAATACAGTGTTTTGGGGTGGGGTTTTTTGTTTGTTTGTTTGTTTGTTTTGCTTTGTTTGCATCCAAACTTGAAAGTTTTCATTTTGTTTATCCACTTGGCTCAAGCATTTTCGACTTGGCTTAGAGTTTTTGGATCTAGGTGAGACCCTTTACAGAATAACTGTCAAATGAGAAAAGATTCCCTGTGCTTTCCTAGGGTCATCTAAACAGGACCATCTCCCCAAATAACATTTCAGCAAAACGTGCAGTAAGTTTTATGTTATCACTTGGATACTCCAATATGAAGTAACACACACACACACACACAAGCACACACACACACACACACACACACACACACACTCCAAGAAACACATAATCACAACTTTCCTTGTGCATGTGTTTTGCTTATAGTCTTAGGCTCTTAGGATAATGGTTTAGGAACTTTTTTAAAGCATCATCTAGAATTCCATATTAATTCATTCCCATAACTCTGCTAAAGCACCCAATAGAATTTAAAAAGGAAAGGATTTATTTTGGCTTTTTGTTTCAGAGGACTTCAGCTCTTCTTTGTGGGCAAGGGGAAGCAGATCACAGATGTCATAGTGTGAAGGAAGACAGCTGTTCACAACAGGAGGACCAGGGAGCAGAGTAACATAGGAACCAAGGTCAATGTAACCTTCAAAGCATAATTCCACAAACCAGACCTCACCTGCCTAAGCTTTCATAGCCTTCCCAGATTCAAACCATAACATAACCTTTGTAAAATTCATGCAAACCTTTCAGCACTACCAGGCTGACGTCAGATACCATCCCCTGTCTATGTGCTTCTTATCGAAGTGTTTCACAGTCTTTACTCCTCTCATTTCTCTTGTAATCCATGATCATTTGAAGAGTGTCTTAGTCAGTATTCTGTTGGTATGAGGAGATGCTAGGACTATGGGATCTCTGATAAAGAAAACCATTTAATTGGGGCTGGCTTACAATTCAGAGGTTTAATCCATCATCATCAGTGAGAGGCATGGTAGCATGCAGGCAGACATGGTGCTGAAGAAGGAGCTGAGAGTTCTACACCTGGATTGGCGGGAGGCAGGAAGAGATAATGAGCCAGTAGGCCTAGCTGTAACATCTGAAACCTCAAAGCCTGCTCTTCAGTAACACATTTCCTCCAACAATGCCACATCCACTCCAGCAAGGCTACACCTCCTAATAGTTCTCCTCCCTATAGGCTTATGGGGACTAATTACATTGAAACCACCACGAAGACTGTTGTAAAATAACCCATTTTCCTTAACTATCCCCCTCTCTAATCCAAATGAAAATCACTCTACCACAGTTTATGTCAAGTTTCACTCAATAATGCCTCACCCAATTCACCATAACAGGTAGTTTGTTACATTAGACCGTATTTGGCATTTGAGCTTTTTAAGGGGACGAATTTAAATTTCTTTCAAAGAATAGTGACTGTAGCTTCATGGAGTTGAGGTCCTGACATCTAGTCCCTGCTGTATCTATGCTACTTTGCAAAAGTCAATCTTTGACATCAGGGTTCCCAGCTGTAAAAAAGTACAGAATGCAGCAGGTGGGATTTTAAAGCTCTTGCCTTCAAATTGCTTTACTCCGTAATAACTCCCTCTATACAGATGTAAATGCACATTGACTGCTCATGAATAACTGCTTTAAATTTGGAAAATGTTACATTTGATAGGACATTACTGCTAACAACTGAGAACTGCTATGCTACAATGTAGATATTATACAAAATATTTGACTTCTGTAAAAAAATGATTTAGAACTCAGGAGCATCAGAGCATTTTTAAAATTGTTATTGTTCTGGTGAAGTTTGGAAGAGTATTTTATTTCCTGTGTGTGTGTGTGTGTGTGTGTGTGTGTGTGTGTTGTATGCATGTTGTATATATGTATTGTGTATATACATGCATATATGCACAATGTGCATATATGTATATATATATTCATGTCATACATGTATGAGTGGGTGACTATAAGTATATGTGCATGTGTGCACATGTAGAGGTCAGAGGTCAATGCTGAGTGTCTTCCTCTATCTCACACATCACATGTATTTTGAGACATCTGTCTTTTGAGAGTCTGGGGCTTGCAGATGGGCTAGCCAACAAACCTCAAGGATCCTCCTCTACTTCTCCACTGGTGAGATTACCCCACACTTGAGTTTTTATGTGGGTAGTGGCAATCCAAACTTAGGTGTTTCATGCTTATATAGCAAGTGCACTCAGTATCTTCCTAACCACTAAGAACTCCTTTTGTTTGTTTGACATTTTTTATTATTTGTTTGGTTTTATTTTTCTTTGTTTCTTTCTTTGAGATAAGATCTTGCTCTCTAGACATGGTTGCCTCAGTCTGGAGCAATCCTTCTGCCTCAGTCTCTTGCAAAAATTATAAGATGATAATTTGGAAAGACATCATTCAAACATTGAAATTATGTATTAATTGCCTATGGCCTAGGACTACATACTTCAAAATAACACTGGTAAAACAAGTGTTCACCTGTTCCATTAATTTTAAAAAGTTATAAAATATTCCTTTGATATTTTGCCAACATCCACCTTTGTGTCCTTAAAAAGAAAATAACTGTATTTAATTTCTGACAATCATGTTCACATTTTTCTTTCTCCAGTTAGAACATATATAATTTGGGAGTGAAAATAATCAGGCAAAGAAATGAAAGTTAATAATACTTTTTGTTGCTGTTGTTGCTGTTGCAATATTTGGATGTTTTACTTTTATCTAAATTTAATTCTAAATCAGGAATAACGTCTTAATTATACTTATATAGAATTAAGAAAGTCATTCTACCTAAATTGGTTCAGTTTTGCAGAAATTAATATCTCAATATGTCTTGCTCTGCAATGAAATATGTTTCAAAAAGTAAGTGAGTGATCCTCTGAGGGAATCAGTCACCTTTATCATCAACAGCTCTGGTGTGTGACTGAATAAAATACTTGACTGAGTTAAAGATCTTTAATATTCTAGAGAGACTTCCTTTCTCACTGGTCTTTCCAGGTTCAAGTTGCTATTTTGACCTTGACATTGACCACTGGCTTTCCAATTTAATAACACAAGATTGTTTTTTAGGAAGTGAAATATATACATATTCATAGGTGTGTATGTTTTTTGTTTCATAGAATATTAACTTTAAAAGGCTTTGTTTTAAAAGGTTACCTTTTTCACTATACATGGCAATGTCATTCTGTAGAACAAGCCACCAGTCCAGGTCAAGAGGAAAAACGTCTACTCCTTTAGCTTCTCCTCACATTTTTATCTGATGGGCGTGACGTCTGACTCTCTTGCTTGGAGGTATTTTCAAGGACATAAAATGTTCTCCATTGTTAGCTACAGAAACCATGTTGGCTGCCAAATTGCTAAATGAAGACTGAATTTTTAACCTGAGCCCTGCTGACATGATGTGCTAGATCCAGATGAATTGCTGTGGCAGCCATTCTGTGTGTTGATGTTACTGCACTATTGGGCTCAACTTACCAGATGATGGTAGCATGTCCATGCTTGGTCTCTTACTGACACAAAGATGTCTTCTTCAATGATATGTCTTTGGGGTAGAACAGACCAAGTCAGTTCAAGACCAGGGTGGAGCCACCATTTTCAAGCATTTTCTTAGTACTAACTTGGGATTCAGCCCCCTGGAGTTGGAAGCTCTGCTGGTCTTTTAGCTAGTTAGTTAGCTTTTCTCAGATTAAGTGTCTTCATTTGAAATATGAGGGCAAAAATTCACTCACATCCTAGGTACGTTCAGAGACTAAGTAGAATGACATACAAGAACCCCTTAGAGATGTTCTCAGAACATGGCATGAAATTGCCAACTAAAAAGATTCACCTGTGTTGATAATTCCATAGTCAGGATAGAGAGTTGGTCAAGAGCTATAGTATTCCCAGTTATCTTTAGCCACCATTATAGCCATTTATCATTTACCTCTGTGAACAACCTAATATCACGTGACTATCATGTGAGACCTTTTAGAAGTGATACCACACCTCTTACCAGTTCCAAGACTAAGCATGCTATCAGATAGCATTTAAAGCCTACCATTTATCAGATAACATTTGAAACTTATAGCAGAGATTTCTCTACTCTGTCATAACTCCATGCCTGATGGCTCTACAATACATTTGAAGAACACTCTTTACTTATGACATTCTCTGTTCTGTAACTACAAAACTTGATGAAATTATTACCATGTTTGAAGTGTAATATTTTGGGGCAACCTGAGTCCTTGTTCCAAGATTATAGTCACTTATATTTGGTTCCAGAATAGTCTATCTCTTATTTCTTTTTTGATGAGAGCTGGGATTTGTTTTCACATTAGTTAATCCTTCAACTTGCACTGAGAATTATTTTTATTATGATTTCTTTAGCCTTTGAATAAAACTTAAATTTTCACATCAATGTAAGATTTAAAAGGTATTTTCATTTGCCCTGAGGTTTATATAATTGACACCAATTAGTCAGGTTTTCTTATCTTTATAATTGTAGTTTAAATCATCAGATAATTAATCTTTAAAACTAGTTTTTATGACCTAAGAAGAGGGAGCATATACCATTAAAACTCCCTAGTGATAAAATGTTGTCAAGTATCCTGAGGCTAGATTCTACAAAGTGTAGGAAAGAAACCATTTATGATTTTTAAGATCTTTTCTTAATCAAGGGCTTACTCTTGAAGGTCTGATTAGATGAAACTTTTACTTTAATAGTAATTGATACAAATGCTAATAGCTCAACATCTCTAGTTTTCAGAACACAGCAGTAGCTGAGGCTGCATTTAATATCTCAGCAGGTCTTGCTCTTAGAGTCCCATAAAACCTTGGGGCTATAGCAGAAGAAGGTATGATTAAGACCAGTGCTCAATAACACCACAGGGATTCTTCTGTTTGAAAATGGCATCTGAATCCTTTGTATAAAAAAAGTGAACTTAAAATAATTGTTTGAAATCTGTTAAAACAAATGCAGGTTCAGATTTTTAAATGTGGTCCCTTAGTACTAAGATGTTAAGAAAGCTGATAAGCATGTCAATCTTGCTTGGTACCATGTAAATTGCACTAAAGGTAAACACGTTTAAGTTTTACTTCATGACATTGTAATGCAGGAATATTTTAGTGATATTTCTTGAGTTGAATGTTCATGAAGTTCTGCAGGTGATATTTGATTTCTGAGAAGGGTTTGGAAAGTAAGGCAGGAGGAAATAGAAAAAAAAGTGCCAAGCATAGACAAATTTCTTCCAGAATTTCTCTAGTGACAGGTTTTAAAAGGAATGGCTAGTTTCTGCATATGGGTGTTGATTAAGAACCTGCTATGAGTTCCATCTCTGTCTCCTAAAATGATAGTCTCTGTGCCACTTCAGTCTTGAATAGTTTCTTGGCTATTCCACTTTACATGGCTCAATGTTTTCTTTGACTTTGTGTCATCAGGTTTATGCCCTTATTCTTTACAGTTGTTGCCTGAGTTTATTATTCCCTAGAAGGTTTGGTCCAGTAGATGTGCACACGAACAAAGATTCTATATTTGTAAGCAGCCTAGAAAATAAAAGAACAAATTGAGACTAGATACTGAAACATTGGAGTCAATGATTTCTAACATAGAGTGCATTGAGAGTGTCCAAGATTTGGAATGGGTGACAGGAACCAAAGACCCAGATTCAAAGGCTCCCAGGCCTAATCTTAGATATTTGGGTTTGCTAGTAAGTACAGTAATAAAGCCAGAAATTTTGAACAGAATTGAAATCCCGTAACTATGTGCTGATTGTGAAAAGATGCAAAAGAGAACTGGGGAGATTGAGAGCTTTAGTTGCAGCAGGAGGTTGAATGATGAGGGGCTCACGTGCTGATCATGCTGGAGTTTGACAAGCATTATTTTCTAAGGAGCACAGTCAAGGTCAATTCATGCAAGAATCACCAATGAATGACAAATAACAAGGGGATTTTTGATGTTGAGTAGGATATAATATGGTCTTGGGGAGCCCCCTTGTAGTTTGTTCATCAGTTACAAGAGAAAAAAAATACTAAGGAATATATAGTCAAGTAACTGATTCACACCTTGGTGAGGTAAGAACATTTATAACAATGGGAAAAAAGGAGACTGAACTTTCTTTTATATAAAAGGACACAATGACCTGTGCAACACTTACGCTGAGTCTGCTAATAAGAAAGCAGGCTGAGCTTGTTAGCTCGATGCTAATTATGAAGAAATATTGGGGAACCCGAAGTGATGATCATTATTGCAGTGAGTCATGGTTAATCTAGAAGCTTGTAACTGTTCAAAGTACAGAGTAAATGCAATTGTAGGTTCTCAGCCACAGATGGGACATCTACTAAAAGACAAAACAAGTGAGCTGGAGGATGGAGAGGAGGACTGTGAAATGCTGGCATCTGAACATGGAATGGGTGTTGCATGCAAGAATTCTTGGCAGGTGGGGCTATGTGTAAAGACCTGCACAAAGTCAGGTTGTTTAAAAATTCCATTATGTAGAGGGGAGGGGCTCTGGAGGCCCCACCACTAGTTGAGGAGCTACTGACAATTAATGGCTGTCAGGGGAACTCACTTTCCTTTTGTGGTGTGGCCACTGGAATGACTCCACACCCATGTGCATATTGGCAACAGCACCAGCTTTACCCAGTAGATTATTATTAAAGAAAAAGAGGGCATGAAATTAAATGTCAGATGTGCTTCAGGGTCCTGGGATGGAGCTGGAAAGATGGAAGTGTCCAGTATGGACATGATGACAAAGTTACATTTTACACATGAATTAAATTTTGAAAGATTAAAAAAAGTACCAAAATGTAAAAAGAAAAAAATAGTTTTTTTATAAAAAGTAATATGATTTTAAAATAACAAGGGTAATTCCATATTAAAGAACATTTAAGAATCTTAACAATTAAATGAATCATAATGTTCTGTGGAGAAGGGATTAAAAAGCTATCTAGGGTTTTATTCAGACCTTATGATTACTACTGTAGGTCAGTAAAAGATGGAGGTTATGTAGTAGTTTAATAAGAGACTATCTTAATTCTTAGGAAATACAGAAACCTTGATAGATATGCTCATGCTGCATGCAGCTGGCCTTGCTGAGTGGCTCTGGAAAATTGTAAATACCAAATCACAGAGCAAGAGAGATATTGGCAATGGATGAGCCAGAGCCAAACAGATACAAGAGATTCCCACAAGGTCCTTGTAACTGTTCTATATGTTTAAAGCTTTATCTAAATGTAAACGTAGACATCTGTTATGTTCCAAAGTGTATGGTCATACAAATGAGAAAAACAAAAATTTCAAAATTTCACATTGTTTTAATTACATATGAAGTCATTAACTTCTGCAGAAGATTAATTTAATATATAGCTTGTGAATAGCATATATTCTGAATTTTGATGTTGTTTGCAAATCCACTCATGAGTTTCTCCAGGATAAGAAAGACCACTGAATGAGGAAAAAACTTTAATTTTTAACTAATATGTATATATATTAGTTATTAGTTATATAAGTTAGCATATATATATATATATATGCTATTGCTAACCAAGTAAATCTCTCTCTAACTGGAAAAAAAAGTCCACATTTAAAAATAGTTTTAAACTACTTTGTGTTCTTGTAAGTGCTTAAAAATATCACTTTATTTCCATCCATGGATCATGAAAGAGGCTGCCTTTTATTTTCAATTCTAGCATGCAGTGTACATTAGCCTCTTTCACCTGGCTGCAAGACAAATGCGCATTAGATCCTTTGCCATTTCACTGATGCTCTGATGAAAGGATGAAGGATCAGACATCAGCCATTGCCATCTACTGAAGAGTTAATCCATTCTGCTGTTTGGTCTGAAGTGGTGGATCCATAGCTGTAATATTTCATGGTTCTTCCTAAGGTGACAACCCCATTCATTTATGAGTAGCCCATTAATCCCACAGGGCTTTTTCAGCTCAAGGATCAGCTAGTGCACCAGACTCTTATCTTATAGAAGTCAGTCATTTATCTTAAAAAGCAATGACAAGTGACAGTACAGAGTGCATTGGAAATTTATCTATGTTTGTAAAAGAATTCACCATAAAAGTATTTATTGTATATGCAGGCATCAACATTAACTGTCTGTCTGTCTCTGTATTTGTGAATCTATTTTGCAGTGCAGGGGATGGAACTCAAGTGTTGCACCTGTCTGGCCAGCACTCTCTTATAGTCCTTACTTCTGAGTAAGATAGTTCTTGTATTATGGTTTGTGGTATTGAAGATAGAACCTAGGGCCTTATTTAGCACTGGACTCAAGTAAGTAAGGCAGACACAGCACAGTGTGGAAACACAGCTGGAAACAAAACATAAGCCACTAAGGAAAAAAATCATAATTTGTTTGAAATGAATACTTGTTACTGGGTATGATAAGTGGAAGTTTCATATGATATACTAGCAGAATTTCATTGTTCCTTTAAAGAACCATTCACATGTCTTTACACATATATCTTAGGTGTTTATATTTAATCATTACAGGAATTGTCATTTACATTTCCAAATAGATTCACCATGAAATACAAGAGGTATTAAAATTTATAAGTAATATAATAATAGAATGAAAATATCTAATATCCTTCAAAGGGATTGGGTTTTCTTCATCTATCAACAATAAACATCCCTTGTTTCTAGCTCTTTAATATATTTACCATGGATATCCTGTTTACTATCCTTTAGAGTGTGTGTGTGTGTGTGTGTGTGTGTGTGTGTGTGTGTGTGTTTACACTTAACACATCTTTTTTCTCCTATACAGGCTTAGCCACCGACCCTGTTTAGCGTATCTTACGAATTTCATCTATCCAATTTGTCTTTCTCATTCTATATGCCAGGATAAAATATTATTAAATAATGGAGCACACACGAATTGTTATTCACTGAACACTGTGCTATTGGGAACTAGAAGTGGTACTTGATTAATTTAAGCAAATTAGGCAATAAACTCAAAGGAGTATAGGACTTTCAAACCACCTTTTAACAACATCTACAAATTGTTAGAATCTGTTATTTTTCTAGCCTAACATAAAGTAGCCTTTTTAAAAATTTTATTTTATTTTATTTTATTTTTTTGCTTATTCATTTGATGTTCTTTTGGCTAAAGTTAAACTACTTTTATTGGCATTAAAATCTCAAAATAACAGTGGCTTCAGGAAAATGTCCATCTCTGTGCCATAGGTATGAATGAAGCTTATCAGCTAGAGGAATTCTATTACATTAGAAATGTAAGTACAAAATGTTCAGATGGAAGAGGAGAACTAGAAATTAGTCATATTGTCACATCTAGTTTAAGAAGGGCTGGAAAACATGAAGTTTCCCCCCACTTGGAGTGAGGCCAGTGAGAAGAGTTAACATAGGAAGAGGAAGAGGGAGGTGGGAAATGTTAATATATTGTGCTGGCTACTTTTATGCCAATTTGACACAAGGTAGAGTCACTTGAAAGGAGGAAACCTTGATTGGAAAAATATACCTTCAGGAGATCTAGCTGTAGGCTATATTCTAATTAGTCATCAATGCGGGAGGGCCCAAGCCATTGTGGGCGGTGCCATCCTGGACTTTCTGTCCTAGGTTCTGTAAGAAAGCAGGCTGAGCAAACCATTATGAGAAAGCTGTAAGAACATGGCCTCTGCATCAGCTCCTGCCTGCATTACTTCCAACTAGTCCTGAGTTTCTGTCTTGACTTCCTACAATGCTGAACAGTGATATGAAACTGTAAGCCAAATAAACCCTTTCCGCTCCAACTTGCTTTTGCTCATGGTGATTTATCACAACAATAGCAATCTTAACTAGTACACATATATTATAGATGAAGAGCAAGCTCTGCCACAGATATAAGAATTAAACAAAACTTGCACTAAAATACAGCAGTGTGAGTGACTTGTCTAGGGCATCACCTGAGTGGCTTACAAGTATCCCCAATCTGCAACTCAATATTAAGTCCAAATCCATATTATTACAATTCATGCTAAAATGTTTACAATTATGATCGATTTAGCTTATGATTAAGCAGTTTTCCCTAACTCTTTAGATTCAAACCAACCAGTAATTATCTTGTGCAAAATAGTTAGCAAATGCAGATCATTATTATAATAACACCATGATCATATCATTAAACCAAATAAAAACCTCTGAAAACAATTTAAAATGTACCCAGTTTCCAAAACAGGTGTATGTTTTCTAGCTGCGAATGGAAGAACCCTATTTTTTCCTCTCTGCTTAGGTTATTTCCCCCAAACTTCACATTTTCAGACATGTATCTACAGTTTTAAACATGGGTATGATAATTTGTTGAGAGGCAGAGGTGTCCCCATTTTTCTGCCCATCACTGAATCTAAAATCATCTCTGGTTTTCCTTTGGTAGCAAATGGCCTCTGCAAACTTTTAAATAAACTTCTACATTCAAATCACTCTTCACTCAGTTTTCCCCACAAATATAATCTATGCCATATTCCAGCTTCATATTGATGATATCTTTACTTCACCTGTTTTGATGGAAAAATATGGCTTTCATGAAGCATTTTATGCTGAATTCTGTTTCTATAATTTCTGATGTGTAAAGTAAGAAATGGGAATTCAATTGTGTTCCCTTAAATAACCATTCCCATTTCCTTGTAAGTATATCTTAGATATTTATATTTATTCCTTATAGAGGTTTTCTGGTATGTTTCCAAATAGATTATTCTTATAATACAAGAGAGCTATTAAAATTTTTAAATTAATTTAATAGCTATATTAAATTAGTGTCTAAGTAATTTTTCCTGATTTTTTTGATTTTTCGAGCTATAATATGACATTTTAAAATATGTATGGGTCATATTTTATTCTCTTACTTTATTTCCTTTCAGGAGGTTTTGATTCTGTTTTGGATCTATAGTCACCATGGCCTCTATTTTTGTCTCTGTGGTGGTAGGTACTTTACGCTTCTTAGCAGAATCAAGGCATATAGTTACAGGAAAAATGGATATTATCTATATTTCACAAACAGAAAATTGTGGAATATCACACAAATAAATAAGGGAAATAAATATTTTTGAACACATATGTCTTCTTAAATTTTATATATTTTCTTTTATTATGCAGAATAATCCAGAAAGAAGAAAATTTAACATTCTATTAAGAGATGGAATTTCTTCTGCAAACAAAACTGGAGATTTTTGCCATTAGAAAAATTATAAATATCAACAGTATCTGTTTTAATTTTGTATTGTTGCTTAGCACATGACACTGGCACAAATGTATCACTGAACTGTTGGATATCTGGTTAAATATTAATTCATAAGTGTGGCTTTGAGGGAGAGACTGGAATTTTAATTGATAAAAGTGTGCGAGGTGAAAAGGCCCCCATCATGAAAGGTCCCTAAGAATCTTAAAGGTAGGTTTCTAGACTCCAAGATCATTGCAGAATGTGAGGAGCAGGTATGGCAGCAGTCTCAAGATGGTGCCTGGGACTGCAGCTAAGTCTTATGTCTTGCACCTGACTTCCTCATACACCTGAAAATAAGCCACAACCATCATAAGAACTGCACAGGTGCACCATGATGCTGGCGGTGTAAACAAGTCCATATTTGGTGGAGAGCACCCCTGCCGCCCTGATTGGCTGAAGCCGCGTGCCTGGTGAGGTGACATGGCCTGCTGTGAGTGGATAGGGGCTGATAGTATATAAGAGTGAGAGGCCCGGGGTTCAGGGGAGGAAAATGAGAGGAGAAAGATGAAGGGAGAGAGAGATGAAGAAGGAGAGAGATGAAGACTGAAGCTTGCTGAATAAACTGCTGTTAGAAGAACTGGGGGTTGTGTCGTTCTTGCTGGTCAAAAGCGGATGTGACAGCAGAAGAGAGGGCAGAAAGAGTGTAAGAGCAAGCAATTCAAGGGGCTTGCTGTGAGATCGTCTCTCTTGGGAATGTCAGAACTTACTCTCATAAAGTCTCACATGTTGTGTCCAACCAGCGGCTCACATGTCTGGGTTCTAGTCTGGAAAGGCATCTTGGAAACCTGGAAGAGAAGAGGGGGGACTAGGTGGTGCGCGAGAGAGACAGAACCAAGACAAGGCTCTCTCTGTTCAAGGTTCGATTTTACTATTTCCGACACTCAGTTATGAAGCAGGGGAAGGGGCCTGATTGCTGCCAAATCATCTTGGAGTAAGGTTGCAGGTGAGCGTGTGATAGCTCCGGAACAGCTAGGTGGCAGGTAGTGGCAATGGGAATAGGGTGGCAAGCTCTGCCCTGATGCTCTCTAACACTGAAACCTGAGCAAACAGGTTTCAGGCTGGGGAGGGGAGGTTACATCTCCTCCCTGTTGTTAATATAAAAAAGAAAATGCTGGGCTGAGGCATAAAATTTATTCATGCCCTATAGTTCTGCCAGAATTCTAGGGCCTAATGAAGAAACTTGTCTCAGTGGGATTTCCTAACTTTTCTTTTGGTAAACCATATCTGGATTAGACTGTCCTAGTAAACATCTAGCAGACTAGCCCTGAGCTGTTGGCTCCGTCTATTATAATGCTAATTAGTTACTGAATAGGTAACTTCCTTGTTGAATTCTAAGTAGTCAGCTACTTGGTCTTTCTAAGACATTGGAACAATGGCTTAACTATATCAAGATTCAAATTTAAAAGGCACTATAGTAAGATAACAGTAAAGGAGAGCACATGGATCCAAGTTCGGGGATAGGGTAAGAATGTATGGGTTAATGAGAACGCCAAGGCTCCAGGAGGTGAGCTTCTGTGAAACTCTTGCCTCATGAGTGCTTTTTAGGCTTCTCAGCCTGTCAAGCGGACTTCACCTGAGTGTGCATGGCATCTCCCCCGTACTTATTATTCAGCTGAAGTTTTAGGATGTCCCGTGCAGTCGTAGCTACGTATCTTAGGAGTGCTCTAAAGATGAGTGGAAACACAACTATTTACTAATAAAATAGTGCCAATAATGATAGCAAATAGGATTATATATACTGAACCCAATCTAGGGGATTCAATGTACTTAGGTTATTTTTAAATCTATGGCCAATTCATCAATGTTCCAAGTGTCCACGTGACTATTGCTAATATCTGAAATTTCTACCTTTTTAGCTCTAATAGTAAACCTAAATCTCAAATCAGATCTGAAGCCACAATACGGGCTGGAATGTCTTTAGAATGAAAATAGCAGCTGCCACCTGTAACTCTTGGGGGCGGGGATGCACGCCCACTGTAGTCAGGCTGAAGGTGTTGATTGACCTGCTTGAAAGACCAAAATCTTAGACAGTGAAGAGTAACATCACAAAGCTTCTTTTGGGGAAGTCCAGGTACTTTATTCAGTTGCAAATTAGCAAGGCTTAAGCTCAGTCTCTGGGCTGGTTTTAGAATTAGTGAAAAGGCCAGAGATTCTCTGGAAGTGGGGGATGTGCTCTGAATTAACTTTGCTAGGTAATTAAGAATATTAGTTATCTACAATAGGAATCTCTGATATTGGACTAAATATTAGACCAGTCTAAGATTGAGTTAGAATGACTGGTCACACTGAAGAAAAGAGAAAAATCATTATGACTCTATTAAATGACTAATCTTACTAAGTCAGAATATACAGTCTTTGATGTTTTATTGCCATAAAGTTAAAAGGCTTGACACTAGTCTAAACTGGAAAAATGGCAAGCAAGGATGGATCTAAAACATGAATCCAATTTAGTTTCCTAGTCACTTCAATCAGGGCACTGAGTCAACTTACCTGCCAGCTCATCACACAAATTAACCATCATGCTTCTGCAGCGTTCTGTGGAGAGAACCTGTTTTTCCCTTCTCTAATAAGGTAGCTGTTTAGGATCAAACTATAAGCCAATAAGTAGATCCTTTTACAATACTATAAAGCATTTATTAAATTGTTTGACATTTAAATTTTAGAATTTGAAAATAAAGGTATGATTTAAATAGTGTGCATGGGAATGCACTAAATAGTATGTATGGGGATATAATTTCCCCCTTCTTTGTCTTTTAAGAAGTTAAAGTTTTAAAATTTTACAATATCTAATCCTTAGAATTAATAACTTGTTGACAAAACATTTTAAATACTTGACTGAAAAGGGGCGGTTGAAAGTATAACATAAAAACAAAATTCTAGGCCTTTAGGCCCAGGCTTAGGAATGTGACCTCTGTGACTTAATGCTCCAAGGTATGCTAATCAGATAGTGACATTCCTCCACCCACCAGCTTCCTGGGTTCAAAGAGTGTTCATTCAAAGAAAGTCACCCTGACCATTACCAGAAACTGCCATGCAAATGTGCTATTGTTAGGGGCTCTTAGAAACTGAGAGTTAACCAGAACAATTACCAGGTATTCTTTGTGACTCTTGTGACTTTGTACTTCCTTGTGACTCTTAACTGGTATCTTTAGTATTTTTCCAACAATGCCCTCCCACTTCCTTGAATTGTGGTTTCTTCCTTTAAATACCCCCTTATACAGCTATTCGGGGCGCCACAGTCCTCTACCCCTGCATGGTGTATGACCGTGGGCCCGAGAGCGCTCTTGAATAAAAATCCTCTTGCCAGTTGCAGCAAGACCATTTCTTGTGGGTGATTTTGGGGTGTTGCCTCTCCTGAGTCAGAATGTGGGGGAGTCCTCACGTTGTGGGTCTTTCACGGTGACTAATTATACTTTTAATTGTTTCTCTTAAGGAGCGGTTGTAACTAGAAAACTTGAAAAGTTATTAAGTGTCACATGTGCATAATTTATTTATTTATTAACTAGAAATAAGAGAAATAAGATCTCTGAATCTTTTGGGTGAGAGCAAGGATTTAAGGTAAACTTCCCTTGAGAAGCATTAGCTAATAAAACATTTTCCACTTATGAAACAATATACATTGAAAGATTAAAACTCTTGGCTTCTTGTATAGAAGCAAAAATGATAAATTTTTTTTACATAATGTAGATCAATATTTAGCCATATTAGAGGCAAAATATTTTAGTTATTACAAACTCACTAGAAGCAAAACCGTTACAATCATTAAGATGCAAAGGAGAGAGAAAAAGAAACAAACCTTCGAATCTATAATAACTATATAAAAGGTAGGCAAACCAGATTGTAATGCCTTGATAAATTTTAGGGTCTGATTGACTCTTTATAAACTATGAATTTGAACTTTATTAAAACAGCATCTGGCTAGATCTGTAAAGAATTATTAAGTTTCTTTTGCAACATTAACTTTGGGAAAGTAGAACCCAATTTCAAAACGATTTATTACTTATAGAATTAATATTAGAAGTATTACTATCACAAAGTTTGGCTGCCAATTAATGCCTGTGAATACATGCAAGCTTTAATGCTTAATAAAGAGACATTGTTTTAAATCTTATCTTTAATTTTACTTTCTAGGATAGGAACCACATTAATTATTATATCAACTAGAAATGTCCTTAGAGACCCAGCCTCTTGACCTGTCTTATGCCATATATTGGAAGGACTCTAAACTTGAGTTATCAATTTTAAGGCTAACCACCTGTTACCAATGTAACAATTGTTAATCTTAACTAATAACTTATGAGCTGATTGTGAAAACATGCAGAGCATATTACCAATAAAAAAAACAAATGAAGCAGTTACATTTAGACCAATCAGAGAATATTAATTTTTCTAGCTACAATCATAGAATAAAAAGCACTTTATCATTTGCCAAACACATTAATCATGATTGTAGAGAACCCTCTAGGAAAAAAACATTTATCAGCTTTATTATCCAACATAAAACATAGAACATTCATTCATACAGACTGGACACGAACATACATGAATTGAACATGTGAACAGATTGGTGCACCAGACATTAGACAAAGACAAAAAAAAATGGCAGAGCACTTCTGCTGTAAGGTCCAGAGAGAACAAGGCAGGGCACTCCTGAAATTTCTCTCTGCTTTTTGGTACAATTTCCTCCTGCATGATGCAGTTTTTAACTGCGGCCATCCACCTGATTATTAATTTCCTTTTAATAAACCCTTTCTTTTCTCACGCCTAAAAATGTAGCTTCTGGGAGCTATGGCTAACCACCTGTTAAGTTCCTAGCTCCTGATAAGCCTCACTGCTGAACCTAAGTGAATTAGTGCTCAGGTTTAATGCTGTTTCAACGTAGCCCATATCTACCTTCTCCAATATGAATTTCCTTTAATTATTTTCTTCTTCTATGGAGCTCCAAATCAGCAGTGCTTCTTCCAAATGTCCTCTGCCATTTCTCAGTCCCACGTGGGCGCCAGATCTATTGTGGCCGGCCAGTGGCAGTGGGAGTGGCAGGACGATAGGGCAGCAAGCTCTGCCCCCATGATCTCTAACACTGAAACCTGAGCAAACAGGTTTCAGGCTGGGGAGGGGAGGTTACACTCACAAATATGACTGGCTAGACATAAGTTGAACAAGAACAACAGCAATAGGCATGCTAAAGTGGTTAGAGAAAGCTACAAGGCCTCACCCATAGACAAAGAACAGTAAGGAACATTGGGAGTGGGAGATAAACTCTTTCCCTGGGAAAGGTGCATGAATTGGTTATCCTGAAAAACATACACAAGAAACATTATATAGACTGAACAGGTTATATTTGTGTATTAGGAAAATCCTTACACATAGAAGTATATAACAGTAATAAATGATAGAAAAGCTGTGAATTTGAAAGAGCACAATGAGAAGTATATAGAAAGGCTTAGAGGAAGGGAAGGGAAGGGGTAAATGATGTAATTGTAATTAAAAATAAAAGGAATAACTTTTAAAGAGAAGGGAACTGAGGTAAGTCAGATACATTGGTTCTTGATTTACTGGAAAACAAATGGAGACGATTCTAGGGGTATTACAAACAGCTACAGGTCTTTGAGTGATGCTGTTCTTTTCAGAATGGCTTCCTCTTTTCTCGGGTTGGCAATCTCTTAGCATAAATATCTTTTCACTTTGAATTGTTCAATTTCCTCCTTCCTAGGCAACAGCTATATGTGTATTTCATCCCTGTAATATAATTCTTATTTCATATTTTCTTATCCATGATGATAGTGAAATTTCTCAGCAATCTTTTGTATATGGTTTAATGCCCAAAATGTTGGATTCACACTAAAATACTTATCACTAGAACAGTGGCATAATTCAATGTATTCCAATGAGAAAAAAAAAAACATAGAAAACATTAGATGCTAAAGAAACTGGGTACTTTTTAAATTGAAATGCCGTTTATTCTGGTAAGCAGACTCTACCAAGTCTTGTGTCCAACAAGTGTAGCGTTTGCAGTAACAAGGTGTTACTTTCATGTTCTGGGAGGCAACTAAGTGCACTGACAATAGATTTTATTGTTTTGAGAATTTCTTTTTTTTTTTTCTTTTTTTTTTAATATTTTTTTTATTACGTATTTTCCTCAATTACATTTCCAATGCTATCCCAAAAGCCCCCATACTCCCCACCCCCCAATTCCCTACCCACCCATTCCCATTCTTTTGGCCCTGGCATTCCCCTGTATTGGGGCATATAAAGTTTGCAAGTCCAATGGGCCTCTCTTTCTAGTGATGGCCGACTAGGCCATCTTTCGATACATATGCAGCTAGAGACAAGAGCTCCAGGGTACTGGTTAGTTCATCATGTTGCTCCAACTATAGGGTTGCAGATCCCTTTAGCTCCTTGGGTACTTTCTCTAGCTTCTCCATTGGGAGCCCTGTGATCCATCCAATAGCTGACTGTGAGCATCTACTTCTGTGTTTGCCAGGCCCCAGCATAGTCTCACAAGAGACAGCTATATCTGGGTCCTTTCAGCAAAATCTTGCTAGTGTATGCAATGGTATCAGCGTTTAGAAGCTGATTATGGGATGGATCCCTGGATATGGCAGTCTCTAGATGGTCCATCCTTTCATCACAGCTCCAAACTTTGTCTCTGTAACTCCTTACATGGGTGTTTTGTTCCCAATTCTAAGAAGGGGCATAGTGTCCACACTTTGGTCTTCATTCTTCCTGAGTTTCATGTGTCTAGCAAATTGTATCTTATATCTTGGGATCCTACGTTTTGGGCTAATATCCACTTATCAGTGAATACATATTGTGTGAGTTACTTTGTGATTGTGTTACCTCACTCAAGATGATGCCCTCCAGGTCCATCCATTTGGCTAGGAATTTCATAAATTCATTCTTTTTAATAGCTGAGTAGTACTCCATTGTGTAAATGTACCATAATTTCTGTATCCATTCCTCTGTTGAGGGACATCTGGGTTCTTTCCAGCTTCTGGCTATTATAAATAGGGCTGCTATGAACATAGTGGAGCATGTGTCCTTCTTACCGGTTGGGACATCTTCTGGATATATGCCCAGGAGAGGTATTGCTGGATCCTCCTGTATTACTATGTCCAATTTTCTGAGGAACCGCCAGACTGATTTCCAGAGTGGTTGTACAAGCTTGCAATCCCACCAACAATGGAGGAGTGTTCCTCTTTCTCCACATCCTCGCCAGCATCTGCTGTCACCTGAATTTTTGATCTTAGCCATTCTGACTGGTGTGAGGTAGAATCTCAGGGTTGTTTTGATTTGCATTTCCCTGATGGTTAAGGATGTTGAACATTTTTTTCAAGTGCTTCTCTGCCTTTCGGTATTCCTCAGGTGAGAATTCTTTGTTCAGTTCTGAGCCCCATTTTTTAATGGAGTTATTTGATTTTCTGGAGTCCACCTTCTTGAGTTTTTTATATATATTGGATATTACTCCCTTATCTGATTTAGCATAGGTAAAGATCCTTTCCCAATCTGTTGGTGGTTTTTCTGTCTTATTGATGGTGTCTTTTGCTTTGCACAAGCTTTGCAGTTTCATGAGGTCCCACTTGTCAATTCTCGATCTTACAGCACAAGCCATTGCTGTTCTATTCAAGAATTTTTCCCCTGTGCCCATATCTTCAAGACTTTTCCCCACTTTCTCCACCATAAGTTTCAGTGTCTCTGGTTTTATGTGAAGTTCCTTGATCCACTTAGACTTGACCTTTGTACAAGGAGATAGGAATGGATCGATTCACATTCTTCTACATGATAACAACCAGTTGTGCCAGCACCATTTGTTGAAAATGCTGTCTTTCTTCCACTGGATGGTTTTAGCTCCCTTGTCAAATATCAAGTGACCATAGGTGTGTGGATTCATTTCTGGGTCTTCAATTCTATTCCATTGGTCTACTTGTCTGTCACTATACCAGTACCATGCAGTTTTTATCACAATTGCTCTGTAGTAAAGCTTAAGGTCCAGCATGGTGATTCCACCGGAGGTTCTTTTATCCTTGAGAAGAGTTTTTGCTATCCTAGGTTTTTTGTTATTCCAGATGAATTTGCAGATTGCACTTTCTAATACGATGAAGAATTGAGTTGGAATTTTGATGGTGATTGCATTGAATCTGTAGATTGCTTTTGGCAAGATAGCCATTTTTACAATGTTGATCCTGCCAATCCATGAGCATGGGAGATCTTTCCATCTTCTGAGATCTTCTATAATTTCTTTCTTCAGAGACTTGAAGTTTTTATTATACAGATCTTTCACTTCCTTAGTTAGAGTCATGCCGAGATATTTTATGTTATTTGTGACTATTGAGAATGGAGTTATTTCCCTAATTTCTTTCTCAGCCTGTTTATTCTTTGTGTAGAGAAAGGCCATTGATTTGTTTCAATTAATTTTATATCTGGCTACTTCACCGAAGCTGTTTATCAGGTTTAGGAGTTCTCTGGTGGAATTTTTAGGGTCACTTATGTATACTATCATATCATCTGCAAAAAGTGATATTTTGACTTCATCTTTTCCAATTTGTATCCCTTTGATCTCCTTTTGTTGTCAAATTGCTCTGGCTAGGACTTCAAGTACAATGTTGAATAGGTATGGAGAAAGTGGACAGCCTTGTCTAGTCCCTGAATTTAGTGGGATTGCTTCAAGCTTCTCATCATTTACTTTGATGTTGTCTATTGGTTTGCTGTAGATTGCATTTATCATGTTTAGGTATGTGCCTTGAATTCCTGATCTTTCCAAGACTTTTATCATGAATGGGTGTTGGATCTTGTCAAATGCTTTTTCCACATCTAACGAGATGATCATGTGGTTTTTGTCTTTGAGTTTGTTTATATACTGGATTACATTGATGGATTTCCGTATATTGAACCATCCCTGCATCCCTGGGATGAAACCTACTTGGTCAGGATGGATGATTGTTTTGATGTGTTCTTGGATTCGGTTAGTAAGAACTTTATTGAGGATTTTTGCATCAATATTCATAAGGGATATTGGTTTGAAGTTTTCTATCTTTGTTGGGTCTTTTTGTGGTTTAGGTATCAGAGTAATTGTGGCTTCATAGAATGAGTTGGGTAGAGTACCTTCTGTTTCTATTTTGTGAAATAGTTTGTGAAGAACTGGGATTAGATCTTCTTTGAAGGTCTGATAGAACTCTGCACTAAACCCATCTGGTCCTGGGATTTTTTTGGTTGGGAAACTATTAATGACTGCTTCTATTTCTTTTGGGGATATAGGGCTGTTTAGATCATTAACCTGATCTTGATTCAACTTTGGTACCTCGTATCTGTCTAGGAACTACTCCATTTCATCCAGGTTCTCCAGTTTTGTTGAGTATAGCCTTTTGTAGAAGGATCTGATGGTGTTTTGGATGTCTTCAGGATCTGTTGTTATGTCTCCTTTTTCATTTCTGATTTTGTTAATTAGAATGCTTTCCCTGTGCCCTCTAGTGAGTCTGGCTAAGGGTTTATCTATCTTGTTGATTTTCTCAAAGAACCAGCTCCTTGATTGGTTGATTCTTTGAATAGTTCTTCTTGTTTCCACTTGGTTGTTTTCGCCCCTGAGTTTGATTATTTCCTGCTGCCTACTCCTCTTGGGTGAATTTGCTTCCTTTTGTTCTAGTGCTTTTAGGTGTGTTGTCAAGCTGCTAATGTGTGATCTCTCTAGTTTCCTTTTGGAGGCACTCAGAGCTATGAGTTTTCCTCTTAGAAATGCTTTCATTGTGTCCCATAAGTTTGGGTATGTTGTGGCTTCATTTTCATTGAACTCTAAAAAGTCCTTAATTTCTTTCTTAATTCCATCCTTGACCAGGATATCATTGAGCAGAGTGTTGTTTAGTTTCCACGTGAATGTTGGCTTTCTATTATTTATTTTGTTATTGCAGATCTGCCTTTGTCCATGGTGATCTGATAGGATGCATGGGACAATTTCAATATTTTTGTATCTGTTGAGGCCTGCTTTGTGACCAATTATGTGGTCAATTTTGGAGAAGGTACCATGAGGTGCTGAGAAGAAGGTATAATATTTTGTTTTAGGATAGAATGTTCTGTAGATATCTGCCAGATCCATTTGATTCATAACTTCTGTTAGTTTCACTGTGTCCCTGTTTAGTTTCTGTTTCCATGATCTCTCCATTGGTGAAAGTGGTGTGTTGAAGTCTCCCACTATTATTGTATGAGGTGCAATGTGTGCTTTGAGTTTTACTAAAATTTCTTTAATGAATGTGGCTGCCTTTGTATTTGGAGCATAAATATTCAGAATTGATAGTTCCTCTTGGAGGATTTTACCTTTGATGAGTATGAAGTGCACCTCCCTGTCTTTTTTGATGACCTTGGGTTGGAAGTCAATCTTATCAGATATTAGAATGGCTACTCCAGGTTGTTTCTTCATACCATTTGCTTGGAAAATTGTTTTCCAGCCTTTCATTCTGAGGTAGTGTCTATATTTTTCTCTGAGATGAGTTTCCTGTAAGCAGCAAAATGTTGGTTCTTGTTTGTGTAGCCAGTTTGTTAGTCTATGTCTTTTTATTGGGGAGTTGAGTCCACTGATATTAAGAGATATTAAGGAAAAGTAATTGTTGCTTCCTGTTATTTTTGTTGTTAAATTTGGCATTCTGTTCTTGTGGCTGTCTTCTTTTAGGTTTGTTGAGGGATTACCTTCTTGTTTTTTCTAGGGCTTGGTTCCCGTCCTTGTATTGGTTTTTTTCTGTTATTATTCTTTGAAGGGCTGGATTCGTTGAAAGATAATGTGTGAATTTGGTTTTGTCGTGGAATACTTTGGTTTCTACATCTATGCTAATTGAGAGTTTGGCTGGGTATAGTAGCCTGGGCTGGAATTTGTGTTCTCTTAGTGTCTGTATAACATCTGTCCAGGATCTTCTGGCTTTCATAGTCTCTGGTGAAAAATCTGGTGTGATTCTGATAGGCTTGCCTTTATATGTTACTTGGCCTTTTTCTCTTACTGCTTTTAGTATTCTATCTTTATTTAGTGCATTTGTTGTTCTGATTATTATGTGTTGGGAGAAATTTCTTTTCTGGTCCAGTCTATTTGGAGTTCTGTAGGCTTCTTGTATGTTCATGGGCATCTCTTTCTTTAGATTTGGGAAGTTTTCTTCTATAATTTTGTTGAAGATGTTTGCTGGTCCTTTGAATTGAAAATCTTCATTCTCATCTACTCCTATTATCTGTAGGTTTGGTCTTCTCATTGTGTCCTGTATTTCCTGGATGTTTTGAGTTAGGATCTTTTTGCATTTTCCATTTTCCTTGATTGTTGTTCCGATGTTCTCTATGGAATCTTCTGCACCTGAGATTCTCTCTTCCATCTCTTGTATTCTGTTGCTGATGCTCGTATCTATGGTTCCAGATTTCTTTCCTAGGTTTTCTATCTCCAGTGTTGCCTCATTTTGGGTTTTCTTTATTGTGTCTACTTCCCTTTTTAGGTCTAGTATGGTTTTGTTCATTTCCATCATCTGTTTGGATGTGTTTTCCTGTGTTTCTTTAAGGACTTCTACCTGTTTGAATGTGTTATCCTGTTTTTCTTTAAGGACTTGTAACTCTTTAGCCATGTTCTCCTGTAATTCTTTAAGTGAGTTATTAAAGTCCTTCTTGATTTCCTCTACCTTCATCATGAGATATGCTTTTAAATCCAGGTCTAGCTTTTCAGGTGTGTTGGGGTGCCCTGGACTGGGCGAAGTGGGAGTGCTGGGTTCTGATGATGGTGGGTGGTCTTGGTTTCTGTTAGTAAGATTCTTACGTTTACCTTTCGCCATCTGGTAATCTCTGGAGTTGTTATAGTTGTCTCTCTTTAGAGATTGTTCTTCTGGTGATTCTGATTACCGTCTATCAGCAGACCTGTGATACAGGCTCTCTCCTCTGAGTTTCAGTGGTTAGAGCACTCTCTGCTGACAAGTTCTCCTCTTATAGGGAAGGTACACAGATATCTGGTGTTTGGACCTCCTCCTGGCCGAAGAAGAAGGCCCAAAACAGGACCTTTCCCAGATGCTGTGTTGCTTTGGCAGGTCACAGAAGCTGTCAGCTTCTGTGGTGCACACTCTCACCTGTGCAAACTAAGTTCCTAAGTTTGGCGAGTCCCGGATCCAAGATGGAGCTCCCTTCTCCTGAGGTAGAGGGCTCCGTGCAGGGTGGAACCACTGTCCTCCGGTTGGGAGGGTGCTGGATGTCTGCAGCCCCAAAAGGGTGCTGCCTCAGCAGCTCTGTGGCTCCTGCCTGTCCCAGAAGCTGTCTGCCTCTGTGGTGCACACTCTCACCTGTGCAGACTAAGTTCCTAAGTTCGGCAGAGTCCCGGCACCAAGATGGTGCTCCCTTCTCCTCACGCAGAGGGCTCCCGTGCAGGGCGGGCCACTGTCCTCTGGCTGGCGTTTTGAGAATTTCTAAGACTCTTCTTCAAATGGAGATTTCCCCTGTTGAGAACTGGGATTTTGTTAGATATTCTGTGTCTCTTGTGGAATCTTATCACCTCAAGTGACTTAACTTCATTTAAATTGCTTAAATATTTATATTATACACTTATAGTTAGATATTATATATGTATTTTAAAATAACCATTATGCTAAGTTAATAAATATAATGAATCATATAAATGGTCTAACCGTCATTTAATCATCTCAATAGATGTAGTAGAAGCCTTTGACAAAAATCAAACGTGACTCATGTTCAAAATCCTTTAGAGAAGAGGACTAGAGGGAATGTATTGGTATCACTATATAATAAATGCTACATACAATAAAACCACAACCATGATCATCCTTTTATATATATCTTTTGTGACAAGGTCTTATTATATAATCCATGCTGGTCTTGTACTTCCTACACAGCCAGAGTAGCCTTGAACTCAGGTTAATTCTATTGCCTAAGCCTCCAAATGCTGACTTCACAGGCATGAGCTATCTATCATGCTTAGCTTTATTGTCTTTAAATGTCAAGAACAAGGTTTTTCTAACAATTACTGTGGTTTATTTTTGTAAATGTCATTGGAATTTCTAAAATATGTCTAAAGTAGTGATTCTTTCTTCAAAAATCACTGTGGACTGATTGTGTCTTCCTTAAACTCCTATCTTGAAACCTTAGATCCCAATATGATGGTAATTGGAGACCATATGATCAAGATATTTTGAGTGTCTCACTAGAATGGAAGGAGACATGGGATATCTTTGTTTCTTTCTCTCATCAAAGAGAAGCCATATGAAAATATAACCAGAGAAAGAACCCTCACTAAGCAGCATCCTCATCTCAGATTTCCAAACTAAAACTTGAGAAATAAATACATGTTATTTAGGCAATCATTTGTATGAAAATGTATTATAGTAGCCCAAACTAAGACAAATGTGAAACATTGATTACAGAAGATTGTGATAGGTCTGTGACTGAATAGCAACCTCAGTCACAGCCCACAATCTTTAAAATCACTGACTACATTTATCTAGAGGTAACCAGGATGCTCTAACAGTGAAATCAGACCTCAATGGCATTCTGTGTTTATTCCTGATCTGTATTATTTTCATTCTCTGGATATGGAAGATGACTCCAGATCCAGACTCACACCATGGTACCCAGTGCCAATCTAGTTGGAAAGAAAGGGGCATTTCTTCCTGGTGACAATTGTACAAGTGCAAAACATTTACTGCAATTGGACAATTATGATCTATTTATCACTCTGAAGGAATTTGGTGTTTAAAATTAGTCAGACCTACAATATGTGCTTTATTTCTAGTCTGTAGGAAATGGCCTGGACAGGGGAAGAAGAGCTTCCTAGAGGAACTCCAGTATCCTGATGGGATTAAAATATTCTTCTCTGGCATATGGACTATGTGGAAGGCATCTGAAAAACAGCAGGTGCAGAATCACTTTCAGATTGCTGCTGTTATTTCAAAACAGGAGATAACATTCCAGTGTGAAGGCGTGTTCCCTGTACTAGAAAGAAAGGTAATATCCTTACCCAAACTGAGACCAGCAGAACGCTGAGCAGGCCTTGTTAGAATAATTCTCGTCTTTTTAGCTTCTCTGCATATTTAGTTACGCTTGCATAGGTTCCTATTCTGCTTGAATCTCTGTAAGCAGCTGATTCTAACTGCTTTGAGGAGCCATCTTCAATTTTTTATGAGTGCTCTTGCATCAGTGAAAAGATTGATTTATGCTCTTCTCCTTTTAACCTGTCTCACATCTATTTTGTTCTTAGCCCCCAAGAGGATGGGAGAGAATTTCCTCACCCCTAACATTCAAATATCAGAAATTAAAAAAAATGATGCATGGTAATCAAAGAAAAATTTATTTTCCATTTGTGTGTGTGTTGGTGTCTCCGGGCTGTTCTGTTCTTTCAATGCTTGGTAACTTGTTTCCTTCTTCTCTCTTTAGCAATGTCCTGCACATTCTGTTACAACAAAGTAAAAAATAATCTAAAACTCACATATTGCTAATATGTCACATATTTAGGGAACTTTATTAAGGATCTGATCTTTTGTCCAGATTATCATTCCCTTATTCTATTTTTTAAACTTTGCACAGTACATGTGATGGATTGACATATGCTTTTGTTTTACTTCCATTTTACAGTGTATCTTCATAGGACTAGAAAAAGCTGACAGTTGATGACTGCCTACTAATACTCCAGAGAGAACCTGCTTCTTCATAGGTATTCAGCAACTAAGTCTTGAATGTCTCTCCTGCTGCTTTAGAGCAGAACTCTATGTACTTGGGCATCTGCATATAATTTGCATAGTTACTTTCTAGTCCCCAGCACCTAGCACACTACAGTGATATAAGCCACTGGCTACATTCACCAATCGTTTACTTAATTGGCCTCCCCCTTCCCTCTACTCTCGAGACTCTTAAGTCTTCAAGAGTGCCATTCCCAGTGTGTATCCGGGCATCTGTTTTATTTTCAAAATCAATTTTCTTAATTGGCATCATTATTCTGACCATCAGCATCTGGGAATGTTGACATTTCCCAATTATTCTTTGTTAATTTATTTATGTTCAGTTGGTATTTAGTGAGACAGCCACTGAAATTGTTCAGGAGCTTATGTTACGAGACACAAATAAATCTTCCATCCCATAACATTACCGTCTAAAAGTATTTACATTTTTTTACTTGCATTTTTTTTAAAGCTATCATCATGACGAGGCAATTCTTAGCTTATTTTCAGAGGCAATTGTTTTACCATTACCTACATTGTCGTATATTTGGTGCAGAAACTATAAAGCCTGAGGAAGCAGAAGTGCATCCTCATATAGATTCTGTAATGAGTTAGGTCCATGGTGTAAAGTAAACCATTTCAATTGTCTGAGCACGGAGTTATTTCCACTTTAATCACAGTCAACTCGGTGTCTTTCTTGTAGCCCAGTTAATCTTTTTCTGCATTTCTTGGTCCTCTCCTTCCACCGTTTAACTTTAGTGCTCTTTGGACCTAACTCACCTCTATTATCAATCCTCCTTACAGTGACCAGACATGTCAAAGCATGCTGGGGAAGGGAGGAGATCTTCTCGTTGGGAATGCTATTTCCAAATCTCAGCTCTTAACACCTACTTTAATAGTCTATTGAGGTGTGTGGCACTTGGGTTACTTGGATCTCAGTCATATTTCAGTATTTAGATCTCAACTTCTTGGAACTTTTTATTTATAAAGGTTTAGGTCATTTATAATTTTCATCTCTAAAGTTCTTACTTTCACCTTCTAGGGTGAACTCACTGCTTATGTTTACTCACTCACTAATATATTTGTCTTTACTGTCTCATTCGTTTAAAAAAAAAAGTACTATTTTTCATGCCAGTACCTGGGATAGGTATACAGACAAAATGTCCAATATTAAATTGAAAACTGAGAGACAAATGTGTCTATGTATGAAATATTGCTATCCCAATAAATACATGAAATATTTCATGATGTAGAAACTGCTATTATACAGAATAGACTTGGTAGGAGAAGCCAGTGAAAGACTTTTCTAGGAAAATAGTTCTACAACTAAAATGTGAAAAATGGTTCAAAGCTAACAAGGAGAAGAGGAGAAAGAAAAATGTCCAAGCAGAGGATAAAGGTTGCAGAAACATTGTATATGTTCTTATATGTAGGTGATTTGTGTGTGTGTGTGTGTGTGTGTATGTGTGTATGTGTGTGTATTAGTGAAGGCACATAAGAAATGTTCATGACTTAAAGAATTCCTTAGTAATCATTAATTTTTTGGCTTGGTCTCTGCTGGTGGCTTCTTTAGATACAATTGTGACATGGTTTACAAAAATTTATGAGTCACAACATTATTTATTTCCACATTCAATTGGTAATAATTATTTCACAGTAATTTCAGGGACAACAAGTGTCTTCTTTTCCAGTATTTTTATGAATAGATTTATATAAAATTATATGCTTCTAAGCTGAAACAGACTAAAGAGTTAAATCAGTGGCCTCGTTATCACTCACTAAAATATATCTTAAAATGGAAAAGCAACTTTCCTAATGGGAAATGTGGCTACTGCACCAGGTATGGAGGGCAATGACTGAGAGCCCACTAATGAATGACCTGCATGGCCTGCCTTCTTGGTATTCCTCAAGTGTGGAGGAACAGTTCTGAGGGAATATGAGAGTATATGTGAATTGATTAAGTGGAAGACCTAAAGAGCCCTAAGCAAGGTAGCCAAGAAATTCTAACTCCGAGTAAGCACACCCAGAGCATTAAAGACTATTAGACAAGATATCAAATTCTCAGCATTGGAGGAGTTATCTAGTACTGGAAGCAATCCATGCCCGCCTGGCTGCAATCACAGCCCAACAGGTAGAAATCTTAAGAAAACCTATTTTGAGTAATTATATGAAAGATTTTGTGCTTTAGGCTGTTAACATTATAATAGGATATTCAGGGAAATGTGAAATCTGTAGCAGTGGTACCATTTCTGCATCTGTGTCAGTTAATTACCCAGAAGTAGAAGGCTATTCTTCACATGAAGACCATGTTACCCTCCCTCACGTCTCCCTGATGGGAGCCTCTGTGGAAAGTGTCTTGATTTGCTGTGTAACCATAGACACCTCAACGTTTCTATTTTGATCTCTTTATCCTATGAGGGTTTTAGTTTATTTTAAACTTTACCATTTTTTTAAATAGATGCATTTCTCTTTCATTCTTTATCTTCAAGGATACAACTACATTAAAGCTTCTACATATATGAAAGAAACATTTAGGGAAAGATACACTGACATTAAGATTCATGATTTAATTACAGATGAAGAATTCTTGTTATCTTAAGAAAGGGATATTGGTCTTTGTAATAGCTACTCATAGTTGCTGTTTTATGTTGTTATGTAATTTATGTTATTTATAATATCATTAACTCCTCAAAGGATATTGTCTTTTGAGGGATGTTTTATTAGAACAAAAGCTTTTAAAAGAGTTTGGATGTATTTTTTAAAATGAGCTTTTGGAAGGAAACAAAAACATATTGCCTTGAGGCTTATATTGATTTTATGTCTGAGCCATTTATTTTGTTATCCCTAACAATTGATCAGCACACAAAAATTTGTTGAACTTCTGCCATGGGCAAGGCGTTCAGAAGATCTCATCATTAAAAAGCATACTTAGGGGATTTATGTCACAGTTATTGAGAAAAGAGAGACAAGAAATTTTTTTTTGAAAAAATTTAAAATTTAAAAAAGGTTTTAAGCTAATTTTATTATACAGTGAAAAACTCATTTGCTTCCACCAGTGTTTGGAAGTGTAATAAAAGCTAGAACATGGTAAGATACTCATATGTATGGTTGGCATCTGCTGTCTATGTCCTTATTTTTTCATATTAAGATTATTGGAGACCAGTATCTTATATAAGGAATACAGATGGGGACTAATTTGGCAAAAGCATATTCTGGAAACATGGATGGAAGCACACATAGTGCTTATTCCGTGGTCAGTAAATACAGCGGGTTTGGGTCTATTGATAACTTTGACATGTTTATCCAGTGGACACCTGTCAAATAGCTTACAATGATTTAGAATGAGACTTTTTTTTTTCTTTTATAGATAAGTCAGTTAAGAAGCTTCTGAGAGCATGATGGCCATGTTTGGATTTTCAGGTTCCTTATTCATACCTCACAAAGATAAAACAAAGCTGAATTTCTAAATGTCTGATTCCTACTAAACACATGTCAAGTTTTCTCGGGTTTAAGGAGGGAGAAAACAACGTCTAAGACCACATGTGTTCATCCTTATTCCAGAGAAATCAATTTAGAGCATCTAACATGGATTAATTATACCCCACTATGAGACTATGATAACAGTAGTTCACATGGGATTCATTAGATCTTCTGAATGTACAACAAACCATTTATGGCTATAGAACAGCCATAAACAAGACAACGTCATGATCATGCATACATCAAGCAACCCTTTTGTTACAGAGTTCTCAGTGCATCAGTCAGAACAGAATCCATTGGCAATCCAGGGTGGGCTTGAAAACACTATGAAGCTTGATTTCTTTTTTTTTTTTTATTATTAGATTTTTCTTCATTTACATTTCAAATGCTATCCCCAAAGTCCCCTATACCCTCCCTCTGCCCTACTCCCCGACCCACCCACTCCTGCTTCCTGGCCCTGCCCTGTACTGGGGCATATGATGTTCTCAAGACCAAGGGTCTCTTCTCCCAATGATATCCAACTAGGCCATCCTCTGCTACATATGCAACTAGAGACACAGCTCTGGGGGATACTGGTTAGTTTATTGTTGTTCCTCCTATAGGGTTGCAGAACCTTTTAGATCCTTGGGTACTTTCTCTAGCTCCTTCATTAGGGGCCCTGTGTTCTATCCAATAGATGACTGTGAGCATCCATTTCTGTAATTGCCAGGCACTGGCAGAGCCTCACAAGAGTTAGCTATATCAGGGTCCTGTCAGCAAAATCTTGCTGGCATATGCAATAGTGTCTGGGTTTGGTGGTTGTTTATGGGATGGATCCCCGGTTGGGGCAGTCTCTGGATGGTCCTTCCTGCAGCCTTATTTATAATAGCCAGAAGCTGGAAAGAACCCAGATGTCCCTCAACAGAGGAATGGATACAGAAAATGTGGCACATTTACAAAATGGAGTACTACTAAGCAATTAAAAACAATGAATTTATGAAACTCTTAGGCAAATGGATGCATCTGGAGGATATCATCTTGAGGGAGGTAACCCAATCACAAGAGAACTAACATCATTTGCACTCACTGATAAGTGAATATTAGCCCAGAAACTTAGAATACCCAGGATACAATTTACAAAACACATGAAACTCAAGAAGAAGGAAGACCAAAGTGTGGATTCTTCATTCCTTCTTAGAATGGGGAACAAAATAACCACGGAAGGAGTTACAGAGACAAAGTTTGAAGCTTGCTTTCAAAGAAATGGAGGACATAATTTAGGTGTGAATATGGGAGACTTTAAAGATTTTGAAGCCTTTCAAGTTAAGACTGCTTACCAAAGTCCATGAGATCCTATACCCAAACTGACACAGAACAGGTTGTGTGTGCAAAAATTTGTTCAATACTGCAAATCATGATTTTTAACATAAAAATTTAAATTTTGATTTATCTGAAAAATCAGCAAACATAGCTTAGCTGTAATTTGCTATGGAAATGCTCTTATTGATGTAGTTACTATCAAATCACACAATGTAAAAATATGCACCTTATTTGACCTCTGATATGCCTTTTCTTTTAACTTTCCCTGATTGTTGGATCATATTTAGACCTGTGTATATTTAAAGTATAGATGTGATGACTATTTTCTATATACATGTGAACTGGTTTTATGCACCATTAACACATCCATCATCCCATATAGTATTCTTTCTCTGTGTGTAGTAAGAACACTCAATAGCTCCACACTTATCAACACAGCTGTACAGTGTGTAACTGTTAATTGTTCAGTGTACAGTTAGATGTGTGAATCTTGCTTCTTGATGTATGGTTATGGAAGATATGTATCTCACTGTATTTTATGCTATAAGAAGATCTGTGTGCTCAGTGCTTGTGAGTGTTCTCTAATTCGCCCGCGAATAAAGACACCACACACAATAGGGTTCTTCTGCAGCAAGCTTTATGCGTCTTGAGAGGGAGAGCATAAGCTTCACAACCGGAGACCCCAGGCAATCCGAGCCCCTCCCTTTTATAAGAAATTCTCCCTGCCTCGGACGTGGCAAGCCATGATTGGCTCAACACTGATTGCCCCATCCCTGAGGCGGAGCTGCCCGGGGTGGGGATTTCCAGCACAGGATGTTTACGAGTTGTTACTGAGGAAATGACTCAGCACAGGATGTTTACGAGATAGTACTGAGGAAATGACTCAGCACAGGATGTTTACGAGATAGCGGCGCTCCACAAGTGCTTTATTGGATAGCAGTGATACCGGCTGCTTTAGACTCATCCAGCTAGGTTTGTAAATTAATAATTTCCAAGTCGTTTTAAAAGTATTTAATTAATTTAGTGTGTGTGTGTGTGTGTGTGAGAGAGAGAGAGAGAGAGAGAGAGAGAGAGATGGGGTATGTGCACTTGTGCATAGGTACACGTGGAGGACAGAAGAGCAGAAGAGGGCATTGGGTCCACTGGAGCTGGATTTACAGGAGGTTGTGAGC
This sequence comes from Mus caroli, assembly GCF_978045245.1. Lineage (NCBI taxonomy): Eukaryota > Metazoa > Chordata > Mammalia > Rodentia > Muridae > Mus > Mus caroli. Next base: position 65,926,110 of record NW_028227259.1, on the reverse strand, counting down.
TGTCTAATGAGAGAATGATGAACCAAACTGAGGACCTCTGCAAAAGCAGCATGAGCTCTTAATCACTTTTCCATTTATTTAGTCCTATAACCTCTCAATTCTAAAGATTAAAAACCGGTAGATACATTTGAGATGGCGTAATGGATATGAGAAAATTGAAGATTTAAGTTGTATAAAATCTCTCTAGGTGTATTCATTGATTCGTTGGCTATGAAAGGTATCATGTATCTAACAATGCTTCCTGATCCTTTACTGTACACACACAGATTCCAGATTGCAAGTAACATTGATGAATAGTAATAGACTTCCTGGATTTTATGGCTGTGTTCACTATTTATTATCTATGGGAGTTGTGATCATCACCAAGCACAAGTCTGAATAATTGGATCTGTAAAATGAATGTGGGAGTTTTAGAGTGTTTTACTATGTTTAAAATTCTGATGGTGATAACAAAAACTTTAAAAATAATTTAAATAAATCAAAAGCTACATATGACTGGAAAAAACAATGTGCAAATTTTTAATAAATTTTACTTTTTTCTTGCTTTAAATTTTTTTATACTTATTAAGTATGTTTCACCAAAAATATAAAAATTAGTTACTTAAATGATCCCATAACTGTATTGGGTCTTAAAAGTCCAATATTATTCTTCCACCTTCAAATTTATATCAAAATATGATCAAATTGTATTTTAATGGATTAATGTAGAGACAGAGACAATGAATGGCAAAGGTGAGCAGAAAAACTGCCATGATGTCAAAACTCATCTTAAAACAAACTACATGAAAAAGTTTGCAGCATCTCTAGAAAGACCCAGAAGCTTCTTGATCAAATGATTTGTTTAAAAGTTGAAAACCACAGTCAAACTGCAATAAAAGAAACAGGAAGTAGAGAGGATGAGAATTTATTAATCTTTCCTTGCTAATATGCCACGTGCAGTGATAGAAAATTATGAGTCACTGAGGGATGTGGTACCAGCTCGACAGGTAATTCAGGACCCTTAATTGTCTCTCTCCTTTAGAGTTGAGAGAAGTTATATGCAGGGACACATGTAGGTCACTGTAGAGTGTTCTAGTTTTTAATTATCTATTTCCAATACCATAGTGTAAAACTATATTAAAAAATAACTAAGCTTCAAAAGAAGCAATTATGGATTTAATATTTGGCACCCATTTATTCAAATGTAAATAAAATGGGACCTTTCAATACTCTATAAACAAAAGTACATTTAAGATTGATGTAAGATGTTAGATAGTTTAGTTACCTGTCATTTGCCTACACCTAAAAATTCATCTTCATTGGTCCAATGATTTTGGGGCCCCAAGTAGTGGGAACATGGGGGAACACAGGACTGTAAGACAACGAGACAGGATGGATGATGCCCTAGTAAAGAAGGCAGTGGCTCCTCAGGAGCTATCACATCTTTCTACGGTTTTCAGTAGAAAATAGTAAGCAAGAAACTGTGAGCCAAATTGAGAACTGTCTTAGTCATTATTCTATTGCTTTGAAGAGATAGCATGACCAAGGCAACTCATAAAAGAAAGCATTTAATTGTGGGCTTGCTTACTGTCTCAGAGATTTAGTCCATTTTCTCCATGGTGGGAATCATGGTGACACTCAACTTAGACATAGTGAAGAAGTCACAGAGAGTTCTACATCTGGATTCACAGGCAACAGAAAGAAAGAAAGCAAGGCTCTGTCTGGCTTAGGCTTCTGAAATCTCAGAGCTCCCTGCCGCCCCCCACCAGTGACATACTTCCTCCAAGGCCACAGCTCCCAATCTCTTACCATAATGCCCTTCCCTGATAACTACGCATTCAAATACTCGAGGCTATGGAGGCTTTATTTAAATCTCTACAAGATCTTTATATTATTTATTAATAGTCTTATATAAAAAGCAATTTTATTTTTTAAATACCAAGTAAAATTGAAGAAGAAAAGCATCCATGGAAATAAAATATATGTTATATGGGTCTTGGAGTGATGAGTACATCAATTTTCAGTCTGATTCCTGCTATTTACTAGTGCATGAATTTAGGGATGCTATTTAATCTCTCTGAGGTTCAGTGAGGATAAAATATGTCTCAGATAGTCTTACAAACAGGAGAAGTGGAATTACTGGTGACCACACTTGTAAATACAGAGGTCAGAAATGTACTGGTAGCTTGCTCTTGCCAATGTTTTATCCTCATTGTAGTTACTGGACAGGACTTTTGCCAGTTTAGACACACCTTACAATAGTCTAAGACTATTAATAATAAATAATGTAAATCTTTCAGTTTAGGCTCCAGACTTTGGCTTATTATTTGTGAGATTTTGAGTGCAACCTTTTTCTTTTGTACTGCCAATGAAGAACACAGTGAGGACTTTAATTCTTCTGAGTGGTATATTTAGTACTGATGCAGCTGGGAACTTTTATGGCTCAACCATATGGCTACAAACATTAAAACATCTGAAAAACAAGATTCCTGAGTTGAAAACAAATAGACATTGCAGGTATCATATCTCTTCACTCATAATAAAGTTTTAAGGAAAGCCTAGAGTATGTCAAAATGAAATGGGAACTATGGTCAAATTTAGGCCCTGTAGTAGATCTTCTGAAACTATACTGATAGATTTTTTTTTAGTATCTGAGATTGCTCATTTCCCCAGAGATGCTGTACATCAGAATGCCTCTGGCAATCGCTAGGCAACTATCACACAGACCCACCATTTAATTCCACTTGTTTATTCTTCTGTAGTAATAAAATCCTTAATTTCCAGTGATTCATGAGGACCAGGAACTTCCCAGTCAATGGAGAAATTGGAAAATGCAACTGGAAGCCATACTTGGTAATTTTTATTTGTGTCCTCTTACAAGACAGTTAACACACTTTGCCATTATTTTCTTCAATAGTTCTCCTATTCTGCTTCCTGGAATGTGTGTGGAGTTCTTGGCTTCTTTTTGTGATGACGAACCAGGAAGGAACTTAGACCCTCTAGGACTTCATCGCGCCGAGCCACTGTTCAAGTTACAGTATTTCCAGAATTTTACATGTGAGAAAACTTAGTTTCATTGTATTTAAATACTTATCACATTGCTTTTGTCATTGTATGACTAGAAATTCATCTTCATTGGTCCAATGATTTGGGGATCCTAAGTAATGGGAACATGGGGGAACACAGGACTGTGTGACAATGAGACTGGATGGATGATGCCCTAGTAAAGAAGGCAGTGGCTCCTCAGGAGCTATCACCTCTTTCTACTGTTTTCATAGAGGCACCTGTTCTAATTCAACTGCCTTCTATGAGGATATTAATCTTTACCTTTGTCTAGTTCTCAACAGCTCTCAAGTACTACTGTGAATCTTTATAACCCTCTCCTACTCAGGGTGATCGGTAGTGGTGAAGTCAAGTGTATATGTTTGTACAAGTTTTTCAAAGATAGAAGCTAATTTATTTCCTCTTTTGTAGGTGGGACATAGTGACTTTCTATTGTGAGACAGAATATGGAGAAATTATCATCACTCTCAAGATTAGAAAATATGCATTTTACTCCATGACTGTGAATGCATTGTTGTTCTGTATGTGGTGGTGGGGCAATTTATTTGTTCCTTTACAAGATCTAAGAGAGTTGTTTGTGAGTCATGAGAAACTAATGTGAAAACCAACAGTCACATAAACAAGCTTGGAGGGAGAGAGTTTTGTCCCAAAAGAGATCTGGATGGTCAAAGCATGCTGCCTAATAGCTTAGGTATAATTCTCAGAGATAAATCAGGATTTCCATATATTTTATGTCCCTTCCAGATCTCTTAGCTTCAAAAACAATATCAAAGGTAGTAATAGTTTTCTAGATGAGCCCTGGTAGGCTACTCAACCTCAATTGTTCAGCCATAAACATATGTACACATGAGCAACACTAATGGAACGAGTATGATATATTTATATATTTATATCTATATGTGAGTATATGAAAAAATATTCAAAGAAGAGGTCATCACTTTGACAAGGAATGGAGAGGGTGTGAGAAGAGTTGGAAGGAGGAGAAGGTAGGCAGAAATGAAGCTAGGTAGCTCCTGAGATCTGTTTATCACAGTAGATAAAAGATCGTGCTGTGAAAATAAGAAGGTCTGACTTCAAATCTCCAGCGTCATTGTAAAAACTGGTTATTGTTAAATGCGACTCTAGCCCCAGAGCTAGAGAACAGTGATAAACAGATCTCAGTAGCTTCCTAGCCACCCAATGTAGGTAAAATAGCAAGCTTCAGGCTGAGAAAATCCATGCTGCAAACAAACAAATAGGTAAATAAGGTGTAGAGCCGTAGAGCAATAGAGAAAGATTGTAAGACTCCAGGCATCCTATTCTTGTTTCTACATGTTCACACAAGTGCGCTCATAGGCATTCACACACACACACACACACACACACACACACACACACACACACATGAAATAATCCACTTTGAGTACTGGATAAAGCTGGCTTAATTGTTCTCCACTGTACACTGTGCTACCTGGATATGCCACCTATGCCCTCACTAGCAATGTCATCCATGAAATCATCTGACATGAAACATGTCACACAACTTACAACAAGTGTAGCAGTTTCTTTTTTCTTTTCTTTTCTTTTTTTTTTTTTTAAAGTATCACTACTCTCAAAGCATTATATACTTGTATGGGTAAACATTGAACAGATAAAATTCTCTCATCAATGCTAAAGACTAATCATTGTTCAGTGTCTGTTAAACTTAGGCTACAAGACTCCAGCTCTGCATCCATGTTTTTGTAGTTATAGCAATGTATTCTCAGAGAGAAACAAGCAAGGTAAGGACCTGAAATGAAAAACAATGGCTTTCCTCTCCCTCTATTACTCCTCTTCCACAAAACAGAACCAATTCATTTAAATTCACATTCTTATGAGGAAACCTCTTTTACTGCTAAATGGAAGCCCTGATTTTCCTGGTTTTAATAACTTTTAGCTCAAACCTTTTAACTAGCCCTGGCCCCATAAAGTGGGTCTTATACACATCAATTCACCTGCCATTTACTATCAAGAAAACTTTGAGTTATTCAGTTGAATACATGCTTGAAGAGAATAATTTTACCATATCCTTTTAAATTTCTATATTAAGTCATAAATTAACCTAGAGAGGCAGCTCTGTGGTTAAAAGCACTGATTGCCCTTTCAGGGGACCCAGGTTGAATTCCCAGCACCCACATGGCAGCTCACAACTGCCTATAATTCCAGTTCCAGTGGATCTGATGCTCTTCTCTCATTGAAACAGGCACCAGGTAGGTACATTGTACATAGACGTACATCGTACATAGACATACATACAGGCATCACATGCACACAAGATATGAATAAATTAAAATGCTTTAAGTTGCTTTATTAGTTAATAATTCATCATGAAGTTCATATATATCCTTTAAGTATCTATGGAGAATTCTAATTTGTGTGTGTGGGGGGGGGAGAGGAAGGGGTTGTAAGACAAGGACATGGGAGGGGTTTCCAAAGACTAATTATCTGATTTAAGCTCATCTTTGTGGATCTGCAGAGATTTACTTCAAAGGGGGGTGTGCTTCTACTTAGTGATTGTTATATATGTTTAATAAAGACAGTAAAAACATATTAATAGCAGGAATCTTTCATAAAATTAGTCCCTCACAGCCTTGCTTAATGAGGGCTCACCTGTCGAAGATTATATAATAATCTGAGGCAGGCCACTTCAGGATGATCACCTGCTAGTTATTAGCTTGTCCCATTATGGCTCTTGACAAATTCATCATGTTCATATATTTCCTTTAAGTATCTATGGAGAATTCTAAGTTATGTGTGTGTGTGTGTGTGTGTGTGTGTGTGTGTGTGTGTGTGTGTGTTGGGGGAGGGGCTGTAAAACAAGGACATGGGACGGGTTTCCAAAGACTAAATATCTGATTGAAGCTCACTTCTTTGCTATCTAATTGAAGAAACTGGTAGAAGTTTGGAAGGAGACAGCTGTAAAAAGTGTATGACACATACATGATTTCAATTAGAAGATGCTGTAAAATTCATGCTCTTAATGCAACTAGAGTAGAATTTCAAAGTGAACATTGCAGATCCTATTAAATATTTGAGTGAGTAACTAGGTTACAATTCTCATTTCCAATTAGCATTCATCTGTCACTTTAAAGGAAATCAAATAATCTCAACGTTTAAATAAGGGACCAATTTCACTTGTAAAATTACCCATAGGAAAGCATCAGTAATGAGGAACAAATGCCATTTCCATGAGATAACAATTATATTAGAATTTCCTTTCTGTTTTCCCACAGGCACAAAGATTCACAAATGAGAATAACATTATAATTTTTTATGCACAGAAAGATGCTTTGGGCATCTATTGATTCTAGAACAGGGAGAACTGAATTCCTTCGATGGTTTTCAGATGATCCTTCTTGAGAACTAAAACAAACACACAGAAAGCAAAAGAGAGGATCGAGGTTTAACGTCTCCATGTTGATTCTTACTCCATAAATGCATAGGAAGGACAGATACAGGTTTTCCTGAGTGCTAAAAAGCAGCACTGGCTGGATCCTCCCTGTCACAAGATCCGAGGTGAGATCTCAGTTTGGGTTACAATATGAGACCAGACTTTCAAAGAAAGCTAAGTTTTGAGGAAAGCCATTCTAGTATTTGTTATTTGTATAACTTTGGTTTGGACTCATTGAATGACAAACTTCTGCCGAATGAGAGATTGCAGAGTGGTGATTCATTTCAGGATTTTCCTGTATTTGAATGGCATCAAAGCCTCACTTTTATGACAAGTGGCTTCCCACCAAGTATGTGCCTTAAGCATCAAGTGAGGAAACCTAAGATTAAAAAGCAAAGGATAGCAATCTCAGTGTTTGCATGCCGTGCTGTTTCTTGTCAACCATCTCATTTAAATGTCACAGGAATGGTTGAGGAGTACATAGGTTTTACTTCCATTTTTGAATTAATAAAAGAAAATCAAGCTGTAGCTGGTGAGTGAACATTCCCATATTCACACAGCAAATACATGGTAGTGCCTGCACTGTAAACAGATCTGTCAGCCTTGAAGCTTACATTCCTAATCCCTAAGCCACACTTCTTAGGAAACGTCTTACTGAAACACTGAGAAGTCTGTTTTGCATTTGCTGGCCTATGGCATATGTTCGTTCTGTGAAAGAGTTTCCGATGTCTCTGCAAGATTTTTGATAGCAGTCTGACACACTTAGACATACCTCGTGGCAATTGAAGAGCTGTGACCTTTAAAACATATCAATTGTGAACAACTAGACACACAAAGTGAACTGAAAACACCTACTTCACAAACCAAGGGTGTTCCTTCAATTTCTTCATTATAAATTCTTTGCAAAAGCAAAACAGCATATATTCAGTATCAGTGTGATGCATCCGTGATTTATTGATCACGTAATTTATTGCTATCTTCTTAGTTCAGCTGTGACATAAGCCATAAAAGCATGAATCCTTAGAGCAGTTGTTAGATGATGAGGACAAACATAGCACACTTTAGTGACAGCATCCCCACCAGCTCTCAGAGCACCAGCCCCTATCCAGATGAACCCCTCACTATATACTCACTCCCTCTGATGTTAAGAACCAGGCAATAATCTCCTTCTCAATGTTCTGTGGATTAAAAGAGATCATCTGTGCCAAGTGATTATCCTTCAAAAACTGCTAGCAAAATTTGCAGTTATTTGCTTTCACACTGTGCCTTTTAATTCTGATTATCATTCAATTCGGTAAGCATATCTCTTTTCATATGAAGAACCTGTGGTTCAGGAATACTTAGAATTAGATAATGATGTACAGACAGCTAGAATCATGATAATCCACACTCTTAAAGGAACAACAGCTTAATTTTCTGGCTGACTCCACACTTGTGTAGCGCCCCACTATGCCTTGCTTTGCTTTTCCCTCTAGGTTTGCTACTAAGAAATCTGCACTGTTACTTAAGCGACAAGAGCCCTTGACCTCCATCTTTGTCCCTTTGCCATTGCCATTGCTTCACTGTTTAAATATTTGGTAATGAAAGCATTTCATTGATTTTAGGAAGTGTTCTAGTTTAATTCTGTCATGGTCCTAAAACACCAGAAGAGCAACTGAAGGAGAAAAGGTGGATTTTATGTTACAATTCCAGGATATAGTGCATTATTGTGGGGAAGTTAAGGCAGCAAGATCTTGAGGCAGCTGGTGAAATCATATCAACAGTTAAGAAGCAGAAACATGTCAGGCAGTGGTGGTTCACACCTTTAATCCAAGCAATCAGGAGGCAGAAGCAGGCAGATATCTGTTGGAAGCCAGCATGGTCTATAAAGCTAGTTTCAGAATAGTCTGGGCTAGAAAGAGAAACCTTGTCTTAGAAAAAATAAACAGACAAACAACAAAACAGAAAAGTAAGTGCTGGCACATTAGTTTGCTTGTTTACTCTCTGTTAGATTTCCTTAGTCTCATAGTTCAGAAACCCTGCCTGGGGATGGTGCTTCTGATGCGAGGATAGATTTCTTACTATTGTTTTCCAATACTTTATTTTTTTATTCACTTTATATCCAGATCAGAGCTCCCCTCACTCCTCTCCTCCAAGTCTCACACTTCCAAATCCCTACCCCTATTCACCCCTCCTCTTTTCCTCAGAGAAAGGAAAGCCCTCCCCCCTGGGTACCACTCCACCCTGGGACATGCAGTCCCCAGCAAGGCTAAGTACTTCCTCTTTCACTGAGGCCCAACCAGGCAGTCCAAGTAGGGGAAGGGGATTCAGTGGCAGGCAACAGAATCTGAGACAGCCTCTGCTTCAATTATTATGGGACTCACATGAAGACCAAGCTGCACATCTGCTACAGATGTGTAAAGAGCATAAGTACAGTTCTTTGCATGTTCTTTGGTGGGTGGTTCAGCTTAATTTTCGTAGAAATTCAAGTCATTCAGAATATAGAGCATTTCTTTGATTCTCTCATGGTGCTAAATATTTGATTGAGACTAGCATTAACCTTTTAGTTAACCAACAAACATCTTTACTTGTCTTTTGTGTCAAGGGTTGATTTGTAGGGTGAGCAGATAAGTTCTGTGATCTTATCCTACTTTGGTTTGGAGGTATCAACACAGAAACAACTTTCACTTCAAAGGTTATAAAAGATAGTTGATGCTAGAGTCAAGTATGAATGGCGATGGCCTGGAAACACAAGATTGGGTTACTTCACATTCATGTTCCAATGTGGAAGCAGTTTTGTGACATTTTATAGTAACATGGCATAGAAATTTGTACTGGAACACGTTAAATATGTTCCTGAATATATTAAGTAGGCAGTTACAGCAAAGTCTAAAAAAAAACTTCTCAGCTCTAGGCCTCCAATGTATGTGGTGACATTCTTAGTCCTTTGGCAGAAAACTAAGGCTTTGTTAATACATTCCACTAGCCATTTTATCTGTTAGCATATTAGGACATGGCTGTATCTGCTAGTGACTGGATGTCAGCTTCAACAAGGGGTGGGTGGGGAGCAAGAGATGGCTATTTAGTAGGATAGAGATAGTTCAATACAAATTATAACCAGGCTCTTCTTGGCCTGTAACTTTGCAGTATTCCACTGTGTGTCTCCACATCACTGAATTCCTAATTACTCAGCCAGGTTCTCTAGGCACAGCTTTTCTAGAAGAGTTCTCATCCACAGATCAGGTTAGAAACACACACACATACACTAAAAGTATGGAAGACTTGTAAAAGCTTTACTGATAAATTCAAATGCTGTACTTCACGATGACTGGAGGCTGCAATTATTTGTATGAGTTCTGAGGTGATGACAAGTTTATATGGATTTGCATAAAGAAATTTTTGGAATGCTCAATTAATAATCATATATGTAAATGAAAATTCACAATGGGAGGAGAGGCTCTTAAGGCCCACCCCAACTGAAAAGCTAATGGCAGTTGATAACTGCAGAGAGAAGGACAGTTAGTTTTCTTTAGGGGTGTAGCTGCTGGCAGGTTTCCCATGCCCCAATAGATGACCTCATGCCCATAAGCATATAGGCAGCATTAAATGGATGCAGTAGTGTAAAAAATAAAACCAAAATTATAAGAGAAGGACATGGTGTTGGGATGGAGATATGATGGTAGGCTGTGGGGAGAGTAGGTGCTGGGTAATCAAGACTGGATATGATTGAGGTATGTTATATACATGTGTATTAGTCAGGGTTCTCTAGAGTCACAGAACTTATGGATAGTCTCTATATAGTAAAAGAATTTATTGATGACTTACAGTCGGCAGCCCAATTCCCAACAATGGTTCAGTCACAGCTGTGAATGGAAGTTCAAGGATCTAGCAGTTACTCAGTCTCACACGGCCAGCAGGCGAAGGAGCAAGAGCTAGACTCCCTTCTTCCAATGTCCTTATATTGTCTCCAGCAGAAGGTGTAGCCCAGATTAAAGGTGTGTTCCACCACACCTTTAATCCCAGATGAAAGGTGTAGCCCAGATTAAATCTCCTTAAACTCGGAGATTTAATCTTCTGGAATCCATAGCCACTATGTCTCAAGATCTCCATACCAAGATCCAGATAAGGATCTCCAAGCCTCCAGATAAGGGTCACTGGTGAGCCTTCCAATTCTGGATTGTAGTTCATTCCAAATATAGTCAAGTTGACAACCAAGAATAGCCACTACAACATGTATTGATTTTTCAATGAAGACATAAAAGTAAAGACTACAAAAAGAGAAATATAGCTAAATTTAAAAAAATCCACAGTGATAAAATAATGAATTAGACCTTGAAGAACTAAAAATGTGATTCAATATATAAAGAATATGTACAGATTTTCTTGTAGCTGTTGATAGACAAAGAAACTTGGGGAAATTTTCAAGGATCAATACTTATCCTGGCAAACAGATGATATCTATACAAAATAAAGGTGAATGTTATGTTTTGAATAAGTTTTTAAAGCATTGTCAAAATTATTCAGAGGGGAGGGCTACATTGGACTTCAAGCAAATATAGATAATAGATTAAATACCAAGTCTGTCTTGGCCAAGACAAAAAATCTAAGAGTAAGCATCAATGACCAAAGCAGTAGCTCTACCATGTGGAAGAATTTAGCCTTTGTTTATCATTTGGCTCAGCATTCTAAGCACGTACCTTTCATCCGCACGTGGCAATATGACTGCCCTATTTTCTAGCAGGCATTATATGAGCACACCTAGCATGGTCATTGATGCTTTGGACATCTATCTCCAAAACAAATTTATTTTAAACTCGTGAATATGTTTCAATGCAAGTGTTTGGCACATGTGTGTGGTGTCTCTGGAGGCCACAAGAGGATGTCAGAGCCCTTGAAACTGGAGGTACAGACAGGTTTGAGCCTTCTAATATGACTGCTGAAACCTGAACTTAAGTCTTCTGGAAGAGCAGTAAGCATTTCTGGAATGCTGGGAGTTGTAGTTCTGGGAGACAACAAAGCCACATGGGAAAATACTGTTGTATCATTTTGCCTTCCTACAACTCATGTCCATTGCTAAAATCTCAGAGTCCTCCTGACTAAACCTAGTTCTGGTCAATATTTAATTAAAGCTTGTTTCAGATTTGTATCAGAATTGTGGAACTGGTTTTTCTCGTGAGAATGTCAGGATGAACACAATAAGTTTCATTCTGCGTAATCCTAGATGTTCTGACTTTTTTCTTTCAATCCCAAGGTACATTTGGGTTTGCATATCCTGACACCACTGAACTGGGCTTTTCTGGATTTTTTTTCAACATGTATTTTGTGAATGACACCCTTAATTACTGCATGGCACTAGGCACCAGAGATACAAGAATTACTAGGATACTATAGAATGCCTTATTTACTTATTTTTGTTATTATGTTTATTATATCTTTCCTAAGTCTGACTCTGTTGTATTATTGACTCAGTTGTCATGTTTTATTAGCAACTACTAGCTGTTGTGTAACTTCATAAAACGCTTTAACCTGTTGACATGTGCAACTCAATACAAGGGAGAGAGGAATGCAGAAAGAGAGATAAATAATACAAAACACCAATTCTTCCACTGGCTTTCTAGACAGATGAAATGAAGATGTTTTCAAAATGTGCTAGCCTTCATACTTCATAGTTATTTTGTGAAAATGCTTTCTAGTGAAAGCCATTAGGGTTATCTCTTTCCTCCTTGGTGTTAGGGTGGTTGGCCCCTAATATCTTCTTCATTTTTTCTTTCTTACCAATATAGCTAAGTCTCAGAATGAAGCTAGTCTGTCTTGGTTGAAACTTTCATGTAAAGTGTGTCTTGGTCTCACTTCTGCACTGCTTCTTTGAGGCAGCAATTCATTTGCTTTGTGGGAATGAAAGAGCCTTTGGGGAAATTCAGCAGTAATAGTGGTTTTGGTTGGCTAGTGATTTGTTTCATGAGGAAAATTGATGATCACAGTGGCCCTTAAGTTAAAATACTGCATTGCCAACAAGGGTAACATTCAAAAGCTTTTATAATCCAAAGGCTTAAATCACTTTCTTAGAGAATAGTTACATCATTCCCATAAAACATATTTCATAGAAACACAGGGTCCCCAATGAAGGAGCTAGAAAAAGTACCCAAGGAGCTGAAGGGGTTTGTAGTCCCAGGAGAGAAACAACAATATGAGCTAACCAGTACCCCCAGAGCTCCCAAGGACTAAACCACCAACCAAAGAAAACACATGGTGAGATTCATGGCTCCAGCTGCGTATGTAGCAGAGGATGGCCTAGTCTGTCATCAATGGGAAGTCAGTCATCAGTGGGAAGAGAGGACCTTGGTCCTGTGATGGTTCTATACCCCAGTATGGGGAATGCTAGGGCCAGGAGGAGGGAATGGGTGGGTTGGTAAGTAGAGGTAGGGGGAGGAGATAGGGGGTTTTTGAAGGGGAAACCAGGAAAGGGGATAACATTTGAAATGCAAATAAAGAAACTATCTAATAAAAAGTGAAGTACAAAAGAAAAATGTAAAGAAAAGAAATTTAGCATTCTTTTTCTTACAGTTGCAAATCTTATGATCAAATATCATGTTCACATTCTCTGGACTACTGGAAAGAAAAGTACAGTTATTGATTAGTCTTTCTGTTGTTATTGTTTCAATGGTAATAGAGGAGAGAGTTCATTTTTGAAACAGACATATTTCAAATATATATATATATACATATATATACGTGTATATAAGCACAATCTATTATCATGACAATAGTTTCTTACAGGCATTGGGAAGACAATTACAATTTGTAAGTCTATGTATCATATCCTACAAAGAAAGGAAGAAGCCAATACAACCTAAGGCAAATTGTATTTCCAGACAGAAGAGAATAGACAATCAGCTTGAACAATGGTGCTCTTAGTGGACACCAAGACACTGCAAAAATGCTAATCTTTAAATGGCTTAAATTGCTTGATTCTGATGTGTGATATTGTGCATTCAGCTTGACTCAAATGCTGTCATCTTCAGTTATATGCAACAACAGCACAGTGGTAAATAATAATCAGTCCCCCTTCTGCCTGCCTGCCTGCCTGTCTGTCTGTCTTTCTCCATGGAGGTTAAAACACTAAAAATGGAGAATAAAGATTTAGTTACATATGGCACATTTTGAAATTTGGTGAAACTTCTCGAATAACAAACATTACAATTGAACTTTTTATTTCTTTGCTGAGACTAACAAAGTCAGAAATGCTAACTGAGGAATGGTGGGCTTCTGTGGTACCGGTGGTGGTCTAAATAAGAATGGCTCCCATAGGCTCATATATTTGTATGTTTAGTCACCAGAGAGTGGCAATATTTGAAAGGATTAGAAGGATTAAGGAGTGTGGCCTATTGGAGGAAGTGTGTCACTAGGAGTGGACTTTTAGGTTTCTAGAGACCATGCTAAATCCAAAATCTTTCCCTGCCTATGGATCATGAAATAATTCTTAGCTACTGCTTCAGCTCCTACCTATATGCTGCTGTGCTCCCTATCATGGTGATAATGGGCTAAACCTCTGAAAGTGTAAGCAAGGCTCCCAATTAAATGTCTTCTCTTATATTTGCCTTGGTCATGGTGCCTCTTCACAGTACTTGAACAGTGACTAAGACACTGGTCTTATCTACAAGAGGCTCTCCTGACCTCAGATTTCTGGATAAGCTTTTGAGCCTTTGATTTTTCTCTTGTTTTTTTTTTTTTTTTTTTTTTTTTTTTAACTTTTCTACCTTATCTTCAGCAATTACTTTAGGCTAGATATGACTGACTTATTAATAATAACATCAGATATTTTATCACTAAGAATATGAGGTGTTCTATTCCTATTTTTCTGTAGGATGGTGGGTCTGACCTAAATAATTTCTGAAATATCAGGAAACTCCCACAAATAAATTAAAGAAAAGGACTTTATGCAGTCCATCCCTTTTAGGAATATAGTATGCTGGATATGTAGTTCATAATCATTTTGTCTGAGACTTCTGACTCTGACCAGCCACTTGGCTGATCTTTCATATTCATGAATTTATTTTAGAATGCTATTCATTGTTGAACCAGCTAATTTTTTCCTTTCCTCTGTTTCTATAATTTTTGTTCATGATGCTCTTTAATAGATAGTTTTAGGTAAAATTCTTTGGTTTATGTGGTCTGCATTCCCATTGGATTGCATTCCTACGAGCAGAACGGCAGCCTCCACTGTATTCCTGCAGTGTCTGGGTATTAGCAAGCATTTTATAACATTGTGCTGAATTTTTACTTTTTCATTACGCAAACAAGTTGTATTTCAGTGAGACTGAACCATAAAAATGATTGAGGGTGGGTTTTTAATAATACTATTTCTATTATAATAGAAAAGATTCATTAAATACAATTCATAGTCTAAAAATGCTTGAAGATAGAAGCATATTTTAAGATCCAGTGTTAATATAAAATTATTTTAATCAATAGTCCAAATAACTTCAGAGATACACGAGGGTGAGAAATTTTATCTAAAACAATGACTTTATTACACATGCACTTAATATTTATATTAGAACTACATAAAAGCAACAAAAACAAAAGAATATAACATGAACTATGAAAGGAACTTCTAATATGTCTCTGTAGGTCCCTGTTAGTGATACATATAGATGATAAGAATTTGACATTGTAACCAACTCACAGATTTGAGAAAATAGTGATGCATCCATGATAAATTATTATATATAGGCAAAAGAGACCAGGATGTTTTTGCAGATTTCCCTCCAAGAAATCAGTTACTGCCCAGCTGCCAGGAGTAGAATCCTCTCATAGCCTTGAATTGTGTGCTCCAGTTAACAGAACTGCAAATCCATCCCTGTTCCAATGCTCTCTGTTGAATAAGCATCTCTTGCACCTGCGTCTCAGGCATACTTTCTTTTCAGCTTGGGTTTCTCAGAACCACTTCCCTTGTATAATCCTGGAGTGTCATAGCCTGTTTGCACTGTCCAAAGCAGTACTTCCAAATGTTAGGCAGTTGCCCTTTCCTTCAATTCTCAGGTTGATCACTTTCACTAGAAACTTTTAAATATGTTCTGTGAATTATCTGGTCATGTCTGTTCTGCCACACTGCATCTGGTATATGTGTCCAAATTTATAATTACTTACAAAAATATAGAAGCAAGCAGACAATAAGATCTTGGAAAAGGAATATAGTAATCTAAAACAGCATCTTTAATTTGAGAGGATATATAAGTGCATATGTTCAAAAATAAATTGGAAATGAGTTTTCACTATGTAAATTTGAGTGTCAAGTTTTTAGCACTTCAAAATTTTTTTTAGAAAGCATAATTGGGCTTTAATGCTCTGTGATGTGAAATACATGTTGAAAACAGCATTGTTATAAATAGACTATGCATAGTTAAATGATTAGGATACACTGTAAATTGGAAATACCTAGATAAACACTTATAGTTCAGTAACCAGTTTCCTAGAAGCAGAAATCACAATGGACTGGAGCAGGCCATCTCCAGTGATGTTACAAATTAAACATAATTTATTTATTTTTATTGATCTTGATAAGTGTGTATCAACACATATGCTTTAAATAGGCTCAGAGCTATCCTTCAATACATGAGTATAAGATACACTGACCAAATCCAGCCTCTCTTTATCTACTTTCTACCACCTATAGTAATCACTAGTCTGCGTTAAGGTCTACTTCCTCTTGTTTCCATATATGAAAGAGGACTTGAAAGGTTTACCTTTCTGGGTCTATCTGACTTATGACAACTTTAAAAATACAAACCAATTTCTATGTTTTTTTAAAAGATAACAATATCTAACAATAAGAAATTCCAAGACCATCAACTGTCTTAGGATGGTAATAGTTACAGTGAAAGAGTGATGACTAGAAACTAGGCAAGAAAGTAGGATAAAGAAGGCATATGCTAGTCATTTATATGGATATACACATGTATTCATATACACAGTATATATGAATAGAAAGGTATATAATCTCATCTGTTCTCACCCAAACGAATGAGGTAATCTTAACAGTTTAACAAAAAATTAAATGAAGAGAAGCAAGTAGAAGTCAATTTTATTTCTCTTTCTAACTTCAAATTCGTCTTTGAAACAGTCTATGAAAATGTGAATAAATATAAAATTATCTGCCCATATTTCAAATACAAATCTTTGTAAGTTTTGACACACCCAACTTTTTGTACAATGAAAACATTAGTAAATGAAAACAATGAAAAAAAAAAAAAGAAAGTGCTGGATATATCAATTCCTTTCAGAAGCATCTTTGTGGTGCTTTGTGATTCTTTTTCTCTACCCTTCTTTTGCCAGCTACTATCATGCAGCCACTAACCATTGTCATTCTCTTAGATATATATTGTATAATGCTATATAAGCAGTAATATTAGAGTGTTCTTTTTAGCCTGGCTTAGTTCATTTTATATAATTTGACACTCATTCATGTTGTATAATATGCCCATTGGTTATTTCTCAACATGTGTGAATAACAGTCACCTGTTTAGGGATATTTGTACCCATCCAATGTTTTAGTTATTAAATGTAATATGTATTCGAAAGTTACACACAGATATGTGTTTGTACATGTGATTTTACTTCACATAAATGCGTAGCAGTACAATGAATGAAACATATATGTTGTGTCATTTACTTTATAAAACGGAGCAACCTTTTCCCCAAAAAATTGTTCCACATTTCAGTTCTAACAATAGTATGTGGACATATCGGCCACTGCAAGTGCTTGTCTATATTTTAAGCAGTCATTACTTTTGTTTCTTTTAATTTGCCTTTTTGTAAGGACTAGGAATGTTAAGAATCTTTTCTTATTTTCTTATATATACAGAATATGTTTATTTTCTAACCATATACTTGTTTGCTTTTATTTATCTTGAAGTTTTTAATGAATCAATATTAGTTAATGCTCTACTGTGTTTAATTATGAAATTTTCATACACACACTCTCTCTCTCTGAGAGAGAGAGAGCACATAGATATATGATTATTGTCATGATCCACATTATCCCTTCTTGATCCTTCTCACTCCCTTTGATGCCCTCCTCTCTTCAGCTGTCCCATCTCCTACAACCATGATTTGTTTGTTTGTTTGTTTGTTTCTTTGTTTTGGATGGCTAAATGAGTTTCATTAAGTTTGTTTAGGAGCACGGCTAAGAGATTATTCTAGGAGTTTGGACTCCTTAGCAGGGTCACAACATTGAAAAAAATCTCTCTCTCCCTCCCCCTCCCCCTCCCCCTCCCCCTCCCCCCTCTCCCTCTCCCTCCCCCTCCCCCTCTCCCTCCCTCCCCCTCTCCCTCCCTCCCCCTCTCCCTCCCCCTCCCCCTCTCCCTCTCCCTCTCCCTCTCCCTCTCCCTCTCCCTCCCCCTCCCCCTCCCCCTCCTCCTCTCCCTCTCCCTCTCCTCCCTCTCATAGCAATGATTACCTGCCTAGGATCTCCAACATTCCCCCAAACCCAACATTTCCTCCAGCTCCTTCGTTATTCTTTGAGTCTGAGGTGGAGCAAGAACATTTCATTTTACTTGAGTTGATACTGTTTTATTACTTAGCAGTATTTTCTTATTTGATATTTCAATATTTTCGGTACCAGGGCTACTCTCAACATTCATTTAAAATTGATCTGAAAATTGTTTTTCCACATGCTTTCTTAGGCAGGAGTTATTCATATCAGAAAATGTTTTTAATAATAGACAAAGTTATTGAGGACAGGTAAGAACAAGGGATGTTGGAAAATCCCAAAAATTCTCTCAGTTGTAAATCTTAAAAGCATTTATTGTTTATTCAAAAAAAAAGTAGATGTATAAGTACTTATATTGATAAGTTCAGTTAAGATAAAGGGCCAGTCTTATTCTCAGACATACTTATATTAATGTTGATTAATAGCAAGGTAATAGTTACTGTTTTTTAATTATTTTCTGAATTAAAACTAGACAGATAAAATTGAAAATTGGTGATTCTGTTCTAATTCTATTTTTTAATTAGATATTTACATTTCAGATGTTGTCCCCTTTCCTGGTTTCCCCTCTGAAAAACCCCTATCCCTTAGAGTCACACACAGAGAGAATTTGACTCATTAATTTTATAACACATGAAACTAAATTAAGTGTAAAATACCCTTGGTAATTCAATTTTCCAAAAAGCATGTTGAGAAATTTATTGTGAAGTATAAATGTAACTTTGATTTGTTTACTGCAAAAAAAAAAAAAAAAGAAAAAAGAAAGAAAAGAAAGGAAAGAAAAGAAAAGAAAAGAAAAGAAAAAGGTCTAAAGTGTGAAAATGTTAGATGTGACTTTCCCAAAAGAGAGTAGTCCACTGAAGCCAGAAACATATCAAGTTTTAAAACTTGATAGATGCTATCCTAGAAAAGTTAAGGACACTGTGGTCTGTTGATTTCTTTAAAGTGATTGGGCCGGAGAGCAGCTGGGATCTGGACTCAGGTAAGTACACCAACAGACCACCATCAAAGGTTGGAAATGGTACCATTAAAAAATTATAAGCAGAAGCTTATAAATTTTTATCACCTACTGATTTTAATTAACCTTTAGAAGCTATTCATGTGTGAATGAACAGGTTCTGACTTCTGGATAGTGGGGATTTAATACAGCTGTGCTGTTTAATGAGGATTAGTGACTTCCTCTCTTCAACAGTGTGGCTATGACATTTCAATTTCAATAACAGCGTGTCTATTCAAAGGACTACTAACTGAGTATCAAGATGAGCACTGAATAGAAAGGTCTTTTCACTTTTACTTTTTAAATTTGCCTTATTTATTTATCAAAAGAGAGAGAATATAAATACTATGATGTGAATGTAGAGGTCAGAGGACAGCCTGTATGGGTCATTTCTCTGTAAAAGAAAGTATTTTATTATTAATCATCTTCTATTTATGTCAGATATTTAATAAAATTACTAATTTGCAATGATATAACTATGATAATTGTAGCATCAATTAGAAAGAACTAGCAAAAAATAAATAAGTAAATGCGAAAGCAGTCTGGCAAAATCTATTTGAAACCTTTTGCAAATACATAAAATACATCTTCTACAATCCGTTTTAAATATTCTCTCCAATAAAAGGGAGTAATGTAAAAGACAGTATGTTAGTGTTCTACTTCTGCATGACTATTCTTAATGCAATTTCTCAGGACATAAGTCTAGGTACTGTTGGGGCAATGCTCTGCTTTAGGGCTCACAGGATGCAATGGAGGTGTCAGCTGATGTAAACTCTCATTTGGAGACCCAACTAGAAAAAAATCTACTTCCAACTTTATAGCAATGTTAGCATTTTTCCCATGTCCTGGTGAGACTGACTCCTTAGTTGTAGGGGCTGCATATGAGAGTAAGCAACTCATCTTCTATCAAGATGGAAACTGACAAAATGTATCATAATGGAAAAGGCAACAACTATTATCCTGCCGTATTCTACTGCCTGGAAGCAATGGACCAATCTTAGCACCAACCTCAAAAGGGGGAGACCAAAAAATTATTATGAGCACCAGGAAGAAGGAATCATGGGATGGTATTCAGGAGAGCTCACCATATATAGTGTCCACATTAACAGATAATTTGTACTATTAGAGTGACTAGCAATGTAGTGTATTAAGTAAAGATGGGTTTGGATGCAGGTAGGACCATCATGTAAATCTAGTTTGCATAGCAACTGCATGTATAGGCTTGATGACATTCTACTTTTTCTTTTATATTGTTTTTTTTCACTCATAAAGAGGAAAGAAAAGGACAAAATTAAATATGATAACAGGGGTGACATGCTTATCACAGTGGGTGCCATGAAGTGAGTGAAATTTTAATGACAGTAGCTGGTCATAACAGCAATGGTAATTAAAGAAGTAGTGGCAATGACAATAACTCCTCCCAACACTTACTAGTTGGTAATAGATATTTTCTCCTTTTGTTGGACACATAATTGAGATTTATTCAATATATTTTTCATATGTATTTTTAAAGGTACAGGTTATAATATAATTGACTCTTACATTCAGATTTATTTATGTTTTCCTAGTACATTCAATTTTACTTATTTTTAATACCCCATGGTATGATTATATTCATTTTTTTCACAGTGTGCTTATAATTTTCCTGCTCAGTGAGTGTTTAGATGCTACTGTTAAGATCAACACATAGAACACTATGTTCAGACCTTAAGAAACTGTCAATCCACTGAAAATAGAAAACCAGTAGTCACCTATTTTGCACAAACAGAAGTATAATGTTCTAGAATCCAAAGGGAAACATTACCTTAAAAGGGTGACTATCATGGAGAAACATGAATGTAAAAAATTTGTCCAGTGGTAGGCTCTGGGAACCAACAATTTTGGTTTGCCCTGTCCTGCTTTTAACCTTGACAATTCCACATTCCGAAGCAATGCTGTCTCAGGAAACAGGAATAGGTGAGTGACAGCTCTTTAAATGTGTCTGTTATCCAGTTATTGGCATGGTGCTATAATGGATGCTACTCAGCAAATGAGTAGGTGTTTAATAAAAAGGACATGTGTCTCAGATTAGATATTAAATCCCCTGAAGCTTTCTGTGACCAAGGGGACTGGCAATCCTATTATATAGAAAATGAGCACCAAGAATCAGGTTGGTTCTGGCAGAGAATGTTGTACGGAACAAAGAAGTTTGAGGCGTTTTTGAATTTAGAAAATTCAATGGTTTAGGAGTGTTTTCAGTATTTTGATAATCTACTGCCTTCTTTCCATTAAAATCTATTTTTCAGGTGAGCATACGATGTGATAGGTATTTAGCATGATTCTGTGCTGTTGAAATATAGACTGTATATTGGAAAGAGCCAAGAGGCAGCTGGAGCCAGCAGCAGCAGCCAAGGTGAAAAGG
Organism: Mus caroli; assembly: GCF_978045245.1. Lineage (NCBI taxonomy): Eukaryota > Metazoa > Chordata > Mammalia > Rodentia > Muridae > Mus > Mus caroli. The sequence goes on along the minus strand of NW_028227259.1, from coordinate 65,904,794 downwards.
CAACCCTGGCTTGCTAAGGACTCAGGCCTCTAAGCAGGCTCAGAAAAGCCAGCTAGTCATGTTTTTAGCGAGGTGTCCAGGGACAGGACTAGATGGTTGATGGCTATTTTTCTTGATTTAGGTTTCCTAGAGAGCTAAAGGTTTGAAATAATGGACACCATTAAACTTTTGGAGAGAAATTAACAGTTAAACTGAACTGGGCCCAAACCAGAAAACAGCAACGACAACAGCCTGAGGTTGGATAAAATATTCTAGAACTTGCTTATCTTCTATAGTTGACATTTTAGACCCATTGGGCAATAATGGCATCTACTGGCCTCTGATTCTCTGTTTCCCTGATTTTGACTGTTTTATATTCAAGATAAAAATAGAACCAGAGGAAAAACCCCTGAATTACTTCCAGGTTCATATCAACCTTACAGGATTTTCCTCTTTCAAAAGGTTGAGTAATATTTCTTTGTGTGCACATTCTCTTTATCCCTTCATCTACAAATGCATGTACATGTTTTCTATTATGAATGATTTTACAGTCAACATAAAGGTACAAATGGCACTTTAAAAACTTTGGTTTATTGTTTTCAACATTAAATTCTTGTAAGAAGAATTTCTGGGCCATACAGTTTTATTTTAATTTGTAGATGAAACACAATATTATATTTCTGAGTTAACGAACATATTGAAATAGATGAAATGCAAAATGCAATTCAATGCTCACCAATAAATTCCCATGTACTCACCTCAAATTGACTTGGAGTGACACACATCAGTGTTATAAGGGCTGGAGGACCTGGCAGGCATTGTGCTATATAACCCAGGGTTAGTGACAGGGTCTTTGAAAGTTTAATTAACCATATATTGTCTTCATAGTATCTTGAAAATCTGGCAGGGTTCAAGAGAAGGACCGATTTAGCAAAGAGCTCACAAACATTTTTCAGGACTCATCCTTTTAATATCATTTACAGTCTAGATTCTAGACTTTTATCAATTCTCTCTCTTGCCAACACCATGCCCAATTCAAACACGAGCAAAGAGAGATTTATCAAAGTTGTCTTTCCTGAAGTTCTGTTCTTCAAAATTAGAGAGGCCATGCTCAGACTATCAGCTGTCCCACTTGGCATATTTCAAACTGTCACCCAGGCTTTGTACGAGGCAGTGGTCTCACTAGTCTCTCTCCATTGACTTTAATGCTATTCTCACTTTCTAAAGTTATTACTAGGCAGCTATGGCATTCCTGAAGTCAGCTGTGGTCTCTCGGGTTGGCCAAGAATAGAAGGAAGAACAGGTTTCTATTATTTTATTTTTCATATGTTGAACATCATTGGATTTGGATAATACTAGCCTTTCTGAAAACTTAAAAGGGAGCTATATTCTCATGTAAAAAATAGAAAGCCTGGAATCTCTGCAAAGACTGTGCAGTGGTTTTTGCATATGCTGTAGATAGTGCGTTTAGTGTGACTCTGAAGTACTATCTTATGCAGAGTATCCATCATTTCCCTAAAGATACATTCAAGAGGAGCACCAGATGTAGCACTCAGACATAAAAGTGTGTCGAGGAATAAGGCTGAATGTCTTCAGAGTGTCAAAGATCGATATATCCAAGGGAGATCTGGTGTTTCTAATGAACTGAAGTCATATATTCAAAGCTGTTTAATTAAGAGAGATGACTGTTGGGACAGAGAGTAATGCAGCTGATATGGAGACTGAGATAAAAATGGCTATCATGTTTTGTTTTTAAATTATCTGTGAAGGAGGTTACCGAAGATGAAATGCGTAAGAGCTTCAGTGCATGATATTATGGTGGTATGAACATGTGTTGTAACCGAACCTTTTGAGGAGATACTTCTCCACAGGCAATGCAAGGAATTTGCTAAAAGTGTGTTTTGGAATTTTGTAGATGCCTCTTGTCTACACTGGCCATGTTATGTGGTAAATAAGCTTATTTGATTGTTTTCTTATGTAGTTCATAAACATATTTTAGCTGCAGCCTTGTTTTAATCAAGGAAGCTCGGTACTATGTCCAAGGTCAGGAAATTCATAGAATCTCTGCGAAGCCTTCTTAAAGAAAGTAAGTAAATTATCATTTAATTGGATGATTTAGAATCCGAGTTAGGGCTCATTAAATTAGAATTCATGAGCATGGGGGATTTAAAAACTGCGCTATAGTTGAGATTCTTGCTTTTTAAAATGAAGGAAAAGTGAAAGGTTTTATTATTGTCACCTTCAAGGAAATGTACATTTCATATCCCCCATTTTCATCATGCTCCAAGGCCAATGTATCTGTCTTTACCTTTGTCTTACCTACTGCTGGGAATTACTATATTTTTTTAAATTGAAGCTCACTCTATTTCTTCTTTTAATATTATAACTATATTTTAAAGCTGTTGATAATGAAACTGTGTAAAACAGGGCAGATGCCAATTTGTTTATCTAAGACACCTTGTGTGCACAAAGCACTCAGCATTAATTTTTAAGTAACATATTCATATATTATACACAATTGTCAGAAATATTTCACATTTTTTCTTATCTACCTTGATTCAGTGTGTGTGTGTGTGTATATGTGTTGGGGTGGGGGGGTTGTCTAAATTATCCAGAATAATACTGCTTGAGAGAGTTCAGGGCTTTGTTCAAGATCAGGAGTTCAAATAATGATGGAGTCTAGTAAACAGGGCTGGACAGACTAGGTATTGACAGCTGGCCATGTCATTTCTATTTGTTAGCCTCTGAGGTGCTGGAGTTAAAAGCTGGAGCCCCATAACCTGCTCAAAGGCAACGTTATTGTGAAGAAAAAAATGGGGTCTTGCGTAAGCTCGGGCCTATGGCCAATGGGTGAGTTGGATGTGGGAACTTTGACATGTTATCATTTATAGTACTCATACTCTATATTGGATCTCTAGAATTGTCAAGGACACTGTTTTAAGGGAAATATATTATATTTGCTATAAGAACCAATATGCTTGTTTTTGTATATAATTATCACTTTCTATTTATAACACTTATCATATTCTCCTGTTTTTCGATTGTTTTCTCTTGGATTCAAATCTCTTCACTTTGTTACTTGTTTCCTTGTTATTTTAGTAGCTATTAGACATTATAGGATCTCTGTTATGAATTTCTGCTATTGTCAGAATGAAAGATGGGAGCCATGGGGAACTAATTTAGATAAAATTTAATATTGTTCTTTTACTTCTTTAATGGGAGAGGGCTTCCAATGAAGCTTAAAAATCCTCATAAAGACCTCTGAGACTTAAATAATTACTGAGGGATGTTTTTAATTTATTGGCATTTCAGAAATAGGCATTAATACTGTCAGTGGCCACATAGGCTGCTGTTTAGTGAGAAAATAAAATCCATTTGCTGATATATTGATCAGTGAAGCATTCAATAACATTCAGAAAGTTGACTACTTGCATAACTTGATAACTGAATCTGTGTAAATAAATAATTTATCAAAATTCAAAACGCTTCTGCATAGATAACTAGGCATTAGGAGAGACAGAGAGAGAGAGAGAGAGAGAGAGAGAGAGAGAGAGAGCATGACAGCCCTTTGTCATTGCTGCAGCCACATGTAATTTCTGATTCACAGTTCTTCACTGTATCTGAATTACACATATATTCTCCATGAGGAGGTCCAGGCAACTCTCTGAAATATAATAGATATTTAGAGCATGGAGAGAAACTTCACTAAATCTTATTGTCAGCAAGCTGCTCACGTTTTCCCCTTTAACTCTATTTTCAATACTCCTGGCTATCCATTCATATGTAATCTCTATCTTGCCACCTATTGTGGTCTCTAACTAATTCATTTTCATATTAACTGTTGCATTTGCACAGCAGGACATGACATTTATTGGCTCCGGGTTGCTGAATAAATTGGAGTGCAACTTCGGTATGTATAAAGCTACCCACGTGATCTGAATAACTAAGAAGTTATAAAGGTCAGTTACAATGAAAGTCAGAATTGGTAAATAGAAACAAAACATTCGCCAGAAACAAAACTTAAAAAGATAAGAGTTTATAATTTGAAATATAAGTTAAGACAGCAGGGAATGTATTTAGTACAGAGATTATCAAGGAAGAGGTAGAATTGGAAACAATATGTTAGACTCGATTTATTTTAGGGAGACTTCATGAATCCACTGGGAATAACAGAATCATACAGGCAAACCAATGGGAAGTGCCTTGGGAGAAGAAATAGATTGTAATATCAAGGGCATTTGTAATAAAGTGCATATAGTTTTTATAACCATGGAAGACGAATAATGTTAAACTCATCTGTAAGAATTGTATTTAGTTTGAATGCTAAATAATCTGCAGGAAGTATACCCAAATTAAGACAGAGAAATGAATAATTCCTGAGAAGGGACTTCATGTATTGTTTCATATTATACAATAAAAAGAAATCTTGTCTTCAAATGTAACAAATAAATAAACTGGTTGAGAATGTAGTTTAGAATTTGTGAACATCCTCAGCAGGCAAAAAACCTCCAGGATCAATACAAAGTAAAAAAAAAAAAAAATACAATAAATAAATAAAGTCACTGAGTGCTCATTCTAATAAAAAAAAAACATTTGCAGGATTAAATAATAATTCTCTCTGAAGTATCAATATGCTTATAACTATGCTGTGCTAAAATAAGTGCTATAAAATATACTATATAAAGTTTACTAATAGTGAGAAAATAGTAACATGTTCTTGATATTTGTCTGAAAAGTACATGTCTTCTGAACTTTCTTTTTCTTTCTTTCTTTCTTTCTTTCTTTCTTTCTTTCTTTCTTTCTTTCTTTCTTTCTCTTTCTTTTTTTTTTTTTCGAGACAGGGTTTCTCTGTGTAGCCCTGGCTGTCCTGGAACTCACTTTGTAGACCAGGCTGGCCTTGAACTCAGAAATCCACCTGCCTCTGCCTCCAGAGTGCTGGGATTAAAGGTGCGCTCCACCATGCCTGGCATGTCTTCTGACCTTTCATACTTCATGAAATTACAGATGAAACAGTATCTTTTCCCAGACATTCAGGTTACATTATAAGTGCATTATACGTCTCCCCTAAAGCTTTTCAGAATGGTGGCAAATGAAATGGCTGTTTCCCTGGAAAACTGTGCTCTGTAGCAAATGCAACCACAAGTTCTTTTAATTCTGCCTGTGAAGGAGGTCCCTAGAGGCCAAGCGGGCGTGCTGAGTTAAACTGAAAGGATTTCAACATCACTATCTAGCTAGGCAATCTTTCTTTTTCTCTATAATTCCATTAGAATCTCAACAATGGTTTAAAGTAGATAAAACATCCCCATTATATTAACAGGACATTGAATAGACATGAATAATTTTATTAAAAGTTGAATGAAATTTTAAATGAAGCAGTGAAGTACAGAGATTGCTTTGGGTAATCATTGCTGAAACTATAGTCACTATGGAGTGTGTCAACTCACCTGCATTTTCACAGTTGTATAAAATGGAAACTCTATTACAACCATGTTTTATAAGTGCACTTGCTATAAATCCATGTTTTCTGAACTCAGCTTGGCAGATGCAACTACGAGCTCAACAGCAGTCCTGACGGCATGCAGTACACAGGTGCAATCTCAAGCCTGACAAAAATCCCAGCATGGAGGAGGGGCTGGGTGCAAAACCCCACCTCTAACTGGAACCCTCTTGGAAATCCAGAGCTTCTGGGAGAGGGTGAGTTTCTTTTCTTTTTATGGGTGTGACTCCTGTTAGGTCTAACAACCTCTAGTGATGTCCCCACACCATGGATATACAGGCAGCATCGATTGGACTGGATTAGTTTTAAAAAGTCGAGGACACAAAATAGTTGTGTATGAAGTGAGGGGCTATATTGGAGGATATGGGGAAAGAGGATAAATGTGATGAAAATACAAAGTATGAAAGTATCAAAGACAAGAAAATATACTAAAAATGCACTTGCTTATTTAATCTCACTGATAGATAACTTGCTGTTTTAAAATGTAAAGGTTTTATTTTTCCTGCTATTTGGATATTTATTGTTATCCTCTCAGTTTTAGAATTTAGGGACTGTCTTTGTCTTAGTAGAGAGCTAAGAATGAGAGAGATTCTGGCTCAGGATACAAATGATAACTTAACGTGATATAGTTACATGATAACTGGGAGCTCATGCAGGAACTAAGGTAGGTATATGATTTAAATAAGATACCTGTCAAATGTGCTGCTCTCCACTGCCTTCCAACCACACAGGTTTTATTTATAAATGCATTCTTATTTTGTCTAATTGTGATTCTCCAAAACATATATTTGTTCAAAATATCCACTACTTCTTAAAGCTCTTTAGAAACAATATTTTCTGATGCTGTTTGGTGATAGCAGTATCTAATGGGGAAAAGGTATGAGAGGGAAGTTTTTTTTTCCCACTTTCAAGAATGTTTTCCATATTTTTAATTCTTAGTTTTGAAATTATAACTACAATATTCTCCTTCCCTTTCCTCACTCCACAACCCTTCCCAGCTTGCCTTAAAATTCATAGCCAGAGAGGAAGAATTTTGAATAGGGAGAATGGTTGAGATGAGGAAGGAAAACATGGTACAAACTTGGGTGAAAACCTTAACTGGTTTACCTCTCTCTGTAATCAGATCTGCATCAGCATCCACATCTGTCGACTCCCATGTCCCCAGCAATGGCTACCTACAATTAAATGAGACCCAGATAACATATGCAAACTTTTGTGGAACATACATTTTTCTACTGAAACTGACAATTGCTACAGTGAGTCCTGTTGAGGGAGAATATTTTTACAAATTGATATCCACTGTAGATTATAGTGAATGTTTTGGTGAAGCAAAAGAATACCAGAGACATTTTATACTGATGTCTGGCATTTGTAAGTCAGTTATGTGAGCTGCAGCTGAGGAGTAATCGGGGCACTGATCTTTCTTTTCAGCTGTACAGTAGATTCAGACTAGGATGGGCTAGGAGATTAACATGGAATTGGCGTATGATGTTAAACCAAGAGCTAGAGATTGCCTATGTACTCCTAGAGCAGGATCCACATACTCTCTTTAGAGACCAGGTGGTGAAGGAGAGGTAGAAGGACTCCAAAGACATCTCTCACTTATTTCAACACGTTTTCAGAGTCAAAGTCTAAGACATTATTCAAACTACTTTTATTTTGATATATTATATTTGATATATAATCTCCATCCCATCTTCTTTGCTCTTATAGGAAATATCCTCTGCTATTTGCTTCACAATAGATATAAATAAAATGGCAAATTCTGTCATAGCAGAGCACCCTTTACTTAACACTGGTAAGTATGTATATAAATATACTTTACCACTAATACTTCATCTCAATGATCATATTTAGAATATAGTATTCTAAATATGTGATTTTTGCAAATATATCTAGCTGATGAGACATCTTACCTTACCAGGGTAACATACAATACCCTGGGTAGACCTTGAGGGAAGATAGCTAAAGTTATTTTGGGTTATTAATTACTTCTATATGCGATTGTTTGTGATATAAAAAAAACATGACACTTAAGATAATATGTAATGACATTCATTTCCATCGACAGGTCATTGAAAGCTATTTGCAAACATTTTTGATCACAAAAGAATGAGCATTTGTGATTTTATAAAGTGTTCCATTTTGACAGTGAATAATCATAGTATCAAATTGCTAATAAGACTATGATACATGTCTTTATTAATGTTCTCTAATGTCATAGCACCTTGTAGAATGCAAATAACTAGATACAGAGAAAACCTTACCTACCGAGTGCTTATCTTTGTAACTGGCCTTCATGTTCACATGTATTCGATCACTTCCCCTCTTCATCTCACACAGTTGTGGTCATAAGATCTTAGAGTTTAAAGTTAGCATTCTCCAAAATCTACGTTTCATTGTGGACAAAGTTGTCAGTGTTTGCTTATTCACAGAGACAACTGACTACTCTCTACCTTTTATGAAATACTATGTCAGGTACTTGGCATGAATAAAGACCCAACATGCATCTCTATTATTTTTCGATAGAGGAAGAATTAAAAGAAAATATGAGGAAGTTGCAACAGGGCAAATGAAACACATGGCAAGCAGTGTATTAAGGTTCATGTGATGGAAGCAGACAAAATAGCTTAGAGGGCTTGTGGGGCTGTGGGTGTAGGGGAAGAGGGGGGAGGGAGAGAGCCTGTGACCCGCCAGAGTTCCTGTGCTCTGGGCAGGTGGACATAGTAGGACTGCCTGATGCTTTCCACGTGGCCCCAGATGGGCATCTGGCTGTGTGAAGCTACTGACCCCACATGGCAGGGGTTGGACAAGGGGCAGTCCCCAGTACCAGGTTCTTGGTCTCTGGGATCCCATGCTGGATACAGCAGAGGAGCTGTGAACAGAATAGGGGCTCCAGGATGACACTCTTGGTCCCGGAGATATGGGAAGAGGGCAGAGGGAGAGAGGTTCCCATTCCGGTTGAAAGTCCTTAGTCCAATCTGTGGTTGGAGCACAGGAAGGCCTTCTGACAGGAGATTAGGCAGGGCTAGTTAGGAGAAAGCCTATCCCATCGTCCAAGCATGGTGGGCCTTGATGAACAGAGACAGTCTATGGTTTTAGAGCTTTATTATAGAAAGGCAGGGGGAAAGAGAGAAGGTAAAAGAGAGACAGGCCATGGCCATGTGGAGAGAGGGAGAAAGGGGAAGAGAGAAAAGAGTTAGAGAATAATAAAGGTGAAAGCTTAGAGAGTAAGAGAGAGAGAGAGTAAGGAGAGAGTGAGGTGGGGCCAAGCAGCCCCTCTTATCGTGGTATTGTTATCTTTCTGTTGCTAGGTAACTGGGAGGAGTCTAGCCTAAAGGTCAGAAGCTTGGGACATTGTGTATGTGACTGAAAGCCATGAGCCTCTCCTGTGGGGGCTGTGGGGGTAGTAACTTTGACAGGAGCCAGAGGTCCAGGAGACATGAGGGAATGAATGCCTTCCGTCCATCCCATGTAGGTGAAAATTACCACCACTGGGGTTCCACCTCTCAACTCGACTGGAGACCATCTTCCATCCATCCCATGTAGGTGAAAATTGCCACCACCGGGGTTCCACCTTTCAACTCGACTGGAGACCAAGCTGTCTGTGCATAGCCCATTGCCCCACAAGGGCTGGTATCTGTCCAGCTTCAGTGCCTTAAAGCTTATGATAGTTCTTAAAGAAAAATATGATTCCAAGAAACCTAAGAAAGAGTTGTGGTATTAGAATTGGCGTTTACAGATATGCTTGGTTTGATTTGTGGTAGGTGTTGTGATCATTCTTTCTGAAAGGAGGTTGGTGTGTTGGTACCATCCTTGCTTTGGGGTTCCAGTGTTGTTTCTCCTCTGGCCAAGGGATAATGGAACAACAAAAGGGGTTCTTGGAGTCAGCCTTTCTCTGAATTTATTGCACAAATTTTGAAATTGGGTCTAAAAATGAGTTCTAAAATCCAGTGTTCTCCCTCAGCCCATTGGGAGTGAAGGGGTTCTGAAATCTGAGTCCAGCCTTCTCCTCTGACTGTACACTTGGGGAGAACGATGGCAGAGAAGCTGAAAGATGAAGAGAAATGGGAATGTAAAAATATTTATTATTGTTGTTGTGGTGGTTACTGCTGTTGTTGCTATCACACACACACACACATTCGTGTGTGCATGTATGTGAGTGTGTGAGTGTGTGGAGGACATGTGCAATGGCCCACACACATGTCAGAGGAGAACTTTGTACAGTCAGGGCTCTCCTTTTACCAATTTTGGGTTTCAAGGATCAAACTCAGGCCTTTTAGTCTTGTGCAGCATCTATCTTTACCTATTCAACCACCAACTTGGCCTGCAAAGCATGGGGGTATTTTTGTTAATGTCCCTTCACGATTTTGTGGTGCCACAGCCTTTCTCACAGTGGGCTCCCCAGAACTCTCCATGGCCTTACCACCAGGAAGTCCTTACTATCACTTTCCTCTGTAGACAGAGGGAAAGTCAAGGAAGTTTAACCCAAGTTGGCTACATTCCTGGGCCATAGTGGGACAGTCTATAAAATCAGATATGACAGTGAGGGCTACAAACACATGTCAAGAGAAAGTTTCAACTGCCATCCCTCCCCAATACCAGCTCTTGCCTCAACTGTCTCTCTGTTAGTCATTGAAACAAAGGGTAAGCAAAAAGATACTGCTACAATGCATATTAATAGAGTGGCCCACTCTCCAGTTGCTTTGGTAAAATGTCAGATTATTGTTAATACCTCTGATTGATTGATTGATTGATTGATTGATGATTTATAAGGTGATAGATATGTTTTAATACTAGTATTTTAAAGTCATTTAATATTGGTAAAAATGAGTTTAACTATCCTCTAGTCAAAATCTTTACTGGCTTAAACAAATTATTTCTGACTTTTAGACCTTAATCTTATAAGTTTTGTCATGAAAGATTTTTTCCTCTAGTCCTAATGTATACTCCAACACACTTCCAAGTAATAAAACGTTCTTAGATTAGTTTACATAAGGATTTCGTTTCTCATGTATGTTCTGAAAAATTACCACAGTATGGTCTATTTTTCACCCAAGGAGGGTTGACAATTATAGATAGCAAAAGGAGCTTTGTTCAGTTTAAAATGTAAGTGTTAATTACAATATTTTGGTTTTACCATTCTTTATTTAGCGTCCTTCTTTCAATCTGTTGCTAGACTAACCTAAATTTTTGAAATGTGTATGTATGTTTGATGTGCATATGTGTATGTACATATGAATTTGTGTGGGCACATGTGTCTATATATGTTCATGTATGTTTATGAACATGGGTATAGAGGCTCAAAGCTGATTGTGATTTCCTTTGTTATTGAGTCTGAGTGGTTCAATGAAACTAGAAATTGCTGACGAAGTAGACAAGCTACCCAGCTTGCTCCAGGGATCTTCTAACTCTGCATTTGGCTTGCTGGTCCTGGGATCACAGTTAACAGCTTTTATGTACTTTCTCAGGATTTGAACTCTGGTCCTTATGATTGTGTAGCACACACTTTGCCCACTGAGGCATATGAGCAGTCCTAAAAGTGTTTTAAAATATCTATGTTTTTCAATGAGAAATAATGGTTGTATGTCTATGGGGTAGACAAAGACCCTTTGATATATGCAGTGTTATGAGCTATTTAAATCAATCTAATTAATATAAGTTACTTATAAGAATTCATATTGATTTACCGAAATAATTTCTACAGTGAGGACATTTAAAATCTGATGTTTGAGTAGTTCTCAAGTATACTATGACTCAGTATTAATTATAGAAGCAATTCAGTGAAGTAGATCATCGAGTTTTGCCTTCAGTCCAGGTGAACATTTGTCCCTTGTTACCCACATCATTTCTTTTCTCAGTACCCTCCTTCTGAGCCACTGGTGGCCATATTCTCCTCTTTACTTCAGAAATGCAACTAATTTAAATGCTCCATATAAGTGAGATCACTCAGTATTTGTCTTTCTGCTTGTAACAGATTGTTGTTACAGGTATAACACTCCAATTCCGAAGGTCAAACCTCAAAGTTTAAAGTGCTGTCTTCTGACCTCATACCACTTTGTCACAGCTGGAAAGAGTAGAATCGTTGTAACTTGGAAGCTCCATTTTGTTCAGTTTTACTAAGTAAGATTGACGGTACCGAGAGGAAGATGGCAGGGAACATTATGATAATGGAAGTGAGGAGTGGCAGGATTTCTTAAAGGGTTATTGGGGATGGTTTCTGTGTAAAGCAGGCCTTTCAGCTGACACCTGGATGTCATAGACTTCAGCTGTAAGATGAACCAAGTGGTTAGGGCTCCTGGTGGGAGGAGTGGAGTGGATTTCAAGGTATTCTGAAAGCAGAGAGCTTGATATATCCCAAGAGCTAACAGAGACTGAATGTGAGAATTAAAAATGCCAAGATCAGGGTTCTGTGAAAAATTATGACACAGATAGAAGCTTGTCAGAGTCATTCAGGACGAACGTATATAATCTAGATCAATGACACTCATTTCTCATCTATTCTACAGGGCACTAATGCTTCTTGTGGTGTATATCTGATACATATCCCCAGTTTTCTGTGGTATTTATAACTTTTCTTTCCAAATGATTTGAAAAATGTATCTCTGTAAAAAAGAATCAGTAAGTGTTGAAGCCTTGCTCATAGGTGTCCAAACTTGCGAGCAACCATGGTATCCTCCAGCAGGCGAATGTATAAACTGTGGTTCATCCTGTATCCATATATCAAACAGTGCAACAGAAAATTATTTAACAAAACCAGAAATGAGCCACTAAGACATAAACCCAGGAAAGGAACTCAAATGCACATTAATAAGCGAAAGAGGCTAAATTGAAAGACAACATACCGTGTGCTTCTAACCATAAGATATTATCGGAAAGAGAAAACTCTGGGGGCAGTAAAAGATCAGTGGTTGGTAGTACTTTGGAGATGGGATGAGAACATAAAAAGCAGAATTTTTAGAGAAATAAAATGATTCTACATGATTATGCAATGACAGACAGAATTATACATTTGTCAACACACACAGAATGTGTGCTATTAAGAGTATGTCTTAATGAGCAATATGGGCTATGGTTGATAGTGGAGATCAGTATAGTCCATGAACTTTAACAAATGGACACCACCATGATTGGTGTTGATAGCTGAGAGGGCTTCACATATTGCAAAACAAATTGAGGCACTGGAGAATTTTCTCCTCAATTTTGATATGGACTTAAAAGTGTTCTAAAATGTTTTTAAAATATGTCTTTCTTTGTGTTGTGGATTATATCTGTAACCTCAGGGTTCAGGTGTCTGAAGCAGGACAATTATTTTCATTTTGAGGCTAGCCTGGGCCCACCAACACAACTTATTTTTTTTCTTTTTCATAATTAAACCCTGGGTCATGGGCTGCAAGTTTGATGCTAAGTGATTGCTATTGATAAAGGTCTTATTTAATAGTGAGCCTTATACATTGCGATGGTTATAATTGAACAGTGATCTCTTTTAGACACTTAGTGAGTTTTATGTATTTATTTAACCTTCTTAGTTAATTAAATAGTGCCACTACAATTGCCATTTTCAAGCATTTTAAATCCAAAGGTTAAGAAGTGAAAAGTCTTTCAAGAAAGAGGAGAGGAAAGAGGGGGAGCAGAAATGGAGAGAATAGCTCTAGTGTGAGAAGAATTCTTCCTGCTCTGGCTTATACAATGTCAACACAATGAAATATCCAAAACACTCAATGAAAGGAAATGAGAAAACTGTTTTACCGTGTGCCCAGGCACACTGCACAGCTTTTCCCCAGCACCTCACTAACCATAGGAATCCTTAAAGAGAATATGTATATGTGGATATGTAACAGCAAGCTCTCTGGGGAGTAGGCTTGGATCTGTGGTGTTTGACAATTCTCATGGTGTAAATGTTTCTGTCATGAGGATTTACGCTACTCTGAAGTCACCAGTAAGGTGGAGATACAACCTGATTCTTGCAACTGGCTTCTGGGAGCTGATACTATTGGTTTTAGTATGCTATTTTCTGAAAAGATACCCTTCCACAGTCCCAGAAACACTATGGAAATTTATTATTTACTGTCTAGAAACTATATGGGATTTTTTTTCCTGTACAAGTAAACTCTTCTTTTAGTTAACATATTTTTTCCCAGTGTCTCTTGTTATATTTCTTCCTATGAAATTCCTGTTTTGTTTTCTCTGGAGTATGTCTTGTGTGCATGCCTCCGCCCTCGAGCAACTACCTCCATTATTTTATGTCTTCTGCTAAGGCTAATGTGTACTCTAGCTGTCAGGTGGCTAATTGGAGCTAGTCTAATTATGGCTGTCCTGAACAAGAAACAGTGAGTAGAGGTCAGACCACTAATAACTTAGAAGAAAGGGCTATATGCTCTGCTACAATGCAGTGTCTACATGATCTAAGAATATCTCCCCTATCCACTGAGTGGAATGTCGGGGGGCAGTACAAGCAAGAAACATGCATACTACAGCATCAGGGTAATTAACATCTGTGCTAAGTATTATTATAATACACTTATATGCTATGAAGTACAGAAAAATTTATTGCTTTCAAATAATCAAATTATGAAATTTTCATTTCCTAAAGATACAGCAGGTTCTGAAACAGTATTGGTAGAGTTAGTCTGTGAAGAACTGAACTCATGCTTCCTCTGTTGAGGCTTGGTGTTTTGCTATCTATTCTAATGCTAAGTGTGAGCCCCTAAGACCTGTGTGTCCCAGAGATGAGAAAGTTCACACCACAAGTACACTGTGGCCCCAAGTTATTTCTGACTGGTAAATAAAGATGCCAACATCCAATAGCTGGGCAGAAGAGACATAGGTGGGGGTTAGGTTTACTGGGCTTAGAGGGACCATGAGGAAGCAGGCAGTAGAAGGAAAGAGAAGCTGCTGTGGGTTAGGTGTCAGGACAATGTGGCCCTGGGGGCTGGCCAATTGGAGTTAAGAACAGTCCAGATGAAACAAAGTAAGTAATAACTTGAGGTTATCAATAGGAAAGTAGATTCTAAGAGCATAGAATGTAGGCAGCTGACCAACTTTTGTACTGTTTAAGGATTATTGTAAATATAAAGGTTGTGTGTGTGTGTGTGTGTTTATATTTTAACCTGGGAACTAAATCATTCAAAGCAGGGTTGAAACCTTGGGTATGAATTAAACTTTTCAACAATATCTTCTAAAAGATTGCTTTGTAGTCTGCAGAAAAATGTTCCTTTTTTTGTATAGCACAGCACAACTCAGATGCAACGAAATGAAAGAGAGAAATAATATCTGGGAGATAAAGCAGATATTAAACTCTTCTTTTCTTTACAGTTTCCATTTGATTTTGCATAGCAGTCCATCTTGATTTGCTATGGCTGTAAACTTGGAAATCACTTCCATCTTTGAAATCAGGTGAGCATCCATATTTTCCATAAATGCCCCCTCCCTTTTTTCTTGAAACAGAGTTAAGTTTGTTGTAAAATCTTTAATATATCCTTCAAATGCTGAAAGATATTTAGTTATGAATAGGTATTCATGTATAAGAGAGAGAAAAGAAAGGAAATTGAGAGAGAGAGAGAGAGAGAGTATATCTGCAATAAATCTAAACTCCTTAACATAAGCAAATGGTTAGTGTTAAGGAGAAATGTATAAATGGCACAAAGATATTTTCCTTTGTTAAAAAGTAGGCTTATCAGTGATACTGAAATGCTCTCATCAGTCTATTATTTTTTCCTATTATATTTTTTGACATCTTTGTAGCAAGGATAACATATGACACCATGTCTCCTCTAGTCACTTTTAAGAGTATAAATATTTTGTCCAGTGACAAATATAGGATTATAAAAAATAATAAATCATAAATTAAGAAAAAGTATAAAGTTCCTTGCACATAACATTGTATATAATTTTGGTAATTATCATATAAATGACTAATGTGACTGGGAGGAAGGAAAATCGCCAGATAAAAGTTTTATATATAAATAAAATATCTCTCTCCTTCATAATTTCTGTCTCTATGCTACTCATCACGACGAATGGATTCATTATTTGGTTCAAATGAACACATTTTCAACATGATTTCTTATTGACCTTATCTTGTCAACTCTCAGAAATACACAAGGCTCAATTCTAATGAATATTTATGTCCCCCACAATCTCATGGGGTGAGTATGTCATTAGTGAGAACAGGGAACTTTCTTTGGCTTCCAGGATAAATGCCAATGAATGTGAGAGCCTCATGAAACAGCAAGGCACATGGCCCTTTCTGAGGAGCCATAGCCCGCTGTTCCAGGAAAGCCCTAGCCTTTCAGTGAATTGCGGAAAACAACTGCATAATTCAAAGTATGAACGTTTGGGCTGCCCTTCTAAGGGGAGCACATCAATATTTCATTGAAACTTAAGATTGAATCTGTTATAATAAAGAAAACCAGGGTAGCAGACAGGGATGCAGGTATCTGTGGCCTGCCGGGGACAATGGTAATAAAAACTTGAAGGCTAAGGGCAAAGGAAGCTGCCCCGAGTGACCCTTATTTTCTATCAATTGCTATTGCTTTGCACCTGAACTCTTAATTTCGTCTTTCTGGAAGGTTAGCACTATTGCTCTCTCTCCTTCTTCTGAAGCTGATTTTCTATAAACCACACTTCGTCACATAGACTTTCTACTGTAGAGATATATAGAGAAAAATGCTTATCTGTCAGCTCCTTCAGGTCTCAAATAGCACTGTCAACTATGAATTAGCGTTCTTGATTCTCTCCCACTTTTAATTTCTTAGATGAATGCCTTATTTGGGTGTTACTTCAATGCAGTCTTTAGGATTTGTTGGCTGTTGCACAATGAGGAAACAGGGAGCTGGAATCAGGAGTGCATTAGCTACTTCTGCCTCACGCAAACACAGTATTGAGCAGAAGTGTCTAAGAGGAAGAAGAATCTATTTTGGCTCATAGTTTCAGAAGATCTCAGTTCCCCATAGCAGCGGGGGCATTCAGCTCACCTCAGGGTATCTGGGAGTGTATGGCAGAGTGCATACATATTACAAAGATCAAGAAACAGAAACAGGCTGAGCTAGGGGCTGAGCAAAAACCTCAAAAGCCTCACTCATAGGAACTACTTTCATCAGCTAAACCATGCTTCTCAAAGCAGTGCCACCAGAGGGGAGCAAGCTTTTAAATGCAAGCTTATGGAGGAAATACTAGATTTACATCTCACCAGGGAGGGGGAGAAGCAGGGAAATGGGACTGGTGGGGGGCAGGTTATCTCTAGGGCATTTAGCGTTCAGACTGGACCTTTGGGCTCACTTCTCTTTCTCATTGCCTGAGTGTTCTTGGGGCCTGAACTCCCTGATATGTGTAGGTTATATAGGACAGACTGGCAAACGCATGAAGCACACAGAAACTTGTGGACAGAGAGGTAGGGAACTTATCTAGGCAGTACAAAACTCTGGGAAGACGCTCAAGTAGGTGGGGGTGGGGAGTGGGAGGTTCATGTGAGGGATCCATGTGGTTCTAGCCCTCTCAAGATGAAGAACCATAGCCTTCTGTAGCTTCTACCTGCATCTAGCTCTGTCTGACACAGAGAATCGGTGTTATCTTTTCAAGGCACCTTTTTTTTTTCTTTTAATCGCTCTGTGACCCTTTTCACTTCAATTTCTTTTCTGAAACATCGAGATAAACAATTATATACAACCAAAACTTCCAGGTAAAATACCTGGATAAATAAATTTGAATTCATACAGGCTGTACATAATCTTTAATATAAGAATATATGATGGGATATTTTAGACATACTGACAATGTGTGCTGTTTTGATCGAAGTCAAATTTAGCTGCTCTTTTTATTCTAAATCTGAAAACTCTGACTATATAAGCACTCTTAAATAACAATTATTCATTTAAAAATCACAACAGTATGAACAATGACACTATTTTAGAGTCAGTATTTTGTATATGAGAATGTTGCTTTTTAAAAAGACCTGTGATATAGGGTAATTTTGTGATTCAATATTATTAAAATGAATATGAAGGGAGAACCTTGGACATTTACTGACAGAAATTTTATGACAAAGTGACCCCACTCTGTCAAACAAAAGATATATTAAATGTTTCAATTTTTTCATTTAAATAGGTGATATCTAACTGGCAGTTCAAGTATTCTTCTGCACATCTTTATTTGATGGATGGAGAAATTGCTGAGGAACAAATGTCTTCTTTTTTGACATATATCCATTTATGGCCATTCTCCCACAAATTACCTCAATATTTGATTTTTTTCTAGCTATATCAGTTAAGGTAATTAAAACAAATGTTATTTGTACTCCTTACGGTACAATTTTTTTTTCTAGATTAGTAAATCAAAATTCTATCATTGAATTTTGGTTTAAGATTGAAAATATGGATTTCTGGATACCTAGTTAAATATGCACATTACCTGTATCCATAACTCTATGGTGTTTGTTTCTTAAAGAAGTGCTCCTAAGTGTCACAGCACAGTTGGCATTGTGATGGAATCTAAATACTAGGCCTCCTCTGGAGCCCTTTGTCACTGTGTCACTAGGGTACTTCGTATGCATAAGTCATGTCCAGCCATCATGCTGCTTCTCTGAAACACTGTTCACCAACATCAGCCACTCAATTTGGTGAGTGAAGGCATAGCTCAGTCAGCAGACACAATCACCTGCATCAGAGGCTGGCATGAAATCTATCATGCTTAATTCTGCTGTCACTCTAAAGTAGGCCAGCGCTGAAGAAGGAAATAGAAACAAACTTGGTTTCTGCTTTATGCTCCTGTACAGATAGGGCTTACTGTACTGTCCTTAGTAGAGGGAAAATTTACCATGTACTCTTTATACACCTTAAGGAACTGAGGTCACAAGACAAAGTGTCACATTTAAATATAGAGAGACACAGGCATTCAGGGACTCACTGTCAACACCACCTACCCCAGAACTCAATCAATCAAATGTGACTCTTTGCTAAGATGTGTATTTGGTCTCTTGTCTTCCCTATCTGTCCTTCCAGGGATCACTTCTTTCTGCAGGTAAGATTTCAGGTAAGACAAGTGGAATTGCCAGCTAGATCTTCAGAAGTCCCTCAGCTTTATGATTTATGAAGGGAAGAGGCTACGTGTGAAGGTGATGAAGGAACTATGGGCAGAAGAGATACTTCATTAAAATCATGTTTTCAGTTTTATTTTAAAGTCACTTATGAAACACTAGAATTCTTTTCAAGGTAAAGCAGTTTTATTATTTGGGTTCTCTGATGAAAGATATCTTGCTGGTGGAATGAGCAGCGAATAGGTAGCATCATAAAACCTGCCCAGGTAAGCAGAGGGACGCCCTGTTGTTGGTCCTGCTGAAGTTGGGGCAGAGTCAGAGCAGGAAGGGAAAAGGCCTTGAAGCATCTAGGATGCAGTCAGTGCTCCAGACATCCAAGGTCCCCAAGCTTTTTCTAAAACAGTTCAACAGAGAAAGAGAAGCTCAAAGGAAACAAGAGGGGAAGTAATACAGTTTAGATTTTGGTCATTTTGGTAGCTGGCTTTTAAAGGTTGGTATAATAAAACATTTACATAATGATATGCTATCTCTGCCAAATAGTCAAGAGTCTGATTTCGAATGGATAGATTGAATGCAATTGTAGTTAATGGAAAACCCAGGCCTTTTTGTTGTTGTTTACAAATAATAGACATTTAATGGGAACCTGTTTTGTGCCAAGAACTGTGTTGAAATTAGACTTGCATGGAACTTATGGGCATGAGATTATAGAGATGGCAAATTAAATCTGGGATGGACAGGTGAGAGGAAAGAAGTAGGTTAGGAGTTCCCTTAACTGAGTTACAGGAACCTTGGGGAAGGAAGGTCAGAGTAAAGACTGAAGGAACCTACCCAGCACCCAGGCAAAGGGAGGAGTGACAGCCTGAGGGAGGGCATCTCAGGGTGTGATGGCCAAGGCCCTTTTCTGACCTTGCACTTTCTAAGCACATCAGTATAATCAATTCAGTTCATGATTCTCCAAAGTCCAACTTATTAATAAGGAAAATGGGGAAAATTTAAAAACAATCAATTAACATCCAGAGAACCCAAAACCTAAATGAGCAAAGGGCTATAAATAGATGTGTGTACTTTATTTCACTAACTTTTTGGAGAAAATGCTTCACTGTACTTGTGAAATTCCAAATTAAATGCACATCATTTTTTTTTTTTTTTAGAAAATCAGCACCTTTAACATTTAAAGACATGTCCTATGATGTATCATTTAAAATGTGTAAGTGAGTTTTTTTCCTTGTATCCACAGGAAATTCAAGGCATTTCTGGTTTTGTGGATGTCCCAGGATGAGCATGGGGCCCGGTTTGCTTATGCTGACCTGGCCTTGACCCTTTCTGACTGTCTCACATCCTGTTTGGGTAGCAACCCCCAGAAGTCTTTCCAGCATCGGTTCCCCCATGTGTGGTCTATTGTGGGTTGAAATACTAAGAAACCCATTCATTGGAAGGTTTTCATTTTTTTCCCTTTTGCTGGAATTTTTTCTCTAATAATATATCCTGATTATTTATTCTTCATCTATTCCTCCAAGCGCCTCCCCAATTCCCCTTTCATCCAGATCCACCCTTTTCTGTCTCTCATTAGAAAGTTAAAAGGCATCTATGGATTGATAATGTAATAAAATAAAGTAACAAAATAAAATATAATAAGATAAAACAAAAAAACAAAACATTGGAATTGAACCAACCAACCAACCAACCAACTAACCAGCCAACCAACCAACCAACCAAAGAGAGGAAAAGAGTTCAAGAGAAGGCACAAGGAACAGAAATCCATCTGTTCCCAAACGTAGGAATCCCATGAGAGCACTAAACCACCCAGTAGACCTGTGGGATAAAAATAGGAGAAGAAAAATAAAATAAAATAAAAATTAAATTAAAAATAAAGACAAGAAACCTCCAAAGATGCTGTTGGGTTTGTTTTCTGTTGGTCATCTATACTAGGCATAAAACCTACCGAGAAGAGTAGTTTGTTTCCTTAGTGAGACTCTCTTGGGAGACACTTCCAGTTGTACATTTGCAAGTAGTTATTACTTAGAGATGGCTTCTGGGTTAAGGATGGAGTGTGTGTCTGCTCATTCTTTTAGCTCTAGGACCTCATATTGTGCAGATCCACATAGGGCCTCAGTCTCTCTGAGTGCATATGTGAATCAATGCTGTTGATTTAGAGGACCTTGTGATCTTGGTGTCTTCCATCCTCTTATTTCACAGGATTCCCTGCACCCTGAGGGAATTTGATTTGATGGAAATATTCCTTTTAGGGCTGAGTATTTTGAGGTCTCTCACTCTGCGTAGTGTCTGGTTGGGGGTCTCTGTATTAGTTTGCATCTCCTGAAGGAGGAAGCTTCTCTGATGATGGCAGAGCACGGTACTGATCCATGAATAACGCAGAATGTCATAAGGGATCATTTTATTGCTTTCCCACTAAAGAATAGTATTACTTGCTATTTCATAGGTCTGTGGCATATCTACTTCCAGGTTTTTAAACACCCAAGCAGTGTCAGGAATGGGTTCCATTTCATGGAATGGGACTTAAGTCTGATCAGACATTGGTTGGTTACTCTTACAAGCTTTGTGCCACCATTGCACTAGCATATCTTGCAGGCAGGACACCATTGTAGATCAAAGGGTTTGTGGCTCCGTTAGTGTTTTCATTTCTATTTTGGTAGCGTACAGAGTACTTCCCTTTACCAAAGACACAGGCACATAGGATGAAGGCTCTATGTAGACTTCATGTTTGGGTAGCTCTTATCTTTAGCCATGGGGCTTTGTCATCAACTTGTCGAGAACAACTTATAGTCCTGGCAATATCCTCAGTTGTTCAGGGATTCCTGTGGGACCCCTTTAGTTATCAACTCAATTATATGTAATCCAATCCAGGTACTGAAAGTTTCATTTTGTGACAAAATATGGGCATTGGGGGCTCTGTATCTCCTATTATTTGGTAATTTTATTTATTTCTCCTTCATATAGGTATACATTTTAGGAATCTTCTACTGTATTAGGTTTCCAAACTAACCCTCAAGTGGTTCTTAATTTTAATTGTCTCTACGCCTTTTCTTCCCTGTCCCTTTTCCCCCTCCACTTTTTCTCCTCATTCTCCTGCCTCTTTTATCCATAACTAGTCAAAGTTTCTAGAAGGCTCACCTCTGGTTGCCCTGAAGAGTTTCAGCAGTTTCTCTGGCTCAATTTTCTTTTCTTTGGGGACACTATTTTCTATCTAGAGATCTAATTTATGCAAATTGTATATTACATATAGAAACATAATTAATTCAGACAAAATTTATTATAATTACTCATATGCTTTGAAAAAACAATAACAATCCTATGTCTCACTCTTTCTTCTCTACATAGAAAATTTGAGTGTTGTTTAGGAAAAATTATGTTTCTGGTATGGGGTTCCAGCAGTAAGAGAGGAGAGGCACTAACTGGTGACTGGGAGTTAAATCACACCAGGGTGTGGGAAGATGCCATTGTAGCTGATATGTATTCCCCAGCACCCTCATTCATAGGCTGTTTACCACAGATGGTACAGGTAGAGTTAGTATTGAACATGAGCGGCATGGTGGTCAACAACACCTCTTACAGATGGGGTATAAAACCTTAAGCTCTTCAGGGCTGTGTTCCACCAGTCATTCCTGTTAGTCTCTCACAGAGACTGAGCACGATTTTGGCTGAAGCTCCTCTGACTTCCACATGCTTCTTATCACCCATGGGCAAAGACTCAACTAGGTTATATCACCAGTTGCACATTTTGGATGCAGTTCTCTATGTAACCATCACCTGGGCCAGCGGTTATTCGTTCAGTTGTAACATGACTGAGGTGATGGAAGTGTTAGTGAAACACACAGTGGAACAAAGAGTGAGCAGGGATGGGCAGGAGAATATGGCTTGGCTGAGGGTAAGCTGCATCCCGCCAATCACTCTTTCCAGGCGCTAAAAAGGCTGCAATAAAATTTCCTTTTCTACACTTGTAGCTTCTAATTAGCTTTGAAATGATTTTGTGGTTTGGTTTAAAGTCTGTCTTCTCTCTTCAGTGATTCCTTTGGGACTGGTTGTTCATTAAAAAAAAAAGAAGAAGAAAAAAAGAAAAAAAGAGAACATTTTGCATTTTTATAGTTCTGTGCACTGGACCATAGAGGAGCAGCAGATGTTGCTTGCTCTTTCCCACCCACGCATCCAAATGTGAATAATCTTGGTACTCCTGGCAAACTTTCACAGAACACAGCATCTTTTAGCACTGCAAAGACTCCATCCTACCAAATGCTCATGAAACACCAATGCAAAGAGTGTACTTAATGGCAAAATGAGCATCGCATACTCAAAAGAATCTTCAACTTGGAGTTAGGTAATCCTCAAGCTGCTAATAAGCCATGTGTATTTGGCTGAATGTTGTATTTCTTCGAGGCTTCCATTTCCTCGTATGTAAATGGGGGATAATGCCACTCATAACACCGTGCTTGCCACACACTTAGCACTAGCTGTTGAGTTTGAATTTTATTAGACTCCTTTAAAACATTGCTATCGAGAAATGACAGCTTCCTCTCAACATTTCCTTTTATCTGGTCTTCCCTGGACCCCAGCTTCTATCTTTTCACCCATGTTCGAGTTTCTCTGTCTTCCTTGACTACTCCTTGACATATACGATTGGCTTTAGGTCTATTCACCCTAAATATAGGGGGAGGTAATTGATTTTAGTTTTGCTCTTTAAAGGTTTTCAAGATACCATATAATATAAAGATAAGTTAAATACAGGGAACTGGACTTCAAAATGTAATGCTGCTGACAGCGATGTTATGGTATTTCTTTGAATTACTTTCTTTACTTTCTCAATATCTATTAAAAGATGTAAGAGCCGGGCATGGTGGAGCACGCCTTTAATCCCAGCACTCGGGAGGCAGAGGCAGGTGGATTTCTGAGTTCGAGGCCAGCCTGGTCTACAAAGTGAGTGCCAGGACAGCCAGGGCTACACAGAGAAACCCTGACTCGAAAAACCAAAAAAAAAAAAAAAAAAAAAAAAAAAAAAAAAAAAAAAAAAGATGTAAGAGGCTCAAGTAGCTCTAGGAACTTCATAATTAGAGAAGATGTCTTTAGACAGATCCATGTTAGAGCATCCTATGACTAGACGCTTGGCCTTAACCAATGAACACTGTAGCTCCTTGATTATGTTTCTAGTGACCAAAGGGAAATTTAATTTATGTTGTTTCAGTGATTTCTGTGTCTATTTTCTACCATGACCTATTATAACACCCTTGTACTCTTCTACCTTTCTGTGTAATTAATTCATCTTTAGTGGTTTATTTATAAGAAAAATTTTTAACTTTTAAAATTCCCCTCTTGAAATGTTTCTCCTACTATAATTATTTGGCAATGGATATTTCTTTTAGTGGATTGTGTGGGTGTGTGTGTGTGGGGGTGTATGTGTGTGTGTGTGTGTTGCATGTGTGCTGTGCATGTGTTTGCATGTAATCATTCAATATTTGGTTTCTATCTCAACTACTGTCTATCTTATATTTGAGTCAAGGTTTTTCACTTACCCTTGACTTAGCTGATTCTGATTGGCTGGCAGGCAAGCCCTTGAGATCTTCCTGTCTCTGTACTCCCAGCTTTGATTGAGATTGCATACATGTACCCTGTACTCCTTTGCTTGTGTTTTTTTATTAGATTTTTGGGGAATCTAAACCCAGGTCCTTATGCTGTGTGACAATAACTTTCCTGGATGAGCTATATCTCCAGGATCCTGAATATTTCCATATTTTCCACAGGAAGAAAAAGAAAGTGTTCAACCGCCTTTGAAGAGTACCTATTTCTGTCTCATTTGAGAATGGACACTAAGTCTTTTCTTTCTTCACAGAAATTCTGTGAGGTTCTCTAGCCCCTTGGCACTGGGTCTGTCATGACAAACTTTCACCACAGGCTCTATAGTTCCCCCATGAATTTGGCTCAGCTTCTTGCAGGACATTTAGAAATATCTCATATTCCACATTGAACATGGCAAATAGTTTCTCAGTTTCTGGATGTCTTTTAATTTTTGTGCTCTTGTTCTTCTTTTTTAAAAAAAATTCATTCATATTTGGACCTCTCTTGTTCAGTTTAATCTTCTGAACCACTTCCCAAGCCCTGTAATGGCATGTTATATAGTTGTGTGTTTATATAACTTTCATAAATCGATTGTGGTATTATTGTTCTTATGGTCTTTTATATATTCACTTATGTTCACTTACATACTCTTATGCATATGCACACACACACACACGTGTATATATACACGTCCTACCTGGGTTTTGAGCTGTCCTACCTGGGTTTTGGGATCAAACCCAGGTCATATAGAAAATGAATAGCTCTTAACTGCTGATCCTCTTCTATCTACCCTTTTAAAATTCACCCATGAGGTGTGTATGTGCCTGTATGGTTTATGTACATGTATATGTCCTAGTATGTATACATACTTGTATTCTTGTAGACCAGAGGAGAGCACTGGATATCCTTCTCTCTCAATTTCCACCTAATTCCTCTGGGGCAAAATCTTTTGTTAGATCTGAAGCCAATAGTGTTCTGATAGGCTGTGGCCAGCTAGCCTCAGCTCTTTCTGACTCCTTGGCACTAGGATTTCAAGCATGCATCTAGCCTTTATTCAAGTGCTGGAGTCCAAACTAATACTGAGATATTATTAGATCCCCATTCTTACATTCTTAAAAAACTAAACAGCTTGCTGCGTTTTGACTTTAAATCATTGCCTATCTCAGGATACATGTGTTTCTATCACTGTGGTTTTCAACAGCATTACCTTTAATTAATCCAAGCACACATGGGCACCTATAATGATGTGGAAGGTCTTTGGCCACTCCTTCTGGGAATGCCTATATGTAAATTTTGTCTCAATTATACATCCTCCTTTTCCACCTTTTTTAATATAATTCTTTACATAATTGAACTAAGTTATTCTTTCACTGTGTTTGAAAGTGTATGTTATATGTGTTAGTGTAAAAGTGGTTTGCTGATGTTTGTGAGTGCAGGTGCATATGTGTGAAAGTGGATGTGTTTGCTTGATAGAGATTGTGTGTCAAATGTCATTTTCTTTTTTTTTTTTTCCTTTTTTTTTTTTAATTTGAAAGAATAATTTTTTTTATTACATATTTTCCTCAATTACATTTCCAATACTATCCCAAAAGTCCCCCATAGCGCCCCCCACTTCCCTACCCACCCATTCCCATTCTTTTGGCCCTGGCATTCCCCTATATTGGGGCATATAAAGTTTGCAAGTCCAATGGGCCTCTCTTTCCATTGATGGCCGACTAGGCCATCTTTCGATACATATGCAGCTAGAGACAAGAGCTCCAGGGTTCTGGTTAGTACATTATGTTGTTCCAACAATAGGGTTGCAGATCCCTTTAGCTCCTTGGGTACTTTCTCTAGCTTCTCCATTGGGAGCCCTGTGATACATCCAATAGCTGACTGTGAACATCCACTCCTGTGTTTGCTAGGCCCCTGCATAGTCTCACAAGAGACAGCTATCTTTGGGTCCTTTCAGCAAAATCTTGCTAGTGTATGCAATGGTGTCAGCGTTTAGAAGCTGATTATGGGACGGATCCCTGGATACAGCAGTCTCTAAATGGTCCATCCTTTCATCACAGCTACGAACTTTGTCTCTGTAACTCCTTCCCTGGGTGTTTTGTTCCCAATTCTAAGAAGGTGCACAGTGTCCACACTTTGGTCTTCATTCTTCTTGAGTTTCATGCGTTTATCAAATTGTATCTTATATCTTGGGTATCCTAAGTTTTGGGCTAATATCCACTTATCAATGAATACATATTGTGTGAGTTCTTTTGTGATTGTGTTACTTCACTCAAGATGATGCCCTCCAGGTCCATCCATTTGGCTAGGAATTTCATAAATTCATTCTTTTTAATAGCTGAGTAGTACTCCATTGTGTAAATGTACCATAATTTCTGTACCCATTCCTCTGTTGAGGGACATCTGGGTTCTTTCCAGCTTCTGGCTATTATAAATAGGGCTGCTATGAACATAGTGGAGCATGTGTCCTTTTTACCGGTTGGGACATCTTCTGGATATAGGCCCAGGAGAGGTATTGCTGGATCCTCCGGTAGTACTATGTCCAATTTTCTGAGGAACCGCCAGACTGATTTCCAGAGTGGTTGTACAAGCTTGCAATCCCACCAACAATGGAGGAGTGTTCCTCTTTCTCCACATCCTCGCCAGCATCTGCTGTCACCTGAATTTTTGATCTTAGCCATTCTGACTGGTGTGAGGTGGAATCTCAGGGTTGTTTTGATTTGCATTTCCCTGATGATTAAGGATGTTGAACATTTTTTCAGGTGCTTCTCTGCCATTCGGTATTCCTCAGGTGAGAATTCTTTGTTCAGTTCTGAGCCCCATTTTTTAATGGGGTTATTTGACTTTCTGGAGTCCACCTTCTTGAGTTCTTTATATATATTGGATATTAGTCCCTTATCTGATTTAGGATAGGTGAAGATCCTTTCCCAATCTGTTGGTGTTTTTTTTTGTCTTATTGATGGTGTCTTTAGCCTTGCAGAAGCTTTGTAGTTTCATGAGGTCCCACTTGTCAATTCTCGA
This sequence comes from Mus caroli, assembly GCF_978045245.1. Classification (NCBI taxonomy): domain Eukaryota; kingdom Metazoa; phylum Chordata; class Mammalia; order Rodentia; family Muridae; genus Mus; species Mus caroli. The sequence goes on along the minus strand of NW_028227259.1, from coordinate 65,877,705 downwards.
TCTTACAGCACAAGCCATTACTGTTATATTCAGGAATTTTTCCCCTGTGCCCATATCTTCAAGGCTTTTCCCCACTTTCTCCTCTATAAGTTTCAGTGTCTCTGGTTTTATGTGAAGTTCCTTGATCCACTTAGACTTGACCTTTGTACAAGGAGATAGGAATGGATCGATTTGCATTCTTCTACATGTTAACAACCAGTTGTGCCAGCACCATTTGTTGAAAATGCTGTCTTTCTTCCACTGGATGTTTTTAGCTCCCTTGTCAAAGATCAAGTGACCATAGGTGTGTGGGTTCATTTCTGGGTCTTCAATTCTATTCCATTGGTCTATTTGTCTGTCACTATACCAGTACCATGCAGTTTTTATCACAATTGCTCTGTAGTAGAGCTTTAGGTCCGGCATGGTGATTCCACCAGAGGTTCTTTTATCCTTGAGAAGAGTTTTTGCTATCCTAGGTTTTTTGTTATTCCAGATGAATTTGCAGATTGCACTTTCTAATTCGTTGAAGAATTGATTTGGAATTTTGATGGGGATTGCATTGAATCTGTAGATTGCTTTTGGCAAGATAGCCATTTTTACAATGTTGATCCTGCCAATCCATGAGCATGGGAGATCTTTCCATCTTCTGAGATCTTCTATAATTTCTTTCTTCAGAGACTTAAAGTTTTTATTATACAGATCTTTCACTTCCTTAGTTAGAGTCACGCCAAGATATTTTATATTATTTGTGACTATTGAGAAGGGTGTTGTTTCCCTAATTTCTTTCTCAGCCTGTTTATTCTTTGTGTAGAGAAAGGCCATTGATTTGTTTGAGTTAATTTTATATCCAGCTACTTCACCGAAGATGTTTATCAGGCTTAGGAGTTCTCTGGTGGAATTTTTAGGGTCCCTTATATATACTATCATATCATCTGCAAAAAGTGGTATTTTGACTTCATCTTTTCCAATTTGTATCCCTTTGATCTCCTTTTGTTGTCGAATTGCTCTGGCTAGGACTTTAAGTACAATGTTGAATAGGTAGGGAGAGAGTGGACAGCCTTGTCTAGTCCCTGATTTTAGAGGGATTGCTTCAAGCTTCTGACCATTTACTTTGATGTTGGCTACTGGTTTGCTGTAGATTGCTTTTATCATGTTTAGGTATGGGCCTTGAATTCCTGATCTTTCCAAGAATTTTATCATGAATGGGTGTTGGATCTTGTCAAATGCTTTTTCCGCATCTAACGAGATGACCATGTGGTTTTTGTCTTTGAGTTTGTTTATATACTGGATTACGTTGATGGATTTCCGTATATTGAACCATCCCTGCATCCCTGGGATGAAACCTACTTGGTCAGGATGGATGATTGTTTTGATGTGTTCTTGGATTCGGTTAGCAAGAACTTTATTGAGGATTTTTGCATCAATATTCATAAGGGATATTGGTCTGAAGTTTTCTATCTTTGTTGGGTCTTTTTGTGGTTTAGGTATCAGAGTAATTGTGGCTTCATAGAATGAGTTGGGTAGAGTACCTTCTGTTTCTATTTTGTGGAATAGTTTGTGAAGAACTGGGATTAGATCTTCTTTGAAGGTCTGATAGAACTCTGCACTAAACCCATCTGGTCCTGGGCTTTTTTTAGTTGGGAGACTATTAATGACTGCTTCTATTTCTTTGGGGGATATAGGGCTGTTTAGATCATTAACCTGATCTTGATTCAACTTTGGTACCTGGTATCTGTCTAGGAACTTCTCCATTTCATCCAGGTTCTCCAGTTTTGTTGAGTATAGCCTTTGGTAGAAGGATCTGATGGTGTTTTGGATGTCTTCAGGATCTGTTGTTATGTCTCCTTTTTCATTTCTGATTTTGTTAATTAGGATGCTTTCCCTGTGCCCTCTAGTGAGTCTGGCTAAGGGTTTATCTATCTTGTTGATTTTCTCAAAGAACCAGCTCCTTGATTGGTTGATTCTTTGAATAGTTTTTCTTGTTTCCACTTGGTTGATTTCACCCCTGAGTTTGATTATTTCCTGCCGTCTACTCCTCTTGGGTGAATTTGCTTCCTTTTGTTCTAGTGCTTTTAGGTGTGTTGTCAAGCTGCTAATGTGTGCTCTCTCTAGTTTCCTTTTGGAGGCACTCAGAGCTATGAGTTTTCCTCTTAGAAATGCTTTCATTGCGTCCTAAAGTTTGGGTATGTTGTGGCTTCATTTTCATTGAACTCTAAAAAGTCCTTAATTTCTTTCTTTATTCCTTCCTTGACCAAGGTATCATTGAGAAGAGTGTTGTTCAGTTTCCACGTGAAGGTTGGCTTTCTATTATTTATTCTGTTATTGAAGATCAGCCTTAGTCCATGGTGATCTGATAGGATGCATGGGACAATTTCAATATTTTTATATCTGTTGAGGCCTGCTTTGTGACCAATTATGTGGTCAATTTTGGAGAAGGTACCATGAGGTGCTGAGAAGAAGGTATATCCTTTTGTTTTAGGATAGAATGTTCTGTAGATATCTGCCAGATCCATTTGATTCATAATTTCTCTTAGTTTCACTGTGTCCCTGTTTAGTTTCTGTTTCCATGATCTGTCCATTGGTGAAAGTGGTGTGTTGAAGTCTCCCACTATTATTGTATGAGGTGCAATGTGTGCTTTGAGCTTTACTAAAGTTTCTTTAATGAATGTGGCTGCCTTTGTATTTGGAGCATAGATATTCAGGATTGATAGTTCCTCTTGGAGAATTTTACCTTTGATGAGTATGAAGTGTCCCTCCCTGTCTTTTTTAATGACTTTGGGTTGGAAGTCAATCTTATCAGATATTAGAATGGCTACTCCAGCTTATTTCTTCATGCCATTTGCTTGGAAAATTGTTTTCCAGCCTTTCATTCTGAGGTAGTGTCTATCCTTTTCTCTGAGATGAGTTTCCTGTAAGCAGCAAAATGTTGGGTCTTGTTTGTGTAGCCAGTTTGTTAGTCTATGTCTTTTTATCGGGGAGTTGAGTCCATTGATATTAAGAGATATTAAGGAAAAGTAATTGTTGTTTCCTGTTATTTTTGTTGTTAAAGTTGGCATTTTGTTCTTGTGGCTGTCTTCTTTTAGGTTTGTTGAGGGATTACCTTCTTGTTGTTTCTAGGGCGTGGTTCCTGTCCTTGTATTGGTTTTTTTCTGTTATTATCCTTTGAAGGGCTGGATTCGTGGAGAGATAATGTGTGAATTTGGTTTTGTCGTGGAATACTTTGGTTTCTCCATCTATGTTAATTGAGAGTTTGGCTGGGTATAGTAGCCTGGGCTGGAATTTGTGTTCTTTTAGTGTCTGTATAACATCCGTCCAGGATCTTCTGGCTTTCATAGTCTCTGGTGAAAAATCTGGTGTAATTCTGATAGGCTTGCCTTTATATGTTACTTGGCCTTTTTCTCTTACTGCTTTTAGTATTCTATCTTTATTTAGAGCATTTGTTGCTCTGATTATAATGTGTCGGGAGGTATTTCTTTTCTGGTCCAGTCTATTTGGAATTCTGTAGGCTTCTTGTATGTTCATGGGCATCTCTTTCTTTAGATTTGGGAAGTTTTCTTCTATAATTTTGTTGAAGATGTTTGCTGGTCCTTTGAGTTGAAAATCTTCATTCTCATCCACTCCTATTATCCGTAGGTTTGGTCTTCTCATTGCGTCCTGTATTTCTTGGATGTTTTGAGTTAGGATCTTTTTGCATTTTACATTTTCCTTGATTGTTGTGCCGATGTTCTCTATGGAATCTTCTGCACCTGAGATTCTCTCTTCCATCTCTTGTATTCTGTTGCTGATGTTCGTATCTATGGTTCCAGATTTCTTTCCTAGGGTTTCTATCTCCAGTGTTGCCTCATTTTGGGTTTTCTTTATTGTGTCTACTTCCCTTTTTAGGTCTAGTATGGTTTTGTTCATTTCCATCATCTGTTTGGATGTGTTTTCCTGTTTTTCTGTAAGGACTTCTACCTGTTTGATTATGTTATCGTGTTTTTCTTTAAGGATTTGTAACTCTTTAGCAGTGTTCTCCTGAAATTCTTTGAGGGATTTTTGTGCTTCCTCTTTATTGTCTTCTGCCTGTTTAGCAGTGTTCTCCTGCATTTCTTTAAGTGTGTTATTAACGTCCTTCTTGAAGTCCTCTATCATCATCAGGAGATATGCTTTTAAATCCGTGTCTAACTTTTCCGGTGTGTTGGGGTGCCCTTGACTGGGCGAAGTGGGGGTGCTGGGTTCTAATGATGGTGGGTGGTCTTGGTTTCTGTTAGTAAGATTGTTACGTTTACCTTTCGCCATCTGGTAATCTCTGGGGTTAGTTGTTATCGTTGTCACTGTTTAAAGACTGGAGCAGAAGCTGTGTTCCACTCACCAGCAGTCTCTAAATCCTGAGGCGGGGGTCGTGGGTAGCTGATGGTACCCCGGTGCTGGTCCAGCCGGAAGAGGCCTGTGGTCCTACTCAGGCCGTTTTTCTGCTTCCCTAACTAATGCAGTCTCTGGTCCCGCGTGCAATTGGATTGGAGCAGAAGCTGTATTCCACTCTCCAGAAGACTTAAGATCCTGTGGTGGGTGTTGTGGGTAGCTGGTGAGTGTCAGCCGACCCTGCGCCCCAGCTGCTCCGGTGCTTTTCTGACCGGAAGAGGGTTGTGGCCCTATGTAGGCCGGATTTCTCTCTCCCCAACCAGAGCAGTCTCAGGTCTTGCGTGATTGGACTGGAGCAGAAGCTGTGTTCCACTCACCAGCAGTCCCAAAATCCTGAGGCGGGGGTCGCGGGTAGCTGGCGGGTGTCAGGCAACCCTGCGCTCCCGCTACCCCGGCGCTGATCCTGCTGGATGAGGCCTGTGGCCCTACTCAGGCAGGTTTCTGCTTCCCTAACTAATGCAGTCTCAGGTCCCGCGCAATTGGATTGGAGCAGAAGCTGTGTTCCACTCACCAGTAGTCCCAAAATCCTGTGGCGGGGGTCGTGGGTAGCTGGCGGGTGTCAGGCAACCCTGCGCTCCTGCTACCCCGGCACTGATCCGGCTGGATGAGGCCTGTGGCCCTACTCAGGCCGGTTTCTGCTTCCCTAACTCCAAATGTCATTTTCAATTGCTTTCCACTTTAGCTTTTGAAACAGGCTTTCAAAACTAGAGCACATTGACTTGTCTAGACTGTCAGTAAGTTTCAGACATCTCATGTCTGTTCTCTGAGCTCTGGGGTATAACACTGTGCCTGGCATTGTTTATTTATGGTGCCATAGATCAAGCTGAGATACTTATGCTTATACAACAGGCAATCTCTCTCTCTCTCTCTCTCTCTCTCTCTCTCTCTCTCTCTCTCTCTCTCTCTGTCTCTCTCTCTCTCTGTCTCTCTCTCTCTCTGTCTCTCTTTCTCTCTCTGTCTCTCTGTCTCTCTTTCTCTCTGTCTCTCTGTCTCTGTCTCTCTGTCTCTCTCTCTGTCTCTCTCTCTGTCTCTCTCTCTGTCTCTCTCTCTCTCTCTGTGTCTGTAGCAGGTTTCATTATGATGTCTTATGTATGTTATGTTTTTGGTTCATCTCCCCCCTCTCCCCCAGACTTCTTCATGATCTTTGCCCTTGTACCCTTCAATCTATGGTGTTCCCTCTTCCATGTTCACATCACATGTATTTTCTTGCTTCCCACCCCATACTCCTTCCATAAAGCTCTCTTTTCTCCTCTCACAAGCCTCTTTCTTGTTTCATGATCCATCTTCAGTATAACCTAGGATGAATGATGGTCTGAGACTCAGTTACATTACTTACTCTAATGATTTCTAGATTTGTAAAGTTTCTGCAAATTTTATTATTTTATTTTATTGATACATTAATAAAGTCCCATCATATATATTTATTCTTATGTTATCGCCTAAGACTATGTATTTCTCATACATTAAAATCTGTGATTAATTGTGCACTAATTTTTGTGGAATGCAAGTTCCATTTTACTCTCTTGTTCTTATTTATTTTTTCTTCCTTCTGAATACGGGTGTACAATTGTTCAAGCACCATTTTTGAAACATCTTTTTCCCCTTCACATTAAATTGCTTTGGCTTATTTGACAGAGGTCACGTCATTATATTTTTGTAGCTCTATTTCTGACTGTCTTTTCTGTTCCATCGATCTGTTTTTCTAGAGTTTTGGCAATTTCATAACATAGCAATATAGCAAGTCATGGAAGCCTTTCTCGTCAGTCGCCTGGCATATTCCTCTTCAGGACTGTACTGGTGACTCAGAGCCTCTTACCCATTCACATTTATTCAACAGTTAATTTGCCAGCACCCATGGTTAGCTGTCAGGTTTTGATTAGGGTTGCATTACATCTGTGGATGAAGTTGTAAACTGGTATGTTAACAGTGTTGAAGTTTGCTCTCCAAGAACATGTAGAACTTCCTATTTATATAGATTTTTTCCCCTTCATCAGCATTTTATACACATTTAATTAAACTTATGGTTTGTTTTTGTTGTTAATGTTATGGTTTTTGTGGTTCAATACCAATTAAATTTTAATCACTCATTGCTGGTACACAGGAATGAATTGCTTTTGAAATATTAACTTACGACCTTCAACATTCTAAAGCTCTTACAAGGATGGGAGTTTGTTGTTGTTGGTTATTTGGGGGTTTTATATACAAACAATTACCTTATCTATGAAAGCTTTCTCAGGTTGTCTATTTTTGAATGTTTTATTGTTTTATCTGAGTCTTATACTATGCTGTTGAGCACAACTGAAAAGGAACATAGTTTTCCTCTCCTGTTCCCATTCAGACAACAGCTAGTTTTTTATGAAGTGTGATGGATGTTTCTAGAAGATTTTTTTCCTAGCTATTTCTTATTAAGCTCATGAAGTTTGGCTCTATTCTCTTTTTGGGCAGATTTTCTTTTTTTATTATCATAAACAGCATGACATATGTACCAATAATCTGCTTTAGTATAGTTTTGGCTTAGTTTGTCAGTGCAATGGGTTTAATTAATTCCACTTCAAATGTTTGATTTGACTTCATTTATAGAATAAGTGTTACTTTTTTATGAAACATTTTAAAAATATATGTTTTCAATTAGATCTGGTTGTATCTTACTCAGAAACAAATTAAATAAAACAATGAAAAAAATGTTGGTTTTCCCTTTTCAATTCCCTTTTGTTTTTTTTTAATGATCGTATGTTAATTCGGGCCTCAAGGAATGAAATAAAAAAAAAATTCTTTCTTCCCCCATATTCTGGAAAAGATTGTAAAATGTTTTGTAGAAAAAGTTGTTCACTCATCCAGTTATGGAATTTTTATATATTTCTGAAGGTAATTAATTATTTTTCCAATTTCTTAAATGAAAACTCATTTAAAATTATATTTCTTGTATGTTGGAAATTTGTTATAGTTGTTTCAGCTTATTACTGGTTCATAGACTTCCATGTTTTTCTATTATTCTGTTAGTGCCTATATGATAAGAAAACAGCAACCTCTATTTTGTTTCTACCAGGAGATTATTTCTTTTTCTATTTTCTTGGTCAACTTAGCTGCAGGTTTATAACTGAATTTTTATCTCAATAAACTTGTCCTTGGATTCATGGATTTTTCCCTATTGTTTTTATTTTTAATTTATTTAGTTTTTACTCTAATATACATGGTTTATTTTCCCTTGTTTGATTTGAGTTTATATTTCTCTGTTTTTCTCCAGCAAAAACTTAAATTATTGACTGTAGATTATTTTAATATCCTAATATATTATCAGTCTACAGTCAGTGGAAAATGACAAAAAGTGACTTTAACAACTTACATGAATTTAGATGTGAGACTAAGTATAAATAGTAACACAGAACTTTGAATAAGTGAAAAAGATGCACATTTTGAGTGTTTTTTTTATTGTATAAGAAGAGAAACAGTATAACATCAATTGTGACAAACTGATAGTAACTATAAATAATAACGTTAAAATTAAAAAAATCAGGACTGGCAAGATGGTCCAGCAGGTATAAGTGCTGAGCACAAGCGTGGAAACTTGAAGTTCTTTTGTTTGTTTATGTGTTTGCTTTGAGACAGCATCTTTGGACATAGCCCTGGCTGTCCTAGATCTTGGTATATAGATCAAGCTAGTGGCCAACTCCCAGTGCTGGAATTAAAAGCATGTGCCACCATGCTTTGCCTCTATTTATATTTTATCTTTGGACCCCACAGTGAAAAGAGGAAACATCTCCAAATAGCACTACATAGGAAACAAGCATTTACATGAGTGTGATGTGACATTTCATATTTAAGTCATAACATAATTGTCCAACTTCCAAAATCTCAGAGCCATTGCATAATATGAATGTACTTAGGTCCACCTCTTAAAGTCTCCATGGTCTTAACACTTGCAATATCTCGACAGTATCTAATGTCTAAGTCTATGGCAAATTCTGAGGCTAAAGGCAAACTTTAACCTGTGAGTCATTGAAAACCAACCAAACAGCTAACTAATCAGCCAAATAACCAGCCAATCAACTAACCAATGAACAATGACAAAGCTATATACATCCAAGACATATGAACAGGGTAAATATTCCCACCCAGAAAGGGAAAGATAGGTAAACGATAGAAGGACAGGATCAGATTAGTACCAAAGCTCAGTTATGCCAATGTTAAAATCTGTAGCATGTGGCATCATTATATAAATATCACTGAGTTTAGCTAGCCCTGCCTTTATAATTTTACTGGCTGGAACCACCTGACCTCTCTCTTTGTTGGCTCTACTCATTGCCTATAGCTTTCCTGGGCATACATTTAATGTATTGGCATCTCCAACAACAAAGTAATTTACTATACCTTAAGTTTCAACCCTATGGCTTTAAGTGTCTCCCTCGTATGAGCTGCTTGCAGGATCCTGACCCTTCTACCTCAAGGTGTCATTGCAATTAAGTTCCTCAGTTGAATGATTGCATCTTCCATTTTATGGTCTGGCATGTAGTGGTGTGACAGAGATCTTCTTGGATGCTTGTATCCTGTTCATAAACATTTTCCTTAAACTACTGGTAGAGAAATATCCTGTAAATCATTCCAATGTGGAAGATGGGGTTTTCCATGAAAAATCTGTAACATTCCAATTTCCCTGAAATTTTTTGTTATATAAAATATTCTTAAACTGCATTTTAAATATTGTCTTATAGCTGATTCTGGAATCATTGCTGATTTTTTTACTTAACATAAAGTACTCTATCTCCTACATAGATGACTCTTAGATTTCAAAAGGTTTGGGTCGTGTTTTTACAGTATTCTGATATCTGAATTATAGTTTTGTAAAACATTGCCTCAGTAGCATTTCTGTGATGAGAGATTCACTGTTTTTCTTTCCTTTTTTGTTCTATATTGGGTTTGTGAACCATAACTTACCAACATTGTTGAGTTCTTTGGAAGCTATTTGATTTATCGTCACTAAATCTTCTCATCTTTATACAAAGTAATGTGGTGATAGATTTCTGAGACTGTAATCCAGATTGTTAATGTATGGTTCAATACATGAATCTTTGTGGCATGACATTTTATCGAATTCTATGTTTGTAAGTATATACTCCAAATTGATATTCAATTTGTTGTACATCTATTAATGTGTATATATGAATATATATTCATATCTATAATATGTGTCTGTGTGTTTGTGTGTACATTTAATATATAACTTAAGGTAAGTAACACATGTCACTTATAGAAACATTTTCTCCATTGATTGCTAGTGATAACACTAGTGAAAACACTTAATGTTCCTCCTAGATGATAACACAGACATTGATTAAAATTTATTATTAGTCAAGCTTCTCTGGAGAACAAATACTCCATATTTATTTATTTAAATACTCCATATATATATATATATATATATATATATATATATATATATATATATATATTAGATTGGCTTATACAATAGGAGCTGTGAAGTCCATCAGTAGCTGTATGCCTAGTACAGAAATTAAGAACCAATAGCTATTTAGTCCATGAGACATGAGTTTGGATGCCTTAGCAGTCCCAATTTGGTGTTGGTGGAAGACTTGAAGGATTCCTGGATATATATTGGTTTTTAAGTCTACACAGGAAGGAAGGCCTAAGAAGCTGAGCTCTAGTATTAGGGGTAGGGGGACAGGAGGAGAAACAACAACATCAGGATAGGTTCACTCCCCAACCAGGAGGCTCTATGACCACATTATATCTGGGCTGCAGGAAAAAGATGTTATTACTCTCAAGAAAAGTCTTTACTTGCCAGTTACTTCTAAGAAATAAGCTTATGGAGCAGCCCAGAGGTTTATCTTTTAGTTATCCCCATATTCAATTAACTTGATAATGAAGTTCACCACCACAATTTGCCCCTTGTCCTCTTGACACTATCCTATCTAGTTATGTCATGATTATTTTATAAATGAAGACAATAACAAGGCCATGAGTTTATCTAACATAACCATCTTTCATGAAATCAAAAGTATGCTATTCTGCCCCAGAATAGATGACAAAATTCCTTGAGAGTTACTAAATCTTTAACATCTCATAACTGCACTATAATAATATACTTACATCACTTACCTACTGATAACATTTCAATTGATGTTGTATTATGTGACAAAAAATAAGAGAAAGAGGCATGGAGATTGGAAGAACCTGAGGGTCAGGGACTGCTGTGAGATTGTGTCTCCTTGTGACACTAGAAGCTTTACTCATAAAGTCTCACCAGCATGACTATCCAACCATGACCTGAACAAGGAAGACACCAAGGAACATGGAAAATTTGATGGGAAAATTCCCATAATGCCTCAACTCTACACAAAGATCTCCAGGCAACTGAATAAAGTTGGGCATTAGAGACGTGGTACTCCAAGCACACCAATTAGTTAAATGGTAATCCCCCTAAAATAATAAAAGTAATATTGAATTAACTATATATATATATATATATAAATATATAAATGCATGTATATATACAATAATAATTGATTTAAAAAAAAGAGACCATGAGTTTAAAAGAGAGTGGGGAAGGGTCTATGGGGAGGGGAAATAGAAGGGAGAAGTTATTATGATTATTATAAAATCTCAAACAAATAAATAAATAAAAAAGAAAACCCATGGTTCTGTTTAATATATATGCAAATACATACAGACATACTCTTAACAAAGTAATGTAGAACATTCATGGCAATTTCAGTCCTTGTTTTTCTAGCTCTCCTTAATGGTGTTTATACCTATTTTTTTCCTACTACCTATGCTGTAATTTGTCTACCCTCAGCAAGTGTGTCAGCAGGTCATGGGTCACCCCTTCAGGAAAGAAACATCATTTTCTGTATTTGTTACTTTTTTTTTTTTTTTTTTTTTTTGCCATGGCAAAGCACCAGGCAAGCAGCAACTTAAGAGAAGTGGATATTTTGGCTTACAGGTTGATAGATCTTTGTGGTCCAATGTGGTGTGAAGAGCATGGTGGGAGAAGCAACAGGTTTTTGGCTACTTATATTGGCAGTCAGGAAGCAAGGAGAGAATAGGAAGTGGAATTGGTATATAAGAAGTCCCTAGGGTGACTTCCTTCCTTCAGCAAGGCTCCACTTTTACAAAGTTTTGCCAGATTCCCAAGTAGTACCATCATATAGGGATCAAGTGTTCAGAAGTCTATGGGGGATATGTGATGGTCAAACCACAATAATATAATACATCTAATATAGTTAATATAATATCTACATAAGAAATTAATAAAAATTTATTCATTATTTTTCCCTAAGTTGAAACCCTATGAGTTAATTGGCATTCTGTAAGGAGACTGATAATATATTTACTTGGGGAACTATGGCATGAGGTAATTCTATCAAAATTGTAACCAGAGACCAGGTCCAGTGTTGATTTAGCATGCAAGCTGCAGAAACAGAATGAGTCAATTCCTGATCATTTGTTTCCTTCTTCCTTGTCTCTTGGCATGAAGTCAGCATAAGAGTGAGTTAGAAAAAAAAAAGGACACATTAATATGACTGATGAAAAAAGCCACTATAATGAATCTGACTCATAGAAACTTTACTTAAGAAGGTCTGTGGGAATGTCAATGTTGTCTATGCAAACAACAGGAGCTGTTTGCTTGAATTCATACTAGTATTTTTGAATAATGATAAGAAGGTATGTGATCAAAGTAGAAGCCTTTGATTGTGTCTAATGTGAAACATAGGTAGCAGATGCACAATAAACATCTTAAATATATTTGTTTGAAGGTTTGCTCAAAGATCAATACTGATTATCCCATTAGGAAGTGTGAGCTGGCTCAGGAAATGAATTCCGGAACACTCTCTTTTCTAATTGGTTTTGTCCAATACATTACAGTCTGTCCAATAAACATTCACCACTGGTGCATGTTTGTCATTAGTCTTTGCAAATGACATTACTTATCTATCCAGTATTTAGTGTCTGGAAGGGTTGAGGACTGGTGCATTTTATTGAAAAAACAAACAAACAAACAAACAAAAAACCAAAAACAAAAGAACCCCAACCAAACTAAACAAAACAAAATGAAACTCCCCAAACCCAAAAATACCTTAAGCATAAAATTGCACTATAAATCTGCTAGAAATGTATAAGAATTTTTAGTTAGTGCAAAGTAAGCTTAAAGAGTTTTTTGATGTTAATAAGTCAGTGCAGTCATATGGCACTAAGGGTTGGTTTCTGAATTGTCCTTATGTATGGACTTCATAAAGTCCCTTCTAGTACCTCATCATCACTCATGTATCATTGGATTCTCTTCTCCATCCTCATTATAGCTCTTCCTGTTGGCTTTGTTTTCAGACAGCAATCTCAGGACTCCATGGACAATAGTCATCACAGCGCTCTGTAAGAGCTTATTGTTTTTAGTAGAGCGTTTCTGAGAATGATAAGCATATTTTCTGTCACTTAGAGAATAACATCATGAACTTTCATACCACTTCTTTTCTTTAAGGGTGAGGAACGAAGAAATAAAAATTGTTCTCCTATTGTTAACAAGGTTTTTAGAAAGACAAAACAATCACTGTAATCTAGTTATTTTTTATTTTGAGATTACTATGCCAGATACCTTATCAGGGAATGACATTTTATATAGTAGTAGAAATATCTTACCATACATTAAATAACATATTATTTTTGATACTTTCATGTGTGAAATCCAAGGTATTTCCAGGGACTAGATTTGACAGATGAGTTAATAAAACAAAATAAATGAATAGCCAAAGTAGACAAGAGTAGAAGGAAGACATGTTTTCAAATTGTTAGATGCAGAATCCTTTCCATTAACCATCATGCCTTGGTTATTCTAATACAAAAGCCTTTCACGAAAAACCATGTAATGCCTTAGTTACAAAATATCCCTTATGTGCATCACTTACCCTACGTAATGTACAGGAGCCATCTTCCTTTTTTCCCCACTCATAACATTGGCATGCACACTCTCTCTGTGTCTCAAAGATAGAGTTATATTGTAACTCAAGTTAGCTCTGCTCTCATTCTCAGGGAACAAGTTTAGGAACTAATGCCTTCAGATTTCTTACAATTCTACCTGAAAATAAAGGGAGACAAATGTGTTTGGATTTGTTAGCAAGCGTTGAACATAAAAGTGCTCGTTCTTTGCAGTAGAGCTCATTTGCAAAGAAATGAATGCTGAGAAGATGGTACGCAGTAAATAGAAGCCTTCACAATTACTTTAAAAGGGAATTTTGAATATAAAAATTTTGCTTATAGCCAGAAATAGTGACCTGAGGCACATCACCATTATCATCTAACTAAAGACAGACGTATGCCAAGTAACAAAGACTTTCTTTAGTTAATGATTAATTCATTTGTCTGCTGGAGAGCTAGTTTGCTAATGTGTAGCTGAGACTTGAGACATAATTGTACAGATCCCTACCTCATTGATATGTAAAGCTGGTGATTTCATTAGTAACTGTCCCCAAAGGGTCAAAGAGGTGAAGATGGCAGAGATTGAAAGAGATACTTGCATTATCTTCCTTGCTTTTAAACAGTGTGTGTTAGCTCATTTCCTAATTAACATGTGGCAAGTGACAAGAGTTAAGATGCTCGGTGTTAGACTGTCTAAGAGCCTTTTGAAAGAGACCCAGAGCTGGAAGATCAGTACTGATAATAAACAATAGTTTGCTAATTAAGCAGTTAATGCCAGAAAGCATGTGGTAGGTTGTAATAGCTGAATTTTGTAACTATTGCTTACGATCTTTCATATTGTTGTCATGTCATTTGATTTACCCTCTAGTAATTTGAGATTCCTGTGAAAGACACAGAAAGTGATCTCATTTTAGAGATCATTATCCATCATCTATCTATCATGTAACTATCTATCTAACATCTATGTATCCTGAAATGCTGCATGATACAGACATATTGCTTTAATTTCCTGCTTTAGAAGAAAAGATAAAATATCAGGCTTTTGGGGTTTTCACAAATCCCAATATAGACCACATATGTAGATCTCTGTTTACCTTAACTAATATAACTGGAATCTCTAATTATTATGCTTCAGTTTGTTTGGTTTCATTCATTTGTTTTGAACTATTAATTGATCGTTCCCTGTGTCACAGCCATCTTTAGAGACAATAGACCTGTGAGTTAAATGATCATAAGCTGAAGATGAGAACTTCCATCTGGATGTTCGCACGTCTGCAATTTGTGGGTCTAGAATGATTCAGAAGCAATTTTCTGATCCACACGCTTTGTCTCCTCTGCATTCAAAGGCAGTTGAGTACTTCATTCTTATCTCCGTCCGCTATTGGACCCACTAGGCTGAAACTCAGTACATTTTGATGCTGTGGTTGAAGAATGCTGGTTTAGAATGGTTATTTACTTTCAGCTCCCTGGAATATATTTACTGGAGGGATTTGCCTTCCATTATATTGACATTACTTGAGGCTCTTTGTGTTTTCTCCTTTTATATTTTGTCTTAGAGGCTTTCCTTCTTTCTTGGCACGATATTTTTAACCAGACATAAACTTTTTAAAATCTAACCCAGAATCACATTTTTGAAGAGCCATGTGTTCTACCCTTCTCCATTTTCACTTAGCCTTCTTTTCTTGTTGTAGCTGACCTCTTTGCACAAAGACTGTCTCTAACAATGGAGTCCTGTGCTTCCAGAGAGATACTGCAGAAGGATATTATGTGTGGTTTCAGACACAAAGGCTCTTCCTTTTTATTGAAAAAGCTGTGATAGACAGATACTAGATATGAAATTACAAGCACAGCTGTGGTCTGATGTTCAGTGAT
Source organism: Mus caroli (assembly GCF_978045245.1). Taxonomy (NCBI): domain Eukaryota; kingdom Metazoa; phylum Chordata; class Mammalia; order Rodentia; family Muridae; genus Mus; species Mus caroli. The sequence goes on along the minus strand of NW_028227259.1, from coordinate 65,862,528 downwards.
CCTCTCCACTGATAGGAATGTTACATTCAGTTGGTATTACATTTAGACACACTCTGTAATACTAGGCTGATGACAAATGGGCCTTAATGTGGGTGGCATTTTACTTAAGACTCAGGTGGTAATTTTGTAAATGAAGAACTTATGCAAAGCTAGATAAACATTTTACAGACTAATTCTTGTAATCAAGCAAATGACCTGCTTTTCTGACCATCATAATTGATGTCCCTAATAGAATTAGTTACGATTAGATGGTTGTGGTTTATATAGTTCAGTGATTCTTAGATTTAAGAGGGAGGTAGGGAGCTCTTTGATATTCCAATGTAAATTAAAGAACTTAAACATAAACACACACACACACACACACACACACACGAGCGCGTGCGCACGCTCACAAACATGCACACACAAATATATACACACAGAGAATATTTTAAATATGCTTCAGTGAATTCTTTTGGGGGGGGGGTTCAAGACAGGGTTTCTCTGTGTAGCCCTGACTGTCCTGGAACTCACTCTGTAGACCAGGCTGGCCTAGAACTCAGACATCTGCCTGCCTCTGCCTCCCAAGTGCTGGGATTAAAGGTGTGTGCCACCACTGCCCAGCACTTCAGTGAATTCTTAATCATCTACATTCAACAAATCAAGGCAAGAAAAGACTTATGCTTTTGTGCAAACACACTTAGAGAGACTGTCTTTCAGATGAACTCAAGACCTTCCTAAAGTCGAGGATGAAACACTGATGCAGTGTAATTAGGGCTTTTCCATATATAACAATCATCTATAGTATACTGGGCAGAAAGACAAGAATTGCAGAAATTCTAGCAATAATGAGTCATTTTTCAAATGTGAAACTTTTAGTATTAATACTTAATATTAATATTTAATATTAATGGTATTATGCATATGTGTGGATGCTATATCTATAGGAAACACTTTCTGAACTTAACTTGTAAGTTCTTCACACCCTTGCTGAGCAGAGCAACTTTGACTTCATACAACAGAGCTGGAGGGTCTTTGTGACAGGTTTCTGACCTGGCTTAGAATTCAACTCACAGAACATCTTCCCTGGCCAGTTCTCCACTTTCAACTCAATCTGGGGAGTCTCAGCAGAGTGTTTGATTACCTACCCTGTGTAGCTCACTGACTTTAGCTTACCATTGTCAATATCTACAGAGGAAATAACTCTTGACCATCCTGAGAACTTTCTTAATGCAACAACTTCCAGTTTCTGCAGACATTTTTAAAAAGTATTTGAAAGCAATAAATGATACCATAGTAAGTAGTAAGATTGAAAACCTTAATGGGGAAATGTTACAATGAAAGTAGTCTCTGTCCACATTTCCACTTCCCCCTTTCCCCACATTATCCTATGGGGTAAAAAATAAAACAAAGAAAAAAATCAGTATTTAGACTCAGATGTATTGAGGAAATTGATACAGAGGGAAAAGATTAAGGGTATTTTCAACAAAATTTCATTCCATTTGGTATATCTAGTTGGCCAGTCTGGGTCCAACAAATGGCACGTATGTTCTTATACATGGGCATTTTGAAGAATACTATTGGTAATATGTTTACACTACATAAAATTATTTTAAGAATAATAAAGTGCTAAATTAGTTACTGGTATGTTATTATTACTAATATAATCATTATTATAAACACATTCACAATGACTATGGTATTAGCTTTCTAGTTTGCTTCAGCTGTTCTATCCTCAAAGTTATTTATCAAGTAAGAATCTTAAAATGAAAATGAATAAATAAAAACAGTCTTCTTAACTTCATGGAGCTGAATCCCCAAATTTCTTATGGACACATTTTTTTCCTCAATAATTAGATTGACAATGATTATACCTAATATATTGTTCACCAGATAGTTAATATTATCCTGATGGTTCACATATGCATGATGTCACTAATGCTCTCTATTTTTTTATTTAAATTTTTCAAATTAAAATTATGCTTTCTTCCCTCCCTCCAACCTCTCCCATGTAGCCCTCTTCTTCTCCAGTTCATATAGGTAAATTCATAGCCTCTGTTTCTTTAATTGTTGTTACATATACACACAACTTGCTCATAAATACAACTTACTTGTTCTGTATAATATTACTTGTATATGTGTGATTTTAGGCTTGACCACTTGATGTTGGATAATCCGTTGGCAGAGGGGGCCACCCAGAGGGAAGACCATTCCTTTCTCAGCACTCATTAGTTGCTTATAGTTCTTTGCCTAAGTCTGAGAGCTCATGCGATCCCCGCCCTAATTCCCATTTTTGTTGGTGTTGTCCATGATCAGGTCTTGTTTATGTATCAATTGTTGACGAGATTTTCATGGGCATAGCTTCTCTAGCATCTCTCAGAGACTCAATCTCACAGAAAAATTCCTGTACCTTTGACTTGTAAGTTTCTGACTGTTTACGATCCCTGAGCATTAGGAACAAGAGTTCTGTTGTAGATTTTTAATTGCAATTGAGCACCACAGAATCACTTGTTTTATGAATTTTGAATAGCCGTGGTTTATGTAATCATCTTTATCTGTTGCAAAGATATATTTGTTTGATAAGTGGCGAGACTCTTCTATGGGTGTAAGGAAAAATTATGTAAAATGTAGCTAGGCAATATGTTGGCATGTTAAAAGGGCAGTTCTCTAAGTTTCGTGGCTTCACTAGCCCCAGGAGTTGTCTAGGTTTCCAGTACCAAACATGACTTCTCTCTTGCTGAGTGGGCATTGAATTCATGTAGAGATCTGTTGATTGTCATGAAGGTACGCCTGCCGGTATTGCACCATTATGGATATTGTACCATGCTGGTTGTTGTTGTATTTTATAGGTGCCATTTCTAGGTAATACTATTGGTTGCTTCCTTCCATGGAAAGCTTGTGTTGTACCTTTGGTAGCATAAAGGCTAGTCCTTAGGGAGAAGGCTTTTAGGTCAGATCTATCTCAGATCTATGGGCTCCTGTGTCCAAATTTCCTGGTGTCTTTATCAATAGGAAGTTACCTCCAACATCCAGGAAGCAACTAAAGGCAATAGCAGTAGTGTATAAAGATTTGGGATCCTTTTGGAAAACAACAACATTGCAGAGGGCTTCTTATACCTGATGTTGGGGTTTTTATTATGTAGTCTATAGCCCTTATAAGGGAACATTGTCATTCCAGATGGGGAATTTCATTTAAACTCTATATTTGTATGTATACACAGGGTATATGTGTTATATATAAGTTTAGATTCATAGAAAACAATATGATTACTTATGACTTTTTTATACACCCTTTTCGTGATTTCATCCTCCTCATTATTCTGTGTTTATCTTTCTCTTTTCTTCCCTAATTAAAACCACTCTTCCGTGCCCCACATTTTCCCTCTCAAGTTACATGTATGCATGTATGTTATTTCCTTCTAGCTTGCTTCTTCCTTGAATGGTCCCTTCCTACTTTCTTGGTTTCTGCAGTTACTCCCATATATGTGCTCACACTGGAAGATTTGTACTAGGAGACTCCTATGAGAGATTATGAACCATTTGTTTTTCTGCATCTGGGTTACCTCAGTCAACATCATCTTTTCCAATGCCATTAATTTTTCTGCAGATGTTGTGATCTTATTTTTTTTTTACAGCTAAAATATACTCAGAGAGTAGTTGGACCACATTTTCAATATTAACTCATCAATTGAGATGATTCAGGTTATTTACTATTGTGTATAGTCCAGCAATGAAATAGGATGAGGATGTATAATTTTTGTCTATTCTCCATGAAGTAAAATTTGACTTGTACATTTTACTAAGTTCAGTGGGTCTAAAATATCCAAACTATTTCTTAATCAAGAAGAACAAAAATAAGTAATTTGCTGAGATCAAATGATGACAAATCTTCAGGAGTTAAATGCTTATTTCAAACTAACCCAGATGGAAGCTAATGAGAGTGTCTTTGGGGAATGGGATGTAATGTTAAAAGTTTGCCGTTACTGTCTCACTCAAATGGCACAGGAAAGCTCAGAAAGCCAAATGGAGACTAATGGAAGCTCAAAACCAAAAGTATTTACTATTTGATGTTTCAAAGACAGGGATGGGTAGCCTCCGGTCTACAGTTTTTCCATCTTTACTAAGGTATTGTTGATAAAAAATTGTATATAGCCATGATGTGTAATATGATATGTATATGGATTATAAGTTGATTACAGTTAATTAAATGTACTTTACTTGATATACTGTCATACTTATATTAATCTGTGATGTGTATGTGTGTGTGTATGTGTGTGTGTGTGTGCATTTACATGGCATATATATAGAAACCAGAGGACAACATTGATTATCCTTCTACCTTTAAGTGGATTTCAGAGATCAAACTCAGGTCAACAGGCTTTTTCTGTAAATGCTATCTTTTTCTTTTGTTTGTAATGAGAACATTAAAGGTCAACCCAGCAATTTGATGCCTACAATATAGTGTGAAAACAAACAATCCTGTCTAAAATGGATAATGGGCCTGAATAAATATTTCTTCAGATAAGATATTCATATGACCAACAAGCCCACAGGGAGGGCAGGGAGGGCAAATACAATATCCATTGTCTGGATAATCCAAATTGAAACCTCAATGAGGTGTCACCTCACACCTATTAGAATAACGATTATCAAAAAGTCAATAGGCAATGAATGGCGGAGAGGATGTGGAGAAAAGAAAGTCTGTGAACTCTTGGCAGGAAATTATTACTGCCATTATACGAAATAATTTGGATGCTCCTCAGTAAATTAAAATAGAAGCAGCATTTTGCCCAGCAAGCCTATTATTAGGTACGCAATGGAAATGAAAGCAGCATTCACAGACATATATGCACAATTGTGTTGAATTCAACACCATTCGCCCTAAGCAAGGTAAATAATCAATCTTGGTCCAAATCTTAGTGGAGATCCAGTTTTGCAAACCACTGTAACTAAAAGTAAACCTCAGAACTGAATTATTTTAGACCTATATACATATTAATATTTAATATAATAATAGCACATTTACTAAGACTTTCATTACTGAAAATTGTAATTCATCACTACCTACTCTTCTCTATGTGTATACATTGGTTAATATGTACACTGATAACTTGGTGTAGTGTTATTTTTTCCCCCAGAGAGATGCAATAAGCTATCATAATCATGGTATGACACTTTTGGTCAAGAGGTTAGTTCAAAGGCCTCATTTCATTTGTCAGGCAGCTACTGTTTGAATTTGATATATATGTCTCGGAAACAAATTGAAATTTAAAGTGGCAACTTTTCTGGCTTTCAGCACTTGATGATTCAAATAGTACAGTCTTCTTAAGTAAACCGAGATCCTGGCAGGCTTATTTTCATGACGAGAGAAGGATTCTAATCAAGCAGTGGTAGCGAAAAAGGATTAGGGCGTAGGAATGAGCAAATCTTATGCAAGACAGGACAACCAGTCTTCCTGGAAGGGAAGCACACCTGAGCAAGACTCTGGTTAGGAAGAATGCATTACTTTTCTCTCTCTACTTCTCTAGAAGTTAGTGTCACCTCCCCTCCATTAAAGAAGCCAACATAGTAGCCATTTTCTGCCTTGGGTGCTATTCATGTGTGTGGGATGATGATCTGCTTAGTTAAGTTGGGCAAAGGTGCTCTGTCCAAGGAAACCACCCTCCTTTTTGCCTCTTTCTGTTTTGTTGCCAAACTACTTATGGGAAGGTCAAACCAGCCCTGCCCATTCCAGGTCTCCCCACAACCTTCCAATAGCAACCTAGGACAGCATCCTGCAGTGCAGTGCAGGGGTGGAGTGCAAAAGAGTCAGCGCTAATTGTGGCCTTTACTTTCACTTGACTGCTTAGGTGTAGTGATGTGTTCCAGTGATCTTAGCACTTAGTAGGCGTAGGCAAGGGGAAGTGTGAGTTTGAAGTCAGTGAGTTTGAAGCAAGACCCTGTTGAAATGCAGCCTCCAGTTCCTTTGTAAGCAGCAGCCTTTATGTTTTGATGCCTGTCTGAAGCTGTTCTCCATCACACAGATGGGAAGGTCAACTGGCTTCTTGAGGTCTCCACAGTGGTAGGCTTATGAGTGACAGGGTGCTAGTGATAGTCAGCTTATGGAGATCCGTAAGTGGTACTGGGGCCCTGGCTGTTTGTTTATTAGGCTGTGGGGAGGGAAAGTTTGGATTTGATGAGGTCTAAATGAAGTAAACCAATATATTCTTCTCAAAGGCAAACAAGATTTCTGAGTCTAAAGGTATGGTCAGTAACCATTAAGATGTTATTGAAGAATAATTAATGCCCGGAGTTTATACTCATACACACACACACACATTCACACGCATACACACACACACACACACGCATACACACACACACACATACACACACACACATACACACACACACATATATACACACACGCGCATACACACACACACACACATACACACGCATACACACACACACATATATACACACACGCGCATACACACACACATGCATACACACACACACACACATATATACACACATGCGCATACACACACATATGCATACACACACACACACGCATACATATATATACACACACGCGCATACACACACATGCATACACACACACATACACACACACACACACACATATATACACACACGCGCATACACACACACACACACATACACACGCATACACACACACACATATATACACACACGCGCATACACACACACATGCATACACACACACACACATATATACACACACGCGCATACACACACACACACATACACACGCATACACACACACATATATACACACACGCGCATACACACACACATGCATACACACACACACACATATATACACACACGCGCATACACACACACACATGCATACACACACACACACACACACTTACTCATACATGAATACATGCGCAAGGAAACAATAAAGTAAAGAAAATAAACAAAATAAACCCACATTACCTCCATCATACAATTGATCACATGTAACATAAGAACATTTTTTGATTAAAACAAAGGCATAATTTCAGTATAAGTGAATAATTTTGCATGCCTATAACTCATAGGCAATAATAATAATAATAATAATAATAATAATAATAAATCAACCCCACAAAAACTAGAGAGATCCAGAGATCAGTAGGGATAACTGTTGCACTGTTCTTAACTTTATCAAGAGAAAAGGTGAAAGCAGTTTCTCTTTTTTACTGGACTCAAAATGTACAAAGTATATTTGCAACAACAACATTTTATAAAAGTTACAAAACAAATGTAACAGTTGGTTTCCGAAGTTTTAAGATTCTGTCCCATGGGCAAATACAAGTAGAGCTTTAACAAAATTATTTTAAAAGGATAGTTATTTGATTTTACAAGCGTTAGTGTGTGCATGCATGTATGTAAGTACCATTTCCATGCAGGTGACCCTGGGGCTCTGGAGAGGGTGTCAGAGCCTTTGGAACTGGAGGAACAGGTAGTTGTGAGCTGCCATGTGGGTGCTGGTGATTGAAAGTGAGTCCTCTGAGAGAGTGAGGAGTGTCCGTATTGTTTACATCTTTGTTAATCCCAGAACAATCTTTTTTGGTTTCTTGGGTTTTTTTGAGACCAGAGTTTCTCTGTATAGCCCTGTAGACCAGGCTGGGCTAGAACTCAGAAATCCGCCTGCCTCTGCCTCCCGAGTGCTGGGATTAAAGGCGTGCGCCACCACCACGCCCGGCTCCAGAACAATCATTTTAAAGGACATATTTCTGGAAGGATTCCCACTCAGATTTCTCAATAGGACAATGGCTCAAGATGACTCTGCTCTAAACAAAGACTGGTTCGTGTCCACTGGTTGCAGCTCACTGGTAAACAGCGAGCACAACACAGGCAGCTGGACTTGGCTTACGTTTTTTCCTTTCCTAGAATGGGAACTGAGTGTGTACTCTGATGCCTGTTGAGGCTACTCTTGAAGGAAGTGAGACACTGGGAGTAGAGTGCTGAATATATGCTCTACATAGACACAAATTGTACATTCAGAGACCAAGGAAGAAAAGAATACAATGATTAGTATAAAGAGAGGTAGAATAGAATTTCTTAGACTATAATGTGAAGCTCTCCTGCAGATTCTTTTACAATGTAAGTTGTGGTAGAAAAGACCAAGCGCATGAACTCTTGCTGTACATTTATAACTAGTGCCCAAGCAGTGGCAATGCTTATCATTTTGCTTGACAATACATCAAAAAACTGTATTCAGGATCTTCTAGGACTTTCTAGGAAGCAACTAACCTGATACATTTTTAGAGGTATTCTGTCTAGGCAAAACTACTATAGAATAATTAAAAATATGCATGATTCTAGGACAGATTTATATTTAAGAAGTTATAAGCATACCACATACACACATTTATATTTAAAGGTATTATGACTACTGTATCCTAATTAGCTGCTTGCTATGATCCCTTATGTGAAACAGCACTTCATGGCATTTAAATATCAAGTCTGTTTGCAAAATAAATCAGATGATTGAGGAAAAGTGAATTATAAAACAAAACTAAAATATGTATGGATACTTATGGTTATTTGAAAATTGGCAGTAAAAGAGACTTCAGCTAATTTAGTAGAAAATAGAATTTGTGAGGTCTTATGAGGAGGGATTATTTTAAAAGTTGATGATAAACTGAGGAGTATAAGGAGTTTTCAAGCAGGGCATACACATGATCATTGCTATAAGAAATAAACTCCAGACAGTTTCTTCTCTCTTCTCATTGAAATCAAAAGTCAAATTTATGTGAAGAAATGTCTTTTTGGCCAAGTTTATATCATAGCCTTATTTACTAGTTTAACCCATAAAAGGATGTCTCTGATGTACTGGAAGACAAGAATTGTGAGGAATTTGGCCAGTGTAAGGACATTGATGCTGTGAGACCAAACATCAATAAGCAAACAATTTTCTGAAATACACATGAACCCTTCTCTCTCTCTCTCTCTCTCTCTCTCTCTCTCTCTCTCTCTCTCTCTCTCACACACACACACACACACAGAGAGAGAGCACATGAGTATACACAATATAGGTCCTATAAACATATTTAAAGTTTCAGTACAAAAATGAAACATTTTAAACATATGTTTACAGTTTTAGCTTTTAATAAAATGTTTACTCAACCCCATTTTTCTATTAAAACTTTGTGGTTTCCACATCAATTTCCAGTAAGTCTTTAACTTGATGAATCATTATGTTTGAGTAAATAAATGATTTAGTTCCACAAGAATATTCTTATAAAAGGCAGCCCATCTTAAGAATGCCTTGGCTATGGAGGAGGAGATGTGAAGAGTAGGTGAAATCATTGTGAGGAAAGTCAGCAGCACTGTCTACATATAGCAGAGGGTTCATCCAGTATGGTATCATAGCAGTGCAAACACTAAGTCTAATAGCAAAATTCAATTAAAAAAATCACTTAGAACTTTATGTGGTGGCTCAAGTAGACTTTGATGTTTTCATGTGTGAGGCTTAGTTATAGTGTGTGCTTTTTTTGTTGCTAGAGCAAGTACATGAGACAACCAACTTAGGATTGTCTTTGGCTTGTCATTTCAGAGGCTCTGAGCAATGGCAGACTGGCCTTGTTGCTCCTTAGTGGTGAAGTAGCACAGAGCAGGTGTGGTGTGGTGAAAGAAATAGCAGAGAACAACTTCTGGGTCGATGGAAAGCCTGGGAGGGGTGAAGGAGAAAGGAAGGGGCTATGTTCCCATAGTTGGGGGCAATGTCCTCCCATCAGACCCCATGATTAAATTTTTTCTCGATCATATCTCCAAACTGGAGTCCAAATCTTTTTTTTTTTTTTTTTTTTTTTTAACCTGGATCTTTGGGGAATGTCAAATATCATGTACATAACATTAAGCAAAGCTTTTTAACATTTTCTTTTTCCAGACTAAACATTCCTTATCGACTTCCTATCAGAAATTGTCCCAAATTTGTTTTGTTTTTCTCCAAACCTTTAGACTTATAGCACTATAATCAATCAACCAATCAATCATCAATCATCAGCCAGTCAATCAGGCAATGTGTTTTCCTTTGTTCTGTCTACATTGCCCTGTGGTTGGCATGGTGTTTTTCTTTCCTTTTCCCAGCTAACCACCACATATTATTTGTGGTTCTTGCCCTACATAGAACACAGTTTACTAAACTTGGCTCCACCAATAGTGTGGCCTGGTTCCTGGCTGTTCTTCCTCTTCATTCCTCAGAAAACAATGATAAACTTGTAGCTGAATCAACAAGCTAGAAATCAGAAACGGGAGATGGAGATAGGAGTGTGAGGAGATGTTGTATACATGCCCTTTTCCATTGAATTGATGATATTGTTTTGAAAGCTGAGACAGGGAGCAGATAATTTTCTGTGAGACACATGTCAGCTTGAGTTACACTTAAGATTCTGTTGACATCGCTTCTTGGCCTTTTGGCTAAGATCAAATGAAGATTCTTTTGACTATGAAAGGTAGAGCAATTCTTTAAAATTTGTGTGTATACTAGGCAAATCAAATGCTATTCCTTCAAAATGGTAGCCTACAGATTGGGAAAGGACCTTCACTTTACATATGATAGAGGGATAACATCCAAAATCTATAAAGAACTCAAGAAGTTAGACTCCAAAAAATAAAATAACCCAATTAAAGATGGGGTACAGCGCTAAACAGAGAATTCTCAACAGAGGAATCTCAAATGGCAGAGAAGCACTTAAAGAAATGTTCAAAGTCATCAGGGAAATGCAAATCAAAACAACTCTGAAGTCCCATCGTAACACCTATCAGAATGGTGAAGATCAAAAGCTCAGGAGAGAGCACATGCTGGTGAGGATGTAGAACAAGGGGAACACTTCTTCATTGCTGGTAGGAGTGCAAACTTGTACAGGCACTGTGGAAATCAATTTGGTGGTTTCTCAGAAAAGTAGGAAGAATTCTGCCTTAAGACCCAGCTGTACCAAAAGAAAGGAGGGCACAAACAAGGATGGTCCTGGAAAGTAGATGGAGGGAGAGAACTGGGTGGGAGAGGGGATCTGTTCCATGTCAGGTGTGGGGAAGTGCAGGGGAGATAGCTGGGTGGCCATGAGGATGAATGGGAATCTGCAATTGATGAGGGAGGAGGTAAGGGGGGGCATCTCCAGGATGAGATGGAGATCTGGAATAGGGGAGGCACTGAAGAATCAATGAGGGTGGCCTTAGCTGTGACTCACAGCATGGGTTTATGGAGCTTGTGGAGATGACTACCTTTGATGGCAAAGAACCATGGTAGAGAGATAGGGACACCAACCCACCCACAAAACTTTCAACCCAAAACTTATCCTATCTATAAGAAATGCAGGGATTGGGATTGGAGCAGAGACTGAGGGGAATAGCCAACCAATAGCTGGCTTAACTTGAGATCCATCCTATGGTCAAGCACTAGTAATGATAATCTGCTATGCTTACAGACAGGAGTCTAGCATGGCTGTTCTCTGAGAGGCTCTACCCAGCAGTTGACTCAGACAGATGCAGACACCCTTGGTCAAAGAGTGGCTGGAGCTTGGGGACTCTTATGGAAGGACAGGAAGAAATATTGCAGTCCCTAAGAAGATTGGAACTCTACCAGAAGTCCAACAAAATCAACTAACCTGGACTCTTAGGGCTCTTAGAGACTGAACCACCAACCAGAGAACATATACAGGTTGGATCTAAGCCTCTCCTCGCACATATGTAGCATGTGAAGCTTGGTCTTTATGTGGGTCCCAAAAAATTATTCCCAAAACTGCTACCTGTATTTGGGATATGTTCTTCTAGCTGGGCTCCCTTGTCTGGTCTCAGTGGGAGAGGAAGCACCTAGCCTTGCATAGACTTGAAATCCAAGGGTGGAGTATACCCAGGGGGCCCTTCAGCTCCTCAGAGGAGAAGGGGAGAGGGGGGTGAGGGAAGGATTGTGTAAAATTTTGAGGGGGCAGTGAGCAGAATGGAAAGTGAATAAGTAAAAATAAATAAAAAAATGGCCATTCTAGGCTCCTTTCTGTAAGTATAACAGAGTATCATTAATTGTGTCGGGGGTTGGTACTTGCCTATGGGATAGGTCTCAAATTGGACTGGTTATTGGTTGACCATTTCCTCAGTTCTCTTCTCTATCCCCCATGCCTGCATTTCTTGTAAGTAGGATAAATTTTTAGTTGAAAGTTTTGTGAGTTGGTTGGTGTCTCTTGGACTCTACTGAGGTTTCTGCCTAGCTATAGAAGGTAGCCTCTTCAGGTTCAGTATCCCCAATCCTGTGAGTCATAGCTAAGGTCCCCTTCCCCCAATTGATTCTTGGGGGTCTCCATTATCCCAGGTCTCGGTCATGTCCTGGATATGCCCCCACCTCCCCACTCTGTCAATTGCATATTTCCATTATTCTCATGGCCATCTAGCCATCTGGCCATCTCTCCTCCACTCTCCAAACCTGATCTTGAACCTCCTCATTCCTATCTTGTCCCCTCTCTGTCCCTTCTATCTCCCAGTTCCCTCCCTCTGTCTGTTTCTTATGACTATTTTATTCCCCCTTTGAAGTGAGATTCAAGCTTCCTTGTTTCGCCTTCCTTCTTGTTTAGCTTCTTTGGGTAGCAACAGTCTTCTTTTATTTTTTTTTTCTTTTCTTTTCTTCTTTTTTCTTTTTAATTTCTAATATTTTTTATTACGTATTTATCTCAATTACATTTCCAATGCTATCCCAAAAGTCCCCCATACCCTACCCCCCACTTCCCTACCCACCTGTCTTAGTCAGGGTTTCTATTCCTGCACAAACATCATGACCAAGAAGCAAGTTGGGGAGGAAAGGGTTTATTCGGCTTACACTTCCATGCTGCTGTTCATCACCAAAGGAAGTCAGGACTGGAACTCAAACAGGTCAGAAAGCAGGAGCTGATGCAGAAGTCATGGAGGGATGTTCTTTACTGGCTTACCTCCCCTGGCTTGCTCAGCCTGCTCTCTTATAGAACCCAAGACTACCAGCCCAGGGATGGTCCCACCCACAAGGGGCCTTTCCCCCTTGATCACTAATTGAGAAAATGCCTTACAGTTGGATCTCATGGAGGCATTTCCTCAACTGAAGCTCCTTTCTCTGTGATAACTCCAGCTGTGTCAAGTTGACACAAAAATAGCCAGTACAATTGACCCCTTGTCAACTTGACACACAAACACATCACTAGTAAGCCTCAACCCTTACATTCTTATTCATCCCCAAGATCTAAATAACTTTAAAAGTCCCACAGTCTTTACATATTCTTAAAATTTCAATCTCTTTAAAATATCCATCTCTTTTAAAATCCAAAGTCTTTTTACAATTAAAAGTCTCTTAACTGTGAGCTCCACTAAAACAGTTTCTTCCTTCAAGAGGGAAAATATCAGGGCACAGTCACAATCAAAGCAAAAATCAATCTCCAACCGTCCAATGTCTGGGATCCAACTCACGATCTTCTGGGCTCCTCCAAGGGCTTGGGTCACTTCTCCAGCCATGCCCTTTGTAGCACACACGTCATCCTCTGGGCTCCAGATGCCTGTACTCCACTGCTGCTGCTGCTCTTGGTGGTCATCTCATGGTACTGGCATCTCCAAAACACTGCATGACCCCTTCAGTCCTGGGCCTTCAATTGCAACTGAGGCTGCACCTTCACCAATGGCCTTCCATGGCCTCTCACAGTGCCGAGCCTCAGCTGCTCTGTGTGACCCCTTCATGCCTTCAAAACCAGTACCACTTGGGTGACCCTTACACATTACCAAGTCCCACTGCAGAAGGAGTACAACCTTGCCTATCTCTGGAACACAGCCTCTTTGTGCTTTCAGAAAACACTTCCCAGAAGATGTCACCTCAACGATGCTGGTCTCTTCTTAATCACCGCTAATTTCTTAGCTCCAGCTAACCAGCATCAATAGTCCCAATAATGCCAAGTTTTTGCTTTAGTAGTTCTGGTATCTTGTTAATCACAGCTGATTCTTCAGCCCCAGCTAACCAGAACTACAAAATCTTCACAATCAAAACAGCAATGGCCCTGAAAAGAGTCTTTAATTTTCCCTCTGAAATTTCACAAACCAGACCTCCATCTTCTGCACTGTTCTCAACATTATCTTCCAAGCTCCTACACAACATCTGACAGAGCTCTTAACAACAAATGGATCTTCAAGCCCAAAGTTCCAAAGTCCTTCCACAGTCCTCCCCAAAACATGGTCAGGTTGTCACAGGAATACCCCACTCTGCTGGTACCAATTTGTCTTAGTCAGGGTTTCTATTCCTGCACAAACATCATGACCAAGAAGCAAGTTGGGGAGGAAAGGGTTTATTCGGCTTACACTTCCATGCTGCTGTTCATCACCAAAGGAAGTCAGGACTGGAACTCAAACAGGTCAGAAAGCAGGAGCTGATGCAGAAGTCATGGAGGGATGTTCTTTACTGGCTTACCTCCCCTGGCTTGCTCAGCCTGCTCTCTTATAGAACCCAAGACTACCAGCCCAGGGATGGTCCCACCCACAAGGGGCCTTTCCCCCTTGATCACTAATTGAGAAAATGCCTTACAGTTGGATCTCATGGAGGCATTTCCTCAACTGAAGCTCCTTTCTCTGTGATAACTCCAGCTGTGTCAAGTTGACACAAAAATAGCCAGTACACCACCCATTCCCATTTTTTTGGCCCTGGCGTTCCCCTGTACTGGGGCATATAAAGTTTGCAAGTCCAAAGGGCCTCTCTTTCCAGTGATGGCCAACTAGGCCATCTTTTGATACATATGCAGCTAGAGTCAAGGCTCCGAGGGACTGGTTAGTTCATAATGTTGTTCCACCTATAGGGTTGCAGATCCCTTTAGCTCCTTGGGTAATTTCTCTAGCTCCTCCATTGGGAGTCCTGTGATCCATCCAATAGCTGACTGTGAGCATCCACTTGTGTGTTTGCTAGGCCCCAGCATAGTCTCACAAGAGACAGCTATATCTGGGTCCTTTCAGCAAAATCTTGCTAGTGTATGCAGTGGTGTCAGTGTTTGGAAGCTGATTATGGGATGGATCCCTGGATATGGCAGTCTCTAGATGGTCCATCCTTTCGTCACAGCTCCAAACTTTGTCTCTGTAACTTCTTCCATGGGTGTTTTGTTCCCAATTCTAAGAAGGGGCACAGTGTCCACACTTTGGTCTTCGTTCTTCTTGAGTTTCATGTGTTTCACAAATTGTATCTTATATCTTGGGTATCCTAAGTTTTGGGCTAATATCCACTTATCAGTGAGTACATATTGTGTGAGTTCCTTTGTGTTTGGGTTACCTCACTCAGGATGATGCCCTCCAGGTCCATCCATTTGGCTAGGAATTTCATAAATTCATTCTTTTTAATAGCTGAGTAGTACTCCATTGTGTAAATGTACCACATTTTCTGTATCCATTCCTCTGTTGAGGGGCATCTGGGTTCTTTTCAGCTTCTGGCTATTATAAATAAGGCTGCTATGAACATAGTGGAGCATGTGTCCTTCTTACCGGTTGGGACATCTTCTGGATATATGCCCAGGAGAGGTATTGCTGGATCCTCTGGTAGTACTATGTCCAATTTTCTTTTTTTTTTCTTTTCTTTTTTTTTTGTTGTAAATTTCTTTTTTTTTAATTAGGTATTTTCTTCATTTACATTTCCAATACTATCCAAAAAGTCACCAATACACCCCCCCCCCCACTCCCCTACCCACCCACTCCAACTTTTTGGCCCTGGCTTTCCCCTGTACTGGGGCATATAAATTTGACAAGTCCAATGGGCCTCTCTTTCCAGTGATGGCCAACTATCTTCTGGATATATGCCCAGAAAAGGTATTGATGGATCCTCTGGTAGTATTATGTCCAATTTTCTAAGGAACCACCAGACTGATTTCCAGAGTGATTGTACAAGCTTGCAATCCCACCAACAATGGAGGAGTGTTCCTCTTTCTCCACATCCTTGCCAGCATCTGCTGTCACCTGAATTTTTGATCTTAGCAATTCTGACTGGTGTGAGGTGGAATCTCTGGGTTTTTTTGATTTGCATTTCCCTGATGATTAAGGATGTTGAACATTTTTCCAGGTGCTTTTCTGCCATTCAGTATTCCGCAGGTGAGAATTCTTTGTTCAGTTCTGAGCCCCATTTTTTAATGGGGTTATTTGATTTTCTGGAGTCCGCCTTCTTGGGTTATTTATATATATTGGATATTAGTCCCCTATCTGAGTTAGGATAGGTAAAGATCCGTTCCCAATCTGTTGGTGGTCTTTTTGTTTTATTGACGGTGTCTTTTGCCTTGCACAAACTTTGCAGTTTCTTGAGGTCCCATTTGTCAATTCTTGATATTACAGCGCAAGCCATTGATGTTCTATTCAGGAATTTTTCCCCTGTGCCCATATCTTCAAGGCTTTTCCCCACTTTCTCCTCTATATGTTTCAGTGTCTCTGGTTTTATGTGAAGTCCCTTGATCCACTTAGTTTTGACATTAGTAGAAGGAGATAGGAATGGATCGATTCGCATTCTTCTACATGATAACAACCAGTTGTGCCAGCACCATTTGTTGAAAATGCTGTCTTTCTTCCACTGGATGGTTTTAGCTCCCTTGTCAAAGATCAAGTGACCATAGGTGCATAGGTGTGTGGGTTCATTTCTGGGTCTTCAATTCTATTCCATTGGTCTACTTGTCTGTCACTATACCAGTACCATGCAGTTTTTATCACAATTGCTCTGTAGTAAAGCTTTAGGTAAGGCATGGTGATTCCACCAGAGGTTCTTTTATCCTTGAGAAGAGTTTTTGCTATCCTAGGTTTTTTGTTATTCCAGATGAATTTGCAGATTGCTCTTTCTAATTCGTTAAAGAATTGAGTTGGAATTTTGATGGGGATTGCATTGAATCTGTAGATTGCTTTTGGCAAGATAGCCATTTTTACAATGTTGATCCTGCCAATCCATGAGCATGGAAGATCTTTCCATCTTCTGAGATCTTCTTTAATTTCCTTCTTCAGAGACATGAAGTTTTTATCATACAGATCTTTCACTTTCTTAGTTAGAGTCACCCCAAGATATTTTATATTATTTGTGACTATTGAGAAGGGTGTTGTTTCCCTAATTTCTTTCTCAGCCTGTTTATTTTTTGTGTAGAGAAAGGCCATTGACTTGTTTGAGTTAATTTTATATCCAGCTACTTCACCGAAGCTGTTTATCAGGATTAGGATTTCTCTGGTGGAATTTTTAGGGTCACTTATACATACTATCATATCATCTGCAAAAAGTGATATTTTGACTTTATCTTTTCCAATTTGTATCCCCTTGATATCCTTTTATTTATTTATTTTTAGTTTTTTTAATTAGGTATTTTCCTAGTTTACATTTCCAATGCTATCCCAAAAGTCCCCCATACCCACCCCCCCCCAATCCCCTACCCACCCACTCCCCCTTTTTGGCCCTGGCTTTCCCCTGTACTGGGGCATATAAAGTTTGCAAGTCCAAAGGGCCTCTCTTTCCAGGGATGGCAAACTAGGCCATCTTTTGATACAAATGCAGCTAGAGATAAGAGCTCCGGGCTACTGGTTAGTTCATATTGTTATTCCACCTATAGGGTTGCGGTTCCCTTTAGCTCCTTGGGTACTTTTTCTAGCTCCTCCATTGGGGGCTGTGTGACCCATCCAATAGCTGACTGTGAGCATCCACTTCTGTGTTTGCTAGGACTCCGGCATAGTCTCACAAGAGACAGCTATATCTGGGTCCTTTCAGCAAAATCTTGCTAGTGTATGCAATGGTGTCAGCAGATTTTACCTTTGATGAGTATGAAGTGCCCCTCCTTGTTTTTTTTATTACTTTGGGTTGGAAGTCGATTTTGTTAGATATTAGAATGGTTACTCCAGCTTGTTTCTTCATACCATTTGCTTGGAAAATTGTTTTCCAGCCTTTCTTTCTGAGGTAGTGTCTTTTTCTCTGAGATGAGTTTCCTGTAAGCAGCAAAATGTTGGTTCTTGTTTGTGTAGCCAGTTTGTTAGTCTATGTCTTTTTATTGGGGAGTTGAGTTCATTGATATTAAGAGATATTAAGGAAAAGTAATTGTTGCTTCCTGTTATTTTGTTGTTAAAGTGGGCAATCTGTTCTTGAGGCTGTCTTCTTTTAGGTTTGTTGAGGGATTACCTTCTTGTTTTTTCTAGGGCATGGTTCCTGTCCTTGTATTGGTTTTTTTCTGTTATTATCTTTTGAAGGGCTGGATTCGTGGAGAGATAATGTGTGAATTTGGTTTTGTCGTGGAATACTTTGTTTTCTCCATCTAAGGTAATTGAGAGTTTGGCTGGGTATAGTATCCTTGGCTGGAATTTGTGTTCTCTTAGTTTCTGTATAACATCTGTCCAGGCCCTTCTGGCTTTCATAGTCTCTGGTGAAAAATCTGGTGTAATTCTGATAGGCTTGCCTTTATATGTTACTTGACCTTTTTCCCTTACTGCTTTTAGTATTCTATCTTTATTTACTTCATTTGTTGTTCTGATTATTATATGTCGGGAGGAAGTTCTTTTCTGGTCCAGTCTATTTGGAGTTCTGTAGGCTTCTTGTATGTTCATGGGCATCTCTTTCTTTAGATTTGGGAAGTTTTCTTCTAAAATTTTGTTGAAGATATTTGCTGGCCCTTTAAGTTGAAAATCTTCATTCTCATCAACTCCTATTATCTGTAGGTTTGGTCTTCTCATTGTGTCCTGTATTTCCTGGATGTTTTGAGTTAGGATCCTTTTGCATTTTGTATTTTCTTTGATTGTTGTGCTGATGTTCTCTATGGAATCTTCTGCACCTGAGATTCTCTCTTCCATCTCTTGTATTCTGTTGCTGATGTTCGAATCTATGGTTCCAGATTTCTTTCCTAGGGTTTCTATCTCCAGCGTTGCCTCACTTTGGGTTTTCTTTATTGTGTCTACTTCCCTTTTTAGGTCTAGTATAGTTTTGTTCATTTCCATCACCTGTTTGGATGTGTTTTCCTGTTTTTCTTTAAGGACTTGTAACTCTTTAGCAGTGTTCTCCTGTATTTCTTTAAGTGAGTTATTAAAGTCCTTCTTGATGTCCTCTACCATCAGCATGAGATATGCTTTTAAATCTGGGTCTAGCTTTTCATTTGTGTTGTGGTGCCCAGGACTATGTGGGATGGGAGTGCTGCATTCTGATGATGGTGAATGGTCTTGATTTCTCTTAGTAGGATTTTTATGTTTGCCTTTTGCCATCTGGTAATCTCTGGAGCTAGTTGTTATAGTTGTCTCTGGTTAGAGCTTGTTCCTCAGGTGATTATGTTAGCCTCTATCAGCAGACCAGGGGGACTTGACTTTCCTTAATTTCAGTGGTCAGAGTACTCTCTTTGCAGGAAACTCTCCTCTTGCAGGAAAGGTGCCCAGATATCTGGTGTTCGAACCTGCCTCCTGGCAGAAGTTGTGTTCCACTCACAAGATGTCTTAAGATCCCATGGAGGGTTCTGTGAGGACCTTGGTGGTGTCCGGAGACTCCCTGGACCAGGAACTCAGGTGCTGCAGTGGACGGGAAGGGACTTGTGCCCCTAATCACGCCGGGTTATCTGCTTCCTTAATTAATGCAGTCTCAGGTCCCGCGATTGGATTGGAGCAGATGCTGTGTTCCACTCACCAGAGGTGTAGGATCCAGAGGTCTTAGGATCCCATGGGGGATCCTGTGTGTGTCCTTGCGGGTGTCCAGAGACTCCCGGGCCAGGAACTCTGGTGTTCAGCAACAGTCTTCTTAATGGTAATAACATAAACATGAAACAGGAGATGAGAGAGAGAGAGAGAGAGAGAGAGAGAGAGAGAGAGAGAGAGAGAGAGAGAGAAGAAGAAGAAGAAGAAGAAGAAGAAGAAGAAGAAGAAGAAGAAGAAGAAGAAGAAGAAGAAGTCAGAGAGAATGACAGAGGCACTAGACAGAAAGAGAGAAGCAGATAGACAGAAAATTCTCCTAAGGTGTGCAGCTTTTCGTAATCAGTAAGCATGCAGTAAGTAGTAGTGGGCTATGTTATTGTCATGTATTGTTACTGAAATGCTTGGCTGACTCCATAACAGGCTTCAAATCAGCAATTCAGAAGATTAGGCCTAAATATCTCTTTCTAAGAACAGGGTAAGTCCAAGCAAGTCCAGGCTTTAGAACCTGGTTTGAGGCAAGGACAATGGGTCAGCAGCTGTTTCCAGACTTCTCCAGCAATAGTTTCCAGCCCCCACAGGCCCCAGCAATAGTTCTGTAGTGTCCCTAGAGATAGATCCAAGATTAAGATAGAGGTCACCTACTCCTCCCCAGAATTCCCCTAATGTGCTTTAAATTGTATCTTTGAGATCACTTGAGGGTATTTCCATTTTTGTAGATGGTAGACTCCAGCATTATGGAATAAGGCAGAATAAAACACTCTTTGCATATACATACTATTTGAGTCTGAGGTATCATTCTTCAGTGAATCATGGACCCTTAAATTACTACCAATCCTTTTCTCCTATCCCTTCCATAATTATCTGGCCCTTTCTCTGAAATCGTTCCTAAAAATGTAATCCTGCAGCCAGAAATCTCTATAGACACAATTCCCATCTAACATCATCTGTTGTTCATCTCAGAAACCAAACCACAGCTTTTGACAACTTTTCATCTGAAGAGATTTTATTGACCTTTGCAGATTAAATTTCCTCTCCGTGATGTATTACAGATGCTCTGAATGAGCTATTCCCCCATGCCTTTCTAAGTAAGGGACAAAGAGATGAGAAGCATTCTTTTTTCTATGCAGGATACATTTGGGGAGGGGCAGGAATGAGATACGGGGGATGAGGCAATTCTTTTGAAATTCATACAAAATGATTTCTCTATAACCTGTGTGAATGCATGGTATAAAACAGTCACCAAGGGGGCAGCATCTATCAACACTTTTTTCTTGGACTGAGAACAATAACAGTTGTTCCCTTTATGAACTGATCTCTGGCTGTTAATCAGATGTGACTGAAGAACAGTTTTTGGTGATTGGTCAGAAATCTCATTTTTAATGAGATTTAAAATTCTGGGAAGTTCTGAGGTGGATAATGAGAAAGAATCACTGACATTTTTCTTACAATGCTATACAACACTATGTTTCTTCTAGCCTTGCCTGCCCTAGGACCACAAAGAGGGCCTTGTTCTTGCTAAGCAAGCACTCTACCACTGAGCTGAATCTGCAACCCATCATGGTGTCCTCTGAAGTCCAGAAGAAACAGCAGAAAACAGGTACTTAACCCAACCATATTTGCTATGGGAATGTTGGCAAACCTTTCAACCAATTCTTGCTTTATGTTCATAGTATTTGAGACTGGAGAGCTTTGGTGGATATAAGTCAGACATATACTTTCAAACTATATTTGCATTTATTCTTACCAAGTGTCACACATGTATCCAATGTATTTTGATCATAAGAATCCCACCTTTGATTCCTCCATACGTCAAGTCCTCATTCCTTAGAACAAGTCCAATTAGTGCTGCCTACATGTGCATATATGAGGCACCGTATTTGAACCCCACTTTTGTAATAATTCAAACAGCTATTTATAAGAAGGGAAATACTTTCATTGATGTTTGATACCTATTCACTCTAGTGAAGTGTTCAATTATGTCAAACCATGAGCTTTTCATTACTCTCAATCATAACAATGTAGAACATAATCATAGCAAATAAATATACATAGATTGAGCCTCTGAGTAAGTCATGGCAAATGTTCTCCATGTAGCTCCATCAGCTAATCCTCAGAAAGCGGTAAAACAAAAGTAGATTAGACAAGCCATATCATTAAACCTGTTTTTACAAATGAATGAAGTGAAACTGAAAGAAGTAAGCATATTAACTCAAAGAAAACAGCGAGTGCATTGTGGTTCTGGAACTAAGGGCTGGATCTGCCTGGTTAGGTGAAATTAGACTCATGCCTTTGACAGAAGAATAAGAGAAACAAATGTGTTTGAGAATTTGAAATCAGCTGCTGTGTCTATGTAGCAGGACAGTGCAGACAGTTTGTTCCTAGGCCTCTTCCCTTCATATTCCCTGACTGTCATCACAGTGCCAGACACTTGATTCCACAAAACATATAAGTCACAGCTCATATTGTTGCTCCTGACAAAGCAATCTGTGGTTATTCTTTAAACAATCCTTGCAAATGAGAACAAGAACATTTAATTACCATTGAAACTGACACAACAATTACTAGAATCACTGCCTTGTTACTTTCTTGCTCTCTGTAAGTAATCAGCTGTGTATGGTCTGCAAAGAGAGCTCAGACAAAAATCCACAAGATAAAGGGTGGGGTTGCAACTTGGGATGATTCAATACTGAAACTCATGCAGAAACTTAATCCTGTCAAAGAAAGATATGCAAAATGGCTTATTTTATGCATGCATTGTGTGTGCCTATGTGTTTGCGTATGTGTGTGTGTGTATGATTGATGTGATATGACACAATAAACCTTAAGTGTAACAAATGTAGTACTAGTATGTTCAGTTGGACTATCTAATGCTAATGTCCAGATACATACAGGGAGATTAATCTCTGGTCTCCGTGACAAGAGGATTTGTGTAGTATGAATATACTTCCATTTGCAAACAGTGGCACCATAATACATTGTGTTATTCTCAAATGGCTATTAATAATACATTTGCTTTTAAAATTTCAATTCATTTATTCTTCTCCAAAGAGCCATAAATTGGATAAATACTTTTAAAACAGACTCCAAGGAAGATTCTAATATTTCATTATGTTGGTTAATCTTGTAACATATTTTAAAGTCACTTGGTCCTGTAAAACCTGAAAGCCTCCTCGTTTAGGGTTTTGTCAAACGTTCCCTAATCTTCTCTGCACATATATTCTGTTCTTATCATAAATGGTCACTGCCGTCCTTTATTTGAATTAAAGCCTGGTCCATCCTTGTCTCTGTCTCTTTGTCTATGTCTCTGTCTCTATCTCTATTTTTCTACCTCTATCTCTATAATAGCTCACTATCTTTCTCTATCTCACTATCTCTATTTCTATTATCTCTGTGTCTATTTCTCTGTCTATGTCTCTGTCTCTATCTCTATTTTTCTACCTCTATCTCTATAATAGCTCACTATCTTTCTCTATCTCACTATCTCTATTTCTATTATCTCTGTGTCTATTCCTCTCTCTATTATCTCTATCTCCATCTCTATCACTGTCTCTAATATCTCTAATATTCCCTTGTCTATTTCCTCTACCTATGCTGACTGGCAGATGAGCTCACTGTCCTCTTTTGTTTGCAGATATTTCCTAAGTGCCTAGGTCAGTGCCTGGGACACAGAGCACTCCTACTAAGCATGTGTCAAGTGAGTGTATTAATTCTAAAGTTTGCTTATTTTAAAATCTTGTGCTACTTCATGAACTTTGTGCTTTCACCTGTGGTTTCCTCTTCTATTGTGTAAGCATATTTGCATGCACATGGATCTATCTATCTATCTATCTATCTATCTATCTATCTATCTATATGATGTGTGTGTGTTTGTTTATTCATATTTGTGGAAGCCAGAAGACAACCCCTGATACTGTTGCCCTGATACTGTTAAGTCCCACCCACCTTTTCATGAGGTTTTGGGTCTTTTATTGTCTTGGAACTCACGAAGATTAGGCTGGTCTTGTAGTAAACCTCAGGGATGTGGCTGTCTCTGCTACCCCAGTTCTGGAATAACAAATAAGTGGCATGGTGGCTAGCTTTTGCTATGTGGCATCTCAGGATTGAACTTGGGTCCTCCTGTTTGCAAGACAAGCACTCTGCCTGTTGAGCTATTGCTCATCTTTTGTCAGACCATAAACCTTAAGGACTATGTTTTCTTACTATAATAAGCCACTGGTGTCTTGAATGCCTCTGAGACTGAACTATTGTTACTGCCTATGAGACACCAAAAGTTTGTAGGCATCTGTTTTCTTTGACAAAATTTTTGTTTGTTTGTTCATTTGTTTGTTTAATATACTAATTTTGAGAAACTTACAGCAAGGCTTACCTGACCTGACTCATATGAGGAGTCTATGCAGACTCATGTACATGCCTTGGCTATAGTCTTACCTCATCCTGAAGAAGCATCTTTTATCCATTGTCTTTTAAACATGTACTGGTTTAGAACAGGGGTTGAGAGCACAGCCATACAGTAACAAGGAGTACATATGAATGAAGTTACATTTCTAGTTATGGGGGATGAAACCAGAAAGATAATGGGGTCAAAGTGAATCTCTATTATGTAGCAAGTTTGAGGCCAACCTAGGCTACAACAGGAGACCTTGTCTCCAATAGCAAACCAGACCAAAATAAGCGAAAACAATGGTTTATGTTTCTAATGCTAACTGTGAAGCAAGCTTATATTGGGAGGGGGCATTTACATTCTCATAGTCTGAAACAGAGATGCAAGACCAGAATTCTACAACACAGAGACATCATCCAGATTCTCTTATGTGTTCAGTTGGACCATTATTCAGAGGCTGTAGAATTAGTCTTGTTTTTTTGTGTAAGTGACACACCCACTGTATCGAACATCTCTCTCTATATGTTCTTTGTCAATGCAAAAACACTACTCTCACCTCAAAATAAATATATGTAGTTAATTCTGGAATCACACAGGAGTGGCCACACAAAAGGAACAATGATTTAGTTTTCTCAGACACAATGTTCCAATAGAAAAATTTCAGAACATTTTATTTGTTTTTTGTTGTTGCTGTTGTTGTTGTTGTTGTTGTTTTGGTTTGGTTTTGGTTTTTCAAGGCATTTTATAACTAGAGAAGGAATTTAAGATCAAGGCACTTTCCAACCACAGTGGTTGTCTTAGTCAGGGTTTCTATTCCTGCACAAACATCATGACCAAGAAGCAAGTTGGGGAGGAAAGGGTTTATTCGGCTTACACTTCCATGCTGCTGTTCATCACCAAAGGAAGTCAGGACTGGAACTCAAACAGGTCAGAAAGCAGGAGCTGATGCAGAAGCCATGGAGGGATGTTCTTTACTGGCTTACCTCCCCTGGCTTGCTCAGCCTACTCTCTTATAGAACCCAAGACTACCAGCCCAGGGATGGTCCCACCCACAAGGGGCCTTTCCCCCTTGATCACTAATTGAGAAAATGCCTTACAGTTGGATCTCATGGAGGCATTTCCTCAACTGAAGCTCCTTTCTCTGTGATAACTCCAGCTGTGTCAAGTTGACACACAAAACCAGCCAGTACAATTGACCCCTTGTCAACTTGACACACAAACACATCACTAGTAAGCCCCAACCCTTACATTCTTATTCATCCCCAAGATCTAAATAACTTTAAAAGTCCCACAGTCTTTACATATTCTTAAAATTTCAATCTCTTTAAAATATCCATCTCTTTTAAAATCCAAAGTCTTTTTACAATTAAAAGTCTCTTAACTGTGGGCTCCACTAAAACAGTTTCTTCCTTCAAGAGAGAAAATATCAGGGCACAGTCACAATCAAAGCAAAAATCAATCTCCAACCGTCCAATGTCTGGGATCCAACTCACGATCTTCTGGGCTCCTCCAAGGGCTTGGGTCACTTCTCCAGCCATGCCCTTTGTAGCACACACGTCGTCCTCTGGGCTCCAGATGCCTGTACTCCACTGCTGCTGCTGCTCTTGGTGGTCATCTCGTGGTACTGGCATCTCCAAAACACTGCATGACCCCTTCAGTCCTGGGCCTTCAATTACAACTGGGGCTGCACCTTCACCAATGGCCTTCCATGGCCTCTCACAGTGCCGAGCCTGAGCTGCTGTGTGACCCCTTCATGCCTTCAAAACCAGTACCACCTGGGTGACCCTTACACATTACCAAGTCCCACTGCAGAAGGAGTACAACCTTGACTATCTCTGGAACACAGCCTCTTTGTGCTTTCAGAAAACACTTCCCAGAAGATGTCACCTCAACGATGCTGGTCTCTTCTTAATCACCGCTAATTTCTTAGCTCCAGCTAACCAGCATCAATAGTCCCAGTAATGCAAAGTTTTTGCTTTAGTAGTTCTGGTATCTTGTTAATCACAGCTGATTCTTCAGCCCCAGCTAACCAGAACTACAAAATCTTCACAATAAAAACAGCAATGGCCCTGAAGAGAGTCTTTAATTTTCCCCCTGAAATTTCACAAACCAGGCCTCCATCTTCTGCACTGTTATCAGCATTATCTTCCAAGCTCCTACACAACATCTGACAGAGCTCTTAACAACGAATGGATCTTCAAGCCCAAAGTTCCAAAGTCCTTCCACAGTCCTCCCCAAAACATGGTCAGGTTGTCACAGGAATACCCCACTCTGCTGGTACCAATTTGTCTTAGTCAGGGTTTCTATTCCTGCACAAACATCATGACCAAGAAGCAAGTTGGGGAGGAAAGGGTTTATTCGGCTTACACTTCCATGCTGCTGTTCATCACCAAAGGAAGTCAGGACTGGAACTCAAACAGGTCAGAAAGCAGGAGCTGATGCAGAAGCCATGGAGGGATGTTCTTTACTGGCTTACCTCCCCTGGCTTGCTCAGCCTACTCTCTTATAGAACCCAAGACTACCAGCCCAGGGATGGTCCCACCCACAAGGGGCCTTTCCCCCTTGATCACTAATTGAGAAAATGCCTTACAGTTGGATCTCATGGAGGCATTTCCTCAACTGAAGCTCCTTTCTCTGTGATAACTCCAGCTGTGTCAAGTTGACACACAAAACCAGCCAGTACAGTGGTGGACATATGAGGCAGATGGGTGACAACATTTCAGATGCTAAATGCTGACATTCTTAACATGTTGCATGTTTCAGTATATATTAATTAAGTTAATATGTACTGAATGGTTTTAGTGACAGGCACAGAAATGCTTAGTCAGAAACAGATGGAAATAAACAGTAGTAAAGGCTGCTAAACATACCCCAAGGTAATTTAGCTTGAATTTGCAACATATCATTTTTCTACAATCATGAATCAGGCATTAGAATTTACAGAATGTTTATCATGAGTGTAGTGTTTCTCTGAGAAGCTTACCTTGAAGGTATCTCTGCTTATAAAAAATGAAATAGTAATATCTAATATCTAATCCTCAAAAATGGTAGAATTATACTCACTGTTGGTATGTGCTGTGTGCAAGGTGTCATTTGTTTGATGCAAGCAGAGATCAATGAGTGATCAGTGGTAAATGAGTGGTTAGGATGAATCTGCTTCACAAACTCCATCAGTACCGTCTGCATCATCAACCAAGTCACAGCCTTTTTCATCCTTCTAAAATCA
The DNA here is from genome assembly GCF_978045245.1 of Mus caroli. NCBI lineage: Eukaryota > Metazoa > Chordata > Mammalia > Rodentia > Muridae > Mus > Mus caroli. The sequence goes on along the minus strand of NW_028227259.1, from coordinate 65,835,325 downwards.
GCTTGTACTGGCAAACCCTCTAGCTTCCATTTTCCTGAGATTTTAGAGTCTCAGGTTTTGAGTGGTAGAAATTCTAGAGATTCTCTTGCTAATATTGGTCATTCTTTTTATTTAGTGAAAGTTCTAAAATTTTGTTAGTGAATTAAGAAAATACTCCATTATTGATACTTATTACTATTTTGATAAATTAGCTGCTTGGTCACATGTAGGTTTAGTTATTTCTTTAAATTGACTGCAAATGATCTGACAGTAAATGATCTTCTTAGTCATTAATGTCCAAAGATGGCTTATTTGCAATGAACATTCATGATTTGAACAATTTTGTTGTTGAATTATGGATTAACTGGCATCTAACCTTTCATTACATAAAATAAAACACAAGTAGTAATTATGTATCTATGGAATAATATGCATAGTCAAGTCAACACCATGGAATCTTTCCTTAATTATGACAATATCCAGAATACAGGGTCAGCTTAATAAATGGAAACTTTTAAGAACATCTATAGTTTTTGGTTGCTTGTAAGAGTCTTCTTCTACATACCAATATAGGTTTCATAGGATTTAACTGTCTTTTTGCTTTGAATTTCATTACTATACGCTGGAGTTTCTTATTAATTAGTTTTCAAGCAATTAGTTCCATCATAAGTGGAAGGTATTGACCAAATTAGTTAAAGGCCATTTCCAGAATTAGACTATGGTAATTAATTTCTTGGTTCCTGTGTTAATAAGTTAACCTATATTGTTTGACAGACATTGATTAGACTATGCATTAGCCATGCAAATTAATGTAGGCCCATCAACCTTCCTATTGGAGAAAGGACAGTTAACCTTTCTTTCTTTGTTTCTTCTTTGTTACTTTCTCTCTCTCTCTCTCTCTCTCTCTCTCTCTCTCTCTCTCTCTCTCTCTCTCTCTCTCTCTCTTTCTCTCGGGAAATCAAAACCAAGGGTGTTGTGAGGAAGGCATCATTTTATTTCTACCAAAGACATATTGTTGCTAACCACTGCTGAAGTGCCCCTCAAGTCACCATACAATTAGTGCAGCTATTGGACTGCCTTCATTTACCAAACATAGTCAAGTTTCTGTTTTAATTGCATGATATTTAACATTCAATATGGAGAATCATTAAATATTGAGAAAATGGTATACACTGCTATAAAATAGTTCTAACTATTAGAATGTAATTATGAGGTATCCAAATTATAGTTTTATAATATATAAGGTATGAATTCACTTTAGAATTATATCTTGTAACATAGCACACATATGCAACCCTGATTGTTTTTGCCTCCTTCTGTGTCTGTGACAATTCAAGGTCTGTTCAATTGTTTCAGAGTGATCCACAATTGAGGGCTTCAATCAGTACCTTTCTGTGCATGAAAGGTTTTCAACAGATGGTACAATACAGAGATTAGTGCATCAGACCCCAACTCCTAGCCCATCCACACATTCAGTACATGAAAGCAATTTCATGCTTTAATCTTCAGTCTCTTTAGTAGCAAAATCATAAAATTAAACATCAACATTAAAAATGATAAAACAAATAATTTCAACGGCTTAGGGTGTAGTTCCATAATAGAGTACTTGCCTATTACACACGTGGCTCTAGGTTCTCTTTATGTTTTTATAGGTAACTTGGAACAAATTTCCATACTTACAATTATTGGCAAATTACAAATAATTACACATGTACTTGATATACCCATTTTTATGTTTGACTTCTATAGATATACCTGTAATTTTATACATATTTGTAAGTCTATTACATGAGAAAACACATCTATGCATATATGTATAAGCATAGATGTAAATAACTATTCTTGTATGTGTATATATGTGTTTATATGTACATATGTAAACTATGTGTGCCATCTAACAGAATTCTAAAATGTTACAAAGCCAATGAGTATCATATTTTAATTTCTGTTTTATTTCCCTTTTTATTTTGAGTTTGTCAGTGCTTCAGATGGCACATAGGGTCTTCTTTTTTATTAGTTATTTAATTTGTTTACATTTCAAATGTCTCACTTCACAGTTTCCTCTCTGCAAGTCCCCTACTCTATTCCCCCTCCCCATGCCTCTGTGAGGGCACTCCCCCACCCACACATCCACCCCTACCTTACCACCCTAGTGATCCGCTATGCTGCGGCATTGAGCCTTCACAGGACCAGTGACCTCCCCTCCCATTGATGACAGACAAGGCCATCCTCTGCTACATCTGCAGCTGGAGTCATGGGGTTCCTACATGTGTAATCTTTGGTCCTTGGTTTAGTCCCTGGGAGCCCTAGAGGATCTGGTTAGTTATTGTTAGTTATTGTTTTTCCTATGGGGTTGCAATCCCCTTCAGCTTCTTCAGTCCTTCTCCTTAACTCTTAGGGTCCTGGTGCTCAGTCTGAAGGTTTGCTGCAAGTACCTGCATGTCTATTGGAGAGGCTCTGGTAGATCCTCTCTGGGGACCACTATACCAGGCTACTGTGAGCAAGGCTTTTGGCATCAGCAATAGTGTTTGGGTTTGGTGTTTGCAGATAGGAAGGATCCCTAGATAAGGGTGTCTCTGGATGGCCTTTCCTTCAGTCTTTGCTCCACTTTTAGTCTCTGTATCTTTTTTAGACAGGAACAACTCTGGATTAAAATTTTTGAAATAGGTGGCCCCATCCCTCAACCAGGGGCTGTGCCGATCCACTGGATATGGTCTCTCCCCTTTGTTGGGTATTTTGGATAATGTCATCTCCATTGGATCCTGGGAAAGTCTTGCTTCCCTACCGCCAGTCCTCATCCCCCACAGCTGTTCAATTTCCTTATCCTCTGTACTTCTCCCCTGTCTCCTCCCACATCTGATCCTGCCCCCCTTTTGTCCTCCACCTCTTCTCTACCTCCCTGATCCCTCCCTCCGTCTACCTCCTGGAATTATTTTGTTCACCCTCCTGAGTAGGACTGAAGCATCCACCCTTTGGTCTTCTTTCTTCCTGAGCTTCATAGGCAATCATTGTATACCATTGAACTAAAAACCCCAGCCCTAAAACTAACATCATCAATATGAATTTCAGCATCTCTTCAAGAATTCATTGAACCTCAGTTTTTGATATCTGGAAACTGTCTGTTTATATGATTGTTTTTCTTGTTTACATATTCTATAATTACATTTTTGGTGATTATATATGATTAAAATCCATTTTAATTTTTTTTTTTTTTGAGACAGGGTTTCTCTGTGTAGCCCTGGCTGTCCTGGAACTTACTTTGTAGACCAGACTGGCCTCGAACTCAAAAACCCGCCTGCCTCTGCCTCCTGAGTGCTGGGATTAAAGGCATGTGCCACCACCATCCGGCTAAAATTCATTTTAAAGCTTGTGATACTAGTTTAAAATTAGTTGCTTTTTAATAAAAATAAAACACTTCTTTTCATATTGTGTTTGAGACAGGGTTTCACACCATAGCCCAGGCTTGATTAGATTTCCCCAATTATCCTAGGCTAGATTTTGAGCCTGTGACACCAAAAAGATTTTAATGCTAATAGATATATTAATCACTTGTTTTATTGAATATGAATTTAATCTCTAATCCTAAATCATATACACTCATGTGTACTTCAAGACTGTTTAAAATTTGCTTTTTCTGTTTATGTCTTCCATTTTTCTGGATTCATTTTTTTCTTGTGTGGGGCAAAACTTTCATTTGATTTTACCATTTGATTTGCTGTAATTATTATCATATTATTTATTTATTCTTCTTTCATACATTATATCTTGACCAAAATTTCCCCTTTCTCTACTTCTCCCAGCCCCTGACCTCCCTTCTCTTCCTGATCCACTCCTTCTCCACTTCCCTTCAGAAAAAGCAGACCTCCCAAGGATATCAACTGAACATGGTACAACATGGTATTACAAGATGAGGCAAAAACCCTCAAATCACAGCTGGATGAGGCAACCCAGTAGAAAAAAGAGTTCCAAACACAGACAAAAGTGTAAGAGACTTCCATCTCCCACACCTACTGTTTGGAGTCCCACAAGAACAACAAGCTATACAACTATAATCTATAAGCAGAGGACCTAGCTTACACCCATGTAGGCTCCATAGTTGCCTCTTCAGTTTCTGTGAGATTCTATGAGCCCTGTTTAGTTGATTTTGTGGATCATCTTATCATCGAATAATGTACATCTCTCAACTATCAGCTTCTATATAATGGACTTATTATTTTTTACTTTTATTGTATTATTAATTTATTTATCTACTTTGGACAGGGTGTATCATAAATCCCAGACTAACCTCCACCTTGCTAGTCTGTCAAGGATCTTTCAACTCCTTATCCTTCTGACTCTACTTCCAAAGTACTAGGATTGCAGTCATGTGTTACCCTGTCTAGCTAATATCCAGTTTAATTTGACATTTTATTCAACTCTTTCCTATAGCAAAATATCATGTTTATTTAATGATTGTAGATTTATAGTGTATCCTATTATGTCAGGGAACAGATCAAAAATTCTACAAAAATCATTGTCACCTAAACAACATTATTTCACTAAAGTTCATCTTCATGTTGATCTGTAAGAAATTTGCCCAATAGGGTACACTAATACCCAGGAATACATCATAACAGCCTATAGACAGAATCACTCCATGTCAGAAAAATGAGGCCCAATCAGATCATGTCAGAAAAATGAGAACTACAGCAATGACAAATATGAGAAGGCACATCAGGAGCAAGAAGCAATCTGGAACAAAGACTCCTGGGTCTGTACCTTTCCAGAATTCACTCATTGCAGCTATACAAAATGAACAGTTTCCGTAAGCTCACTTGTCCACTGCAGCTCCTCCTGCATGGCATCTTCCAAACTAGTGCTCTTTTCTTCTTTTTTTTTTGTCATTAATTTATTTGTTTATTCATTTTACATTCTGATCTCAGCACCCTTCTCCTTCTGGTGCCCCTTCATATAACTCATCTTCCACCCCTCCCTTTCTTCTCTAATAAGAGTAAGGCTACCAGGGCACCAACCTACCCTGGCACATTGAGTCTTTGCAGGAGTAGACACAATCTTTCCCACTGAAGCCAGAAAAAGCAGTCAGTTAGGGGAACAAGACTCACAAGCAGACCACAGACTCAGTGATAGTTCCAGCAACAGCTGTTTGGGGACCCACATGAAGACCAAGCTGCACATATGCTACATATGTGCAGGGAGCCCATGTCTAACCCATGTATGCTCTTTCTTTGATGATTCAGTCTCTGGAAGTCCCTAATGGTCTAGGATAGTTGACTCTGTTGATCTTCTTGTGGAATCACTATCCCCTTTGGGAACTTTAATCCCTCTTCCCACCCACTTTTCCACAAGACTCTGAACTCAGTCTAATGTTTGGCTGTGGTTCTCTGCTTCTGTTTCCATTTGCTTCTGGGTGAAGACTCCCAGCGGACAGATATACTATGCTCCTGTCTGCCAGTGAGCTTTCTTATTCCATTGAGAAGATAGAATGAATTGGAAGAAAGCTCTATGAGCTCCCAGAAGCACATTTATCTGCCTCTGTTTACACATTGTAATCTTTCCTGTTATCTATAGATTGATTTTACTATCTTCTATTTCTCAACTTTAAACTCTATTTATTATATATATTATATATTTATATTATATGTACATCTAATTTATATACAATTTTCAACTGCCCTGTTGAAAATTACAGATGTTAATTTACAGTTTTCTCTCTTCTGAATTAGTATTTTTTTCTCTCCATAAATCTCAGAAGCAAACTAACCCCAGAGACACATTCATTATTCAAGTGATAAACCAAAGCCTGACCAGATCATGTCAATAATCCAGAATGAGATGCAAAATGATATGTATTAATCAATGAAGTTGGACAGGAAGATAAAATAGGAGTCTTAGAAAATATCCACAGAATCAAGTGGTCGTTAAGGATTATGTTACACAACGCCACTATGCATATCTTAAGCAATTTATACCTAACTCTTGGAACAGACGAGAAGACAAATAAAGCTCAAAAGGATCCCGAGTAGTTTATGTGGTTCTAGTTCTTTTTCATTGTCAGAAAATACTATCTAGCATAATAGTAACAAATACAGGTAGATTGTTATTTAAGCATCACAGCTTCTAGACTTTAATTTTCGATGCTACAAACACTATAAATATTATTTTCAAAATGTATTGTAATATGTACTGTAGGATTTGGGAACTGGACTTTAGAAGCTCTCATATATTCATCATAGCATGAAAATGACCCATCAAACCATGAATAGAAAACGATTATTTAAAGGGTGGTTAAAGTACGAGTTAACAAGTTTAACAAGTACGAGTTATCTGGTACATTAACATTTGAGAAGATGCTCTAGCTAGCTGAAGAAGCAATGGGGCACAGCAAGTCATTGGAAAGCCAGAATTTCATCTCAGTGGAACTTAAGATGCAAATCTAGTTGGATTCTTTTGTTGCCCATCTTGATAGAAACTAAAAGGATCCCCCAAGAGGGAAATTGTCAACTAACTGGAGGAAGCTGCATATTTCAAACTCATAAGTGTTTTGTGCTTATTTTTTTTTCTTTTCCATTTTCTTCTTTGCTTGATGTAGCCTTGAATAGAATACAAAGATGTTGTTTACCTCTGTAACATCCCTAGGTGTTCAAGAACAGCAATTATGTCTCTCCATTCTCCAGGGTACAGGCCAACCATAATCAAGCCTAATTGTATACTTTCCTTTCCCAACCGAGTAGTTCTTACTGCTTGATGTGCCATCAGTTTTAAGATTCTTCTAAACTTAGCAAACGAATTTGACCATCACTTGGCATTGATGAGGTCCTTTATTTCGAGGTTCTGGAAGCATGATTACTGAATCGAGTAAGGTATTATGCTACTTGCTTCTAAAATGAGACAGGAAATAAGTGGAAAGTACAAATAAGTCAAAAATATACTCTCTTGGGCAAATCATTGTGCTGCCTGTTAATGAGTTTGAGAGCATCATCTGACATTGAGGTTCTTTATGCATCATTTAGTTGTTTCATGTTTAATTGCATTACAACAAAGCCGACATCTGTGGCAATGGAGATATAAGGGATGTTTTGTAAACTCTGAGAAGTAGTATAGAGTTTCATAGCAGATTTCCCTACGGGGAAAAATTCCATGAGCCACACTATTCTGATTACATTGAAAATAGGGACATAATAAAACCAAATCCAGTGAATTAGCAAAGGACAGAATTAAGAGCTAACAATAGGTGATAATTGACACCATTTTATTACCTTGGTTTCATTGAAAGGAAATATTTGTATTTTGTCCTTAGTTTGACAATATGTATCAGGCATGTGAATAATACCTTATCACAAAAGTTTCAACTAGAAAGTGATCCATTCAATGTTTTTTCATGGAATTAGAATAGTTTAATTCATTCCTCATGAAATAATGACTTCAGGTTTACATGACCCACATCTGGCAATTCTAAAACTAGTATGAATTTTAACTATTTCAGCACACTTTTAATTAAAATGTATAGAGAAAAAAATCTGGTTGAAAGACAATGCATATGTTAAAAATAGAAAAGTAAACATAAGTTATCTTAGATACTGGCATAGAATAGGTAAAGAGCACTGTTGGGCAATAATACTATATTATCTTAAGTTGTCCTGCAGGTCAAGTTTTCATCACTCATTACAAGAATAAGAGGTATTATTATAATTGTGTTCAAATAACTGTGAGGGTCTTAAGAGTAAAGAAGTGATTAGTTGATTCCTCTCATTCCACGTTAATATTTATTTGTCTCTAGAGTATATGCTCATATGCAAACACCCTTCCATTGGTGATTTCTATAATTCACTATTGTGTTTTCAAAACTCATGTTTCTATAAAAATCTGTAAGTAAAATTATTTTGAAATACCTTACGTAGAGGCAAAGATACAACCAATTGTTTTCATTAGAGAAATCTAGGATACCTAGAAAGTTTTACAACCTCCCATTCCTTGAAATAAACAAATACTTCGTCAACCTGTACAACTGTTCAGCCATTGTATAAGGAGGAACAAAAGACAAAAATTGGCTTCTTTGGGGAAGCTTACAGTCTAAGTCATAAAACAAGTGTGGAATAAAATTAAGAACATGCTGAATATTCAATTCTGTTGAATATAAAATAAACAATGGATACAGCCAGGACAATTTCAGACTCTTCTGAAGTTGTGATATTTGACTCTTGATAAGAGGGCAGAGGTTAACTAGGTAAAGGGAAGTCAAAGTAAGAATAGGGACTGAAACAGAAAGAAGCACAAGGTATAGCTCTGAATCAAGGAAGAATAAAATATTCCCAAGAGGCAGAAAAAGTGTAGCCTGGCTGGTGCATATCCAGCAAGGGGTAAGTGGAGAGAAGAAATGGAGAGATGCAATTGTCTCACAAATTGCAATTGTGTTGGAGGGAGCTTACAAAGCAACAAATATTGCAGACTTCTTAGAATTGAACAAAGAGAGATTATGATAGCAGATATTGGCCTCTAGCGGAATACACTCTCTTGCTTTCATGTTCTGGTAAGCTATGCTCTACATCTTCCAACACACTTGTAGTTAAAGTAACCATATCTTGGTGCAGAAAAGCATCCATCCGTACTACTTAGCTATTAAAAAGAATGAATTTATGAAATTTCTAGGCAAATGGATAGACCTGGAGGGCATCATCCTGAGTGAGGTAACCCAATCACAAAAGAACTCACATGATATGTACTCACTGATAAGTGGGTATTAGCCCAGAAACTTAGAATACCCAAGATATAAGATACAATTTGCAAAACACATGAAACTCAAGAACAAAGACCAAAGTGTGGACACTTTGCCCCTTCTTAGAATTGGGAAAAAAACACCCATGGAAGGAATTACAGAGACAAAGTTTGGAGCTGAGAAGAAAGGATGGACCATCTAGAGACTGCCATACCTGGGGATCCATGTCATAACCAGCCTCCAAACGCTGACACCATTGCATACACTAGCAAGATTTTGCTGAAAGGACCCTGATATAGCTGTCTCTTGTGAGGCTATGCCGGGGCCTGGCAAACACAGAAGTGGATGCTCACAGTCAGCTAGGATGGATCACAGGCCCCCCAATGGAGGAGCTAGAGAAAGTACCCAAGGAGCTAAAGGGATCTACAATCCTATAGGTGGAACAACATGATGTACTAACCAGTACCCCTGGAGCTCGTGTCTCTAGCTGCATATGTATCAGAAGATGGTCTAGTCGGCCATCAGTGGAAAGAGAGGCCCATTGGTTTTGCAAACTTTATATGCCTCAGTACCCGGGAACGCCAGGGCCAAGAAGTGGGAGTGAGTGGATAGGGGAGTGGGGGTTGGAGGGTATGGGAGACTTTTGGGATAGCATTGGAAATGTAAATGAAGAAATTACCTAATTAAAACAAAAAGGAAAGCATCCATCTGAATAACCGTCAGAACATCAGATAGTATCATTTGTGCCCTACCTGTCTTTTGCTCTCTCCTGCTTTCTAGCCTGTAGATTCATCTTCTAACATGAGAACTGCTTTATACATGCTTCTGATGGTGATTTTAAAGTGAAAGTGATTCTGGGACACCCAGATAGTGAGCCTTGGTGACTTATTTGTAGACCTAACATTGTACATGACATAGGTTATGTGATCATGTACAGACACCTTCATAGGGTTCTTGATTAGTAGGTGCTATTGAGTCTTCTTTCCATAACGGAATTGTTTAAATCAATACCATTTGAGTGTGAGAAAAGTGAAAAGACAAAACCAAATCTTTTGGTAACCATTGTTGATGGCATTTCTAACTTGGATGCTAGAGTTCACTGTTTAGGCTAAGTATGTTTTGCAGAAAAGCTACCTATTTCTTTGGCAAATGACTACTCACAGGCTGTGCCTTTTTGCCGTATGACCATATCATGTCTATGCTAGAACACAATTTTCTCTAGGAGGTAGTGTACTTCTAAGGAATTCAAACGGCATGTTTTCAGAAAGTCCTTCCTGGCCAAAAACAGCCAATTATTTCAAGTCTCCCCAAGAACCCCATGCAATAATCTCCACAACGTATTTTAAATTTCTCTTATTGAATATCCATTTCTTTCCAATGAGATAACACAAGTACTATTTGTAGTATTATTTGTTTTCTATCTCAAGTGCCTGGAAATTTTTGCTGTTCATTTGTTTACTCAAGTAAATGTCTATTATTTCCTGGCTTACATTCCGTTGCTTAACAAACACTTATGCACTGCTTACTACATTATAGACACTATTTTAAATGCTCTATGTGATGTAATTTAATGAGATTTTACTACTGTGTCCCTATTGTTTACGAGCTATTATACCCCCATTTCACAGGTGAGAAAACAGAGGGATTATGGGATGAGAAAGCTTTTCCAAAGTTCCAGAGCAGGTAAATTATGCAGCTTGTCTCAGAACTTAGTCAAACATGCTTTGTTGGATATACTGTGCCAGAATCGAATTGCAGAGGAGTAAAATTTAGAAATAATCCAGTTTCTTTTCATATAACAGGGCTATGTTGAGATTGTGTCAGGGAATTAACTATTCAAGGACTAGCAAGATGGCTCAGTGCATAAAGGAACTCTCAACAAGTCTGACCACCTGAGTTATAGTCCTACTTAACAGAAGAGAGAACTGACTCCTGCAAGTTATCCCTTGAGCTCTGAATGTGTCCTGTGATCTTTGGTCTATTTAAAATCATAAATGTAAATACACAAATGTAGTAGTTTTTTTTTTTTTTAATTAGATGTGTGGAGAGGGAGTGTGAGAGGGGACTGGAAATTAGAACAGCAGCCTATAGGGGGCATCTCTGGGAGTAGCTGGAGATGAACTAAGTGAAGGTTCCTGGGAGTCTATGAGGTTGAGCCTAGCTGAGACTCCTACAGCTGGGCATAAAGGAGACCCATGTGCCCAAATCCTGTAGCCAGGTGCAACTTTTAGTAGAAGAAAGGGGCCATCTATTCACCTACAAAACCTTCAATCTGAAATTTGTCCTACTTATAAGATGTGTAGGGATCAAGAGAGAGCAGATATTCAGGGAACTCCAGCCAATGAGTAGCCTAACATGAAACACATCCCATGTAAGATAGCCAATCCCTGACACTGTTAATGGTATTTGACTATGCTTGTAGACAGGAGCCTAGCTTAATGATCTCCTGACATGCTTCACTGATGGAAACAGACCCACTGCCAAGCATCAGGCAGAGCTCAGTGAGACTTGGAGAAGAGTGGGGGATAGAATTGGACGAGATTGGGGAGGGGCATCAGCAGCATCACAAGAAGACCCATGGAGTCAAATAACCTGGGCCCACTGGGGCTCTCGGAGACTGAATCACCAACTAAAGAGAATGCAGAGAATGGACCTAGGCCCTCTGTGCGTTTGTAGCAGATGTGTAGCTTGAACTTGGGTAGTACTCAGGTCAAGGGGTGCTGTCTCTGACTCACATTGGATCCCCTTCCCCTAACTAGACTATCTAGTTGGGCCTCAATATGAGAGGATGTGCTTACGCCTACTGTGACTTGATGTCCCAGGGTGGGGATGGTATCCAAGAGGGTTTCACCTTCTCTAAGGAGGAGAGGGTAATGGAGGGAGGGACTGGGAGGAGAGGGGGAGGGGAGGGTATGATCAAGATTTCTTAAATAATTTGCTATGACTCCAAGAACAATTAAGAAATGAGTGGAACCATTAGTCTAGTAAAAAGGAAAGAGGATTTTTTTCTTGACTGAACCTCCAGGGTGAGATCCTAGCCCTAACCCCACACTTTGATTTCAACTTCATAAGCTGTCTTATTGCAGAAAAGTCTAGGGAAATGACTCCAACATCTCTGACTCACAGGAATAGTAAGATAATGTGTACTATTGTAAGCCAGTAAACTCACAGTGATTTGTTGCTGTAACAGTGGAAGACTAATACACAACCTGCTTGGTAATGAGCTTCCTAAAACTAAAATTTTCAAGTTACTAAAAATATGGGACTTTAGGAGCACATGATGAATCAGCAATGATTTTATTTGGGAATGAATAAATTGTATTATGTTTTAGGGAGTAACAACATAACTGAATGAATCAGGGTTGTTCTTAACCTGAACCACACAGAGTAGATGAGTGGTTTATGACTTTGGTCTAAATGCTATGGCAGTGATTAGAAAGTGTGAGTCCATTGCAGCTAACAGAATTTGTAAAGGTGCATAGGATAGGAATAAGTTTGGTGGGGAAGACAAATTACAAGCAGAAGCTGAAGGGACTGAAAATTATTCAGAAATTACAGTGTTTCAAATAAAACTATTTCTCAACAAATACAACCTTATGTCATTGTGACAACTTCAGTTGAAAAAACAAATTATGGAAAAGCTTTTGTTAATGTAGGAACATGTTTTCAAAAAGATAATTCATCTTCTTTCAGCTGAAACAAAGAGCTTCCACTTCAGGATGTGAGTCTATCAAAGCTCAAGTGCACAAACTACCCACAATTAAGTCTACAGAAAGAGACATGACTTTAAAGAAGTTTTGAGCATGAATTTTGTCACATGCAATTGACTAGAAACAGATTCACGGAGAGCTTTGTTTGGTATACAAGTGTTTAAGAGCCGTGTTAGTAAAACTTTGCAAGCTTAAATTGAAAGTACTACATCTACAAAACAGATGAGCATGTACCTGAGATGTCAAAAGACCTGCTTTCCTCACCCTAGAGTGTCTGCTCATTCATACTTTCTTCAGTAGATGTTCAAATGATAAAACACCAAAGACCTCACAGAGGGCAGAACCAAATGTTGTGGATGACAAGCAAGCTGTGGCCTTTCCTGGTGGCATAGTTGGAGCCCATTGGAAGCCACATATTTCAAAGTACAGCAAGCTCACATTTGTCCAGTAGTATTTTAGAATTTTCTGGAACACTGCTGCTATCAGATGAGTAGGATTCCTTTTTTAACCAGCTCTTTGTTAGGAATGTGAGTGAATATGTATAATATAAAAAGGGAATAGAAGCTATTATTCAACTGTTTGCTTATTTTTTTTTTCATAAATACCCTGTATGTATTAAGTTCAAGGAGTGAAAGACTTTGATAGCATGTATGTGTTTAGCCATTTGTTTGGATATGTCTTTATGAAAATCTGTATCTGCTTTTATGCTGAGAAGGATTGAATGTTGGATGCCTAAATGTCATTTTTATCATGTATCTTCATGGATGAGAATAAAAGCACACAAGTAAAAAAAAAACAGTGAAGTAAAAAGCTACGGGACTAGAAATAGCAAGATTCACTTTCGTGTAGCTGATGCAAGGCAGGCAGCTTGTGCTTTCTGTTAAGAATATGTATCAGAAAAGGGAAACCGGGGCTGGTCATAAGGGCCAGTGGGTACAGGGGCTTGGAGTGCAAACTTGATTCATGGAACCTAAATACAAGTAGGAGAGAGTCATCTCCAAAAGTTGCCTTCTGGCTTTGAAACGTGTACCATGTTACATGGGTCCACATGCATACTACATGGGCACATACACATGCTAATGTTTTAAATTTCACAACAACCAAAATCAAATTAAAACAAATCAAGTAACACATATGCAGTAATACCTAAAAGCAAATTTTAGAAAAATTATAGACACACATGTGTGAACCTTTTTCTTTTCTTTTTTGATATTATAATATTACTATAATATAATTTCCATTTCTATTTCCTCTCTCCAAATCCTGCCATATACTCTTCCTTGCTGTCTTTCAAATTCATGCCCTGCTTTTTTTTATGTAGTCTGCTCAGTCTGTGTAATGTTACTTGTATGTATTTTTTCCAAGCAGACCAATTGGAATTGGATAACCAGTTGGTGTTTCATGGGAAAGACTCTTTTACCTCCTCTAAACATTTCTTAGTCACCTCTAATTTTTGTGTGTGTAAGATTGAGGTCTCCCAGGCCTTTGTAATGGTTCCTGTTGGTGTCCTTGTTCAGGCAGTCACATTGGTGAGACTTTACGGGTGTTGTTCTGACATTCGTAGGAAACATAATCTCTTAGCAAGTCCCTGATCCTCTGGCTTTTATACTTTTTCAACTTGCACATTCCATAATGACCCCTGAGCTTTAGTTGTGAAAGCTGTGTTATAGATGTGTTCACTTGGACTGGGCAACACAACTCTGTAGTTCTGTAGTGGTCTACATCTGTTGCAATGAGAAGTTTTTTGTTTTGTTCTCTCTCTCTCTCTCTCTCTCTCTCTCTCTCTCTCTCTCTCTCTCTCTCTCTCTCTCTCTCTCTCTTCCTCCCTCCCTCCCTCCCTCCCTCCTTCCCTCCCTCCCTCTCTTGAGATCTGGATAGTTGGCTAGGTTTTCAGCAAAAGGCATGGTTTCCTTCTTGTTCAGTGGGTCTTAAATCCAGTTTGAGAACTGTTGGTTACTTTCAAGGTATTTGTGTACTAAAATTTTAGGATTATCATGACATGTTGGTCATTATTGCAGTTCACAGACATAGTTGGCAGGACTTTGCTTTCCCCCTTTAGAAGCTTGCATAATACCTAGCATTCAAAATGGGAGTCTTCCAAATCAGTTACAGCTCAGAGGCTCCGAGACCTCTGTATGAAATGCAAGACATCTTTAACAACAGGGACTACTTTATACCTCTGCTGTCTATTTTCTGTTGGGGTATCCAAGGGCAATGGCAAGAACAATAGCCAATAATGTTATTTTTATCCTCCAAGAACCCTTGGGATTTGTAGTCCCTGAGTATTAAACGGATTCTAATCTTCAGTTGTGTTTTTCTGATAGATCATGTCTAAAGTAACACATTAAGAATTTTCTAAAATAAACTATTTACATGAAATTAAAAAAAAAGGAAGAGTTGTGATCAACAGTTCAAATAAGAGAGTCTCCTACCTAGTGTTAGGAATTTTGTTAGATGGTTTAGGGGTCTTGAGTAGACAATGATCATGCCAGATGGAAATTTTTCATATATTCTTATTTTATGTTTATGAGTGTTTACCTACATATATGTGCGTGCCCAATGATCAGAGAGGCCAGGAGAAGGAATTGAATCTCAGGAAACTAGAGTTATCCACAGATGTGTAATGCTATATGGGTTCTGAGAATTAAATCCTCCTTTACAAGGTCAGCAAGTGCTCCTAACTGCTAAGCCATCTCTCCAGCTCTGCTGAAATAATTTAAAATTGGTCTCATCTTTGGAAGAGAAGAAGAATGTGGATGCAGTTTGCTCTGATTTTTGTTGTTAATGTTGTTAGTGCACTTCCTGAACAAAGAAAAAAATATAGCTCTTCTTGTCATGTTGACAGCTTTGGCTATATAAATAGATAGTTATGTAGGCAGATACCAAGGTGTGAACTTCCCCCATGAATTTTAATTGGATACTTGGCTAGGCAGAGTGGGATTTAGCATGTAAATGGTAAGGATGCCCATCAAATAAAGTCCAAATATGTACTTTAATTTAGTGAAATGAGCAGTGCACAGTTAAAAGTGGGACCATAAAGTTTTGTTGTCTAATGCAAACCAGTTCATGGGCCTCAGGAGTACTCCTTCAGGGAATAGTTTGCTGTGCACAGACAAACAGCATCTCTTCAAAGTTCTTCTTCTTCAACTATCCCTGAAGAGGACTGCTTTGGAAAGAAAACAAACTTTCAGCATCCAGGTTTCTGTATTATCATCTCACATTCTCTTATTTGTCTTTCCCTAGAAGCCTTCTGTTTTCTTTCTTTGCACTTGCAAATTATTAATTGCTTCATGGTTATACCCATTTATCATTGACAACATATTAATTCAGTATCTACAATGCTACAGGCTTTGAGGTCACAAGATTAAAAAGTCCCTAGACAGTCACTGCTGACCTGAAGTTTATATAGGAGTAGGCAGTAAATTACTGCAATGGGAATTCATGAAAAGTTTATTAATTGTAACATGTTATAGAAATAAAATGATGATAAGAGGTCCATACAGTCCACTTTGAAAATTGTAAAAAGGCCAAACAAGGCAGAGAAAAGAGATATTCAGTGCAACTGGGAAGCAGATTATTTCAACAAACAAACACACACAACAAACACACACAACAAACACACACAAAACAGCTAGGAAAGTCATGGTCTCTCGAAGGGAGAGCAAAGAGGATGAGCATTGAGATCAAAGGAAAAACTGTGTAATGAGATATGTTCAGAGTAATAGGTAAGGCTTAAATCAAATGAAATCTCATAGAGAACAGAAAGAGAAATCTCAAACCGATGTATTGAGGTTTGGTATAGTGCTATGTATTGTAATGCTCAGTTCTGTATCAGAAGGTCTAGGCCTAGGAGTGAGTTCTCCCTTTTACAAGATTTTGTTGTGCATACCTTGTTCTTTAATTTCAAACTATTGTTTAAATAAAATTGGCTACAGCCAATTATGGGAGGTCTTGAGCTACCTAGTTGGGGTTGAAGAAGTGAGAGGAAGAGAACAAGGAGGAGAGAGAGGAGAAGGCGCCATCAGAGGAGATGGACCATGAGCATATGGCCAGAAAAGAAACCAGAAAGTATTTGGGGTACACTGCTGTGGAGGCAGTCAGACCAGCAGTTAGAAACACAGATTAGGGATTACTGCCCACCCCTCCCCCAAGTAATTGTCAAATCCAAATAAACAAACCATAGTCAGAGTCTCATTTATTTTTAAACTAGCCTGAGATAATCTTAAATTAGTTCTACTACAAGTATGGCTTTTTATTCAGTTGTCATTTTTTAAGTGTTTGGATAATGAAATGGTTGGTCATTTAAGATACCTATGTCCAGTCTCTGAAGAGGAAATTAAAGTTCCAATAACAGAAGCATATAGATCACTTAGAAAGCTTCTGGAATTTTCTAGACAATCATAGTGGTGAGCAGATTAAGTATAGTAGATATTAGGTTATTTTTGGATAGAGATCTTATTGGAGATACTTACAGATTTATTTATCAAAGACAAGAGAGAGAAGAGGAAATATTAAGAATGCTTCATGAGTTTGGTTGAAAGGCAATGAAGCTGAGATCAACAGCTTTGCTGTCAGCATTCAAATATTAAGTATTGGTGCATGCTTATTGGGCATTGTAAGGGGAAGACCAAGGTGGAGATTTGAATATAGTGGATGTTAGTTTACATGTATATTTGATGTTATAAGCTTTTTGTAGTCAATTGAGTGCCATCATCAAATCCCAAGGAACCATACATTAGTTATTTAGATAGAGGGCTGGAGAGATAGATTTTGGGTATGATGGTTTGAAGAAGAATTGTCCCCATAGGACTACATATTTTAATATTTAGTCATCAGCTAGTGGAAGTGCTTGGATGCATTTGGAGGTGTGTTGTTGTGGGAGTATGTCCTTGTTGAAGGTGATGTGTCACTGGAAGTGCGCTTTGAGGTTTCAAAAGACCATGCAGGGCTGAGTTTTTTTTTTTCTCTTTCCATCATCCCTCCCTCTTCATTTCCTCTCCGTGTCCTTTTCCCACCACCCTGTGCCTTTTGCTTTCATATCAGGATGTACAGCACTAAGCTACTGCTCCAGCACCATGCCTGCTTGTTTCCCACCATGATGATCATGGACTCTCTAAAACTGTAAGTAAGCTATCCCCATCAAATGCTTTCCTTTATACCAGGTGCCTTGATCATGCTATCTTCTCACAGCAATTTTTGTAAGTTATTTTCTTATCCCTGTATGTGCAACATGACAAATCAACATTCCCCTTTGAAAAAATAATTGTGCTACTTTTAACATTTTTATGGATATAGGATAAAAAACCTAGAAATGTCACAATAGGACACAAGAGGTGTGTGCTATATACACCTCTAATATTAGTATATTAACAGTGTTATACTATAGCAGTGACTCTAAAAGATAAAGTGAGAGGTTTCAGTCCAGAACTACTCAAGTAGTTTATTCTTTGTGTGTGTGTGTGTTCCTAGATTTTTTTCTAGTACCTTTTCCTAATGGAGGGTTTTTCTTCTTGTCCCCATACAATTTTTTTATTGGAAATACTTTCTTTATTTACATTTCAAATATTATCCTCTTTCTCAGACCCTCCTGAAACCCCTGTCCTATCCCCTCCCCCTGCTTCTGTAATGGCTTTCCCCCACCCACCCCCTCACTCCCACCTCCCCACCCTCAAATTTCCCTACACTGGGGCATTGAGCCTTCACAGGACCAAGGGCCTTTCCTCCCACTGATGCCTAACAAGGCCATCCTCCCCTACATATGTGGCTGAAGCCATGGGTCCCTCCATGTGTACTCTTTGGTTGGTGGTTTAGTCCCTGGGAAAATTGGGAGGGGGAGGAGTCTGGTTGGTTCATATTGTTGTTCTTCCTATGAGGTTGCAAACCCTTTCAGTTCCTTCAGTCCTTTCTGTAACTCCTCCATTGGGGACCTGGTGCTCAGTCCAATGGTTGGCTGCAAACATCTGCTTCTGTATTTGTCAGGCTCTGGCAGAGCTTCTAAGAAGACAGCTATTTCAGGCTCCAGTCAGCAACCTGTGGAAGAGCAGTCAGTGCTCTTAACCACTGATCCATCTCTCCAGCCCTCCCATGCTGTTTTCTTACCACTGAAGAATGAATCTTGAATATTGAGGAAAGAAAAATGATTCAGGGAGGTCTCTAGTTAAGAACCCTTGGGCTCTAATGATGGTAGCTTAGATTTGGGAGAGGGAGAGGACTTTAACTGTAAATTTAGGGTGTGATTATCACACCTGCAGGGTATAGTAGATCTGAACCAAGAACTAAATGATTAGACAAAACACTTACATTTGTTCCTTGCCATTAACTTCCTAGACCAGAGTAGGGTTTGAAACAACACAAACGAATTCTAGTAGAAATGGTCATAAACAGTCAGGAGGAAATCCCTGTGAATTCTGTCATACTGGAGCCCATTCTACTACTCTTTAGTTCTGAAATCTTTCTCTTTTTGGAGTGAGGAAATACACTAAATGAATGCCAACTGCCCACTGGTCTCCTCCTCTTTGACTGTATTTACACTAGTAGCAACTGAAACTAGGTCAAATACAAATACATTATTAGCAAAAAAAGTCTCTCTCTCTCTCTCTCTCTCTCTCTCTCTCTCTCTCTCTCTCCCTCTCCCCCTCCCCCTCTCCCTCTTCCCCCTCCTTCTCCCCCTCCCCTCCCCCTCCTCCTCTCCCTCCCCCTCTCTCTCTTCCTCCCTCTGTCTCCCCCTACCTCCCTCTCTCTCTTTCTCTCTCTTTGTCTCCTGCAGGCATGCTTGCATCTTACACACACACACACACACACACACACACACACACACACACACACACACACAAACAAATGCACTTCAGCTTAAGCAATGAATTAGTATAGAGCTGTATTTAAGCATGGAGCTTTGTGTCTGAAAAGAACAAAGAAGAAACTTAGGGAGATTCACTTCTTTAATAGAGTCTCAGAAATGCCATTGCATTTTGTAAAGGACACTTAAGGCCAGACAAATGTTTTGTGTGAATTTGCTTATATAGTTTAAGCCAGAGCTAGAACATCTCCTTCCAGTAACTATCTCCAGAACAAAGCTGTGCTTAAACAAAGTTGAAATGAAGCTGCCTGATGGTAGATGCAGGAGTAGACAGATAATTTTAAGAAAGAATTACAAAGTACAGATCAAGAAAAGTAAAGCCCATAAAATATGCATTTCTATCATAAAAGTGAGTTAAGAGCTTGCAAAACAACCTTAGAAGTCTACCACTAATGCACACACATGCACATAGACACAAGTACACATGCACTCACAAACCTGACTATAGACATTTTATATAAGTCTGACAAAAATCTCAGCTTAGCCCTGAGGAACATTTAAACATGAAAGCTATGTGATCAAGAAGAACACAGAAGAGTATCTCTGTGTGTATATAGCATTTAATTTCCTTCATTATGGTTCTATAACGTGGGTAAAACTGGTAAAGAATCTTCTTAATGGAGAGAACATCTGCAATTTGCTTAAACTGAGTAGGTATCTGTCTCTATGCTTGGACAACTTGGTTAATTGTAATTAGAAGATCCTTTATTTCAATACCTCCTCTGGTGTTGTAAAATCAAGTTAATTTAGTAACAGAAAAAATATTGGCCTACTTGTTAATGGGCAGTTGGGCTAAATTGTATCTGCGATGGAGCAGTTAATGGAGATATGATTAACACTGGGCAAGAAAACACAATTAGCATCTTCATGCAGCTGAATTTGAAGGTTCTGCACCTACAGCTTCTAAAAGTTCCTGGCATCTCCCTGAGTCATTCATGCTATCTCTTTCTCTCTATTGATATTAATGCCAGACAAAGGAGAACTTATGTGTGTTTCCTTCTCTTAGTAGTATTAGCATATGAATACTGATTGGGAAATGAAAACATGCTGCAGTGGTATTGAATAAACATTTTGCCTGTAAGCAAATATTTCCTCTGTAAAATATGACTGATGAAGGAGTAACTTAGCCCCTGTGACTTCTTCTTCCCACCCACAATGGATTAGAGATGGCCCTTACCAGTTAGTCATTTAAGTTCTCATGTTTGTGAACTTTTCATGAAAGAAGTCTGTCTTGCCTTGCCATCCTGCCACATGTTATGGTACACATACTCTTGTTTTATAAATGTTTATTAAAACTGTCAGTTGCTTGATATCCAAAATGCCATTTCTATTCTTTACAGCTAAGTGACTCACAGAAACTTATCCTTTGACTCATCCATATACTAAAGTGTTTTCACACATTTCAAACAAAGTTCTAGAAATAAAAATCTATTTGTATTCTTTCCAAAATTAGCCCAAGAAGTAGGTACAATACAGTGACGTGTGTGGGATCAGTAGTCTGCAGATGGTGGGAAGAAGAGCAGGGCTCATCCACATGCCCTCTCTCACCCTACCGAGCCTGCATCTGCACTATGATGACTGACCTTGGCCTCAAAACTAGAGACATTTCCCTAGCTTTTAGATCAACTAAAGAGGGAGTTAAACAGAGAACAATGGTTTGTATCATTGTTTGCTTTGGCAAACATTTACTTTTCTTGTGGCAAACTCATCCATCCATGCCCATTTTCTCTTTCACTTACTTCCAATAGGGAAACAAATAATAAATTCTGTCATCCTGTAGGGATAGAAAGCTAGAGGGCATTATGAAGTCATGGGAAGGGTTAGAACCCCTTTCCCTAGGAAACAAGAAAACAAGCGTCAGGAATTTCATCACAATGTACATGTGAGCCAATTTTGTACTTGGAAGAGTAAAAATACTGGAAAGGTTACAAACATCTCCTAGAAAGGGTCTGTAGAGCCTTTAGCACCAGAGAGAGGTGTCAGTCATAAGGGTCACCTTATCTTTGCATAGCAGTTGGAAATAGATTGCATCTGTTACTTTGTTAAGACATAGTATAAAGAAAGTGGTTTTGTGTGTGTATGTGTGTATGTGTATGTGTGTTTCCCTAGCTCACATATCCTTTTTTATCAGTCTTTAACCACAAGATCTGATAACATTCAGTAGGCTTTGAAATGTCTTTTCTGAAAGGTATTTAGAGATATTTTTCCCTCTTTATATTCCCACTTCTACCATAGTCACTACCCTCCCAAAAAGTTTTACATTCACTGGCATTCTTTCTCCCCTCACTCAAACATTCCTTCCTATGGTGCATTAGTATCTTTCCAAATTAAATACATCCAAAGATCCAAAGTTAACATCCTCAAATGAGGGAAAACTTATAACATTTGTCTGTCTGGATTTAGATTACCTCCCTAAGACTAAGTGTTTCCATAGCCATCCATTTATGTGTGAATGATGTAATTGTTGATTATTATTCCATTGTGTGAATGTTCTACCATTTTATAATCTACTCACTCACATGCACACACATACACACATACATACATACATACATGCATACTTACACACACACATACATACACACACACACACACACTTGGGTGTTTGTATATATGCAAGACCCTCCCAAGGCTCAATAGCAAATTATACGATGCAAACAATATAAGGAAACAGAGCGGGAATGTGACATTTTGGAATGCACAGTGATTATGGTAGCAAGATCAGAATATGTGCGAGACCAAAACCCAGGGTGGAGAGAGGAGTTGGCCAGACAGTCTCACTTCCAACCATGGAACAATTGGCCATTATTAGTCACCAGGGAAGGTGGGATAAGTTTTCTCTAAGACTGTAGCAACTTGATGATGTAGCTACTTGATGATTATATTGATGATGCTCTAGGGGAAAGACTGTGGATGCATCCAATTATACTCGGAGTACAGCAAATTGATCTTTCTAAGGGTTTGAATAAAAGCAAACATTGACTGGATGGGAAAGAGTTTGGATTTGAGAAGAACAGGGGGTGAATATGGTCAAAATGTGGTGTTTGTGTGTGTGTATGTGTGTTTGTAATGATCTCTATTTTTTACAATGTGAAGTTTCTGTGATGATAGGTAATAACTACCGTTTTTGCTCTAATAAGGAACATATTTATAATGTAGTTAATAATTATGCTGATTTAGAAAAGTGGCAGTTATATTTTCTTCCCCAAATCTGTGACTTCACTAGCGCTAGGCAGCTGACTAGGATTCCAGTGTCAGGCACAGTTCCACTCTTAGTCTTAAGTATAATTAGATAGTTGTTGGCTATCACAAGGTATGCATGTCAGTCCTACAATCTTTTATAGTTTCACGTTGGTTGTTCGGGTTCATAGGTGTCATGGCTGTATGGGACTGTTGGTTGCTTCCCTCCTTTGGAAACTTGGATGGTGCTGTCTGGTACCATGAAAGGTAGTACTCAAGGAGGAGGAATTCAGATCAGTTCCAGCTCTTGAGCTTCTGAGCCCTGTGTCTGGTTACATGATGTCTTCAGCAACAGGCTTACCTTTGAGCTCTGGGGCAAGCAAGGACAGTAGCAATAAGTTGTATGTTTTCTGAATCTTTTGGATAACTCTGACAAATAACTCAAAATAGGGATTCTCATATTTGGTGTTGGGCTTTTTGTTGGTGCTCATTGTGTCAGTATTTATTTCACATCCCTTCCCCAATTAGAGTCACCCTCCTTTTCTCCATCTAATAAGATCACTTTATTCTGCTGCTTCCCTCTCTATTGGTCCCCCACATTACCATCTTGGCAATGGTCCCTATTTATTTATTTATTTA
The DNA here is from genome assembly GCF_978045245.1 of Mus caroli. Lineage (NCBI taxonomy): Eukaryota > Metazoa > Chordata > Mammalia > Rodentia > Muridae > Mus > Mus caroli. Next base: position 65,812,248 of record NW_028227259.1, on the reverse strand, counting down.
TTTAATTTTATTTTTTGGTCCCTTTTTACATTCCTAGTTTCTGCAGTTACTCCAGGATATGCACTCACATCTAATGATTTGAAACCAGGAATCTCTGATGAAATGGGATATTATGTTTCTTTCTGTGGGTCTAGGTTACCTCACTCAATATAATCTTTTTTAGTTTAATACAGATTTTATTTTTCTTTACAGTTAAAGTGTGTTCTATAGTGTATTTGTTCAAGAGTCCCACTAATTCTCCTGCTGCCCCTCAGCCTTTTCTTCTAGAGTATCTCCATACATTTGGAACTCCAACTGACTTATACAGCTCTCTACCAGGATCTCACAATTGCCACACTTGGCTGGGACCCAGATAGGCAGATTTTATCTTCCATCCTATCCTTGACTCAGCTCTTGCTAACTTTCTCTTAGTCCTGCTACAGCCTGCACTCAGTGGTCAGCCGTCTCAGCTTACCTTCATCCCTAGGGTTTCATCTTTTTGATGAGGTCCTAGGTCCCTGTGTTTCTTCCTCACAATTCCTTTGAGCCTTTCCTGCTAGTCTTCTCCATGTGACTCTAGGTGACTACAGAACTACACTCTTCCAGGGACCCCATAGCCACCAGCTTTGGTGGGAATAGAGTAGAGAACAGCATCGAAAAGAAGGAATACCAATACAATAACAATGAATCTAGGTACTTAAGTGAGAAACACTTTACAAATCATAATTCCAGATACATATATACCAGTGCAAAGACACAACATGGAGAAACAAGAAAGTATGTCTCCTCCAGAATCCAGAAACCTGATTGTAACAGGACCAGAAAACATAGTTTAAGTGAAACAAAAGACAGGGGCCTCAAAATAGAAACTATGAATACTTAGCAGGACTTTGAAGATGATATGACTAAACCACTTAACCAAGATTGAAAATACAAAAAGAGTTGAATGAAATAATGAAAGGATATTAAGAATTAATGCAGAGGGGCTGGTGAGATGGCTCAGTGGGTAAGAGCACCCGACTGCTCTTCCGAAGGTCCAGAGTTCAAATCCCAGCAACCACATGGTGGCTCACAACCATCCGCAGCGAGATCTGGCGCCCTCTTCTGGAGTGTCTGAAGACAGCTACAGTGTACTTACATATAATAAATAATTCTTTAAAAAAAAAAAAGAATTAATGCAGAATTTAACAAAGAAACAGAATCAGAAAAAATAAAAACCAAAACAACCAACTAAACAATCACAGACTACTATAAAACTGGAAATGAAAAATGTGGAGTGTCAAATATATCTTCAGATGTGAGCTTCATTTACAGATTAAAAGACATGGAAAATAGACTTCAAGATCTTGAAGACAACTTAAAAAATGGATGGTTTAGATAAAAATGTTTAATATATGATATGTATTAAATATAATACATATGAGTTATAGTATATGAATTTTATTATATATATGATAACAGGCAATAACAAAGGAAAACTGGAACATTATGAAAGGACCAAATCAACAAAAATAGGTACAGAGGAAGGAGAAGAAGTCCAGGTCAAAGGCATGGAAAGTATTAACAAAATAATAGAAGAATATTTTCTCAATCTAAAGAAAGAGATACCTATCAAACTATAGGAGATATACTGAACAACAAATATATAATGCCAGAGAAGAATGTCCCAGGACAAATGGTAATCAAAACCCTTAGTAATACTATTCAGCTATTAAGAATAAGAACAACATGAGTTTTGCAGGCAAATGGATGGTACTAGAAAATATCATCTTGGATGAGGTATCTCAGACCCACAAGGACATTCATGGTATGTACTCACTAATAAGTGGATACTAGCCAAAACAGTAGAGAATACCCAGGTTAGAATCCACAAAACTCAAGAAGGTTAACAAGCTGAAGGGCTCAAGTGAGGATGTTTCAGTCCCAATTGGAAGAGAGAAGAAAGCAGAGGGCAGAGGGAGGGAAGGACCTGGGTGGGAAAGGGGAGGAGGAGGGGAATAGGGTACATGATCAGGTATTGATGGGGGAACAGGAGTGAATGGAAACAAGTAACCTCGGAAGTTGGGAGGTGGGGGACCCTCTAGAATGTATCAGAGCCCTGGGAGGTGAGAGAATCTCAGGAATCAAAGGGAGGGACCTTAGATGAAATGCCCAACAGTGGGGAGAGGGAACTTGTAGAATCCACCTGCAGTAGAAAGACAGGGCATCGAGTGGAGGGATGGGGTTTCTACGCCACAGTCACAAACCCTGACCCAGAGTTGTTCTTGTCTAAAAGAACTGCAGGGACAAAACTGGAGGGGGAACTGAGGGAAAGGAGGTCCAGTGACTGGCTCAAATCGGGACCCATCTTAAGGGGATGCTCCAAGGCCTGAAACTATTACTGATGCTATGGTGTACTTACAGACAGGACCCTGCTAGCATGGCTGTCCTCTGAGAGACCCAACAAGCAGCTGATTGAGACAGATGCAGATACTTACAACCAACCAATGGGCTGAAGTCAGGGACCCCTGTAGTTTAATTAGGAAAAAGCTGGAAGAAGTTGAGGAGGAGGGCGAACCCATAGGAGGGCCAGCAGTCTCAACTAACCTGAACCCCCAGGATCTCTCAGACAGTGAGACACCAACCAGGCAGCTTTATTGTAAGCTGGTCTGAGGCCCAGAGCACATATATAGCAGAAAACTGCCTGGTCTGGCCTCAATGAGAGAAGCACCTAACCCTTGAGAGACTTGAAGCCCCAGAAAGTGGGGAGGTCTAAAGGGTTTGGGGACAAGGGGAGTGGGGACATCTTCTTGAAGACAGGGGAGGAGAAAGGGGATGAGGAACTGTCAGAGAGCAGAAGAGTAGGGGGATAACTACTGGACTGTAGAAATAAAGATAATAAAAAAATAATTAAAAGCTCTAAAGGGCAAATCCCAAGTGACATGATGGCAGGCCCATTGGACTAATATTTTTTAGTTTTCAATGGAGTCTAAGTAGGTCATGGGCCTGGAGAAAGCCTGGAGAAAACCTACTAATATTATTTTTGCTAAAGGAACATAGCAATACAGTGGCTTTTTAATACCATACTGTTATATCCATAGATCAGTGTCAAACTCAAACTCATCAGAGAAGTTTCTTGAAGCAAACGGTAATAAACTCAGAGTCACACAACTGGACCATGTGCATAATGTGGGAGACAGTGGGCTGCTTGTTTTAAATGGAATGTGTCTGTCACATTCCTCTACTCAAAGCCTAGGGATAAGGATGTGGACCTATCATAAGAGCCAGAGATGGTGGGTGACTCCAAGGAAACAGTGTTTTCCAGACACAAGGAGTGGTAGAGTGACACACATATGAACTCACAATCCTTGACAGCACGGGCAGGAAAAAAGTCCCAGCAGGAGAACGGGAGGGAGAGACAAACTTCCACTTGTAACCAAGTTGCTATTTATAATTGATCCCTTCTCCATAGTGGCCTGTTACTAAATATAGCAATCATACAGCCCTACTCCCAGCAAGAGCTGGCCAACACAAAACAGACTAGAATTTTCCATTTTATTTCTCTTCCTATTTTTCATTTGTTAGTTTTGACTTTCATTTTTTCCATTTGTTGTTTCATTTGGAGAAAGAGATAGAGAATGTGAAGTTGGCTGGTTGGGAGATGAGAAAAACCTGAGAGGAGTGTGGGAAGGTGATATGCTCAGAAATTACCATGTGGAAAAAGTACACAGATAGAGACCAGTTTCGCAGACTCCCTTCACGCCATACCTAATTAAGTGAAACATTTTATATAGGTTTATTATTCAAAGATTTGATTTTAATAATATTAAAAATGAATTATTGGTGAATTTTTAATATTAACATCAACACCAACTCATATGACAGATGACCAAATTTTCAAACAGACTTATTTGCCCCTTTGGTTGGCTATGTGGCCCGTTTTATTTCTTTTCTGCCCTTTTGCTCTATTCATTTTTTTTTCTCATCTAATTTTTTAGTTTTTCACTCAACTTATGTTAACTCTCTCAATTATTTGGTCAGTAAATAAATTTTACACTCCAAAGGTAAGATTTATCTGAGAAAATTGCCTTAGGTTCTCTCTTTTTTTTTTTCCCCCACTCAATTAAACAGCAATTTTCATTTTAATCATTACTGCCAGTGAAAATGTGGAGATTTCAAAAGCCTGAGAGGAAATAACAATTTCTTTTACTTTGGAGACTGACAGAAATTGCCTTTGTTGCAGGTCATGTAAATCACAAACACCTACGGTGTTTAAACTTTGTTCCAAATAGCAGTTTGTATTTTAAAACTATTTATGGCATGCAATTTCATTTCAGGGATAAGAACCTGGACAAAATGCCAGGAGAAGTGTGTTTAAGAACACAAAATAGCAAAGAATAATAAAGGCGGAATCCAGTAGATCAGACATTTACTCAGTCTCAAATGGACACATGAATGGACAGATACCTGTTTATGTTTATCCATTTTGACTACGTACTGTCCTGACATGGAGAAGGATGCCTGTGATGCTGCCATGGGCCCATTCACGCCTTAGCAACGATCAGCTTTCTCTTACGCTGATTTGGTGCCGTGGAAACTAACAGTCATTCTCTGTCATGTCTCTGTTTGTGGAGCTAGAGAGAAATAATGGAGTCATGCTTTAGCTTACATTCCATTTCCATTTGTCGCTTTCCCAATCTAGTAATCTGGTTTGCTTTACAAGTCTATTTTTCAGACAACCCTTTAATCTTTCATATATTTATTTTAACACAGATACCAATTTTATACAATTCGCTAGAAGATGATTATTGTATGATGCAAGAATGGCTACTTCTTTAAGCCTTCCTGTTTCTCAGCTTTGACACAGTCAATCACCTTTCAGTCATTTTCCTCTCTAAAGGGACTATGAAGCCATTAACTTTTTAAAGTTCTGCTCTGAAAAAAGCCTTGAAAATGCATTTTGCTTTGACGCAGCTGAAACATCTTTAAATGTTATAAAATGTCTAGGCATAGATAAAAATATGATAAGGACATTGAAAAGGATGTTATCTTTCTTTAACTTAAATGAGATAGAAACATTACTGGTACATTTGGAAGATAAACCACAATCAATTTTAACTAATATAGTCAAAGCCTCAATTCAGATATGTAGTTTACTGAAACTTAAATGGGGAGTCTTTAAACTGATACTTGTACTGACACATAGAATACACATTTAGTTATACACATATAGGTATGCACATTATGAAAAAATATACAATACTTGCATTTTAAACCATACAACTAAAGAAATATTCAAATTTTATCACTTAAAGAGTCTGGGGATTCATGCTCATGGATTGGCAGGATCAACATTGTAAAAATGGCTATCTTGCCAAAAACAATCTACAGATTCAATGCAATCCCCATCAAAATTCCAACTCAATTCTTCAACGAATTAGAAAGAGCAATCTGCAAATTCATCTGGAATAACAAAAAAACCTAGGATAGCAAAAACTCTTCTCAAGGATAAAAGTACCTCTGGTGGAATCACCATGCCTGACCTAAAGCTTTACTACAGAGCAATTGTGATAAAAACTGCATGGTACTGGTACAGTGACAGACAAGTAGACCAATGGAATAGAATTGAAGACCCAGAAATGAACCCACACACCTATGGTCACTTGATCTTCGACACGGGAGCTAAAAGCATCCAGTGGGAAAAAGACAGCATTTTCAACAAATGGTGCTGGCACAACTGGTTGTTATCATGTAGAAGAATGCGAATTGATCCATTCCTATCTCCTTGTACTAAGGTCAAATCTAAGTGGATCAAGGAACTTCACATAAAACCAGAGACACTGAAACTTACAGAGGAGAAAGTGGGGAAAAGCCTTGAAGATATGGGCACAGGGGAAAAATTCCTGAATAGAACAGCAATGGCTTGTGCTGTAAGATCGAGAATTGACAAGTGGGACCTCATGAAACTGCAAAGCTTCTGCAAGGCAAAAGACACCGTCAATAAGACAAAAAGGCCACCAACAGATTGGGAAAGGATCTTTACCTATCTTAAATCAGACAGGGGACTAATATCCAATATATATAAAGAACTCAAGAGGGTAGACTCCAGAAAATCAAATAACCCATTTAAAAAATGGGGCTCAGAGCTAAACAAAGAATTCTCACCCGAGGAATACAGAATGGCTGAGAAGCACCTGAAAAAATGTTCAACATCCCTAATCATCAGAGAAATGCAAATCAAAACAACCCTGAGATTCCATCTCACACCAGTCAGAATGGCTAAGATCAAAAATTCAGGTGACAGCAGATGCTGGCGAGGATGTGGTGAAAGAGGAACACTCCTCCATTGTTGGTGGGATTGAAAGATTGTACAACCACTCTGGAAATCAGTCTGTCCGTTCCTCAGAAAATTGGACATAGTACTACCAGAGGATCCAGCAATACCTCTCTTGGGCATATATCCAGGAGATGTTCCAACCGGTAAGAAGAACACATGCTCCACTATGTTCATAGCAGCCTTATTTATAATAGCCAGAAGCTGGAAAGAACCCAGATGCCCCTCAACAGAGGAATGGATACAAAAAATGTGGCACATTTACACAATGTAGTACTACTCAGCTATTAAAAAGAATGAATTTATGAAATTCCTAGGCAAATCGTTGGACCTGGAGGGCATCATCCTGAGTGAGGTAACACAATCACAAAAGAACTCCAATGATATGTACTCACTGATAAGTGGATATTAGCCCAGAAACTTAGGATACCCAAGATATAAGATACAATTTGCAAAACACATTAAACTGAAGAAGAACAAAGACCAAAGTGTGGACACCTTGCCCCTTCTTAGAATTGGAAACAATCACCCATGGAAGGATTACAGAGACAAAGTTTGGAGCTGAGAGAAAAGGATGGACCATCTAGAGACTGCCATATCCAGGGATCCCTCCCATAATTAGCCTCCAAACAATGACAGCATTGCATACACTAGCAAGATTTTGCTGCAAGGACCCTGATATAGCTGTCTCTTGTGAGACTAGGCCTGGGTCTAGCAAACACAGAAGTGGATGCTCACAGACAGCTATTGGATGGATCACAGGGCCCCCAATGGAGGAGCTGGAGAAAGTATCCAAGGAGCTAAAGAGATCTGCAACCCTGTAGGTGCAACATTATGAACTAACCAGTACCCCAGAGCGCTTGATTCTAGCTGCATATGTATCAAAAGATGGCCTTTTCGGCCATCACTGGAAAGAGAGGCCCATTGGACAGGCAAACTTTATATGCCCCAGTACAGGAGAACGCCAGGGCCAAAAAAAATGGGAATGGGTGGGTAGGGAAGTGGGCGGGGGGGGGGGTGTGGGGGACTTTTGGGATAGCATTGGAAATGTAATTGAAGAAAATATGTAATAAAATATATATATTAAAAAAAAGAGTCTGGGGATTAAAAGTAAATTTAGTAGTAATGGAATCTTTTGTTTTTTGAGTGCAGATAATGTCAAATATTAAACTTTTATAGCATAGTTAATTCTGTGGTTTGGGACAGTTTGAGTTTCCCCAAGTTTCATGAAGTAGAAACTTGACCACAGTGTCGCAGTAGGAGGTGGTATAGAAGCTGTGAGGGGTGGGTCCTGAAGGGTTAAGGTAGTTTTCCTAGGGTCTTTGAGACCTTAAGAGACTTAATGTTTCTACAAACTGGGCAGGACTCTCAATCTGTGTCTTCTTACATAGTTTTTGCCCCGAGGCTCTTGTCAGAACTCTCACTATGCTGGCTGGAGATTTTTTTCTTCTAAAATTGTAATCAGAAAAAATATTGCTCCTATAAACAAGTTTCCCTGCATTCTAGCTTGCTTTTTCCCCCTGCAGTGCAACACTATGAACAAAAGCAACTTGGGGAGGAAGGGGTTTGCTTCATCTTACAGCTTATAGTCTATCTTGCAGGGCAGTCAAAGACGGATAGTTTTCAAAGAAGCAACCTGGAGGCAGGAAATGAAAACAGAGAACATATCAGAACATTGCTTATTGGCTTGATCATCATGGCTTGCTCAGCTCAATGAAATTATAATTATATTATAATGTCAAGATTAAAGGAAAAAAATTAAAATCCATTTTTTAAATGAAATAGAATCACATCACTGGCCCCTTCAGTTTACTTCTATCCCCTTCCTCATTCCCTCCCTCACACTCCTCCCACCATTTCTCCCTACTCTCAAGTTGATAGCTCCTTCTTCTTTCTTTTTGTTTAAACAAGTGTATATGCATGCATATGCACAGATATCTATAGATGCAACCTCCCAAGTTGTTTTATTGTTGATATGTAAATGGTTACAAGGCTAACCTGTCTGCACTGGACAGCCAATATAGGGGGCTTACTTCTGAGAGAGGCTAATTCTCCTTTTCCTGGCCATCGTTAGTTACCTGTGATCCGGTGGACGAGGCCTTCCCACAAAAATAATTAATTAAGAAAATACCCAACAGACTTGCCTCTAGCCAATCGGGTGGAGGCATTTTCTCATCTGAGGGCCTTCTTCCCAGAAAACTGTTGCTTGTTTCTAGTTGAAAAAACAAAACAACAAAAAACCCAATCAGAATGGCCTGGATTATTTATTTCATTATTATTATTATTATTATTATTATTATTATTATTGGTTTTTCGAGACAGGGTTTCTCTTTATAGCCCTGGCTGTCCTGGAACTCACTTTGTACCAGGCTTGCCTCGAACTCAGAAATCTGTCTGCCTCTGCCTCTGCCTCCTCATTGCTGGGATTAAAGGCTTGTGCCACCACGCCCGGTTTACTTCATTATTTTTGTTTATTCATTTTATTGGTTATTTTATTTATTTACATTTCAAATGTTATTCCCTTTCCTGGTTTCCTATCCAGAAATACCCTATTCCACACCCGCTCCCCCTGCTTCTATTTCATTCTAGCACTGCCAAATGGGATGTTATTAAAAAAAAAAAAATGGGATGGACAATAAAAATTCATGGTTTTGAAGACCACTCCCAATGATATATGTACAAACAGTCCGGAACCTAAGCAAGAGTTAAGTGAGTGCTATGCTGACAGAAAATGCTTTATTTCTGGGCCCTATCATTTTCCTCCGTGGTTTATTACCAAGCCACTAATGAATGATCAACTCTGGTAGATACCTTGATTTGGGAAGACAGTAAACAAGGACGCTCCCGATAACTGAAGGATGGGAGTAGTTCTTTCATAGAATTTTCAGCTTTTATGCACAGAACAAATAATTTGTGTTTGTAATACTGCCTGTTTAATTATGTTCTTCAGATAGTATTTGGCATCCTTTGAGTGAGGGTCACCTTGGAAGCAATTCTCACATATGCCTGGCAACCAAAGGCTCTGCATTCTTCATTCTGATCCGATTTTCAGGATGTTTATCTAGGACATGATGTTGGAAGCAAAGATATCTGAAGTTCAGATTTGCTTGCTCTCCAGTATAATCAAGACACTATTTCCTCTGAGAACAAGTTTAGGTAGGCTTAGAGTTTATTTAAAAAGAATCAGGCACCCTGAGCTTGAGATTTCTCCTTTGTAGATACCGCGCTCCTCTCCTAGTGACCTGTAGAAACTGTGAGTTGATAAATGGGGACACAGTGAACATACTCTGATTCCCACAGCAATCATTCCTACTGACTGTGGTGACTGGTTATTGTCTTTGACCTCAGAATCTGATGGCTTTTATTGGGCTGGCATTGAGGACTCTGTGGCAGGTAAATGAGCTGATTGCAAGTAGGTTAATTTCTCAGATTCCACAGATCAGCCCTTGACAAATCCTCTCACTGAGATAGACTGGAGAGGAATATTGAGCTCACAATGGCTACAGCTCCTACATATTTAAAAAAAATATTTATTTTATCGGTATGCCTGTATACCATGTGCGTACAGGAGCCTGCAGAAATCAAGAAGAGGGTATTTGATCCCCTGGTGCTGGAGTTACAGAGCCACTTTGTGGGTGCTGAATTCAAACCGTGTCCTCTACAAGAGCAAGTAGCATTCCTAACAACTGATCTATATTTTTAGTTTCCCCATAATCTTTGGAGGAAATCTCATCAGGTGATGCCTCTTTCCTGATGGTGGTTGCTTGAAGACCTAGACTTATGGCCACAACAGCTGTATTTAACCTGATGTGGATTGACAGAGATTGTGACATGACTAAATATTGTAAAGGTCTATCTCACTTAACACAATTCTTTCTTTAGAATAATGATCAGTGAGACATAAAATGGACATTAACTAATGATGACAGCATAGAAGCCAACAGATGTATAGCTGAACATTTGAATGAAAAAGCATTTGGTAAGTCAAACTCCTTATCGGTACTATTCACGAACATCTGAGAAAAATGCTAATTTCTGAGCAGTCATATATGTCTTCTCAGGGTATCTAATTTTCTTTGACTCTTCAGGCATATTTGTCTTACCTCTACCTGATTCTATGTCACCAAAACATGTTTCTTGTTTTTGTGTTTGGAAAAGGACAAGCTGATGAAAGGGTAAAAGATCATAATTTCTCTGAATAAAGCCTAGACAGAGATTCATTTGACAAAAGGTTTAACTAAATCAGGCTTCTAGTATTTCCTAGATGAAATGACTTAGAAATCCTTATCTGAAAATCAGCTATTAAATCTTACAGCAAGAGATTCTGGTAAAACATGAATTTAAACAGCTGATTTTTGTTGATAGAGAGCATTGGCATCATTTCAGAATGATCAGAATGTGATGTGGATTTTCGATCTGTTGTGCTTCCACATCTGCCTAGGAGCTGGAAGTGATTATCTCTAAAGGTTAATCAGGTAAAGGGGAACAACCTTAAAAGTCTTTGAAGAGATCTTTAATAAAGTATAGTGCTCATTGGCTTATTGACCAACCATTTTCTTGCTCAACTTAGACTAAAAAGAATGAGCTTTAGCAATAGCTCTGATTTAGATCATTTGCACTTTACTAAGAAATTGTTAATACTAAATAAATTCACTTATTTATACTGTAGTTTAGTTTAAATAAGTGAATGATGGTCAACAGTAAGAATCTCACAGTTTTGAATCCTCTGTGTTAAAGTAGACATTAAATTGGAGCTAGTGGGAAAGAAAGATGATCTGATTAGTGGGTAGCTTAACTAGATTAGCATCAATTCAACCTTGATAGCATGCAACTATATCCAGGAACTTGAAGAGAAAAATAATTTTATTGTTTCAATGCCCAGTGTAATATTTATGTGAAGCAAAATGAAAAATTAACAACTCCATTATTTTTTAACTTAAACAATTCGTTGCTGTGTGCATACCTACTCTTGACTTTCATTAATGTAGAATCAAGTAGGAACTTCCTATGCTCTGAGGTTGTAGTCTTGACTCTAAAGGAATTCTGAAGGTAATGAGAGGTTTCCTTCACTTCTTGCTTGATGCCTGACCACCATCTCATCTCTTTACAGCTGGCATTTTAACTGGCGTAGCTATGGTCTGTCCTATTGGTTTGTCAAAGGTCATTGATGACCTGACCTTACGTTGAGTTCCATAATTCTTAAAATCTCTGAATCTTAGAGAATCTACACCTGGTAACTCATGTGACCAGTAAATATGTAACCATGTTGCCTTATGTAGGATTAATATTTTGTCTTTCCTTTTAATCATACTATCAGTACATAGAGAAATGATATGACTCAAGTCATGTGTATGTGCACTGCCAATGATACCTGTACATTCTGTTTTGAGTGTTTTTGGAAAGCCCACAGTCACTGTGTGGTGATGTTCTCCTACATCCTCAGTTGAATTCTCTTCTTAATATTTCACGACTTCGGTTTTGCCATCTCTTTTCATCTGCCTCTATCTCTTGGCCTGAAGTTTGATACTGTATTAGCATAGCTCTTGGAACAAAGAAAACCTTTCTGAACTTCTGTAGAAAAGACAGGATAGGTAGAATGGAATATTTCAAATGTTAGGTATGAATACAGAATTCTTGAGCTTGAGTCTTTGCCACCTTTGGCTACATAAACTCAGTAAGTCATGTCAGTTTCTACTGTAGCATCCACATTTTGAAGTTGAAGATAAAGCCAAAAAATTGTAAAGATTCAATGCACCACTGTGTTCCAACTACTCAGAGTGTACTGAGTACATGAGCATTCTCAGTCAGTCACCTGCTGGCATTGCTTTCTTCCTACTTTCTGCCCTACATGTTCTGTGCTTATTTGTTCAAGATATTACTTCATAATAAGTAGAATTCTCTCTAACAACTTTTCATGTAAATCTTCATAAAAAATTGTGCTGCCTTAGTAGTTAAATATATCACATTACTTTGGAAAAAGTATTAAAGAAAACAATCAGAAATTAAAAAATAACCAATACCTTCAATGTTTTCCTATTATATAACTTCATCCATAAGCATCACAATGCAAATGAATAAAGTATTTCATGGGGTAATACAATCAGAAATATATGTGATGTTTCTGTTACACATACTGAGTAATTTTGATTAATTAGTCTTTTAGTGTAATAGGTAGGAAATTTGTATCTTCTTTTACCTGATTTCCTCAATTTAAGAAGGCAACAGATGCCCCTACTGTTGACCCATTTTTAAGATTCCTACATGAAAGAATAAAACACTATTACTTTACTCATTGTTTCACATTACATCAGAGTTACTGTGCCTTTAAAATGGGAACTGATCTTATATATAAGCATATCCTGGGTATGCCTGGCATTCTAGAAGTCATAACTAGTGCTGCTCCATCAGCTTTGCGATGGGAAGATAAGACAGTTGTTATAAACACAGTCATTTCAAGTGTGCAGTGGGTAGATCCACTTTCCTCTGCTAACCTTGCCTTCCATGTACTACTGAATGTGGAACAGTCTTGAGCAAGTCAGCTGCTGGCACAGGCAACTATCAGCCAGGCTGAAAGCCAGTGGAGCAAAGGCGAATCCATACACCTCTACTTCATTTTCATGCTTCTTTAAGGAGTCTTAATTCTAATTCATTTTTATTAGAAATGGCTCATGACACCTGCACTTTTAATATTCTGAAACTTTTAACATGATCTCCTTCTACCAGTGTTGCATCTGGTCCTGAGGAGCTGGCCTGAAAAGAAGTTTTCAAAGCAAGTGAGAGCTTAGATACTTTTTGCAAGTAGCATGATTTTTTCTCCTGTTTTGAGCACTAACAATAATTTCTCATGATAATTTTTTCTCTAAGTCTATGCTTTCCTAACCAGTCTGAATGTAAATCATGTCATATTTAAGTGAATGGTGGGCTTCAGAACTACATTGTGCTGGAAAACTGCATGCTTGCCACAGGTAGCACTTTCTCACATTTCCCTCCCCTACCCCACACCTACCATGATTCCAAGTCTCTGACATCTGAGAACCTGTGCCTAGCCCTGATTTCACATTCTTCTGTTTATAAGACAACATTCCTCCCATGTACCCTGTAAAGCTAAAGCCATCTGAGACCTAAGTTGTGACTTTGGTATATTCTAGGGTAACCCTGCCTTCCCAGTTCCTTCCACTCTCAGCTGAAGACCTGCATTGAGAAACTGTGTGCCCTACTGTTAACTATAACTTCTGCCTTTCTGGTACTCCAGTCATGCCATGTGAGGGATTACATCAAGGACATGATACCATTACTAACTCTTAGTTCATGAGATCAGAAGATACACCCTGCCCTATCTGAACTAAAACCATATTTGGTACTCTAATCCCAGAATCATCACAGAGTAGAACCAATACTGAACAAATTGAAATAATAGACATTGAAATGCCCAAGCAACAAAAGTGGGCCAGACAAGCATTCTAAGATACATCAACAATGACTGAACTCCAGATGACCAGGTCCCACCACAAAGACATGAAGAACATGTAAAAATCGTTATAATATGTCTCCTTCAAAACAAATTCTTCTAAAGTAATGGATCCTGAATAGAGCTACTTGGGTGACCCTGAAAACAATGAAATACCGATTATTAATACATTCAAGGTACTCATGGAAGACAGGAATAAATGCCATAATGAATATCAAGAAAATGCAAACATGTTAATGAAATAAGGAAAACCATTCAAAAATGAAAGTATAATTTAATAAAAAGGTAGAATTCTGAAGATATATATCATACTTTTATTATATAACATGAGTTTTGAAAATTTTGCTAATGTTTCCATTCATATTTTTTAATGTTTATCCAGCTTGACTTAAACTGATACAAATAATGGTAGCTTTCACTGTTATAAAATCATCCCATATTCTCTCCAATAGTTTTGTCAACATTATTCTGCCTCAGTGACAAAGACAGAACTTAATATAAAGCAAGAGCGTTTTCTCTTTTCCCCCATTTTAGTGGATATTATGTTTATTTACATTTTTAATGCTATCCTGAAAGTTCCCTATAACCTCTCCCCGCCCTGCTCCCCTACCCACCCACTCCCACTTCTTGGCCCTGGCGTTCCCCTGTACTGAGGCATATAAAGTTTGAAAGACCAAGGGGCCTCTCTTCCCAATGATGGCCGACTAGGCCATCTTCTGATACGAATGCAGCTAGAGACACAAGCTCTGGGGGGTGCCGGTTAGTGGAACAACAGTATGAGCATTTTCTTTTGTGGATCCATATAGGTGTTTCACTTAGAGTTGATCACTCAGCAATCACCTATTCTTAGCACTTCGATCAGTTAGAAGTCCATGAATCAATTGCTGCTCAATGCAGAAAGACATTTCTCTGGCCAAGGTTTAGAACAACATTAATTGACAGGTCAAATAAGACTCAGGAAACATTTATAAGAATGTGTATAAAAATGCAATAGCCAGGAATAAAGGTGAGTATTGTGAAATGCTGCTTTCCAGATGCAACATGGTCACTGTAATCATGAACTCACAGTAGGCTTGTTTACCTCTACAAGACCTGTGCAAAATCAGTCAATTTCCAGGAAGTCGCACTAGTGGAAGTTAGTGGGCTGAGAATACGACGACAACAACAACAACTACAAAAACAACAACAACAACAGAACAAGAACATGAAGATGGGAGACAGACCTGTTGGGGTGAAAGGATTTGGAAATAGATATGGTTAATATCCGTTGTATGTAATTTGCAATTATCAAAGGATAAATAAAATATATTCTAAAACAATAATGGTCTTAAATCACTGATGTGTTATACAATAATGGAAATTAGACAACAGAAATCTCATAAGGCATATTACATCATTATCTTTCAGTGAATCTAGAGAAGTTTTATTTATTCTATCTGTTGAATTGATGTGGCTGAGTGGAATTTGATCTAGCACCTCACCTGCCTCCCATATTTATTTCACTACAATACACACATTTTGTGGGTACTGACAAAGTTGACTCCATATTGCTAAGATTTTAAAATGAGGCTAATCTGGCCTTATTCCCTTAAGAAGAGAAAGGGGAATACATGAAAGCAAAAAAGTGAGCCATTCTTCTTCCCCAATTATCTACCATTCTATGCTGAGCATAGTAATTCTGTTCAATGGAAAGTTATTCATAGAGGCCTTCAAGAGACAGGGTGCTGACAGGGTAAGGAGTGCTGATCTTAAACATTTTTTTTTCTGACATGAATGCTGAAACTGGGAAGCAGGTATTAAAAAAAAACAGGCATATATTCTAATTTGATTTTCATTTTTCAGAATTGCTGCCTGTCATTCTGCCCTTTTCAAATACTTACTATAATAAATGGGGGATATAGTATAAAATATGTTGGATGCATGAATATAAATGTTAATAAATCATTTATCCAATTAATGCATGCCTTCCCACACTAACAATATTACTCTTTTTCTCTGGTGAAGCAACACTACTGTCCTTTGTTCCATGTTGTTCCCTGGACTCAAGCTCTTAATTACAGATAATAAGCTCCATATCTTATTGTCCATGCAAGAACCGTTGCTCCAATTGCTTGGAGGCTAGTATGCAAATTATCTCACTCCTCATTTGTTCCCCTAAACAAGAGTAATAACTATTACTTAGGAGCTTAGCAATTGGATGGAGAAAATATGAATTATTTTTAGAAGGAAAGGAGTGTGGTATAAATATACCCCAGTATGTGCCATACTGGTAGGGGTATATACATATCTGTAGTAGAATTTTCCCCTAATTAATTGAATGGATAAGAAAAACAACAATATGAACTAATCAGTACCCCCAGAGCTCATGTCTCTAGCTGCATGTCTAGCAGAAGATGGCCTCGTCGGCCATCATTGGGAAGAGAGACCCCTTGGTCTTGCAAACTTTATATGCCCCAGTGCAGGGGAACACCAGGGCCAAGAAGTGGGAGTGGGTGGGTAGGGGAGCAGGGGGGCAGTATAGGGGACTTTCTGGATAGCATTGGAAATGTAAATGAAAAAAATACCTAATAAAAATTGGAAAAAACAAAAAGAAAGAAAGACTACAGGAAACCAATCTACAACAGGAAGAGGCAGACCTTTTAGGTCTGAGAGAGGAAGAGGGAATGAAGGAGGAAGGAATGCCCCCTTTTGGACAGTGAGGCTGCAGCAAAAGAAGGCACCATATAGACCTGGAATTGCTAGATCTGATGGAGGAATCCACTAGAATCTGCCACCGGGAGATTTCTAACATAGAATAGTCGATGAGTTTAAGATGATAGATTCCATGCCCAGCAGTTGTGTTATCTGTAGATTCTAAACTAAGATTGTCTGGTGTTTTCCATTTCACGGCCTCTCAGGTGGATTGGAGGGAAAGAACATAGCAGGGCAGAAATTGGGCAGGCTTTGTGGTAGAGTACGACTGGCAAGAGTGCACCCCCAGCTAACTGTGGGAAATTGGGAGGGCCAGCACTGTGGTGATAGCTATGGGGGCGGAGAGACCACCGCTGCTGGCAAGTAGCCTGGATTGTTTTTTAATAATTACACACTACACAGATCAACAATGGATACTTTCTAGAATCTTCTTCACTTGCTCTTAAGATTGTGAGAATGAGTCAAAAACATAAAAAATTTTAAGCAGAACTATTGAAACTTATTATTAAATGTTTAGTTATACTATTCTCCAGATAAAATTGTATTTCTAATACAAAATATATTTTCTGGGCTACATATTGAATAACTGATAACTTTGTCTACATGTCCTTATTTGAATTAGTATTGTGGAAGAGATACTATATGTTATTTCGACTAAATAAATGATTAAATGATGAGTAACTGGACTGTTTTGACTGTGGGACTGACAATTTTGTACTTGGAGCTCTTTTTCCCACATGGACCAATAGGTAATCACACCCATCCACTGTTATTGATGAATGGGTGGTCTACCAGTTTACAAAGACTTGCTGCCAGTTAAACCAGATAACTCATCACAGCTAGTTTATTTAGGTAGACTTGTTAGTCATACTCACTAGTAAATAATTAATTCAGGGAAAGAACTAGTCAAATGCAAAGATTCTGGCATCAATGAAAGATTCCCTGTGTATCCCATCCATTGTCACAGCATCATTTAGACTTAGCTCAGAGATGTGCATATCAGTAAAATATTTTTAAAATTCAGAAGAACTCATGTGTGAAATAGTGTGTCAGTTTTATAATGAGTATAAAATTGTGTTTAGCTATGAACAGGATTTAAACACCTTGCAAGATTATTACTAAGGTAACTGAAGAACCCAAAATAAATCACATAGGCATTTCTATTTGCTTTTTCATTTTTACTGTTTTATTATCAGCTCAGAATTTTCCAATATTCAAAGTGTGAATTAGAACAAACAATGAATCATATCCTTCCTTCAAACATATCTGCCTGATGTTCTTTGTTCAATTACCACTGCTTTAACCTATGAAGTACATGGTTAATTTTAAATTTGTCCTTTAATTAAAATACCTTTTAAATAGGAGTCATAAACTTTACATTTGGGGATATGCATTTTCCTTTCTGATGTCTACTAAATAGAACATCACTGATCAATTTGTCTTTTACTTAGCCTTGGAAAACAGATTTCATGCCTTCCTAAATTTTATTCTGGTGAACATTCAGTTTTTATTTGATTCAAATCCCTTGTGTCTACAAGTCTAAGGGTATGTGTGAGGGCAGAGGGAAGAAAGATAAATAGGTGTGTGTCTTTCCATTACCATCTCTAGAGCAGATGGATATATTGATATATTGTAATGAATGAGGACATGAAGATGGTGACTGAGAAAGAAAACACACCAAATACAAGAAGGTATTCTATTTTATCTTCCTTTTCTAGACTATTCTTGAGACTTAATAAAGTGCTGTGTTCTGGACTGATTTGATTAAAAAAGCATTTGTCAATGATTTTGAAATTCTAGCACTCATTTCAGTAGATTGAGAACACGGTGATTTTTCACTGCTTTTAGATTGTGACTACACTTATGTAGCCTGATTTACACTACAAAGTCACTCTTTCTGTTTTGCAGATCTGAAACTTGCAAATTGGCGAGAGAGTGAATCAGTTAAAACCACCCCAGTAATCTGTAATAAAACTTGAATCTAATTTTTTTTTTCTTTTTTCTCTTTTTTTTTCATCTTTGTATCATTTCTTCAGTGTTCTGTGATACTTTATTTGAAATCATTCTTCTATTTAGAAGATAAAAAGCACAAGTCGTTTAATATATTTTGAACCTTGGCATTTGTAAAAATAAGTCTAAAGGAGTAAGTCTCTGATGTGTTGTTTTTGATTGAATAACAAATTGTATACAACATTTGAAATAGTATTTGGACTAGAGCATAAACTCAATAAGTATCAGTTCTGCTACTTAGGCATTTGGTTGCTCTCACAAAACACTGACAAAAGAATTTACAGGAAGAGAGGTTTAAACCATTAGCTCATGGTTTCAGGGATGTCAGCACACTCCATCACAGTGGAAATGGTATGTAAACGAGACTAGCTCTGGGGAACACATATAAAATACCTTCTCTCAAGCTCACTGTTTTTCTTTTTCCCTTCTCATTTCCTAGCAGTCCACAAGTCTGTAAGATCAGATGATGTGCATTCACAATGTCTTCTCTCTGTTAATGCCCAAGTAGACACAGCTAGGGATAAGTCTTACTAATATCCTGTGTATATCTTGAAACCAAGTAATGTCAAAAATTCATACTGAATCATCAAATTAGTTATCATTATTTTTAATATTTTGCTTAGTATGCCAAAGTACATGATGAGGGTCGAGTAAAATATATAGCTCTCTTTCTAAAGTGTCTGTAGCCATTGTTCTGTGGTTATCATCATCAGCGTTGGCTACCTATGAACATTACATGGTTTAAGAATTATTTAATATAGAAGATCAAATATTGAAAGGTAGAAAGGTGGCTCAGCTGTCAAGAGCACTTGTTTCTCTCTCAGAAGTCCTGAGTTTTGTTTCTAACAACCACATCAGTTAGCTCATATGTTTGTCTCTCTGGACCCTCTATAGTGAACTTTGAAATTTATGGGCACCTAAACACAAATGATGCACATAAAACAAAATAAAAATAAGTCTTTAAAAGAGTGATATATGCAGGTAGAGACACGAGCTCCGGGGTACTCGTTAGTTCATAATGTTGTTCCACCTATAGGGTTGGAGACCCCTTTAGCTCCTTGGGTACTTTCTCTAGCTCCTCCACTGGGGGCCCTGTGTTCCATCCAATATCTGACTGTGACCATCCATTAAAAAAAAGAGTGATATATCAAATACAGACATATATAAAATCCAGACTTACAAGAATAATTGCTTTACTTGGGTTATACCTATATTAGCTATACCTGAGCTATAAACTGTAATTCCCTAGATTTAAATTCTGAAAAGAATTGACTAAAAGCCTCTATTAGTAATTTAAATTTGACCCAGTTTTATTTTAATGTAATGTAAAAAATACTGTATATATTGAGATTAACTTTATAATAATAAATTCTAATAAAGTATGATAAATGAAGACAATTACTGTCCATATTAGCATATTTATCACCTTTTCATTTTTATTATAAATTGTTTTAATTGAATTTGTTAGGTTTCCAAATCAGTTAACTTAATACTGATGCTATTCTGCATCAGTGATTTTCAATTAATTGTGTCTACCATTCAGTTTGATTGAGGTAATTATTTTTATGATTACCTCAACCACTGTTCATAATAAAATATAAGACCATGCCGAGAGATACAGATCTACAACTACTGAATGTGAATTGTTAATATCTTCATGATTTAAGTTATCTTCTATTATATATACCATAGAACGATACCTGTACTCACTGAACTCACAACTCTTAGCTAGATGGAAATTCTCTCATCAAAATCCTTATGACTAGCTGGTGACTAATCATTCATAGTGAATAGCTTACAGGATGGGAAAGAATTATCTTTTCAGCTACTTTTCTTCACTCCACATCTTCTACATCCTTACAGTAGGTAAAATTAACAAATGTTTTCCTTTCATATAAACATCTTTCAATGTGAAAAGAATTCCTTTGTTCATTGTTTTCCCACAGAATGGTATTCATGTGACTTCACATCTTGCTATTGTAGAGGTTTTAAGAACCCATATTATGCTTGGTAGCATCTTTGATTAATCTGAATTAGCTAAGTGATTCTACAAAGTAGAAAGGGCACACTCATTCAGAGAACACATGCTAGACGTTCAAGTGTTTTCACACTATTTAGCAAGTTCTTTTGGATTTAGCTTTCCTTTAAGATATGAGTCAAAAGATCAAACCTCTAATGTTCTAGAATTTCTCTAATTAGATTTCTTCTTTATTTCTAAAAAAGTCTGTTATATCGATCCACTTTTCCTTATTGTGAAGTAATTTTTAGTTCATCAGCCACCACTTTATCAAAGTGAGAAACTACTTCTATATTAATTTGTATTTATTCTCATTCATAGCTGTAATCTGTCATAAAAGTCTCAAGAGGACTTCAGTGACATAACATTGTTGAAGTTGGTCACATTATAAGCTATACGTATGTGAACCTCCATCTCCTGCAAATACAACCAGAAGACGTTGTTTACAATCTAAGATTTGAAGTTATGCATTCATGTTCTCTTGATCATCTGTTTTCAGACTCCGTTTTGCTACTTTCTTTACCAAGTCCTCTTAATTGGTGTGTGTTTAGTGATGGTGAGCAAGAAATTCATTTTCCTTTCTTCTTTGAATGCATTTAATTCATAACACAAGCACATCTTCAGCTTAGGGTCAGAAACTAAATCACAACCAATTCAGAATCCCTGCTTGTTTTACCATGTGCTGGTAGGTGTGAGTATGGTGGAGGCTCTTGGGAGCTCCGGAGCATCTGGTCCACTTTGTGGCCATCTGCAAATGGCTAGCTCACAGTGACACACATTTCTGTAGGGTATTAGGCTGATAAACATCAACATTACATCGGTTTTATCTCAGCAGAAATAGTCTCCAAAACGTCTGAATATCTGTGACATCACCACTCTAGGAGAAGAAAACATTGTTACTTCTATATGTAGTTCATAGCGGCCTTTAATGATACTGCCATTCATTTGCTTAGATCCTTATGTGTGTGTGCATGAGCAGGTGTGTATATGTCATTTTTGATTTGCATTTCCATGTTGACTACGGATGTTGAAAATTTCTTTAAGTGATTCTTGATCATTAGAGATTCCTCTATTTAGAATTCTATGTTTAGATCTGCACCCCATTTTTTTGGTTTATTTATATCTAGTTTTTTTTTGAGTTCTTTATATCTTTTGGATATCAGTCTTCTGACAGCTGTGGAATTGGTGGAGATGTTTTCACATTGTGTAAACTGGTTTTTTTTTTTTTTTCATCTTTTTGATGGCGTCTTTGCCTTACAGAATCTTTTCAGTTTCAGAGATCCCATTAATTAATTGTTGATCTTAGTGCCTGAACTGTTGATGTTCTGTTCAGGAATTGTCTTCTGTACCAATTCATTCAAGGCTATTCTCCACTTTGTCCTCTGTCAGACTTAGTCTATCTGGTTTTATGTTGAGGTCTCTGATACACTTGGGCTTCAGTTTTATACAGGATGATAGATATATCTATTTGCATTCTTCTACATGCAGAGATGCAGATAGACAAGTTTTTTTTCACATTGTATAGTTTTAGTTCCTATGTTAAAAATCAAGTGTCTACAAAACTCAGGATATCCTTAGTCATAATAGCTGAGTAGTATTCCATTTTGTAAATGAACCACATTTTCTGTATCCATTTTTCTGTTGTAGGACATCTGGGTTGTTTCCAGCTTCTGGCTATCACAAACAAGGCCGCTATGAACATAGTGGAAGATTTGCCCCTGTGGCATGCTGGGAAATCTTTTGGGTTTATTCCCAAGAGTGGCATTGCTGGGTCTTCAGGTAGATCTATTTCCAATTTTCTGAGAAACCTGCAGATTGATTTCCAGAGTGGTTGTACCAATTTGCAATCCCACCAGCAATGGAGAAGTGTTCCTCTTTCTATACATCCTCTCCAACATGTATTGTTACCTGAGGTTTTGATCTTAGTTATTATGATTGGTGTAAAGTGGAATCTCAGGGTGTTTTTTTTCAATTATTTATTAGATATTTTCTTCATTTACATTTCAAATGCTATCCTGAATGTCCCCTATACCCTCCCCTGACCCTGCTCCCCTAATCACCCACTCCCACTTCTTGGCCCTGGCATTCCCCTGTACTGGGGCATATAAAGTTTGCAAGACCAAGAGGCCTCACTTCCCAATGATGGCCAACTAGGTCATCTTCTGCTACATATGCAGCTAGAGACACGAGCTCTGGAGGTACTGGTTAGTTCATATTGTTGTCCCACCTATAGGGTTGCAGACCCATTCAGCTCCTTAGGTACTTTCTCTAGCTCCTCCATTGGGGGCCCTGTGTTCCATCCAATAGATGACTATGAGTATCCACTTCTGTGTTTGCCAGGCACTGGCATAGCCTCACCAGAGGCAGCTATATCAGGGTCCTTTCAGCAAATTCTTGCTGGCATATGCAATAGTGTCTGTGTTTGGTGGCTGATTATGGGATGGATCACTGGGTGCACAGTCTCTAGATGGTCCATCCTTTGCATTTCTCTCATCACTAAGGATTTTGAACATTTCTTTAGGTGATTCTCAGCCATTCAAGATAACTCTGTTGTAGATTCTTTGTTTAGTTCTATACCCCATAATCTGATTGTGTTGTTTGGTTTCTTTGGTGGTTAGCTTCTTGAGTTCTTTATATATTTTGGATATTAGCCCTTGCAGGCAAATGGATGAAACTATAAAATATCATCTTTAGCAAGGTAACTCAGACCCCGAAGGACATGGTTTGTTCTCACTAATAAGTAGATATTAGCCAAAAAAGTATAGAATATCCAAGATACAGTCCACAGAACTCAAAAAAGATCAACAAGATGAAGGCCCAAGTCAGGATGCCTCAGTCCCATTTGGGAGGAAGAAGAAAGCAATCACAAGTAGGGAGGAAGGGAGGAACCTGGGAGGGAAAGTAGACATGCAGGGACCTATCATAACTGCTCTCCAAAAGACCCAACAAGCAGCTGATAGAGTCAGATGCAAATATTTGCACCCAACCAGTGGACAGAAGCTGCTGATCCCTGTGGTTGAATTAGGGGAAAGCTGGAAGAAGCTGAGGAGGAAGGTGACCCTGTAGGAGGACCAGCAGTCCCAATTAATCTGACCTCCTGAGATCTCTTAAACACTGGGCCGCCAACCAGGCAGCATACACCAGCTGATATGAAACCCCCAATACATATAGAACAGAGGACTGCCAGGTATGGGTTCAGTCAGAGAAGATGAACCTAACCCTCAGGAGACTGGAGGCCTCAGGGAGTTTAGAGGTCTGGTTGGGTAGGGGGAAGGTGGGAGGAAAATCCTCATGGAGACAGGAGGTGGGAAGGAGGTATGGGATGTAGAACAGTTGGAGGGTGGATGGAGGGGGGGCAGATAAAATCTGGAGTGTAAAAAAATAAATAAAAGAAAAAAAATATAAAGTGTGGATTATATAGACATATATATATATATATATATATATATATATATATATGGAAGTGTGCACACATGTGTATTTGTTTCTTGTTCTTTGATTCAATTCCATTGATCAACCTGTTTGTTAATGTCAGTGCCACCTGGTTTTTATTAGTATTTCTCTATAGTACAGCTTGAAATCAGGAATGGTAATACCTCCATTACAATCCTATTGTATAGAAATGTTTTAGCTATCTTGGTTTTTTTTTGTTTGTTTGTTTGTTTATTTTTCTGTAAGACATTGAATAGTGCTCTTGCAAGATCTGTAAAGAATTGTCTTGGAATTTTGATTGAAATTGCATTGAATCTGTAGATTTCTTTTGGTATGATGGCCATTTTTACTATATAAATCTCACCAATCCATGAGCATTGAAAGTCTTTCCATCTTCTGATGCCTTCTTCAATTTCTTTCTTCAGATACTTGAATTTCTTGCTATATAGGTCTGTCTTTGGCGTGGTTAAAATTACAGGATATTTTATATATGTTGTGGCTATTATGAAGGGTGTTGTTTCTCTAATTTTTTCATTAGCCCATTTATCATTTAGTAAAGCTACTGATTTTTTTTGAGTTAATTTTGTATCCAGTTACTGTGCTGAACATTTGTATCAGGTAAAGGAGTTCTCTGGTTCTTTGGGTTAACTTATTTATATTATCAGACCATCTATGAAGTGTGATAATTTCACTTCTTCCTTTCCAATTTGTATCCCCTTGATCTCTTTTATCCAGCTAAAATTTAAGTCTATGCTGAATAGATACAGAGAGAGTAGGCAGACTTGTCTTTTCCCCAATTTTAGTAGAATTGCTTTAAATTTCTCTGCATTTAATTTGATGTGGACTATTGATGTGCTGCATATTGCCTTTATTGTCTTTATGTATGCATCTTATATCCCTGATCTCTCCAAGATTTTTCTCATGAAGGAGTGTTGGATTTTGTTAAAGGCCTTTTCAGCTTCTAATGAGGTGATCATGTGGCTTTTTTCCAGTTTTTTAATATGGTGGATTGCGTTGATGGATTTTCATTTGTTGAATAATTCCTGTGTCTTTGGGATGAAGCCTGCTTGATCATGGTAGATGATGTCTTTGATGTGTTCTTGGATTCAGTTAGCAAGTATTTTATTGAGTATTTTTACATCCATATTCATGAGGGGGATTCACCTTAAATTCTCTCTTTTTGTGGTTGAGTCTTTGTGTGGTTTATATATCAAGGTGACTGTGGACTCAAAATAAAATTTGAGAGTATTCTTCTTTTCTATGTTGTAGAATAATTTGAAGAGTATTAGCACTGGCTCTTCTCTGAAGATCTGATAAAATTCTTTATTAAACCCATCTGTCCATTGGCTTTTTTTTTGGGAGACTAATAGCTGCTTCTATTTACCTAGGTTTAATATGTCTGTTTAGATTATTTACTTGATCTTGATTTAGTTTTGATAAGTGATATCTATCAAGGAAATTATCCATTTCATTTAGACTTTTTCCAATTTTGTTGACTACAGGTTTTGGAAGTTAAGACTTACTTAGCGATTCTTTACATTTCTTTGGAATCTGTTGTAATGTCTCTCTTTTCATTTCTGATTTTGTTAATGTCAATATTCTCTTACCCCCTTTAGACTTAAAGATTTGTCTATCTTGTGGATTTCTCAAATAACCAACTCTTTGTTTTCCTTTCTTTGTTTCTATTTTATTGGTTTCAGCCTGGAATTTGATTATTTCCGTCCATCTACTCCCCTTGGGTATGATTGCTTCTTTTTGTTGTAGAGCTTTCAGGTATATTATTAAGTCACTACAGTGAGATCTCATGAATAATTGCTTTATGAAAGCACTTAGTGCTATGAATGTTCCTCTTAGCACTGCTTTAATTGTATTGCATAAGTTTGGTTATGATGTACACTTATTTTCATTGAATTATAGAATGTCATTAATTTCTTTATTTCTTCCTTGACCCAGTGGTCATGAAGTAGGGAGTTGTTCAGGTTCCATGAGTTTGTAGGCCCTCTGTTGTTTCTGTTGTTGTTGAATTCCAGCTTTAATCGATGGTTTGATAATATGTGGGAGCTTACTTCAGTTTTCTTGCATCTGTTAAAACGTTGTAGCTGACCATATAGTCAGTTTTTGAGAAGGTCCCATGATGTACTGAGAAGAAGCTATATTCTTTGTGTTTGGGTGAAATCTTTATAGATATCTGTTTAGTCCATTTGAGTCACAATGTTAGTTAGTTCCCTCATGTATCTGTTTAATTTCTGTTCAGATGGCCTGCCGATTGGTGAGACTGGGATCTTGAACTCTCCCACTATTAATGTGTGAGGTTCAATGTGCAATTTAAGCTTTATTAATGTTTATTTTACAAATGTGAGTGGTCTTGCATCTGGGGTTAGATATTCAGGACTGAGAGATCATCTTGGTGGGTTTTTTCTTTAATGAGTATGCCATATCCTTCTCTCATTTTTTTTTATTAATTTTGCTTGGAATTCTATTTTAGATGTCATAATAGCTACTCCGTCTTGCTTCTTGTGTTCATCTGCTTAAAAAATCTTTTTCCTGCCCTCTACTCTGAGATAATATCTATCTTTGTTGTTGAGTTGTATTCTTCTATGGAGCAAAATGGTTAATCCTGTTTTCACATGCATCCATTCTGTTTAATTTACATCATTTTATTGGGGACTTGAGTACATTGATGTTTAGAGATAATCATTATCAATGGTTATTACTTTCTGTTATTTTGATGGTGGTACTGTGTGTGTATGTTATAATATTCTTTCTTTATTTTGTACAGTTAGTGTTTTGGTTATTATGTGACAGGAGGATTTTCTTTTTTATTTCCATCTATTTTGTGTTCTGTAAGCTTTTACATTTATAAGCATCCTCTTCTTTAGGTTAGAGAAATTTTCTTCTATGATTTTGTTGAAAGTATTATCTGGGCTTTTGAGCTGGGAATCTTCTCTTTGTTCCTATTATTCTTAGGTTTGGTATTTTCATAGTGTCCCAAATTATTTTCTACATGTTTTGTGTCAGAAACTTTTTAAATTTAACATTTTCAATGACTGATATACCAATTTCTTCTATTGTATCTTCTATGCCAGAGATTCTTCCTTCCATCTCTTTATTCTGTTGGTGATGCTTATGTCTATAGTTTCTCTTCTCTTGCCTATGCTTTCCATTTCCAGTATTCCCTCAGTTTGTCTTTATTGGTTTTATTTCCATTTTCAGGTTTTAAACAGTTTTATTCACTTTCTTTACCTGTCTAATTTTATTTATTCAAGGGACTTATCCAATTCTTCTTTAAAGATCTCTATAATCTCCATAAGATTAAATTTGAGGTTATTTTCATATGCTTCAGCTGTGTTAGCATATCCAAAGGTTGCAATAATAGGACAGCAATAATAGGACTCTTATATTGCCATATTAACCTGGATCTTATTGGCTGTGTTTTTTACTCTAGTCTTTAGTCATGTCAGTTTTGCAGTTATTATAGATTCAGATGCTGATTTCTGAGTTTTTCTTTGTTGGATGGATGTTTTTGGATATTTCTTCTTGGTTTCTGCTTTATTTCTGTCATCTTGTCTGAGTGGCCTAGGATTCTGGTGACTAACAAGTCCTCAGTTCCAGTAGGTTGTCTCCCCTGGGATTTTTGTAACCCACATGATCTTTGGGATTTTGGGTGCTAACCTCACCTCTGGGGTTCCTAGTATCAATGAGGGCTGAGATCTCTGATGCCAAAATGACCTCTGGGAAACCAGGCAGAGTTGTGGACCAGAAAAGGGATCAGAGGACAGGATCTCCTTCTGGAGTCTAGTAGGTAAACATAGTTTAAAACTATTGGGTGTGCTTTAAGGGGACTTGGCAAATGCTTAGAGCAGGGTCTTACCTGCTTGTTCTTGGTGCCATTAGGCCTCTGGGAATGCAGGCAGAGATCTGGGCTGGAAAACTGAGCCCAAGGGATAGGGTCCAGTTTATTGCTGCTAAGTAGTGTGCTTTAGAGGGACTTAGAAGGCTTAGAAGGATTTGGGAAGAGGTGCAGAGTTTTATGTGATTGTTCCTGGTGCTGGCAGGCCTCCTAGAATTTAAGCACAGTTGTGGACCAGAAAATCGAGAGCAGGGGACAGGGTCTCCATATATGTATCTTAATCTAGTCTAATTTGATAAAATGCTAGAACCTTTAAATTAAATATCAGGAATTAATTTTTAGATTAATCAACCTATTGCATTTATTTACTTTTGTTTTCATATTTTATTTATTCCTTGAAAGTTTTATATATTTATATATTCTATTTTGATCATATCCACCAACATTTATATTTCATGCATTTCTTGGCCAATAAATACATAAGTGCTATCTTACTATTACTTTCTTCAGTTAATTATTTTTTACTTATGTCATATTATTTTTAGTGGTATACATTCTTGCACATACTTCTAGGTTTTATAGAAAAATTATATGTTTAAAGGTGTCATATGCTTTGATCAAATTTTTGCTACACCCTGTTAGTCATCTGTCTTTAACTAATAATTGTAGTTTATCTGATACTTTTTATTGTAATTTTATTTTCTCTAGCCAGTATTTCTCTTACCTTTAAATTTTAGTTTTAATTCGCTATAATTTTGTAATTGTACTTTTTAATTATCTGAATGACCTTTTAGATTCCTGCCAAGAATCTATCCATCAATGTGTATTATAATATACCTTAGTTTAGAAACCAAGCTCAAGTCTTAACAATGTAACCATCTGTTTCTTCCTTCTTTGCTTTAGTGCCACGACTTTCAATAACATTTTCAGACACAGAATGTTCACTTAAAACATTTTTCATAATTTATTTAATTATTCATTCTTAATTGTAATGTACTTATTATACTTGAGAAACATTTAGACCAATAAGATAGATCCTATGAGAAGAAGGCTTCAACACATAATTAATTATAATCATATTAATGAAGTGCTAGGATTAAATCTGTTAATGCTGAAAGGGAAAGTGTGATTGAAAGAGTTTCTAGAAGGGTACATCTCAACAATGTCTAGAAACAGATAAAATTATTAAGTAACCATAAGACCAGGCTGATTGTGATAAAAGATACTTACGAGGAGAGAATAAGTTAAACAAAATGGCATAAGGCTTCCCAGGAAACATGACTGCTTTGTATTACCAATCCATAGAATGTAAAACACGAAGGATGGAGAAATGGAGGAATGTTATGAACATCATCATCTAGAAATGGCACAGCTATTGTTCTTAGGAACTCACAACTGTGATTCTCTGTATGCATTGAGCCAGCACAAATGTCAGGATAAATAGCACAACTTTTCTCTAGGCCCCACCCCATAAAACTTAGTAACACTATTCCTTAGATATGAGCATATGTCTACCTATCTAAAATAGGGCACCAACAACATATTAAAGTAAGAATGCTACTAACAAGATCCAACTTGGTACACAAATGAGGGATTTTTTATTGGAGCAGAAATGACCCAACGACAGCTGTATCACCAAAGACCCAGCATGGTTGATCGCTCATGAAGGCTGGAACCCTGGAGACTCCTGCACAACTTATAGGCAGTTTCACATGTCAGAGGGTATCTATTTTAGGCATATCAGTTGGTCTGAATCTCTCCCAGACATGCCAGATGGTCTTGGCCTCTCTGTGAATCTCAGCTGTTCTGTGAGTATTTCTCAGCAGTGTTTACTGCTTCTGTAAGGTTGAGAAAAGAGAACTCTAGTACATCTGGTTAGTTTCAGGGAACTTGCTTAAACCTCTGAGTTGTTTATTTCCTGAGGTTTAACTAGTCTTCCTTTAGAAGATCATCCTGAGTTTTAAAGAGCTTCCCTGGAGGACAGAATATTTCATCTTTGAGAAAATTACTACAAAATATATTCTGTGTTTTGCTGAGAGGACCCTAATATAGCTATCTCTTGTGAGGCTATGCCAGTGCCTGGCAAATACAGAAGTGGATGCTCACAGTCATCTATTGGATGGAACATAGGAACCCTAATGAAGGAGCTAGAGAAGTACCTAAGGAGCTAAAGAGGTCGGCAACCCTATAGGAGGAACAACAATATGAACTAACCAGTACCCACTAGAGCTGTGTCTCTAGTGGCATATGTAGCAAAGGATGGCCAAGTCGGCCATCAATGGGAGGAGAGGCCCTTGGTCGTGCAAATATCATATGTTCCAGTACAGGGGAATGCCAGGACCAGGAAGCAGGAGTGGGTGGGTTGGATATCAGGGTGGGGGGAAGGTAAAGGAGACTTTCAGGATAGCATTTAAAATGTAAATGAAGAAAATATCTAATAAAAAATTAAAAAATAAAAAATAAAAGAATTACCTTCAAAAAAGGTATTCTGAGAATGAGGAGCTATGGATGGTGAATGGCTGCAGGAAGGACCTTTTTCTTTCACTCAAGTAGCCCCATATCACTTTCATGTTACAAATATTCTACTACTCTCCTAATTCTATCTACAAATATCTTTAACTCCTCTTAAGATTCCCTTTTTATTTTCATGACCTATATCCACATTATAAGTCATATATGAAAATATTAAAATACAGGATATACACACAAGAGAAAAGATATGGTGTTTGTAGTTCTGAGTTTGTGTTTATTTGTTTAATATAATAATTTTGATATCCATTCATCTTCCTGAAAACATCATGATTTCATCTTTTATTCACATACAAAAAGATACCATTGGTAGTTGTTCTACATTTTCTATTTCCAGTTGTCCATCTGTTGGTAGATATTTGATTCCACTTTTTAAACTATTGTGAATTGGGTAGCAGTTGTGTAAATATAGTTGTATAAATATTTCTGGTATGTTGGTTTAGAATACTTTAGGTGTATTCCCAAAATTAATATAGCTATGTTCATACAGTAGTGTTCTTGCTTGTTTGTTTTTTAAGAAACCTCTATACTTACTTCCATACTGACTATGCCAGTTTATACTCTCACAAACAGAGAATTAGAATCACTTTTGCCCACATTCTCAAGAGCATAGCAATTATAGATGGGCTACCTTGCCCTTCAAGCTTTTATGTGTGTTTTGGGGACCCAAATTCCAGTTCTTGTCGTGCAGAGTAAAGGCTTTATTCTTATAGCTACATCTCCAGTATTTGAATATTAAAAAGAAGCTTTTGGCCTTTTTGCATTTTAAGGATTCTCATTCATTTATTTATTGGAAAATTCAGGGATCAATTAGATTTGAAGCTTGTTAAATCCTCCAGATATTGATTTTTTTGTTTGTTGAACTATCATTGTCAATAACTTTTTTTTGTTTTGCTTTGTTTTCAATACATCTAGACTGCAGTTTTCCTTCCCTCCACTCCTCCCAGTTCCTTCTCCACACTCCTTTCTCACCCAGATTCAATAGTTCTCTGTTTAAACTCTTGCTCTTCTTCTCTATCAAAGAGATTACTCATTTCTAGGAGAAAGTAAACTCACCTTAGGGTGAAGCTAAGACAATCGAATGGATGATCAATAAGTATATTGACAAATAAAGATGGATAGACCATTCTCTTTTGTAGTTCACTGATAAAGTAAATCTTTAATCTGGATGAGTGCTCCATTTTTCTGTAGGTCTTGGTCACTGGGCTCCTAATCAAGAGGAGAAACCTGGCAATTTTGCCAGTCTACTGTCTCTACTTTGCTCCTCCTTTGAATAATACGAGTCTCTTCTATATGTTGTTGGGCATTAGGGATTACCTGTCATTTCCTAGCAGGAGTCATCCTCCTGAAAACACAACAAATGTAAGCTGTTGAAAAATAGCACTTAAATTTTTCTCCCATTTGTATTCCTTGTTCCTTGATGCCTCTTTTCCATGTTGAAGTGTTTAAAACTACTAGATTTTTGTCCTGTCAACTGAAGAACCAGTTACATTCAGATAGCACGAATTGTTTCAGTTAAATTCTGCAAGACTCTGATAGGCTGTAGGCTTAGTCTCAAAGAAAATTCAATATTTTGAACATATACTAGGAGTACATTGTAGTCCCCATAAAGAGTATAACAATTCGCTCTAAAGTTTGGCACTGATAGGTTTCAATATTTTGTAATTAACTTACCACATGGGAAATTTAATAGGGCAGCTTTTTAGTTTTTATGCAGTTCAATGTTCCTGTCAACTATACTTTAGTTATGAAAGATGATAGAAACATATGCTTATTTCACTACTGTTAACATAGTCTTAGAAAAGTCTTAGAAAAGTCATATAGAATGGTAACAGTGTTTCTCTGTGGGGCTTCTCTAGACTTCTTTATTAGATGATATATTCAATATTCTGCTTCTAGAAGCTTCTTATTTTTAATCAGCAATCTTTATCTGAATGCATCCTTTTAGTTTTATGAAGTAGACAGAAATTTAAAAAAAGGCTCCTTTACCTATTTTTTAATTAGAAAGCATTTTAGAAGAGTATTTTCCTCCAAGCTAAAATTTGTATTTGAGTAACTATGCATGTACTTTAATTTCAGATTACTTATATCCTACATTTAATGAAAACTGATTCAAATATAGGTTTGAATAATTTTCAGGCAATCATTAGTTTCTTAGTGTTTGCAATCTTTTGTGGAGTTCTGCTTCTTCAGAGTTTGCCAGTGATTGTTCTTGGCTATGTTTTATATTTCCAATGGTTCAATGCATTATTTTCCATCCTTCTGTAGAGGTCTGGTTACTCATCTAGAAATGAGCTCTGGATTTAGGCAATCTTTATGCTTGTCACACTTTCTTTAAAAAGTCAATACAATCTTCTACAAAGTCAGAAAGTTCCTTAATGTATAGCCTAGTGGCTGCCAACTCTAAAAATCTAAAAAAAGATAAATATACTCATGGTATTTAAAAATGCAGCAGCCAATTATTTGTCAATCACTGACATCAAGCAAACAATGTGCCTTAAATGGCTAGGTACTTTTGCTTAGTGTGTTCATAATTTCTACCCTTTCCAGGCTGCTGCTGCTTTAGAATGTAGATTCCCCGAGAGTCTCACGCTGCAAGGTGCATGAGTGTCCTTTCTCATTCCTAATCAATAGTAGGAAGGAAAGCTGTGAGCAGAATTTCTTATGTTACTGTAGTCAGAGAGGTTGTTGAGAGAAAACAAGGGATGGGGAAAGAAAAGTTCTGCAGTGCCTGAAATTGATACTTGAATTTTTGATGAGTTTTGTGCCTACCATGGTGGTCACCTCTCACCGAGAAAAGGCAGTTCAACCCAGTTACTCCAGAAAGTACAAAACAATTATAATACTTGCATAAAAAATTCTTTAAGGATGGAGACTAATTATATCCATGGATCCATATGTGGTTTCCCTTCCCCCACCATGGAACCTGCTTGCTCAAGGGTGGAGTTTCCTGCTCATTCGTTCTGCTGCGCCCACTGCTGGACCCTGTCGGCTTTGCTGCTTGGAGGCACACACATGTTCGTCCTGCTACTGGATCCCGAGTTACTTGGTGGGAAATTGGGATCCCTCCTCCTTCCTTTATAACTGAATGTTGAAATTAGTAAAGGTGGGCCTTGAACATGGAATCGTCTTGGCCCCATTCTTTCTTCCGCCCCGTCTAGCTTCCTCTCTTTTCAGCTCGAACTGCCATTCTCAGTTGAACCGTTCGTGTTGTGGACTGCGGGCGGGCCGCAACATCCATAGATATAAATTCTTTCAGGGGTTAGGTCAAGACTCCCTGGTTTATTTAACAAAAGAGATTCACAAGCCAAAGAATTACCTTGAGGAATAAGTGTACAATCTGGTAGCAGTTACTGAATACAATCATGTTTCCTGTGTACAACATGTCTCCAAATCTACTTCATGTGTTTGGGCTCAGTTAGTGCTCACTGCATCCTGTAAGGTAAGAGCTAAAATTTATTGGATCATAGGCAATTCTAATCTATATGACACTGTGTTGTGAATAGAAGTAGACTTATTTTTCTGGTATTTTTTATGAAAGAATGTGATGTAAAGAGGAAAATAAATGTCAATTCATTCATTTTACAGACTTTCAGACAAAACCAAGAAGAGTACAACAATCCCCAAGTCCCTCAGAGCCTAGTTTGAGTTGCTAGAATATCTTAAGTGGGCTATGCTGAGAAGTTATACAGTGAATTCTATCCTCATTGACTTAAGAACCCTCTCAATGGTAAACCAATAAGCAGCAATAGGTTTAGGTGAACATTCAAGAGGATAAAAATAATTTCTTTGAAGACAGATTAGTAAGTATACCTTTATTCTGTTTTCTCCAGAGGGTGAGGATAGACATTATTTCCTCTTCCTTGATTCTACTGAAGAGATACTTAGTGGAATTTTATCAGAATGCTATAGGCTATAGTCCTGAAAGATTTCTTAACTCAAAATGTACCTCATCCCTACCTACTTTGTCAGGATTAAAAGAAAAATATTATTAGATATTTTCTTCATTTACATTTCAAATGCTATCCCAAAATCTCCTATACCCTCCCCCCACCCTGCTCCCCTGCCCACTCACTCCCACTTCTTGGCCCTGGCATTCCCCTGTACTGGGTCATATAAAGTTTGCAAGACCAAGGGCCTCTCTTCCCAATGATGGTCATCTTCTGCTACATATGCAGCTAGAGACACGAGCTCTGGGGGTACTGGTTAGTTCATATTGTTGTTCCACCTATAGGGTGGCAGACCCCTTCAGCTCCTTGGGTGCTTTCTCTAGCTCCTCCATTGGGGGCCCTGTGTTCCATCCTATGGGTGACTGTGAGCATCCACTTTTGTATTTGCCTGGCACTGACATAGCCTCACAAGAGACAGCTATATCAGGGTCCTTTCAGCAAAATCTTGCTGGCATATGCAATAGTATCTGTGTTTGGTGGCTGATTATTGGATGGACCCCTGGGTGGGGCAGTCTCTGGATGTTCCATCCTTTCATCTTAGATCCACACTTTGTCTCTAACTCCTTCCATGGGTATTTTGTTCCCTATTCTAGGGAGGAATGAAGTATCCACACATTGGTCTTCCTTCTTCTTGATTTTCTTGTGTTCTGCAAATTGTATCTTGGGTATTCTAGGTTTGTCAGGATTATTATGAGAATTATTTATTATACTTACTGCTTGTTTATCTTTCTCCCTATACATGTCCATTGTGTAGGTTCTGTAGGCCAACTTCCAGAGCTACCTAAATACCATATGACTAATAGAAACTATAGACTTCATTGCCTTATACTGTACCACTTGCATGGTATAATTAAAGATCCAAAGACAGTCATCTGAAAGCAATTTCCAGCTAAGAAGGGGGAGGGGCTATTTAATACTCTCATTCTTTCTCTTCTGAGATAACTCCAACAAATGCACTCTCCGCAAATTCCCACTAAAACTTTGTTATAATGAATCCAATCTAAGAAAGCTGCTGTCCATAGTTATATGGTGCATAGATATAGTAGCAGATTTAGGACTGTGAAAGTCTATGAGGCTGTGGTTTGTAGCTATCTGCATTCCCATGGGCAGGAGGAAAAAAGATTACACAACACACCCACTGCAAACAGACTAACCATAAACTATCTTGAAAAGACACTGGCCAGACAAGGACTGAATAGTGAAGATAGATTGTGAAGCTTTTACAGCAGGGATTTTTTTTTTTAGATGTTTCAGGAGACATCTTTGAAAACAACAACTGGATCTGAGATGTTTAATCTAGTATCATCGGTGTCCAGAACTATTTCCACAGGAACCCCAAAAGCTTCACTTTTGAGAAAGAAGGATTTAAATCTGCTGTTCCTAGAGCAGCCTTCCATGGAGCAACAACATAAATATAAGATTTATTTTATGTCTCATTATTTCCTGTGCCATTCCTGGATGGTACAATAGAAATATCTACTGTATGTAGAAGATATAGGATAGCAAAACCATGGTCTTCTCTCTTACATCAAGCCTCTAGGTCTGAAGCAAGTACATGTTTCAGAAATAATCTTTAATTAAATCAAAGTGTGAAGATTTGTGCAGCAAGTTGGTCTAGGAATGCCCTAAGCATGTGAATGAAATACCAAAGGTTGAAGCAACTGAGAAGATAAGGAAGGAAGTAAACCAAGGATTGAAATAAAAATAAATCCATTAATTGGGGAATTTCCTACAGAAGCTCATTTAGGGTAATGAAAATTTGGGCAGATTTCACATACTGGGGACACATGAAAGGGTTTATGAGCTAAACCAAACATGCAAAGTTGTTCTTTGTCCAAAAAGAATGTACCTGTGATTTCTCTAATTCTGGTAAAATGTCAAGCCTCAAGAAACATAGATAGAAAAGCTCAGAATGAAATAATTGGCTGTTTTGAATGACTGTTTTCTAGGTTTGAAATATGTGTCATTGGTTGTCATTTTTTGGATCACTACTACTGTTTTTTTTCCCCTGAGAGTGAATAGAAAGACAGAAACATTGGAATTCACACAGATATGTGAATAGGTCCATGAAAAAGATAAGCTAATATATCCATACAGATGATATGCAAAAGAACTGTTTTGTTTCATCTCTATCTTTGAGATTACACTTGATTATGAAACCCATAGATTACATCTCTATATGTACGGCTGTTTAAAAGGTCCTCTCTGTTCCTTTATAGCTAATCAATTTCTTAATGCTCTCAATTGTGCTGCCTGGATATAGCTAGTCTTTTCTTAGATTTTCTTAGGTCCCTAAGCAGCAAATTTTCTTGATCATATCTGTGGCAAGTTCTATTTCATCAACCCCACTGTATCAAAATTCAGTTTGGAAGTGACCTCTTCAAAATTAACTCAATTTCAAAACACTATATTAGTGAGCATTTCTCTATATTGCTAAGATATATTATCTTCCCTTCTTCTTCTAGTAGAGAGCTTAACAGACACTTTGGAGGTTTTTATAACATTTCTGACATTTATATGTATATATATGTCAGTCAAAGGTTTCTAAACATAAATATCTACAAAGTTACAAATAGCATCTACAAAGGAGAAGAGCTATAAAGAACATTTTATCCCTTAAGTAGTAGCTTTCAAAATATTGTTAGCATATCACCACCAAATTCCAATAGCATGGTCATCAAGAACAGCAGATTCAGCGCCATCCACAGCAGAGTGATGGGCTGTCTCTGAACATTCCATGTCTTGGGTTTCAGGTTGTGGTTTGCTTTGTGATTCTGTCAGTTTGGTTGCCATTAATCCCTGACTGATTCTGAAATAATGTATCCAGATTTTTCTAGTGAGTCGGTCAAAAATGTTCAAATATTCTTTAGGAGCTTTGAAAGATAAAACTCCATGATAGAGCTCACGCTCAGGATGCAATAAGGTCATGGATTCAGTGTCTAGAGCCACCCATAAGAAAATTATTGCTACTACTTGAATTACTTAGAGTCTTTTTTTCCTGATGAATTGTGAGGCTTTTTATATAAGATGATTGGAAAATTTAGACAGAAATTTGAAGTGTTGTTGGTGTTGTGGATTGCCACAGTGAAGAAAGAAAGCCCCCACTTTCCAAACTTGCCTTCTTCTTTATTGGTTTCTTTCTTTTCTGTTTCCTTCAAGAGATTTGAGGTGGTATCTTTCTCTATGAAGAACAATGAAGAATGTGCTCTGGCTCAGCTGTATGCAGTGTCTCTCAATGATCTAAGTGTTAAACAACTGCCCTGTACAATGGCACAGGAGGCTGTGTGGACCATTAGCGGGTTGTCCTTCATGAAGAACTCTAGGTTTTCAGGGGGCAACAGTCTTAAAGAAAATTGCAAGACCAAGGGCCTCTCTTCCCAATGATGGTCATCTTCTGCTACATATGCAGCTAGAGACACGAGCTCTGGGGGTACTGTTTAGTTCATATTTTTGTTCCACCTATAGGGTGGCAGACCCCTTCAGCTCCTTGGGTGCTTTCTCTAGCTCCTCCATTGGGGGCCCTGTGTTCCATCCTATGGGTGTTAGTTTTAATTTCTTGGTTTAGAACATGAGTGTTAGTTAGCTCTTTTCCATGATGGTGGTGGCCCTTGAGTCCCAACATAATGGAGCCATAAGTAGCTCAGACTAAAGCTTCCAGAAGAGGAAACCCTAACAAGACTTTATCCTTGTATGTTTATTGCCACAGCTATCCCATTCTAGTGACTAAAGAACCAACTAGGGCAATGTGTCTTATACCCATGATATCTTAATTATAAAGGACCCTTTAAACATATCCAAATACCTTCAATGAAACTGAATCCATAAGATTAATATAGAGCAAATGTTAAAAGTATTACATATATAGTTATTTTTTATAATTTACATGATTTCAAACATAGCATGCATTTATCATCATTATTTGCCATGTGATGATGATAATGGCTAATGTTATTTAAAATTATGTATATATGGTGAATATCATGGAATGTTTATATCTATTTTATCCAACATTACACATACCAATTAAATGCCTAAATTTTTAAGGCTTATGTATAAATATGCCTCTTTTTCCTTTTATAGCATGTTGAATAAAAAATCTTAAGTCAGTCATTGGAAAAGTTTAAATATATGTCTATACCTGAATGATTACCATAAATAATAAATGAACTGTCTGATAAGAGTTGCAAAGGTCTAGTCAGAGTTTACAGTGTACAATATGACCTTTTAAGCACTCGACCTGTATTTGCTTGCTTAATCTTCATAACATACTCTAAATAGGCAATTTTATCCACATTTTTTAGATTGGAAAAAAAAACTGAGGTATTACAGTGACATTTACAGGAGCAGATACACTGAAAATTGTAGAGCCAGCTTTCATGTATAAATACCAAAGGGAAAATTGTAAAGATAACATTCAGGACCAGCATAATCTGTCTCACAAGTTCATGTCTATCATTTATAAAGCAAATGTGACTCTTATGTAAAACTCTAGCCATGCTAATAAGATGAAGTGAGCGCCCCAGTCTCTCTCTGTCTCTCTCTGTCTCTCTCTGTCTCTCTTTCTCTCTCTCTCTCTCCAAAACTTCACATATCACTTATACTATGCGCTATGCAACCCAGAAATGAAAATTCTCAAGGTTTGATTATAGCAATGGCATATATCATGGAATGTAACAATGCTTTAGATGACTTTCAAATGTTATCATTCCAAGATTTCTAAGCTTTAGAGTTAGTCCAGCCTCCTTCAATCACTGAATCAAATTTCAGTTTCATTTATGTATTGGATATTAGGTTCAAGTTACATGAGTCTGTCTTCAGTGATGTCAAACAATGTTATACCTGTGATGTGAGTTCTTACTGTCTTCATTCTTATGTTTCTCCTTTGTGTCCCTCTCTTTCTTTTTTTTTCCAGAGATAGAACATGCTTATTTTTATTTATCTTTATTATATTTGTTTATTTTTAAAAGAGGTATGTTTTAGTAGTAAAAAAAAATAAAAACCAAACTCTATGTCCCTAATACATAATGTTATTTTCTAGCTCCTTAATTAAAAAAAAATCTTAAATTTGATTAAACCACTTAAATAGAGATAACATGGTTTTCTTTTTTCTTACTTTCTTTCTTTCTTTCTTTCTTTTCTTTCTTTCTTTCTTTCTTTCTTTCTTTTATTTATTTATTTAAATTAATTGATTTTTATTAGGTATTTTCTTCATTTACATTTCCAATGCTATCCCAAAAAAGTCCCCCATACGCTCCCTCCCACTCCCCTACCCACCCATTCCCACTTCTTGGCCCTGGTGTTCCCCTGTACTGAGGCATATAAAGTTTGTAAGACCGATGGGCCTCTCTTTCCAATGATGGCCGACTAAGCCATCTTCTGATACATATGCAGCTAGAAACACGAGTTCATGGGGGGTGGAATACTGGTTAGTTCATATTGTTGTTCCACCTATAGGGTTGCAGACCCCTTTAGCTCCTTGCGTACTTTCTCTAGCTCCTCCATTGGGGGC
The DNA here is from genome assembly GCF_978045245.1 of Mus caroli. NCBI lineage: Eukaryota > Metazoa > Chordata > Mammalia > Rodentia > Muridae > Mus > Mus caroli. The sequence continues at coordinate 65,772,500 of NW_028227259.1, read as the reverse complement.
CCTGTGATCCATCCAGTAGCTGACTGTGAGCATCCACTTCTGTGTTTGCTAGGCCCCGGCATAGCCTCACAAGAGACAGCTATATCTGGGTCCTTTCAGCAAAATCTTGCTAGTATATGCGATGGTGTCAACATTTGGAGGCTGATTATGGGATGGATCCCCGGGTATGGCAGTCTTTACATGGTCCATCCTTTTGTCTCAGCTCCAAACTTCGTCTCTGACACTTCATACTCATCAAAGGTAAAATTGTCCCTCTCTTTTTTTTCTCCTCTATGTGCACACATCTCAACTCCTTGCTCAGCCAATGCTGTTTTATATATTGCCACCTTATACCATTCAAATCCTCAATGCTCCTCAAGAACAAACAGCTAAAATGGTCCAGGCTTGAGCTCCTGGCTCGTTACTTCTAATTTTGTCACACTATTTTCTAATTTGACTTATAGAGAATCTTCACTGGGCTAATCTACAACCAGTTTAAATTTCAAATTTTTTCACTTAATGGCTTCTTTCTTTTATTTCTCCCTATAAATGGTCCTTTCTTTGCCTCTTGATTAACATGTGAAATGTGTTACTATATATGCCACATTATATAATCTCTTTAATTTACCATCTTTCTTGTACAGTCTAAAAACCTGGAAGTTCAACTGTAAGTATGCAAGTTGATCTTAACCTACCAAATTCTTTCAAAGCAAAGTGCTTGCTCTCTTCAAACACATGTGTTTTATAATGCCATGCCTCCTTAAGAATTATGTGTCCAACTTGTAATAATAACGCATGCTCCTCTTGTTCATAGCAGCCTTATTTATAATAGCCAGAAGCTGGAAAGAACCCAGATGTCCCTCAACAGAACAATGAATACTGAAAATGTGGTACATTTACACAATGGAGTACTACTCAGCTATTAAAAACAATGAATTTATGAAATTCTTAGGCAAATGGATGGATCTGGAGGATATCATCCTGAGTGAGTGAACCCAATCACAAAAGAACACATATGATATGCACTCACTAATAGGTGGCTATTAGCCCAGAAACTTAGAATACCCAAGATACAATTTGCAAAACACATGAAACTCAAGAAGGAAGACCAAAGTAGGGATACTTTGTTCCTTCTTAGAATGGGGAACAAAATACCCATGGAAGGAGTTACAGTGACAAAATTTGGAGCAGAGCCTGAAGGAATGACCATCCAGAGACTGCCACACTTGGGGATCCATCCCATAAACCACCACCAAACCCAGACACTAGGCAGATGCCAACTAGAGTGTGCTGACAGGAGCCTGATATAGCTGTCACCTGTGAAGCTCTGCCAGTGCCTGGAAAATACAGAACTGGATGCTCACAGTTATCCACTGGACAGAGCACAAGGTCCCCAATGAAGGAGCCAGAGAAAGTACCCAGGGAGCTGAAGGGGTCTGAAGCCCCCTAGGAGGAACATCAATATGAACTAACCTGTACCCCCCAGAGCTCCTTGGAACTATATTACCAATCAAAGAAAACACATGGTGGAACTTGTGGCTCTAGCTATATATGCAGCAGAGGATGGCCTAGTCGGTCATCAATGGGATGAGAGGCCTTTGGTCCTGTGAAGGCACTGTGACGCAGTATATGGGAATGCCAAGGCCAGGAATGGGAGTGGGTTGGTTGGGGAGTAGGGGTAGGGAGGAGGGGATAGGGAATTTTCAGAGGGGAAACTAGGAAAGGGGATAACATTTAAAATGTAAATAAAATATCTAAAAATACTAATTCATGTTGTTTTATTTTTTCACAGAAATGAAAACATAGATGTGAAAATATGTTAAGGTTAGAAGAAACTAACTTTAATTTTATTTTAATGGACAGAGAAAAATTGTTTATGAGATGGTTTTTAAAATATTGAATTCTTGAGGCAATAGCATTCTCTTTGGCACTCATTTCAAAAGAATTTTTTCTCAATAGACACTTAGTAAACTGTGGTGGAGTTATTTGATTTAAAAATACAAGAATATTATTAGGAGACATGGGATCATAGCAAGCTCCCGATCTTTGGCTCTTATGATATTTCTGACCGTCTTTCCATTAAATAAAAGAGAATAAAGATATGAACCAGGAAAAAAAAAACACAAGAATGTCTTGGTTAATTTATTTGTTCACTGGGAACACACAGGGATAATAATTTCAAACTAACCTTTCGCAACTCCAAAACAATACAATAATGATGTAATAACTTGCCTTCTAGATCCTGCTAATATATGACGTGTGACTTGTAGAGTCACTTCCATACCCCTGATACCATCTGCTTCTCTTCTGGCTGAGTCCCACAACACTGTTATCCTCTGAGCACACTCAAGCAGTGTCCCATCCAGAGTATCAAGCTGTGGTCTGACTGAGGACAAGAAAGCAGTTCACCAAGGAAATCTGTAGATAAATAGGAAACTTCATGGCTTCATTTCTGCAGCTTAGCCTCGTTATTCCAAACTATGTGTTCAGGTTCTCATACTTTTGTGTTTGACTTGTACTCTATATTTTCTGGAACATACATTTCTATAATGAACATTATTTAGAACTAACACTAGGGTAAGAAAGATAGTTGACATTTTCTTGTTCAAACTAATCCCTTATATTCACCACATCAAAACTATAATTTTGAAAAGAACATGCCTTATGACATTCATTAAAGAAAACAAGATATATATATATATATATATCACATATACACTTACATAATCATAAATATTTAAAAATATGTAGAATATAAATTCCCTGACACCAGAAAATGTGTTTTATTCAATGTACTTATGTATTTACTGAACACTGTATATTGTGACATCTATTTAGCAAACATCCAATTAAGTTATTTATCAATTGAGCTTATGGAACTCAGTGACCACATGTGTTTGCAAAATTCAAATCTATGACCAGTGCTTAAAGGATTTTTGTAGTTTTGCAATAGAGTTTGGTTTTCTTTAGCAGAAAAAAGTTCTAGCTAGCCTTCCCTAGTTTTCTTCTATTTTCAGTTCACACTATAGCTATAGTGTGAAGTACATCTATTCTTATGTTCTATCCTTAATGTTTCTCATTATTTTGAGAAAAATGTAACATCTACATTTCAGTCATTGAGTATTAGTATCCATGTTGGTATGTGTAGTTGTCAGACTTTAAATCTTTTCTTTTGAGATTACAGATGAGTTAGTAATTTAAAAAGTTACCATTCAGCAAATGTTTATGCAAGATCTGTTAAGTGTCAGGGAAGTTGTTGGTGCTGGGGTAAAGTGATAAACCAAGTGATGATGCGTCTGTTTTTTCTTGTAAGTTAGGGTTTTAGAGATACAAGCTCTAATGAAATAATCCTGGCAGGAAGTTATTCATCTCTGGGGCAGTGTGCCACTAAAGCAGGAGAAACACTTCAAGACAGCTTCTCCTATTCTGCAGGATAGAGTTTCTCCTAGCCTGCTTTATGGCCAATAGGATAAATAATTTATTTCCCTTTTAGAGTTTTGCAAAGAATCCACTAGACACAGAGTTTTATGCAGCTACCTTCTTTGATTCTAAGAAGTCTGAGCTTTTGTGGTCCAGAGGGAGAGTTCTCAGCTAGTAGCTATTGATTTTTGTCTTTAGCATGTCATACCTGGTGTCTTGCCATTTCTACTTGCTAGAGTAACTTACTCCCTGAAATTCTCATATGAGTTCTAGATAAGTTTTCTCAGTTTCTGACTAAAGAGTAAAATAATTACTTATGCATTATTTTCCTATTCGCTCAAGAGACATTCTAATGCATTCTGAAACACTAAACCAAATATATATGTGAGTTAGCTTTTCTTACCAAATCTCTAACATAGTTCATGAGAGCCTTCAAATAGTCAATGCACATGAATCTTCTTTGTAAAAACTTTATTTACACCTGAGATTCTTATCCAATTAACCAAAAGCATTTACCCCGTACATTCATTTTTTTGAGCCTAATTTGTACTAGATATTATTACAACAGTCTCACATGCATTAATTAACTTAATCTTTATACCCAATTGATATCATGTGCTAAAATTGTTTCAACTAAAAACAGACTGAAGACAAGAGGAATTTAGCAACTTGACAAAATTATATATATATATATATATATAATTCTAGATTCTCTCATGATTGGAAATACAGTTAGTTTGTTGTTCATAACTTGACTCATTCTCTTAATGCTTTGTCTGCCATTGGGTTTGGTTCCTTCTTATATTTTGTTACAGCTTGTACAACTTATAGATTTACAAATAACTGACTGACTCTTTATCAAATGGTTTTAGTCTTTGAAGACTTTGAATTAGTGTTTAGGAAATAACAAAATGGCCCTACATTAATAATGATGTTGGGCCAAGGAAATACATTAGTTGATAACATTCTTGCCCTGCAATCATGAAGCCTCAAGTTTAAATCCACACATAAAAGTCAGATGCATTAATATTCATCCATAATCTCAGTGCTCCTATATTTAGAAGAGAGGTGAGGATGGAAGAACCCCTAAAAGTTTTAGGACCAGACAACCCGGCATATGCAAAGGCAAACAAAAGTGAGATTTTTGACCTCAGCAAGGTGAAGCAGCATGATCAACAGCTAGACTGGTCTTCTTTTGCTATTGTCATTTTAGTCAAAAATAAAACCAACAATGAAAAGAATAATGAGAAAAAGCATGCTGGAGTAGAAAAAAACAAAAACAAAACCAAACAAACAAAATACTAGAAAAGTAGTTGGTGGCTGTGAGTCAAAATTTGTGTCTCCTTCTCACCATATAATGAATATATAGAGAAGGAAAGGACCGGAAATTGGATAGTTAAAGGTGCTAAAACAGATTGGTCAACCCACCTTCAGCATTGTAGATTATTAAATCTTTGAATTAGTTTATTCTTCAGTCTAATGTAACTTGCAATTCCTTCTGTTCTAATGGAGGCAGATGGGTAATCTCTCATGATAGTTTCAGAGACATACATAGGTACATTCCCTAGATAAATCTTGGCGCATATCTCTCAACCTCAGTTAAAATATGCAGCTCTCTTAGATTCTGTAGTAGAGTAAGATAAGATTAGATTGGAAGTTGGAGTGCCCAGTCATTTTTCTCAAGGAAAAGGAATCATTCATATATATATTCATATATATATGAATATATATGTAATTTTAACCATACTTATTATATTTATCATCTTAAAATCTCATGTTTTATTGTTTCCTAAAGCTTAAACAAATATTTCAGGGAGGGAAAATATTTTCATGTACACATTCTTAGCACAGTGATTGTAAGTGAATTTAGGTTTATTTTATATATGTTTGTGTGTATGACTATTATTACTTTATATTTTTAATTTGTAACTATCCTGTTTTTTTTTTTTGTAGTAGATTACTCCTTAGTAAAAGAGGGTACTTTGTAATAAATTTTCTTCTTTGTTGATATATACTTAGCATCTACTCTGAGTAATATATCAATGCCTTGGGGACTATGTTAGCAAAAGAGATATTGTAATTTGTGGGATGGAAACAGACAATTGAGAGAGATAAAGATGGAGGAAGAGGTCAAAAAGTAGAATGTGACCTAGTTCTTTGAGTTTCCACAATAAGAGTCAACTCCCTATTAACAGTTTGTGAGCTTCATTTCTGTAGGTGTGTGTGTGTGTGTGTGTGTGTGTGTGTGTGTGTGTGTGTGTGTGTGTGTAACTGTCCCTGGAGGACATAGGCCACAAATGGATGACCTGGGTAGGGACAGCACAATTGTTAGCTTTGTGTGGCTTCTTCAGTGTCATTTCATTTCCTTTACCAGAAATAGTAGTACTTGCATAAGGTAATGGAATTGATGATGAAACTCTTGGTTACTAATGTCAGCATATTATGTTAAATAACATTCATATTTCTATTTAATTACATTCAGGATCTTAATATGTAAAGTACCATAGATTATATTTAGCAGATACTCACATAGCTGCTGGAGGTTGCTGTGCAATATATTTACAGTTTATTCAACAGTATATGTTAGAAGCTTACAAGAACTCTGTCATGAGAGGAGCTTGTTAAACTCCCTGACATTTTTCAAAGGTTTTACAAATGCAGTTGCAGTAATTACATGTGACTTTCAAAATCTTAGTCTTATTAAAAATACTCAGCATGATTTTACAGTTTCTATACAAATATATAAAACCAAACAAATGCAGACATGTCCTTATTTTTTCCTTTATCCCCTGCATCTTCATACCAACTATATGTGTCAGAATTTTCTGCCTTCATTCTATCCCTTTCTTTATAACAAATTCCTTACTCTCTTTCCATACTGAAAAAACTAACCTGCAATAAAGTTGCTCTTCTCCCTTGACATTCACTGATTGACAATCAGGTGTGTCAAAGGCCACTCGGGATACAGTGATGACTCAGATCTGACTCAATCTTTGAAGCAGGTCTGTTTGTGTCTGGCAGTCTCTTCCACTTGGGGATATGACCTTTCAGGATACAGCATGGGCATGTGATAACAGCTGGAGCCAAGCATCGGCTAGTGCCAAGTGAGGTCAGATAGAGCCTTCTGTGATAATTTGCATGAACAGAAAACTAAAGCAGCATTTTCCACTGCTGTTGTTAAACAAGGATAAAATGAGTCTAGACTCGGTGACATTTTCCTTGTAAGTGGAATTCATGCAAAATGAATTCAAATAACACATTTCATTATGAAAGAATTCAGCCTTCTTTTAGTTCTTGGGAATATTTGACACTAAATTTCCTTTATGCTTAAGCTACTTTGAATTGCATTTCTGTAACTGGCAATCGAAAGTAGCCCAAGGAACATAGCTTTCTAAAATGTTACGGTCTAATAAGAGAATAAAGCTACCAAGTTGAGCTATACAAGACTTTCAAACTATAATTAAATACAACAGTAGTGTTTTAGTGATCAATTAGTTGTGGTTCAAGTGTTGCTTTATTTTGATTTGTAGCTGTCAATTTTTTAAAGAATAACTTCAATTTTAGTTGTGGTATTTATGCTATGTGTATTTATTGCAGGAAGTGAAGCTATAGATCTATTTTTAGATCTATTTTTACAGCATTTTTAATTAGCCTTACTGAACCCCTGGAAACAGTCCTGTAACCTATCAAGATGCATCATAAAATAATATATAACAGTGTGGTGGCCATATACATGAACTATTTGGCCCTACCCATTCTAACTTTCTTAGTCATGTTGCATCCCAAATCTCTTCTCATTTATTTCAAGATCATCTTTAGATGCATTAGATTACAGATTTCTAGTAACATACACAGCCTATTTATATTTGCCTTTATACTCTTTTCAATGTGGGTAGATAATAATTCCTGATGACAAGGATATCTCTCCTTCTATTGTATTAGGATCTATTCTTTGGAAATACCTGTTTGGAATATACTCATAAACAACAAGTGATACTCCTTAAAATTCATTTTAAGAACATGGATAATAGTTAAGATCAAATAATAAAGTTTGATGAATACTTATAATAGAAAAAACTTATTGACACAGATGACAAATTACAATTTTGTTCTTTGTCAAGAGCTGAGCTTTCTTTTTGTATAACTGTCGCATCATCCCACACAACAGGGTAATTGTTGAAAACAAGTTGTACCGATAGTAAATGAGATATGGAGTGTGTGTAATCAAAATAAAAGACCACTTTTCTTTTAATTATACTTGTTGAAAAATAAGGAGACCAATAAAATGCATGAGAAAGAACAGAAGTGCACCCACCTACATTTGTAAAAGTATCTATCTAAGTGATGGATACTGAGTCACTAGAGCGAAGGTAGGTTGGCTCTAGTGACTTTTAAAGAAATGATTTTGGGTATCTGGTAGGATGCTATGGAAAAGGATGAAATTAGATCTTCTTCCTGATGATATTAACTGAAAGTATGTAAAATTAAAGAGAAAATTTTTGCATAAATATAAAATTAAAATATAGAAAATAAAGCTACAAGTGCTGTAAGGATATGTAGATATAGGGAGATCATACCCCCAATACATATATAAGTAAGAAAACTTAGGCTTGAAGAGCTAGAATATAAGAAGATAGGTTGAACCATTTATATATCTAATTGTTAAGATGTCCTTAAAACTTTATAGATTTATGAGTAGAAAATGGTAAACGTGAAAAAAGAAGTTTCTTTTGTTTTTTTTTTATATATTTTTATTACATATTTTCCTCAATTACATTTCCAATACTATCCCAAAAGTCCCCCATAGCGCCCCCCACTTCCCTACCCACCCATTCCCATTCTTTTGGCCCTGGCATTCCCCTATATTGGGGCATATAAAGTTTGCAAGTCCAATGGGCCTCTCTTTCCATTGATGGCCGACTAGACCATCTTTCGATACATATGCAGCTAGAGACAAGAGCTCCAGGGTTCTGGTTAGTACATCATGTTGTTCCAACAATAGGGTTGCAGATCCCTTTAGCTCCTTGGGTACTTTCTCTAGCTTCTCCATTGGGAGCCCTGTGATACATCCAATAGCTGACTGTGAACATCCACTCCTGTGTTTGCTAGGCCCCGGCATCGTCTCACAAGAGACAGCTATATTTGGGTCCTTTCAGCAAAATCTTGCTAGTGTATGCAATGGTGTCAGCGTTTAGAAGCTGATTATGTGACGGATCCCTGGATACAGCAGTCTCTAAATGGTCCATCCTTTCATCACAGCTACTAACTTTGTCTCTGTAACTCCTTCCCTGGGTGTTTTGTTCCCAATTCTAAGAAGGTGCACAGTGTCCACACTTTGGTCTTCATTCTTCTTGAGTTTCATGCGTTTATCAAATTGTATCTTATATCTTGGGTATCCTAAGTTTTGGGCTAATATCCACTTATCAATGAATACATATTGTGTGAGTTCTTTTGTGATTGTGTTACTTCACTCAAGATGATGCCCTCCAGGTCCATCCATTTGGCTAGGAATTTCATAAATTCATTCTTTTTAATAGCTGAGTAGTACTCCATTGTGTAAATGTACCATAATTTCTGTATCCATTCCTCTGTTGAGGGACATCTGGGTTCTTTCCAGCTTCTGGCTATTATAAATAGGGCTGCTATGAACATAGTGGAGCATGTGTCCTTTTTACCGGTTGGGACATCTTCTGGATATATGCCCAGGAGGGGTATTGCTGGATCCTCCGGTAGTACTATGTCCAATTTTCTGAGGAACCGCCAGACTGATTTCCAGAGTGGTTGTACAAGCTTGCAATCCCACCAACAATGGAGGAGTGTTCCTCTTTCTCCACATCCTCGCCAGCATCTGCTGTCACCTGAATTTTTGATCTTAGCCATTTTGACTGGTGTGAGGTGGAATCTCAGGGTTGTTTTGATTTGCATTTCCCTGATGATTAAGGATGTTGAACATTTTTTCAGGTGCTTCTCTGCCATTCGGTATTCCTCAGGTGAGAATTCTTTGTTCAGTTCTGAGCCCCATTTTTTAATGGGGTTATTTGACTTTCTGGAGTCCACCTTCTTGAGTTCTTTATATATATTGGATATTAGTCCCTTATCTGATTTAGGATAGGTGAAGATCCTTTCCCAATCTGTTGGTGGTTTTTTGGTCTTATTGATGGTGTCTTTAGCCTTGCAGAAGCTTTGTAGTTTCATGAGGTCCCACTTGTCAATTCTCGATCTTACAGCACAAGCCATTACTGTTCTATTCAGGAATTTTTCCCCTGTGCCCATATCTTCAAGGATTTTCCCCACTTTCTCCTCTATAAGTTTCAGTGTCTCTGGTTTTATGTGAAGTTCCTTGATCCACTTAGACTTGACCTTAGTACAAGGAGATAGGAATGGATCGATTCGCATTCTTCTACATGTTAACAACCAGTTGTGCCAGCACCATTTGTTGAAAATGCTGTCTTTCTTCCACTGGATGTTTTTAGCTCCCTTGTCGAAGATCAAGTGACCATAGGTGTGTGGGTTCATTTCTGGGTCTTCAATTCTATTCCATTGGTCTATTTGTCTGTCACTATACCAGTACCATGCAGTTTTTATCACAATTGCTCTGTAGTAGAGCTTTAGGTCCGGCATGGTGATTCCACCAGAGGTTCTTTTATCCTTGAGAAGAGTTTTTGCTATCCTAGGTTTTTTGTTATTCCAGATGAATTTGCAGATTGCACTTTCTAATTCGTTGAAGAATTGATTTGGAATTTTGATGGGGATTGCATTGAATCTGTAGATTGCTTTTGGCAAGATAGCCATTTTTACAATGTTGATCCTGCCAATCCATGAGCATGGGAGATCTTTCCATCTTCTGAGATCTTCTATAATTTCTTTCTTCAGAGACTTGAAGTTTTTCTTATACAGATCTTTCACTTCCTTAGTTAGAGTCACGCCAAGATATTTTATATTATTTGTGACTATTGAGAAGGGTGTTGTTTCCCTAATTTCTTTCTCAGCCTGTTTATTCTTTGTGTAGAGAAAGGCCATTGATTTGTTTGAGTTAATTTTATACCCAGCTACTTCACCGAAGCTGTTTATCAGACTTAGGAGTTCTCTGGTGGAATTTTTAGGGTCACTTATATATACTATCATATCATCTGCAAAAAGTGATATTTTGACTTCATCTTTTCCAATTTGTATCCCTTTGATCTCCTTTTGTTGTCGAATTGCTCTGGCTAGGACTTCAAGTACAATGTTGAATAGGTATGGAGAAAGTGGGCAGCCTTGTCTAGTCCCTGATTTTAGAGGGATTGCTTCAAGCTTCTCACCATTTACTTTAATGTTGGCTACTGGTTTGCTGTAGATTGCTTTTATCATGTTTAGGTATGGGCCTTGAATTCCTGATCTTTCCAAGACTTTTATCATGAATGGGTGTTGGATCTTGTCAAATGCTTTTTCCGCATCTAAGGAGATGACCATGTGGTTTTTGTCTTTGAGTTTGTTTATATACTGGATTACGTTGATGGATTTCCGTATATTGAACCATCCCTGCATCCCTGGGATGAAACCTACTTGGTCAGGATGGATGATTGTTTTGATGTGTTCTTGGATTCGGTTTGCAAGAACTTTATTGAGGATTTTTGCATCAATATTCATAAGGGATATTGGTCTGAAGTTTTCTATCTTTGTTGGGTCTTTTTGTGGTTTAGGTATCAGAGTAATTGTGGCTTCATAGAATGAGTTGGGTAGAGTACCTTCTGTTTCTATTTTGTGGAATAGTTTGTGAAGAACTGGGATTAGATCTTCTTTGAAGGTCTGATAGAACTCTGCACTAAACCCATCTGGTCCTGGGCTTTTTTTAGTTGGGAGACTATTAATGACTGCTTCTATTTCTTTGGGGGATATAGGGCTGTTTAGATCATTAACCTGATCTTGATTCAACTTTGGTACCTGGTATCTGTCTAGGAACTTCTCCATTTCATCCAGGTTCTCCAGTTTTGTTGAGTATAGCCTTTGGTAGAAGGATCTGATGGTGTTTTGGATGTCTTCAGGATCTGTTGTTATGTCTCCTTTTTCATTTCTGATTTTGTTAATTAGGATGCTTTCCCTGTGCCCTCTAGTGAGTCTGGCTAAGGGTTTATCTATCTTGTTGATTTTCTCAAAGAACCAGCTTCTTGATTGGTTGATTCTTTGAATAGTTTTTCTTGTTTCCACTTGGTTGATTTCACCCCTGAGTTTGATTATTTCCTGCTGTCTACTCCTCTTGGGTGAATTTGCTTCCTTTTGTTCTAGTGCTTTTAGGTGTGTTGTCAAGCTGCTAATGTGTGCTCTCTCTAGTTTCCTTTTGGAGGCACTCATAGCTATGAGTTTTCCTCTTAGAAATGCTTTCATTGCGTCCCATAAGTTTGGGTATGTTGTGGTTTCATTTTCATTGAACTCTAAAAAGTCCTTAATTTCTTTCTTTATTCCTTCCTTGACCAAGGTATCATTGAGAAGAGTGTTGTTCAGTTTCCACGTGAAGGTTGACTTTCTATTATTTATTTTGTTATTGAAGATCAGCCTTAGTCCATGGTGATCTGATAGGATGCATGGGACAATTTCAATATTTTTATATCTGTTGAGGCCTGCTTTGTGACCAATTATGTGGTCAATTTTGGAGAAGGTACCATGAGGTGCTGAGAAGAAGGTATATCCTTTCGTTTTAGGATAGAATGTTCTGTAGATATCTGCCAGATCCATTTGATTCATAATTTCTCTTAGTTTCACTGTGTCCCTGTTTAGTTTGTGTTTCCATGATCTGTCCATTGGTGAAAGTGGTGTGTTGAAGTCTCCCACTATTATTGTATGAGGTGCAATGTGTGCTTTGAGATTTACTAAAGTTTCTTTAATGAATGTGGCTGCCTTTGTATTTGGAGCATAGATATTCAGGATTGATAGTTCCTCTTGGAGGATTTTACCTTTGATGAGTATGAAGTGTCCCTCCCTGTCTTTTTTAATGACTTTGGGTTGGAAGTCAATCTTATCAGATATTAGAATGGCTATTCCAGCTTGTTTCTTCATGCCATTTGCTTGGAAAATTGTTTTCCAGCCTTTCATTCTGAGGTAGTGTCTATCCTTTTCTCTGAGATGAGTTTCCTGTAAGCAGCAAAATGTTGGGTCTTGTTTGTGTAGCCAGTTTGTTAGTCTATGTCTTTTTATCGGGGAGTTGAGTCCATTGATATTAAGAGATATTAAGGAAAAGTAATTGTTGTTTCCTGTTATTTTTGTTGTTAAAGTTGGCATTTTGTTCTTGTGGCTGTCTTCTTTTAGGTTTGTTGAGGGATTACCTTCTTGTTATTCTAGGGCGTGGTTCCTGTCCTTGTATTGGTTTTTTTCTGTTATTATCCTTTGAAGGGCTGGATTCGTGGAGAGATAATGTGTGAATTTGGTTTTGTCGTGGAATACTTTGGTTTCTCCATCTATGTTAATTGAGAGTTTGGCTGGGTATAGTAGCCTGGGCTGGAATTTGTGTTCTTTTAGTGTCTGTATAACATCCGTCCAGGATCTTCTGGCTTTCATAGTCTCTGGTGAAAAATCTGGTGTAATTCTGATAGGCTTGCCTTTATATGTTACTTGGCCTTTTTCTCTTACTGCTTTTAGTATTCTATCTTTATTTAGAGCATTTGTTGCTCTGATTATTATGTGTCGGGAGGTATTTCTTTTCTGGTCCAGTCTATTTGGAGTTCTGTAGGCTTCTTGTATGTTCATGGGCATCTCTTTCTTTAGATTTGGGAAGTTTTCTTCTATAATTTTGTTGAAGATGTTTGCTCGTCCTTTGAGTTGAAAATCTTCATTCTCATCCACTCCTATTATCCGTAGGTTTGGTCTTCTCATTGTGTCCTGTATTTCTTGGATGTTTTGAGTTAGGATCTTTCTGCATTTTACATTTTCCTTGATTGTTGTGCCGATGTTCTCTATGGAATCTTCTGCACCTGAGATTCTCTCTTCCATCTCTTGTATTCTGTTGCTGATGCTCGTATCTATGGTTCCAGATTTCTTTCCTAGGGTTTCTATCTCCAGTGTTGCCTCATTTTGGGTTTTCTTTATTGTGTCTACTTCCCTTTTTAGGTCTAGTATGGTTTTGTTCATTTCCATCATCTGTTTGGATGTGTTTTCCTGTTTTTCTGTAAGGACTTCTACCTGTTTGATTATGTTATCGTGTTTTTCTTTAAGGATTTGTAACTCTTTAGCAGTGTTCTCCTGCAATTCTTTAAGGGATTTTTGTGCTTTCTCTTTATTGTCTTCTGCCTGTTTAGCAGTGTTCTCCTGCATTTCTTTAAGTGTGTTATTAAAGTCCTTCTTGAAGTTCTCTATCATCATCAGGAGATATGCTTTTAAATCCGTGTCTAGCTTTTCCGGTGTGTTGGGGTGCCCTGGACTGGGCGAAGTGGGGGTGCTGGGTTCTGATGATGGTGAGTGGTCTTGGTTTCTGTTAGTAAGATTATTACGTTTACCTTTCGCCATCTGCTAATCTCTGGGGTTAGTTGTTATCGTTGTCACTGTTTAAAGATTGGAGCAGAAGCTGTGTTCCACTCACTAGCAGTCTCTTAATCCTGCGGCGGGGGTCGTGGGTAGCTGACGGTACCCTGGTGCTGGTCCAGCCGGAAGAGGCCTGTGGTCCTACACAGGCCATTTTTCTGCTTCCCTAACTAATGCAGTCTCTGGTCCTGCGTGCAATTGGATTGGAGCAGAAGCTGTGTTCCACTCTCCAGAAGTCTTAAGATCCTGTGGTGGGTGTTGTGGGTAGCTGGTGAGTGTCAGTCGACCCTGCGCCCCAGCTGCCCCGGTGCTTTTCTTACCGGAAGAGGGTTGTGGCCCTATGTAGGCCGGATTTCTCTCTCCCCAACCAGAGCAGTCTCAGGTCCCACGTGATTGGACTGGAAGGGAAGCTGTGTTCCACTCACCAGCAGTCCCAAAATCCTGCGGCGGGGGTCGTGGGTAGCTGGTGGGTGTCAGGCAACCCTGCGCTCCCGCTACCCCGGCGCTGATCCGGCTGGATGAGGCCTGTGGCCCTACTCAGGCCGGTTTCTGCTTCCCTAACTAATGCAGTCTCAGGTCCCGCGCAATTGGATTGGAGCAGAAGCTGTGTTCCACTCACCAGCAGTCCCAAAATCCTGCGGCGGGGGTCGTGGGTAGCTGGCGGGTGTCAGGCAACCCTGCGCTCCAGCTACCCTGGTGCTGATCCGGCCGGATGAGCAAAAAAAGAAGTTTCAAAGTGAATTGAAACTGTCAGGAAGATACAGGGCATGTGGACTGTTTCAGCAACACACTTGACAGAACACAAAACATTTTTAAGGTACTTGTAACATTACCTATTATCTACAAGTATTAGAAGAATAAAGTATTCCGGAGGATACTCTGACTGCAGCTGAAGCAAGATAAAGTTAATCAAAATAGAGTTATCCAGAGACTCCTCAATGATAACACAGATTTTGAAATTAGCAAAGTATTTTTCTTGTCTTTATACTGCTTAAGACTGAACCTACCCCACAGCAGGCAAGTGTTGTCCTACTGAGTGGACTCCTCAGTCTAGCAGTAACTCTTGACCCACAAGTTAAAGACTTTGCAACAGTGCAAGTTGGAAAATGTTTTCGACTAAATGAAATTGCCACAGGAGATATGGTTAGAGCACTGCTGGACTAGGAGGAAAGATTATTGTAAAACTATGAGATAGAAGAGAAGAACCAAGGAAATAAATCATCTTTGTCTCTATCTTTAAGTTATAACATAAGAATGAAATAACAAAAATGAAAAGTACAAGAACTAAATAGAATAGAGAAAATTACACGTAGCATATGAAGTGAATAAAGTCAAGTTACTTTTCTTGAGAAAAAATGGTTAGCCCTTGTAAAGATGGTGCAAGGGAAAAATAAAATAATTGCAGACCATTATTATTCACCAGTAAAGGCAAAGATCTCTAAAGAGTTAGCTAATAGTCCAGGATCAGCAGAAGGCATCAGTATATCCCAACCCGGTGAACTATAGAGGAGAAATACCAATTTACTACTGAAACAGTTCTTAACAATATAATTATATTGAGGGATAGAGATAAAGCATTTGATATGACTTGATATCAATTTTCTATTTTAAAAAGTTCAGTTATAAAAATAATTTTCTGCTAAATGATATGCATATCTTCAGTAATGATGACATTTAATGTTGGAATTATGATGTCTTTTTTTTTCTGAGGTGGGGAACAAGTAGATAATGTCTGCTGTTACCATTTGAACTTAGCAGTAGGGAGGATCTTGAATTATAGTTTTTGCTGAGTATGAAAGTCTGAAATGGTAGGTATTTTCAGTCATGCCTTTCTCTTACTATATTTTGCTTTTTTTTTCCTTTTATTATATTGAAAATGGATTTTCCTACACAATATATGCTGTATAGGTTACCCTCCTGTACTTCCCAGATTCTTTCCACCTTCTACCCACGGAAATCTTATCCTGTTTGTCTCTCTGATTAGAAAATACACAGACACTTAAAAATTAGGTAAAATAAAAACAAACCAAAATAAAACACACACACACACACACACACATATGCACACACATAAAAAGAGCCAATTAAGAAACATATGCAAATAAAGAGACACACACATTCACCCCACAGAAACACAAAATAGGAAACCATAGCAGAAAAGCAAAAGACCTGTAAGATTTTTTTAAAGGCCCATGTTTTTAAATCCCCTCTCTTTAAGGCTCAGTAAACTCTTCAGAAAAAAAAAAAATCAGAAAGATTGGAAGAGCCAGTGGCATAGGGACACCAAAGAAATAAAACAAACAAGGTTGGTCCATGTATGAACTCACAGAGACTGGAGGGTTACATAGGGCCTGCAAAGGTATAAGCCTGATAGGGTCCCATCACTAAGGGGGGAAATGGACTCAAGCTCCCCCCATCCTAGAAGTTTTCTCCAGCTGATAACTACTCATGAAATACATCTTTTTTTTATGATATTTCCATTTCTTCTACAAAACTCTGATTGAAGTTACCTCTTCAGATTTGGAAAGTCATTAATTCCCCTTAATTTTTCCTCCTATTTCTATGATAAAACATCCCTATAAAAGCATCTTAAAGTAGAAAATATTTATTTATTAGAAATAAAGTTATCTATTGTAAGAGTTCTATGTTGCAGTCCATCATTGCAGGGAAGAGAAGGCTTAGGAACTTGAACAAGCTGATCACATTAAATCCACAAGCAAAGGCAGAATTAATGCAAGATTTTTATGACAAAACTAATTTCCACAGCACTGAACATACATGAGGCATTTTGTGGGTTGATAATATTGCATCTTTTATTCTTGATACTATTTTTATTGTACTGATGAAACTCCAAGTACTCAGGTTAAAGATGTGATTGTTTTGTAAATAATATAAATACAGTTATTTTATTTACTGGAATAAAAGTATCCCATGTAGTAAAAAAAGAAGTGACACTTACAAAATTATTCTAAGAAATTTTGCTTAGATTTTTGAAACAAGATCTCACTATGTAAATGATCTGAAGTTTTCTAAACAGACAAAGTTGGTTTTGAACTCACAGAGAACCACTGGCCTTTACCTCCCACGTGTTGGAATTGAAAGCATGTATAACCAGGTCTGTCTTTCATATATTCATGTACACAAGAACTTTACACATGAATATGTGTGTTCATGTATACTCAGAAAGCGTATGCAAAAGTCTCTTTAGAAAATATGTACAAGAATTTTGCTGTTATCATAAAAAATAGTGCTTCAATTTTACTAGACAATGAAAAACGGATTTAATTTTAAAAATTTGGTGTGCACTTGTGTGTGTGTGTGTGTGTGTGTGTGTGTGTGTGTGTGTGTGTGTGTGTGTGTGTGAGAGAGAGATGTATGTTAGGAAGTCAAGCACATGCCATGGTGAGCATGTGGATTTCAGAGGACAATCTTTCGAACTGACAATTAGGTGAGCTCCAGACCTTGATCTTGATCTCAATGGAGTAAGTCTGCATGGCAAACAAGTTTACCTTTCCAAATAATCTTGTCTGTCCACAAATTGATTTCTCATTGGTTGTTTGAAAGTACAACATTAGCACCTTGCTTCACATTATAATTAGTACTTGAATTGGAATGTCTAGACTTTTTCACTTGTTAATATCATACGAGGAAAAAGTCATCTCTTTTTACATCTTTCCTTGTGGGGTGAGAAGAAGCCTGGGGGCTTGTGTCTGCTAAAAGTGCTTTTACCATTGAGCTACACATGGCCTTCTTGATGCCTTTTTATGTATACAAAATAGATTTCATATATTAAATTAAAAAACTAACCAAGGTAAATCCTAAATGTGTGTGCAGATAGCCATATATAAAGAGAAAATCCTAACAGACACAAGAAACTAAGGGTAGAGTCCTGTGAAGACAGCAGACATGTTGATAGTACCAGACAGCCCTCTACAGAAATATGAAAGATACAACGAAATCTTCATTTTAATGACGTTATAAACAAGTTGAATGTAACTTTTCCCCATGAAGTTAAAATCCAAAAGCCACATTGACTTAGATATAATGTTATGAGTTATAAATTGACCTCCAAAGCACTTAAACACTGTTAGAGAAACGTTGGAGCATCGTAAGGAGGAATTCTCAGCCTTGGAATATGTAGTCAATAAAAGGAGGAAACATCTCAAAACAAACAAACAAACAAAAAAAACCCACACACAAATGCTATTTAAGATGAAAACAATGTGTTAAATGTTGTTCATTGTCAAGAATAGTAAAAGACATCAGAGCCTAGGAATAGCAGGATAGTGAGAGAGAATAGTGGGAACAGATACTGGGAATGGACAGAGAGAGCAGGTACAGGGAGGGCATTGTACAAGCAGACAGTGGGAGAGAAAGCCACACTATAGTTATTGAGTCCTGTATGATCTCAGGGAAACTTTTTTTTTCCCTGAGCATGGGGATGTGATTATATTCCTGTGCATGTCACTTTATGACATCCCTCCATAATGAAACTCAGGTATAAAGCATAGCCCTACTTCACTTGCTGAAAGTTGGTGAAGATTTTCACAGAATCTAATTACATTTAAATTTCTTTTAGTAGTTGAGTTGATTTAAATTGTTTTTGAATAAAAGAAACTCACACTAAATTACTAATTATAATTAAGTTATTGACTGCTCACTGTAAATATCTTAGAATTTGAAACAACATATCCAAAATTTGACTATACCTGTTAACAAAATTTATAAATTGCTTTCTCTTTGTATTTAGACAAGTTATTTCAATTTATGGGGACAAAAAGCATTAAATATAACTAATGTTAATCTAAATCAGATTAAATAAGTCTTGGAGAATATAAAACATGTATCTCTTTTACTATGTTCAATAAAGTTGATGTGTATGTGTGTTGATGTGCATTTATGTTTGTGTGGGTGTGCATATTCCCATGAGGAGCAGTACATGTGACTGTGGATGGAGGGCAAAGGTTACCCTCTGGTTTTGTTCCTCAGTATAGCCATCTGCATGCTCTCTCAATGATATGAATGCCACTGGAGAAGTTGGACTGGATAATGTCTCTGCCTTCCCAATGCTAGGGTTAAGGTGTGTACTTCCATGCACAGTATTTTATTTTTAAATGTGGGCTCTGAGAATAGGCTTTTCATCCTTATGTCATAACCATTACAATGGACTGAACTATCTCACTAGCCCTTAGGCTGATATTTTTAAATAGTACTAATTCTGATAATTGTTATGCTTTAAATTTAAGTTTAATAAATGTCTCTTTTGAGAATTATTTTGTTAAACTATTTTTAATTGAAATTGAATCATACCACTTTCCTCCTTCTCCTATCTCTCAGTACACTTTTTCTTTTTAATTACCCCTCCTGTGTTCCCTACTCTCAAGTTAATAATATCTTTTTCCTTTATTATTCTGTGTGTGCACAAACATCCTCTCTCTCTCTCTCTCTCTCTCTCTCTCTCTCTCTCTCTCTCTCTCTCTCTCAGCTGACCGCTCTCCACTGGATAACCAATAAGGGGGCTCATCACTAGGAGTGGCTAATTCTGTTTTTCCTGACACTCATTAGTTGCCTGTAGTTCTTTTATACCCAGTGATTAAATTCCCCTTCCCTATTAATGAACATTGATATTGCTATTGTTCCAGTCTTGTCAAACAGCCATTTCTAGGAAAAACTGTTTCACAGCAAACTTCTTGATATTTGTATCTTACAGTCTTTCCACCCTGTTTTCGGTGATGTTCTCTGATCCATAGATGCTGTGGTGAAGCAGATGCTCTGATCATAGGAACTGTGATGTAGTTTTATGTTGGAGCTAGGCTCTCCCTCATCAATTAACCTTTTCATTGTGTCCTGTTGTTGGTTTTCTGTAATGGTCTTCATTCTCTGTAAAAAGTACCTTTCCCTTTTAAATGGGAGCTCACAATGAAACGTATCTGTGAGTATAAGAAGGAGATTTTAAAAGGTAATAGAAATTATAGTAGTGCAACAAAGTGGCAGTACTAGATTCTTTTCTAAGATACATGGCATCATTAGCATGGGATAGCTGGTTAGATTTTTAGTAGCAGGCATTAAGACTACCATTGAGTGAGTCTTAAGTCCAATTTGACAGCTACTGGTGACTGCCATGTGAGTTTTACTTCTTACACATTTATGCATGCATATCTTGCCATGCTGATTATCATTGTGGTTCATAAGTGCTGCATCTAGGTGGGACTGTATATGAGCTTCACCCTCCTAGCAGCTTTAACATTGTTTTCTGGAACAATGGATGCTAAACTGTAAGAAATGGGCTTTCAAATCTGACTCAGCTTGAATCACCTGAGTCGTCCTGTGTTCCAAGTGTTAAATGTGTAGTGTGTTCAGCAAGGGAGACCTTCAACCCCTAAAGGACCATGGAGACCTATTTTCCAAGGGCCAGAGAATACTACTGCATAGATAATTTCAGTGACATTCACAGCTGCTCTGTTTATAGTAGCTAGGAAATGGAGAGAACCTAAATGTTCCCGAACAAGTTAATCATGAAAATGTGGTACTTATATTCCCTGATAGCCTGTTATGCTTGCAAGACAGCAGCATGTTGTCCTCTGAGAGGCTCCACTCAGAAGTTGACTCAGATACAGATATGCACAGCCAAATAGTAGATGGAGCTAGGAGAATCTTACAGAAAAATAGGAGGAAGGATTGAAGACCCTCAAGGGAATAGGAACTTCACAGGAAGACCAATAGAGTCAACTAATCTGGACCCTTTGTGCTTTCAGAGTCTGAACCATCAACTAGAGAACATACATAACTGAACCTAGGTCTCCCTGCCCATATGAGGCAGATGTACAGCTTGGTCTTCTTGTGGGTCCCTGGAGTGGGGGCTGTTCCAAAAGCTGTTACCTGTATGTGGTTATATTCTTTTTCTTTCTTTCTTTTAATTGGATATTTTATGTATTTACATTTTGAATGTTGTCCTCTTTCCCTTCCCCCCTCCTCTCTCCCGCTGCTTCAGTGAGGGTGTTCCCCCTCCCACTCACCCACTCCCACATCACTGCCCTAACATTTCCCTATACTGGAGAATTGAGCCTTCACAGGACCAAGGGCTTCTCCTATTGATGCCAGACGATGCCATCTTCTACTACATATGCAACTATGTTCTTTTGTCTGGGTTGCCTTGTCTGGCCTAAATGGGAGAGGAATTTCCTAGCCTCGAAGAGACTTGGAGTGTTAAGATCTGGGATATCAAGGGTAGACATTTGCTCAGAAGAGAAAGGGAAGAAAGACAGGGAATGGATTGTATGAGGGGTGACTGAGAGGGGAACAGTGAGAGGAATATAAAGGGAATAAGTACAAAAATAAAATTTAATTTAAAAAGAAAATTCTACTGTGGTACTTATACACAATAGAATTTAGATTTAAAGAAAAGTCAAATTGTGAAATTTGTCAGTAAATTGATGAACTTAGGGATGATTGTATAATCCATACCCAGAAAGACAAACACTTAAAGTTCTCTCTCATCTATGGTTCTTAGTTCCAAATCCTCAAATGTGAGTGTAAAACATGTAACCACAGACCCAGGAGTTAGGGTTTTGAGAGGGAATAGCAGGATGTAGATGATATGATGTGGGAAACAGGAAAAACATGGAAGGAGCTCCAAATAAGGAGGAGAGGAAGAAAATCAACATAGAATGACAGTGAAGGATGACGGACACGACACACATGACAATTCTGTTTGATAAAATCATCATTTTTATATTAACATTTTATACAACACATGTAAGTTAAAATTATTGAGTTGGGTTGGCAAAATATCAAGATCAGGCAAGAGGGACTTTCTTTCAAATGATTGGAAAGGGTAGTCCAAGAGAATCCTCAAATAATATAGACTATCAATAACTATTTCTTAAGTATAAAACACTTGCCAAATAATCAACTAATAGCAGAGCCTGGGTTGAGATTGCTGTTCAATTTTTTTCTAAATGTATGAAGATGATGTTTAAAGTTAAAGCACGTGAAGAAAGTTAAGTGAAGAACTAGTCTTGGTTATGGCTAACCTTGGGAAGGTCTAGATCACAGCTGGTATATTTTCCATGAAGCTTGTACCACCCCAACACCAGTGTACCAAACACCTGAGTCCTCTTGTGAGCCAGCCCTTTATAAGTGTGGAATATTTTTTAAATGAAATCACTGATTAGGAAAGGACTGTGGCAGCCATTTCTCAGCATTTCAATGAATGGGATCTTGGTGTACTAGTGAAATGGGATAAGTCAGTGTGGCGACTAGAGCACCCATCCAATTACAAAGAGAGTCTATTCTCTGGAAGCATGCAGCTTGAAATCATGTTGACATGCTCTGTGATAAAGTCACCATTTGTTGTGTGATAGCATTCCTGGAAGGATGAGAAAGAACAGTACTCACCCCAAATAGGAACCCAAAACAAATCGAAGTATTGATACCCACAAAATCCAACTTGGTGAACCAATGAGTTTTATTGGGGTTAATTATGAAAAGGTGGGGAAGGGTTTGCTTACAGGAACACAAGCAAGTCAAAGACAGCTGGATCACTGAAAACGCACCGAGAATGGATGATATGCCACATATGCTGGAAACTTGGAGTGCAGTGTGCAACCTGGAGGCAGTTCAACGTGTTAGTTCAGTGTCTTTTCCGAGTAGCTCACTTGCTCTGAGCATCTTCTAAGCAGTTCAGTCTGTCATAGAGTGTCTTTTAACAGTCCTTGCAGCTGGTATACATTGAGTAGGCAGGGCCTTAATGGATCTGGTCCAGATGGACTCCCTGAAGCCCTTGCTTTGCTTGCTTCTTGGGTTTGTGAAGATTCCTTGCTGATTTCTCAGACTACCCTATTGTTTCACCCCCTTTCTGACATCCCGTGTTCTACGTAACTTTTTTGCAAGTTGGAAGGTTTTCATCTCATAAGAAAGTACTACACAACATCATTCCAAGAATATCTGCCAATAAGCTTAAGGAGAATGCTAAAGAGTTAGAGGCTTAATGGAGATGTAGGCGAGATTTATTGCTATATTGTTCGGTTTAAGTAAAAAAAAATACAGGAATCTTTGAATGCAAAAATGAGCCAATATTGCAATTTTCAGTGGATTTACAACTTTTGACTGAATACCAGAGAGTGTATTTCTTGAAGGTGATCTTTGAAGGTTTTGTTTATAGTTTTGAAATCTTCAGTACATCAGCTATCGAAGAGAACAATGTTCTATCCAAGTTCTTTCATACATTACTGTATCGGTTAGGCTTCTATCACTACCACAAAACAAGCTAAATGAATTGTATGTTAAAAACTTTTGTTTGGCTCATGGTTCAGGAGGTTTTAAACTGTGATCATGTGAACTATTACTTTGGGCTTCCCATAAATGCAGCACATGGTGGCAGAAGTACATGGCTTAGAAAACTGATCTCATCACAAGCCCAGAAGAATAAAAGAGGAAGGGACAGGGTTCATTCAATCCAATTTCAAGTCATGCTCCAAAATACATAAAGATCTGACAGGTTTGAGGAAGCTCAAACTGAAGAATGATCTCAGTTTAGTTTGGGAACATGTCCTTGGAGCAGAGCACTTTGTTCACTGTCCATTGATGTAGGAGGGAGCATCCCACTGTGATTGCTGACAACCCTGGGTAGATGTTCTAGGCGGTATAAAAGAGATAGCTAACTAAGCCTGGTTAAGCGGGTAGTGAGCAGAATTTCTCCATTTTTCATGGTTCAAGATCCTCCCTTGATGTCGTCCAAGGGAGAACTGTGCTATGGAAACCAAAAAAGTCCTTTCTTTGCCAGAGTTTGTTTGGTTAGTGTTTTATCACAGCAACAAAGAAGCATATTAAAATAGTAAATTATATTAAAATGCTTTGTATTTTTAAACTTATTTTGTTTTTGGTGATAAACCAAAGTTGTCAGGTTTTAGATAAAGGTAAGAGAACAAAGTGGTTGCCTAAATGTTTAGAGTAGTCTATTAAAATTAAAAAAAAACATACTCTTAAGATGTTTTAAGATACCAGATATAGGTATTTAAACAATCATAGAGCCATCATTGAATGCACTCCTGTGAAAGTGGCCAAGGCAGCAATTTTGGGGTACATATAGTGATAGTTAACTGCTATTTGTCTTTGAAACATTCCAAATAAGTTCAAAATTTAGCCCCATACATTTAATCTATAAAAGGGGGGTAGATTAGTTACATTTGCATTGCTACGATGAAGTATCACATGTAAACAATGGAACAGAGTAGAGAATTATTTTGGCTCCTAGCATCAGAGATTTCAACCCACCCTAGAGCTGCAAGACTATAGCCCAGGAGAGCACATTACTTATGATTGTCAGAAGACAGTGCTTGGGTTATGATGTTTCTTCCTTGTTTCAAACAGGGCCCAGCCTGCAGCGCAGTGGCACCCACACCCACACTCACTGCAAGCCTTCTGTCATGTCATTAGTTAATCCTCTTGGAAAGACTTTCACAAGAACACCTGACATGTTTGTCAGTGATCTCCTCTGCTCTTTATAGTCCTCTCAGGTAGGCAGGAAAGGTTGGTCATCACAAAGTGATTCTACTTTCAAAATAACATGGATGTCTACAGAAACTTTAATGTCCTTTGCAAGGTTGAATAACTGCGTTGTGTCAGAGCCAATAAAATCTCAGCATGTCATTCTCAGAGCCATACTATTCAAATTTTATTTTGTTTGTCTGTTTTTCTTTTCTTTTCTTTTTAAAGATCTATTTATTTAATGTAAGTGAGGACAGTCTCAGTTAACCAAAACCCCCGAGATCTCTCAGATACTGGAACTCCTACCAAGCAATATACTCTAGCTGATATGAGGCCCCCAACACATACACAGCAGAGGACTACCAGGTCTGGGTTCTTTCAGAGAAGATGCAGGTAACTCTCAAGAGACTGGAGGCCCCAGGGAGTTTAGAGTTCTTGTGGGGTGAGAGTGTGGGGTAGGGACATCTTCGTGGAGACAGTGGGCAGGGAGGAGGTATGGGATGTGGATCAGTCAGAGGGTGGACTGGGAGGGGAATAAAATCTGGAGTTTAAAAAAATGTTTCTTTCTAGATGAAAAATGTTCCCAAAATAAGCATTAAATGATTATAACGTCTCTTACTTCAGATTTAGAGCAAAAGAGGTCCCCCCCCCATCTTCCCACAGCTTTAAAAAAATTACTGAAACACTTAAACTCTAAAGACTGAAAGATTAAGTTTCATCAGTATCGGTATGTGTTCTTTTGACCACATTTCTCTGGGTTGGTTAAGATCATGGTTGAGTTTGATATTGAATCAAGGCTTCCACATGTATATGCAGACATATGTAAACATCCATACTAACAAGTACACACTAGCACAAGCATGCATGAACACCTACACACTCATTCAGAGGGTTATAGGTATCATTGATTGCATAAGGCACTGAAACTAATTATGATTTTTTTACACGAACCTCCTATAGAATGGATTAATATTTTGAGAGGAATGTTTTAATGTTTTTACACATCTTTGATCTTTTCCTTCTAGGAGCAAAACCCATTTAAAAATTTTAGGCAATATACAATTAGTTTTTATTTTCTATCATCAGCAATTTCTGTGTACTTACAAAGTCATCCTGAACACAGCAGGTTATTGTAACACAATCTGGATGTATTATTAATCACAACTGCCACAACTGTCATCCACAAGGAGTAAAGGAGTCAGTGGCACACCAAAAGATGCATGTTAATTGCAAAAGGTAAAGTATGCACCGGAAAGGAACAGATGTATTTTAAACTGGTTTAAATGCAATGCATTCTGACCCTAGGGCAACAGTTGATCAGCTTGGCAATCTTAGGACCAAGGAGAGTGGGGAACTCACCCGTTTGTTAGTTTTGCTTCAGACAAGTAAAGGCAGACAGACCAAACAAACACTGTAGCTACAGATTGCCATCATTTCCCTCCTGGCTTATGAAGATGCTACACCCTTAGGTTTTTAGCCTGACAAGGAAGAATATCTGTTGAACTAGGTACTAGGAGGTGACCCATCTTTTAGATGCCTAAGTAACAGGCAAGATCAACAGTGAGGAATATTCTTAAGTAAATTGACCTGGTAAATATTGATTTGAGCCATTGGTTTAAATTGTAATCGACTCAGAAAACTAGCTCGAGTTTTTATAACTATAAATCTTCCTTTGAAATGGAAAGCACTCCCTTTCTCAAGGGTATCATTGGCTGTAAACTCTAGCTCAGGTCCTACATGAATCCTGGTAAGTACTAAATGTCCATTTGGTGAACAGAACACAGGAATTAATGAATAATGGAATAACAGGGTTTGGTTGGAAACTGGGAAGATGGAAACTTTTAAATTTGTCTAGAAGATGAATAGTATTTCACTATAAAAAATGTGTTACTTATTTACAAGCTTCCCTGCTCTGATCAACTGAACAACCATATATTCACCTAGCTAAATCTCTTAGTAGAAAGTAACCAGGACCATGTTTTATTTTATACCAAAGCATACTCATCACCAATGAGCAAATGGAATAATTGGGCTGTAAATTTATTTTAAACAAAGTGTTTGTAAGTATGTCATCTTTGAATCCAGTTTTAGAGCTAACTTATTTCTCTAGGTTTAACTTTGATGTTTTAACGTATTATCTTAGTCTATCTACATCTTCTTTGCCTGAACTTAGTTATGAGTTGAGTGAGATTTTATCTCCTTTGAAATGTCTGTGCAAACTGCTTTCTATATTTTACAAAACTAGGTAAAACTCTTTCAGTTTGTATCTTCAATAGTGTTAACATTAAGTTTCTATAATACTTTTATTCTAGGATAATCTTTCCTTATTGGGTAAGTATTTACATCTTTTACTGTTAGTTCTCTGTCTTAATTTAAAGTGATTGTTAGAAGAATCAGATATCAGGTCAAAAGTTTGATGCCAGCCTGGGTGGTATAGAGGCCTAGTGAGACAAATGTTGGGAATATACTCAAAAGATGCCCTACTATGCCACAGGGGTACATGTTGCACTGTGTTCATAGTAGCCTTATTTGTGGTAGCCAGAAGCTAGAAACAACCTAGATGTCCCAAGACAGAAGAATGGGTACAGAAAATGTGGTTCATTTACACAATGGAATACTAGTTAGCTATTAAGAATGAGGACATCCTGAGTTTTGCAGGCAAATGGATGGAACTAGAAAATATCATCCTGAGTGAGGTAACTCAGACCCAAAAGGTCATGCATGGTATGTACTCACTAATAAGTGGATATTAGCCAAAACCAAAAACCAAAAACCAACCAACCAACCAAACAAACAACCCAACCAACCAACCAACCACTTACAGAATACCCACAATAGAGTCCACAGAACTCAAAAGCTCAACAAGCTGAAGTACCTAAGTGAGGATACCTCAGTCCCACTTGGGAAAGAGAAGAAAGCAATCCCAAGTAGGGAGGGAGGATGGGACTTGGTAGGGAAAGTGAACAGGAGGTGGGGGAAATGAGAAGGGGAAGAGGGAAACCTGATCTGGTATTGAGAGAAAAGGACTGAAGCCCTCAGGGCCAGCAGAAAGAATGTAAACAGGCAACCTGAGGAAATAGGAGGTTGGGGGAATCCTCAAGAATACACCAGAGACCTGGGAGGTGAGAGACTCCCAGGACTAAAAGGGAGGGACCTTAGATGAAATGCCCAACAGTAGGGAGAGGGAACTTATAGAGCCCACCTCCAGCAGGAAGACAGGGCATCAAGTGAGGGATGGGGTTGCCCTCCCATAGTCACATCTCTGACCCAGAATTTTTCCTGTCTGAAAGAATTACAGGGATGGAAATGGAGATGAGCCTAAGGAAAAGAAGGATCCAGATCAAAGAGAGGCCCCAAGGCCTGACATTATTACTGACACTATGGTGTGCTCACAAAAAGGGACCTTTCATGACTGCTCTCTGAAAGACCCAACAAGCAGCTGAAAGAGTCAGATGCAGATATTTTCACCCAAACAATAGCCAGGAGCTTCTGACCACTGTGGTTGAATTAGGGAAGGCTAAAAGAAGCTTAGGAGAAGGGTGATCCTGTAGGAGGACCAGCAGTCTCAATTAACCTGGATCCCAAGATCTCTCCAACACTGGACCACCAGACAGCATACACCAGATGATATGAGGCCCCCAACACACATAGAGTAGAGGACTTTTGGGTCTGTGTCCATTCAGAGATGATGTGCCTTATAATCAAATCTCCAAAATATCAAATAGATAGATAGATAGATAGATAGATAGATAGATAGATAGATAAATAAATAAATAAATATTGGAGAAATGCTACGGGAAAAGTGAGAAAAAGTAAAATGTAACACATCCTTTTCTTAGAGACTATAAAGCGATTTCTCTATTTAATTCAATTTTTTAGAGAAGAAAGCTAAAGAAACAATTCCCATGCAGAAAAAAATTAATGAGAAAAACAATTGTTGGAAAACACATTCTACTGCCAAATGCATTAAAAAGAATAAAAACTTAACTAATAAAAATATATTTATTGTCTTACTAGAAGCCCATGCAGATGCAATTGGCTGCCTGTCCTTCAGATGTCTACACACATCAAGAGCCATGAGGTTTATTTCCTAGGTCTTAACCTTCCTTGCTTTCATCACTGTGATCCTGTTCCTGGAGGTTTCCATACCAATGCCTCTCATGTGCATTCTTAACATTTATACCCTTTACCCAATTTTCCTGTCACCTCAATTCACTCTCTATAGTATTCTGTTCTATTTTGCATTCTTCTGCTTCTCTGTATAATCCATTTAACTTAGGATACTGAAAAAACGTATTTGCTATTCCCCAGGAAGTCTCTTACTCTTTACTCCCTCTGCATGTGATGTCCGTGTTTGTATCCTACTTCCAGTAGTTACAAGGTGTTTGAAAATAATCTTGACTTCCTGGGTTTTCTATCATGACAATATACATACTGTCTCTCTGTTAACAGCTTAAATGCTATCTTGAAAATTCTTTTATTAGTTCCTAGAAACACAATCAACATAAACCTATTGCTCTAAAAATATCTGAATTTACTATGTTACTTCTCTGTGAGTTAGCAGTCTGAAATCCAAGTGTCACCTAAGATATATTAATGTGAGTTCTCGATTGGAACCTTTGCTTTTCTTTTTTAACATTTGGTGGTTAGCAGGTTTTTTGACTGTATGACACCAATCTCTGCATTTGCCTTTAAATAGCCTTCCCCAATGGTCTATGCATGAAATCTCTATCTCCTATTATTTTTAAGGATGATAACCATTGGAATAGGATACCCTAAACCCAAAGTGATCCCATTTTAGATCCTCAACTTTTTTTATTTGAAATGGTAGTATTTTTAAATAATGTAAAACTCATAGGAACTGACATTTGAATTTAGATATCTCTTCATGAACAAACTATGATTACTGAAGGCAGCTTCATTCCTTATCCCCAGCTTTTTTTTTTCTTCTGTCATCTGAATTTTCTATGACTATGTCTTTTTATATACTTCAATGATTGTCATGTTTGCTCCTGCCTTAATATTATTTGTATCACTGGCTAATTTCCCTTTTAGATCACAAATTTATAAGAATGTACTTAGTTCATCTCTGCCAGTATGATTTTAAATAGAGTTTTGCACATAGCGAATGATTGACAGATCCTCACTTATGCATGTTTGTGACAGAATGAATGCAATGCATTGTCATGCCCAGCCATTGCCTTGTCAAAACCAACTGTCTAAACTAGTCTTTTCCTAATCAATTTATGTAAAATATGGGCCCAAACAGAGAATGAAAAGTAAGTATATTAGAGACAGTTCTGTTGTGTTTCCATGTTTGGTCACCAAGCAGAAGTTACATCAAGGAGGATCAATATAGATAAAATTTCTCTTTATTTTTTTTTTCTATTTTAAAGTAATCAAACATAATTCAGCAAACTTCTATAATAAATAAAAGTGCATATCCAAAGAGGAAAAACCAAATAGCAAACACAGAAACCAAGGGCTACATGGTATGGAAGTGTTTAAAGGTCGGATACCAAAGGCTGGCAGAAAGCCTCTTCTCTGTAGCAGGTCACTGTCATCTGAGGTGCCAGGGAGTCATAAAATGTTTTGTCCAGGTGGCATTTAATACAATTCAATTTTGAGCCTCAATGTAGTTTTGCAAGAGCAAAGAGTCAAAGTAACCAAATACTCGTTTAAAAATATACTGGCATCCACAATCACTTACCATGCCCTGCAATTTCCATAACCTTTAAAAAAATTTCCCCTGGGTTTTGCTGATAGGTAATCAAGTGCAATTTTCCTACTTCCCAATGTGTTCAGAATTTATCGGTTGATGTTGCTTAGGTAAATTCAATAACTGCCATTTATCATTTTGCAAATGTGCAATTTATTTGCTTATTGCAGCATTTACATTCATTTTAGATCAGATTGTTTGATTGGAATTTCAAATCTCTAAAGCGTCAATTTCATCTAGGTGAAATTATGTAAAATCATGATTCATTTTCCAGGCAAAATCAGTCTATATTTATACTTTTATTACATTTACTAAGAATTGACTTCCTAAGGCAACTTCTGGCAAATATTCTTGTCCCTAGGTATAAAGGCGATAAAAGAAAGCCATTATTCACTCTTACAGTATTGTTAGGAAGCTCTGTAACAATGTTTCACATTTTAGAGAATTTTGCTTATCTAGGTCATTGCCAGACACAATTGGGACAACACATATGAACTTGGAAAAGGCTGACAATAGTGAGGCAAGATATATAATTAATACCATTGCATGGGTAAGCAAAACTTACTACTTTCAAGTTCTCAGTCAGATGTCAGTGGTAACAGAAGACCTGTATCAGAACTGTACAAACTTCTCCAGGCAATGCTGAATATTTCAAAGAATAAATGAAAACGTGAAGACAAACCAGTATGGGGACTGGCATCATGCATACATTTGTCTATCTCATTGAAAGAGAAATGTAGCACAGATTATTCATGAGGGAAGAGCCAAAGTTCAGTGAAATATGTGATATGGGACGCATGTTCTCTTGCTTCACACTACTTCCTTCTGTATATGCCTTAATCTTACAAGCACTTGCCATTTTTCAGATTTAAAATAAGACTATTATTTATGCTTTTTGTGTTTTCTGTATTAGTGAAAGTAGAGGACATGTGCAGCTCCTTGGGTCTTTGAAATAATTCCATTATTTAACAGTTATTCTTGGAAGACAAGTGTTGTCCTGAACTCACTGTGATTCTTAGACTTGTCTTAAACTCATGCCAAACCCGAGGAGAACCTGCCTCAGTTTTTCAAATACTGGGTTTACAGGCATGGCCAGCTTAGCTAGCCTTTATGAGCCATATTCTAATGAAGCAATATTGATGTCCTAGAATGATAAGACTGCTTGCCAGAAACTGAAAGCCTTTCTTTGTCAGTATGGGATGTTCATAGAAGATGTTAAGTTGAAGGAAAGGGTTAAAAGAAAATTAGGAAAGTTTTCTAAAAACATAACTTAGGTGGCAATTGAGACGTGAATGGATTTATTATCAGAGGTTTAACATAGCAAGGTCTTGCTCATCTGTAGGAAAAGTGGCAGAAAGAAGAAATAAAATTTATTGTACAAATTCCCAGATACAAGTGAGTCATTTATATCCATGCAGAGTCCTTTCCTTTGTTACAGGAGGCTATAGTATTCCATCCAGCTATTTCACCCACTGGTTCTCTTAAAGGTCCACGAATAAAAGCCTATGCCTATGGAAAATGTACAGACAGAAATATGCAGGTTCAAATAGAAGGAACTCATAGCAAGAAACTAGATGCCACAATGTTTCAAAGACTAAACATCTAGAGAAGAAAGGTTCATTCAGAAAAAGAAAATGAAACAGTGGTAATCATGTAAAATTAAAACCTGATATTTATGGAGTATAGTCCACTTGTCCATACAAATAGCTGTCCAATGGCAGACACCGTTGTGAACAGCATATGTGTTACATTTGGTTGTTGCATCATGACCAAAAGTGATTTGTGAAAGAAAGGCTTTCTATTGGCTTGTGGTTCCAGAAGAAAGTCCATAATGGCAGGGTAG
This sequence comes from Mus caroli, assembly GCF_978045245.1. Classification (NCBI taxonomy): domain Eukaryota; kingdom Metazoa; phylum Chordata; class Mammalia; order Rodentia; family Muridae; genus Mus; species Mus caroli. The sequence continues at coordinate 65,740,560 of NW_028227259.1, read as the reverse complement.
TTTGAGCAGGGAGTTGGAAGATTATCTCTGCAGCTAGCATTGGATGTCAGAGAGAGCAAACTATATGTGAGGTGAGATCATGACATCTTAAAACCTCAGGTTATTGGAGCCCCTTGCAATGCTCTATCCCCTAAAGATATCACAACCTCCCAACCAGGCCATCAACTGTGAGTTACCTATTCAAATGCCTGAGTGGGGTGGTCATTTATCATTCAAAGCACTACAGCCACAAAGGCTACTTGGATCAGTGCTGGAATTGCTGAAGCTTGTCCATGCTATTCAATTAACTGAACTCTGTGATCATCTGATTCAGGTGCTACACCCCTAGCAAATTCATTAAGTGTTATTCTATTGGATCAAACGAGAAAGTTGCACTAGCCCTTTATCAATTCTATTGACTATACTATTTTTTATTGCCAAGTCATAGATGAATATTGAAGAAGTGAGCTGACTATTTTAGATGTAATTTGTAAGTCTTCAGTCTCATTAGTGCAAAGGAGAGTACAGAGGATGGATTGGTATGGGGGCTGAGATATAGTTAAATAACCTTCTCAGCCTAGGTCCATGACTAGAATGTGAATCAGCACGAATGGTATGAACACAAGCCAAGAAATTTTCCTCAAGGTCTTTAAAAATTAGAATGTATCTGTGTAAATGATACTGGATTCTCATCAACATTTCAACTCAGGGCAAGCAATTACTATTGCTTTCAATTAAATTGAGTGCATCGAATATGCTATGTATATTATTGGTAGTCAAAAATGAAAGAGGGAGGGTCAAAGGAAGTTATAGTCAGAACAAGTTAACTACAGAGCTGTATATGTGCTTCAAGCAGATAGATATAAGGACAATTAGGATATAATATAGATAGTACCAGATGGAAAAACAAAATAAAGATCAAAACATCTATTAGTGAGGATGCATTGGAAACTCTTGTATTTTCAAATGTCAAATAAATAAACAATTCTGTGAACTTTATAACTTTGTATGAATAGGCAACTTACTTAAGGAAAAATTTTTGAACAATTTAGACCCTTTAGAAAACTGAATACTGTACATTCAATATCCCATTTTTTATGTTCTAAAGATAAAAGCACATTTGCTTATCTTATTAAATTATAAAACAAGAAACTTGATTTAGCACTTGTTTCATGATCTCAAACAAATGAGAAACGTAATTTATTATAGCTATAATTTTCTGAATAATTTCCTAGGCTCTAAGTTTTCCTTTACAAATGGGATAAATATAACTGTATTTTCGCAGGCAGAAAAAGATTTGAACATGTAACCTGAGGTAATATCAGAGGGAATCTTAGCCTGGCATTAAGATACGGAGACAACTTGTTTAATCAGAGGAAAAATAAAGATAAAAATCGGAAACCTCAGTTGACCTCAAGTGTTTTCACAGGTGTTAATGAGAAAATCATCTACTTACTCCACACTAATTTTTTTCTGTGACAAAATACATGAACAGCAGAGGTAGGAATACTAGTTATTTTTTGTTAGCTCTGTACTACACTAGGGCAAAACCCAACACGGGTATTTTAAGTTAAAAAGAACTTTGCCCAAGCTTCATGTAGTGACAGTAGGACAATTTCTAAGAATTGAAGATGGAAATGAAGAGTGTCATTCCATCAGAAAACCAGACATAACCAGGAATTATGGAAAAAGAAAAGAAACAGCCTGACAGGGAAAAACAATGGTCCACCAATTGCATAATCAGGACTCTGGGGCATGGGTATTGAAAGCTTGCTCTCAGTACTGATGAACAATTCTGACATCATGCTTGGCTGAGTGTGCATACTTGGGTTCCAGTACACAGAACTCAAATTGGCTGGCTCCCAGAGGGCCATCATTCTGTCACCATTCATTTAGAAATACTGTAGCAGAATTGAAAGAACAATTTAAAATGTAACCAGAAGGGTAGAAAACAAATCTGTGATGGGGCTGAAGGGGAGGACATGAAGGTATAAAGATATCAAAGAAGTAATGTTCTTCCCTCATGATAAAGTGTTAATCTGTGTACCTAGGTACTATAGTTGAAATGACTCTGGAGTCATCTAATAAGTGGTTGAGTCCTGTGTACATATTCTCTTTATGTTGTTGATAAAGGAGGGATGCTGTGTTAGGTTTCCTCTTCTAAGACAAAAATACACGACATAATCATTTCATCAGAAAAATAAGTAGTCTTACTCAGAGATCTCTGCTGCTTTGACCTGTGAAGTGAAGACAGCATGGTGTGTGTGTGTGTGTGTGTGTGTACATGTGCGTGTTCATGTGTTGGATGAAATTATGAGGGCCAGGAAGACAGAGAGAGGCAGGGGTAACTGTCACAATTTCTCTTTCAAGTATCATCTTCAAATGAATTTATCTCTTTACATTAGAAAATTTCCCTGAAAGTTCCAACCACTTCGTACAACCAGAGGCTGGAGACTGAACCTTTCAGCATATATCATTTGTGTTGCATCTAAGACCCAAACAATGATATCATTCTGAGGTTATGAAAAAAATCAGAAAAACAACACAACTTTTGTGAGCCACCATGTGGTTGCTAGGAATTGAACTGAGGACCTCTGGAAGAGCAGATAGTATTCTTAACTCCTGAGTCATCTCTCCAGCAACAACACAACTTTTAATGTAGAGACAAATTAATAGCAACTATGGGTCATGTGCACACAAAACAGAGGGAAGAAGTCGCAATTACACATGAAATGACATGCGAATTGCTCTGGGACAGAGACTGAGCAATGAGAGGTTGTGTAGTGCAGACATCAGGATACCACTGTGGAGGGTGACCACTATTTCTCACAGGAGAATATAATTAGCTTATTTGAATAATGGCTTCATGATGTTAAGAAAGTAAACACTACTATTTATGGATCATCAGGCATACTGCCAAGATTCCCGAGTAAGGGAGGCAGTCTATCAAAAAGAGAAGGGAACTTTCATTTAGGCTTTTGGATGCTTTCTTTATTATATTTGATTCCAATAGAGTACTTAATGCTAAACATTACTTTTAGACCTTTTTTACTTTTAGACTTTTAAACATATTTAACCACTATAAGTGGTTACAATGAGAGAGTGGGACAGTACTCAAAGTGACTTACCTCTTTCAACAAGGTTACGTGTCCCAATCCTTCCCAAATAGTTCCAAGCATTCAAATATATGGGTCTATGGTGTTTATTTTCATTCATATGAGTACATATGGGTATAGAAAGTGTATAGATTTTTACCTACATTGCCTTAATTGATAATGAGTGGAACAGATGTGACTACCAGTTACTGAAGACCACCTTTCAGAAATAGTGTACACTCTTAAACAGTAACAATAAAGTTCAACTGATTTTTGACAGTCAAGACAACTCAATGGAGGAAATAATAGTTTTGTAGAAATAATAGTTCCCCCAAAAGACTCATTTCCACAAGTAGTGAAATTGACTTCTTTAAAATTGGCTTTTAGTGTTAGTTACTTCTCCCTATACTCTTGTCTGAATTTTCCTCACTCCTCTTTCAGCCTTTCTATCCTTTTCACTTTCAGTATTATATTATATTCTATTTTCCCTGTCTTGAAACATCCTCTCCTTTTTTATTGGATATTTTATTTGCATGTCAAATGTTATCCCCTTTCCCAGTTTCCCCTTCACAAACCCCTTTATGGAATCCTCCCTCTCCCTGCTTCTATGAGGGTACTCACCCACCCAACCCAACCAATTCTGCCTCCCTGCCTTGGCATTCCCCTACAATGGGGCATTGAGCCTTCACAGAACCAAGGATTTCTCCTCCCATTGATGACTGTCAAGGCCACCCTCATGCAGCTGGAGCCATGTGTCCCTCCATTTGTACTCTTTGGTTGGTGGTTTAGTCCCTGGGAACTCTGGAGGGTCTGGAGGGCTCATATCCATTATAGACAAAGAACTCAAGAGACTCCAGAGAAACAAATAACCCTATTAAAATTGGGTTACAGAGCTAAACAATGAATTTTCAACTGAGGAATACCCAGTGTCTGAGAAGCACCTAAAGAAATGATCAACATCTTTAGCCATCAGTGAAATGCAAATCAAAACAACTCTGAGATTCCACCTCATACCAGTCAGAATGGCTAAGATTAAAAACTCAGGAGACAGCAGATGCTGGTGAGGTTGTGTAGAAATAGGAACACTCCTCCACTGCTGGTTGGATTGCAAACTGGTACAACCCCAAATCAGTTTGGTGACTCTTCAGAAAATTGGACATAGTACTATGTAAGGACCCAACTATATCACACCCAGAAGATGTTCCAACATGTAATAAGGACACATGCTCTACTATGTTCATAGTAGCCTTATTTATAATAGCCAGGAGCTGTAAAGAACCCAGATGTCCTTCATCAGAGGAATGGATACAGAAAATGTGGTACATTTACACAATGGAGTACTACTTAGCTATTAAAATCAATGAATTCATGAAGTTTTTGTCAAATTGTTGGAACTAGAAAACATCATCCTGAGTGAAGTAACTGAATCACAAAAGAATACATATGATGTGCACTCACTGTTAAGTGGATATTAGTCCAAAAGCACAGAATACCCAAGATACAGTTAACAGATAATAATCAGATTGATGTGTGTGTGTGTGTGTGTGTGTGTGTGTGTGTATGTCTACATGCGAGTACTTGCATGTGAGTGGAGGTGATGAAGGAAGTCAGAGACCTCAGTATTTTTACTTCTTGGATTTATGGTAGCCTATTCACTAAATTAGAATAGTTTGGGCTATCATTTTAAAAAAATATTTATTCTACCATTTCTTTTTCTATTGTGGATTTCAGTTTTTAGTGTGTTATATAGTTTCAATGTTTATTTACTTTCCCTCCAAGAAGGAAAATCTGTTATTGCCGATTCTTTTCTTTATATGTCAATTTGATTATTTTCTAGTGATCCATTTCAAATTCATTAATTCCTTCTTGACTGTATTTAATTTTCACAGATCTTATTAAAAGCACCAAGTCCATTTTACCACAGTTTTATATCTAGCATTTCTATAGGATATTTTCATGTAGTGTTTATTACTTTTTTGTGCCATTCTATTGTTTTGTGTTGCCTATTTTTTTTTCAGAAGAGACTTTGTCATACTAACTGAAACTTTGTGTAATTCTACACGTAGTCCTTGTTACAGTAAAGTCATCTCTTTTTCCTGTTGTGCTTGATTAAACCCAGGACTTTTTGAATAAGAGCTTTAATCCTCAGCTACATTCCTGCCCTCTCAGGATTTTGTCTTGGTTGTGATTTCAGCCTATTTCCCTATATGCCTTCATGATTCTTGTAACTGTTAATGGAAATGAAGAAATCTGTTAGAACACAAGAAACTAGTCGATGAGGTTAGACTTTGCTGTATGTGAATCAGTTAAGGTTATTTTACCGTTAGTGCACCACAGACTTCATTCACACTTTTTTACTATAAATTTTAGATGTGGGGTGAATGCTTGCTTGGAGAAACCTGTAGGCTTTTCTTGTTAGCATTCTACTCCACCCTCAGCTTTAGTCTTTGTTAGTGAGGCTGGGCTTCAAAGGGATTTTCTTTCCACATATTTTATACCACAGTAGGAGGCACTTATTATGACTTGGCATTCTCTGGTCTGTTGTTGATGGTCATCTACATCACTTATTACCCAGGGTCAGATTCAATTTAGGAGAGCTGTTTTGTCTCTAAGTGTTGGGGTCTTTTCAGTAATTTTGCACACACCCCTTTTTGGTAGACAGGGGTTATTTTTTAAATGTATGGCTAGAAATGTTTCCTTCTTCTTCCCTGGATCAGAAAATAGTGGTGCTGGCTTTTCTCTTCCCTTTGGTGCTAATGAGTCTTCTATTCTCTAAGGGCAGTGGGCTTTTGTGCTCTTTCCATGGTATTTTTGCCCCACAGAGGAAATAAGAGAAAAGAATTTGGTTAGGGATTAATGTCTTTCAGAATAGCCACCAGTCCTTTTTTCTGGCATCCACCAGGAGCTATGCTTTCTCTGGAATCTTGCCCTGTCCTAACCTTTCAGAGCCACTCAGTTATAAACACATAGCAGCTACCTTGAGTGATTAACGATTCCCTTTGTCACTGTCATTTTGAGTCATTCCTTATTTTTATGCTGGACAGTACTTGGCATTTAGCAACTTGTTAAAAATATAGTTGCATTTTTCTTATTTGTCTGTTACCTAGGTGAATGATAAACTGTATCTCTGTTATTCTTGCAAATGTCTTCCTGTTTCTTTTTTTTTTCTGTTTCTTGTTTCTTTTTTAAATATTTTTTTATTACGTATTTTCATCAATTACATTTCCAATGCTATCCCAAAAGTCCCACATACCCTCCCCCCACTACCCTACCCACCCATTCCCATTTTTTGGCCCTGGTGTTCCCCTGTACTGGGGCATATAAAGCTTGCGTGTCCAATGGGACTCTCTTTCCAGTGATGGCCTACTAGGCCATCTTTTGATACATATGCAGCTAGAGTCAAGAGCTCCAGGGTACTAGTTAGTTCATAATGTTGTTGCACCTACAGGGTTGCAGATCTCTTTAGCTCCTTGGATACTTTCTCTAGCTCCTCCATTGGGGGCCCTGTGATCTATCCAATAGCTGACTGTGAGCATCCACTTATGTGTTTGCTAGGCCCCGGCCTAGTCTCACAAGAGACAGCTATATCAGGGTCCTTGCAGCAAACGCTTGCTAGTGTATGCAATGGTGTCATCGTTTGGAGGCTAATTATGGGATGGATCCCTGGATATGGCAGTCTCTAGATGGTCCATCCTTTTGTCTCAGCTCCAAACTTTGTCTCTGTAACTCCTTAGAAAGAGCAATCTTTCTTTTTCTTATACTTTAAGTTAGTTGACTGCCCTACCGCCTGATCTATTCCATCAGGTCTAAAAAGGTAAATTATTCCAATAGCCAGGATTATGTATATATGTGTGTTTTAAGTTTGGAAATATTTGTTTTATCCCCATATTTACTTTTTTTCATTAATTAATTTGGTTCTGTGAGTTTTTTGTACATGAAATATTTGGTTCTTCTCCTTGCTTATACTATGACTTTCCTCATATGCCTATTACCCATGGCTCTTTTCAACAAATCTCTTTCTCATGTTAATGTATTCATGATTTTTCCTTAATCATACAGGGTTTGAATATTACCATCTGTGTGTCCCTTGACCTGGTACTATGCATTAGAGCCTGGTGGACTCACCAGTTTATATACAACTTGTTTCTAAGCTTCCTCCTTTCCCATGATCCATTAGGTCCAAATAGTTCAGCAATAAGTGGTAACGAGCACTGAGCCCATTCTCTCTATCCATAGTTGACAGTTGGGTAGACTCTGCTAGTATAGGGCTAGTGCCAGCAAATGCTACTTCAGTGAGTTCATATTTTTATGGCTGCACAATGCTTCAATGTTATTGCACAGCCATTTACCCATTTTTTCTTTGGCTCATACATGTTTTCTCAGCCTTTATGGTAAGGTTGAAATGTCTTCTTTGGGGCTGAGAATCAAAATTGTTTTTTATTATTGACATCTTGTGCAGTTCTGAGTCTCTTGTTTTTTCACTTCCATTCACTGCAAATAAAGGAGAAAGTGAGAGAATAGCCTCTTTCTGTAGATAAAAATGTAGATATTTAGAAGGCCGTTTGATGCTATGCCAGTTTAGTTATAAGGATAAAACCTCATAACCAAGGCTATTTGCCCATATTTATAGAACTAGTCATGGGTTTTCTCTGGTACAGTAGACATAAATTCCAATCAAGGAATAATTGGTCACAACCATGACAATTGTATCATTATCACATTAGTGGTGATATCTTGTTTAGCAGGCTTATGGTAGGGGCATAAAATACATTAAAATAATAATGAAAATGTGAATAAGGAGGCCAACTTTTCTATGCTAAATTTTAGTATGGTAGTGACTGAAGATTTAATGTTTAACATTTAATATACAGAATTCTTTCTGTGTGATGCCATCCTCTGAATATTTTAATTCTAAGTTACTATTTGTTACTTTTATAGAGAAAGAAAATACTATGTCTCAGGATCATACTTATCTCAACACTTTTGAAAACAGAAATATTAAAAAACAATATAAAATATATTGTATCTGTCCTATGTTGAATTCCATGTCTATCCTTATTATCTATTTTCATCATCTGTTACATAACTCATATCTAAGACATGTTATATATAAACATATTATGTGTAAGTTTAATTACATATACATATATATCAAAGATTTCTTTTCTATTTGGAAAATTTCAGATACGCATAATTACCACATTATTTCTCTGCCTTATTGACACTCAAAAGGATATCCATAATCTTTTAATATCATATATAAATGAATACTTTATCTGTCCTCTTGAGCTTTGTACATACATTGGTGCCATTTATTTACATAATGTTATGATACAAAGCACTTACTTAGTTACTTAAGTATTATGCATGTATAGGCTGATAATGACTTCCAAATTGGCATGAACCACTATCGTTTATTTTATTTTATATGCATATTGTTCCTACATTTAAAAATTACTTATTTATCTACTCTAGGTCCAAAATCATATGTGATCCTTTAATTAGTTCAAAAAAATAAAGAGATTTTGGTAACTGAGGCTAAGGATTAGAGAAATATGTGTTTTTCCCTAGATTCAGAGTGTCTGGGGGTCATATATGATCCAACATTTTAGAGATAGTAGTTTGCATAGTAGAAAGAAGACCACAGACCTTGGAGTCCAATATACATAAGTTTAAATTCTGGCTCAAATAATAGTTGAGCCAGATAGTTGTTTACTTTCTATAATTAAGTTGCTTTTTTAAGCTTTTGTATCCCATTCTGAAAAAGATATATTAATCAAAACTAAATTCTAGGCATGATAATTAGATAAATACATATATGAATGTCTTAGCCAGATACAACGTACCCTAAGACTCACCAATGCAAAGACTAAATGTGATGTGTATTTCTGGACCTAATCAAGGTCATGGTGAGAAGTGAAGCCTCATTTACAGCAGCCAACTGTGAGGCAGTCACAATGATGAGAACTATGTGTGCATAATATTTTCTAATCCTCACAATAATCCCCTAATGGAAGCATTATAATTCTTACTCCATAATTTATTAAATAAGGAGACAGGTGAATTAATGAAAAATGGAACATACATTTTAACGTCTTTTTCCTAAATTTGCATAGTTCAAGTGACAGAACTGAGATTAAAACTATTAAGTTAGAATTATAGTGTTATTTCTACATCTTTATTGTGCCAGCTTCTACTGACCAAGAAAAGGGAGATAACTTTAAAACAGATGGTAGTGAATATAAGGCACTGAATGCAACCTAGGAAAACTTGGAAAAAATGAGGTCATGAGAAAATTGCAGATGAACATTTTGGAAAGGGCTACTGTATAGAGAACACACAGTCAAGGAGATGAGGCAAGAACTGAAATAAATGGACGAAAAAAGGAACTATGAAAGAGTTGCCCCAGAGGATGTATCTCCCACAAGAAAAGAATCCTGAAGCTGGCTTATAGATCATGGAGGATGTATATCCTAGCACTTTACTTCCAACAAACTCTGTAAGCTGTAGAGTCCTTTTTTTGGTTAAACCCATAGAAGTCCCCTGATACAAAAACAAAGAGAACCCAGGCCAAAGGTGTTAATTGTTCTGTGATACAGATCAGTTCTCAAAGTATGAAAAATGGACCTGACAAAACTATTATCAAGTACAAAAGCCCGTACTTTCTCTATGTGCCTTTCTAGTGTGTTCACTTTCTCCTGTCTGTTGTATACAACTGTCAGATTTCCATAACTGTAGAAACTAAGTCTTATTTTTTTTTGTTTTGTTTTTACTTATTCACTTTACATCCAGCTTACTGTCCCCTTCTCTGTCACCCCCTCTGTCACTCTCTCCTTCCCTCCTTCTCCTCTGAGAAAGTACCATGGGTAAATATGGGTACCATGTTACACTCCCACTCCACAACCCCACAACAGCTAAACAAGAAGAAAAGCTCAAGCAAGGAAACATGACTCTCAGTTAAAAGATGGAATAAAATAGTTATAAGAGGCAGATGGAAGGAGGAAACTTAGAGGGAGGAGGAATGGGAGATTCAGGATGAAGTTTAGGGAAGGACAGGACAGATGGCTAGATGGCCATGAAAATGAATGGAAATCTGCATGTGACAGGGGTGAGGAGGTGAGAGACTTCTCCAGGATGAGACAGAGACCTGAGATAATGGAGGTGCCCAAGAATAAATGGGGCTGACTTTAGCTGTGACTCACTACATTGGGAATATCAAACCTGAAGAGGCCACCTGTAGCTGGACAGGAACCACAGTGGGAGCAATAGAGACATCAACTCATCCAAAATCTTTCAGCCCCAAATGTATGCTGTATACAAGTGATACAGGCATGGGAAAGAGAGCAGAGATGGAGGGAATGACCAACCAATAATCTGCCCAACTTGAGACCCATCCCTTGGGCAAGCACCAATCCTAACACTATTAATCGTAATCTGTTGTGCTTGCAGACAGGAGCATGTTGTCCTCTGCTAGATTCCACCCAGCCCCTGACTCAGACAGATACAGACACCCACATCCAAATAGTGGATGGAACCTGGGGACTCTACAGTAACTAAGTCATAAAAGGGGAAAGATAGTTTGGTCTAAAGATTTTGAAGTTTCAGTCCATAGATGCTTAGCTTTGTCATGTTGGAATGTGATAATCTATCAATACTCATTATAGAAGCACCAAGCAAAGAACTGTATTCACCTCATGCCAACCAGGAAAAACAGGAGGAAAAGGAGGAAGAGTAGGAGAAGGAGGAGGAGAAGGAAACAGAAGAGGAAGAGGAAAAGGAGGAGAAGAAAGAAAAGGAAGATGAAGGGGAGGAAAAGGAAATTGAGGTAGAGGAGGAGGGGAAGGGAGAGGGGGAGGAGATCTCTAAGGTCCCAAAATCCTCTTCAATGACCTGTCTCAATATCCTCTTCAGTGACACGACTTCTGTCCAATAAGCTGTATGTCTAGGAGGATAAATTACCACCTAGTTCCCACATGGGCTAGTAACAACTTTCACATATAAATTTTGGGGAAACTGATAATCCAAACGACAGTAATGCCTATGGGAAAGAAGCTCTTCTTTTTCATTCAGGTGGTATACTTTACATAACTATTAATTTTCTCTAATTTTCACTCCTTTTCCATGGCTTTCTTGAGACTGTGATCATCACATGCAGAAAGATACTCTGTCCTAATATTGAGAAGGAAGCCTGTTCAACGCCGGATAATAAAGATCTGATTTTAATCATGGTGGAGAGATGCTTCTATCGTATTTTCTCTGCTTTTTGGAGTAAGTTATAGATAAATGGTTTGCTTTGACTTCATGACCAAGGGAATATTTGTTTCTAAGATTCCTAGAACATATCTATTTCTTTGATTTTAAAAAATAATATTGAGCCGGGGGTGATGGCATACGCCTTTAATATCAGCACTCAGGAGGCAGAGGCAGGCAGATTTCTGAGTTCGAGGCCAGCCTGGTCTACAAAGTGAGTTCCAGGACAGCCAGGGCTATACAGAGAAACCTTGTCTCAAAAAAAACCCAAAAAGATAAAAAAATAAAAATAAAAACTAATATTGTACTTTGAATTGGTTAATGCATGCTTTTATTTGCTTTGAAATTTTTTAATTATATTTTTTGATTTATTGTGTTTTACTAGGTCTCACGACCATAAATAAGGCAAGCTGCTAACAGACAGAAGTTTTGCACATATCTCAAGGTCATTTGTTCCACAGTAATTTCTTGATTAATATTTTGATTTAATTTACACCTTGAGGCCAATGCATCCTCTATAAATGTGTTTTCATATTTCTATATTTATTAGAATGTCCCCAATATCTTGAGAATAAAGTTCACTGGGCTTCTTTGTGTGTGTGTGACAAGTCTCTTTATTACTGTAGCAACCATTTGCCCTACTATAATTGTATAGATTGCAGAAGATACTTAGATATAATTTTGTTAAGTACTATCATAGTTTCCACCCCTGGAGCAGAAGTACAGGAGCTGGACCTCCATGAGTGTTAATGGTTGCTGCAGACATGGGGTTTATTTGTATAATAATGTACATAATTTACTTTATGTTTCTCCTTCAGGAGATGTTCTCCCTGCCTTGGTAAATGGCTCTATGATAATTAGAAGCAGCTCAAGGATGCAAAGGATGGGAGGCAAGGATGTGTCTCAGCAAATTGGTAAATACAGGCCATCTCTTAAGGCTGTGGGAAAAAACTCTGAAAACATAAGTTCAACTATATATAATTTCTCAACTATGCAAAATATGCAATATGAATTATATGAGGGGTGACACAGACCTAACAGAACAGAGGCAGCTGCACTATGAGACAGCTAGTGAGAAAGATATTAAGGAAGGAGATAAAAGCAATTCAGGGAGTGATCATAGGGCAAGATCCCATCCAGCTGTTTATTGTTTGTGCTTACAAAGGCAGGCAGATTTCTCAGTTCAAGGTCAGACTGTAACAGAGCTAGTGTAGGCCTAAGCAGTGAGGAGATGGTGATCTCAGAGCCAGATCTCACCCAGTTAGCCTATTGTCTGTGCTTACGAAGGCAGGTAGATCTCTGAATTCATTGCTCTGTTAAAAAGTGTACTATCTTTTCGAAGAATCAAGGGGCTACAGTCATAAAATGCTGATTTACTGGATAAGTAAAAGGGAACCTGGGGTATATGATTGAGTTGATATTAAAATAAAAAGACTGGCTTTGGTCTATAAGAGAGAGCTCTGGAGATCTCTGGAGAACTGTGTTCAGCAGAATATAAAGCTATCAGCTTGTACCCATGAATAGCTTGTAGTCTTACTTTCACCACTCCCAAACACTCCTTCTTCAGAACCCTATTCTAACATGAAGCTGGTCCTTGGCACAAGTTAGTTTTATTGAATTTTCCTCCAATATTTATTATTTCTATATAAGTAGAATAAAACTTTGCTAATGATTTACAAAGTATAGTATTCACAAGAGTTCAGAGTCACTTTTCTCCAGCTCAATAAAATGCTTCATTATCAAATAATTTAAAGCATAGTTTATTTTTAAAGTTTTGACTATTTTACATAAGTTTAAAATGGAGTAAAAATTCTTGAGTAAGTTCATATATTTTTGCCTCAGTATTAATGAAAATGAACTCAAATTCTAAAGGGTTTCAAGGCAATCCTGTGTTGCATTTGAGGAGTGAAGAGCTGAGGCAATTCACATGGAACATAAAGTAACATAATTGTAGAAACTCTGTTTCCTTACCTGAAATACAAGTTTCTTTCAACACCTAGGATTATCTTGGTAGCTTTGTAAGATCTACTCTGGTCTGGTTTTGTTTTCTATTCTTTTTATTTTTCACCAATTCATTTTTCTTGTTCTTAATTAGGGGATAGTAATGAAGAAAAAGACATGAGAATTAACCTCCTGTAACTAATTATTAAATTCCATACATGGCAGGCATAGCTAAAATATTCATATTATGATAAATCATTATGCCCTAAGAGCTATGGTTGTACTTTGTTTGCAAAGGCTTGGATCTCCTATTGAGATTCTTTTATGCATTTTTCTTTCGGTGTGCAGATTCTCTGCTGCACTAATCTTGGTTCAGGTGGTATTGTTTGTGTGCACAGATAAAAGCTATGAAACTAGATATATTTCACTAGTTATGAATAGATAATTTAGGAAAATTTTCAAGTAATTTTTAAAATTTTCCTAGCATTTCTAAAATGTATGCTTTAGACACAGAGTAAAATAATGAGTGTCTGCCACATAAAAATGAAGGTACTTATCTATTTAGATAAATTAAATGTCTATTAACACACATACCCATAATTGACAATATGTCATATATATCACATATGATAATGTCATATATGTGAAAATTGTCATATGTGAATGTGTTTGTGTATGTTGCACATTTGGTGTTCTGTTTCTCTTTGACTCTTTCTTTCTTTCTTTCTTTCTTTCTTTCTTTTGGTTTTTCAAGACAGGGTTTCTCTGTGTAGCTCTGGCTGTCCTGGAACTCACTTTGTAGACCAGGCTGGCCTCAAACTCAGAAATCCACCTGCCTCTGCCTCCCAAGTGCTGGGATTAAAGGCGTGTGCCACCATGCCCACCTTCTTTCTTTCTTTTTTAAGATTCATTTATTTATTATATGTAAGTGCACTGTAGCTGTCTTCAGACACACCAGAAGAGGGAAGCAGATCTCATTACAGATCGTTGTGAGCCACCATGTAGTTTCTGGGATTTGAACTCAGGACCTTCGGAAGAGCAGTTAGTGCTCTTAACTGCTGAGCCATCTCTCTTCAGCTGATTCTTTATTTCCAATGAAATGAAATAAGGTTTTTGCCTCTTTAAGGCACAAACTATGAAATAACTCATACTGTAAAGGAAAGTGTGTAATTCACAGACTCTCTTGTAGCTATTCTAGTTGAAATAAAAATTGAGAAATTTATTGAAAATTTTCACACTGATGTCACAGATTCAGAGAATGTTTTAACCTAATCACAATAAATACAGCACACCATCCCATCTTCCTTCCTGATCTAAGCGTCTCTTAGTTGATTAATGGCATTATTCTGTTTTCCACTGCCAAGGCTAAAATCCTCACCAGGGTCATTTCTTTTGCCTCATGTCTAGTGTTTGAAGGTGCTCATCCATCACTTAGTCTTATTATTTCAGTTCCCACAAAACATCCATAATGAACTTCTGTTCTCCATGCCAAATCAAGTTATTATAGCTCAGACTCCGTATTAATTGTCTACTAGAAAATATTAGTTCCCTTCTTCATTGCTCATTGTCTGTGTTATCAAAGCTATATCTTCTATAATGTCTAAGTTCCAGCAGGCAATGCGAAAAGACCATATAGAATTTTGTTGACATATTGTCAGTAATTGGCCCTGACTCCAACTGAATATAGGATCTAATTATACACAAACCTAGAAAATATAAGCTTTATTCTTCTTGTGTTGTTACATTAAGCCCTATCCAGTGTAAAGTCTGTGCAAGATATCAGGGCTGTAACAATCAACAAAATAGACATGTTTTCTTTTCGTCCCTGACATGCACATTGGGAAAAGACTGACAATATATTAAAAAAAAATAGCAAGTAAAATTGGAGGCAACAGTTAGGAACAGAATGTTTTTTATAGGAATGAACCATGACATTCTGTTATTCAAGTGTATAAAGCTGTCATAAACAGTGGAATTAGAACAAGGATAAACAATGTAACTAAAAGTGGAATCAAAAAAGTTGACATTTATCATGAAACACGAAGATATTCTGAATACATAAATTTTAGCTTTTGACACAGATTTTCAGAATTCCTTGAAAATGGAATTTGAATTATGGTATTGTTGGATATAGTGCAAAGAAGAAAATTTCCTTTCAACTTGATGAGGAATAGGTGAGAGTTCATAGTCAAGTAAATATTCCACGTGTTGCTAAGCTAGGGCTCCTATAGAGGATAAGTGGTTTACAAAATGGCATGCTTTTGAATTTGGAATTCATAGATATTGTTTAGATTTTTAAGCCCATAGAGGTGAAATAAATTCCTGTATGAACTGTTTTACTGGCTTTATGGCTTCGTTTTTGTCAACTTCACACAAAGAGTCACATGGGAAGTAGGAACTCAAAAAGGAATTGCCTCCATCAAATTTGCCTGTGGCTATGTTTATGTGGCTTTTTCTTGATTAGTGACTTGTGTGAAAGGTACTATCACAATCCATATGGTGCTGCCCCTGGGTAAGTGGACCTAGTTTATGTAAGAAGCTGAGCAGGCTATGGAGAATGAGCCCATAAGCACTGTTTGTTTGTTTGTTTGTTTGTTTTTAAGGACTCTGTTCTGGTTCCCATGCCCAGGTTCTTGCTTTTGCTTCCCTCAGTGTGACCTAGAATGACATAACAAACTCTTTCCTTTTCAAGTTTGTTTTGGTCAGAGTTTTTTGTTTCTTTGTTTTTTCACAGCAAGAGAAGGCAAAAGTAACATGAAATATACAAAGCAAATATATGAAAACCTATTTATTTATTTATCTATTTATTTATTTATTTATTTATTTATTTATTTATATATGGATGACTATCTCTGTTCTTTTTTTAATTAAATAAGCTCTTTTTTTAATCAAAGTCATATTTCAAATGATAACAACAGCATAATGTATTTTTCTGCTTCAACACAGGCCGTTATTCTAACTAAACTGCAAAGTGTTTTGTTGCTTAAATGGTTACATATGAATTAGATTCTCTTCATGGAGTATACTGACAGAGCTTTTGTTTTTGTTTTGGCAAAACAGATAAGCAAAGAACATATTAAAGTGTGCTACATCCCAACATCTGGACC
Source organism: Mus caroli (assembly GCF_978045245.1). Classification (NCBI taxonomy): domain Eukaryota; kingdom Metazoa; phylum Chordata; class Mammalia; order Rodentia; family Muridae; genus Mus; species Mus caroli. Next base: position 65,724,188 of record NW_028227259.1, on the reverse strand, counting down.
CATCAACAGATATTAGAATCAGAATCTGATTTTGTTAATCATATTTATAATATTTGTTTTTTTAAATATGTTTCATTTCCCAAATGGTACATTTATTTATTTTCCCCCCAAGAGATTACCTGTAATTACAATCAGTTTTCACAGATAGATCTCTCCTTTACATAAAAGCTTGGAGACTAAAGGTCATATGCAAATACACTTCCTCAAATGCATACATAATATTTTAAATATCGATTGAAAACTAAAGGAATTGACTAATGAATGCAATTTCTTCAGACTATATTACAATCCATTTAGAAATGTTTCTCATTTCTGATATAATTTATTGAAATCGGGTTAAAGATTTGTGCTCCAGCTCAGAGGGAGGTCCCAAGGCCTGACACTATTACTGATGCTATGGTCTGCTTACAAACAGGGACCTATCATGACTACTCTCTGAAAGGCCCAACAAGCAGCTGAAAGAGTCAGATGCAGATATTTGCAACCAACCAATGGACAGAAGCTGCTGACCTCTGTGGTTGAATTAGGAAAAATCTGGAAGAAGCTGAGGAGGAGGGTGACCCTATAGGAAGACCAACAGTCTCATCTAACCTGAACCCCCCACCCTCTGATCTTTCAGAAACTGAGCCACCAACCAGGCAGCATACACCAGCTGATATGAGACCCCCCAGCACATATACAGCAGAGGACTGCCATGTCTGGACTTAGTTAGAGAAGATACACCTAACCCTCAAGAGACTTGGGGCCCCAGGGAGTGGGGAGGTCTGGTGGGGTTGGGGGTTGGGGACATCCTGTTGGAAATAGTGCAGAGTGGGGGAGGAAGTGTGGGATTTGGAACATTTGGAGGGTGAACAGGGAGGGGGCTAAACTCTGGACCAAATATAAAATAAAAAACAAATTTAAAAAATTGCAAAAGAAAAAAAAAACAGATTTGGGCTTAGCCTACTGGGTAGAATATTCTAGCCCCGTTTGCAGTTTCTTCTCAAGATAGTAGAATTTAACATTACTTTTTCTTTCTAACCATACTGAAAATAAAACTCACCATTTCTTTGTCTCTAATTTACATTGAGAAAAATGGCTGTACTTTCTAGCCATAAAGTTTGAGAGATGGACTACCTTATATCCTAAGTCAACAAACATACTTCTCTTTTGTCATTTACCCGTTGGGACAGTCTTGAGAATCTATGTTCACCAAGAGAATGCATTAAAAAATCCACAGTTTGTAAAGTTCCTCAAGAATTAGTGAATTCCAGGTTTTAAAATCTGTGAGAAAAATCGGTTTTTCTGGGCTGATTCCTCTTTTATCAGATCTTTGGATACTGTTTTCCCATGAGCCAGATACTTTTCTCTATTCTGTAACTCTCTCCCCTCGTTCAAATCTTTGTCTGAAATATTTTCAGAAGTATTCTAGAAAAGATTAATATTTAAAGGATAAAGTTTATGTATGTCTGAATATGTACTTAAACATTTCCATCATTAAATTTATTAACTTTGCCTATAAACACACAACTTTTGGTTCACTCATTCACCTCCAACTATAGACATTCTAGTTATTATGTTGAACATCAATATTCAAAAGAACTCACACCATTATTGCTCCTCAAAGGTTACACTTGAAGAGAATTCCCAGGAACACTAACAAAAACTATGACATGGAAATATTACCAGAAACATGGATTTATGTAGTGGATTAATACATTAAATCACTTGCTGAGAAATTGACAACATGGGTTCTATCCCTACATCCCACAATATGGGCAGAGAGATTAAGCTTCCTCCAATTGTCATTTGATGCCCACCTGTGACTACTAATGTGTGTACATGTGTGCACTCATACTCACATAAATGAGTGAATGAATGAAATTACATTTCCTTTACAAATTTATAAAATTTGCGTGAAAATTTACAAAATAATCACTGCAAAATGTTATTAATTAGCACCAGAATTTTTATGAGTCTAGATTCTATAAAATTGGGTCACATCTTGATGACAAAGGATTATTAAAATTTACATATGTTAAGTTATATAAAACACTTAGCTTACAAGAGTTGGTTATAGGATAGTTTTTATACGTAGGATTAGTACAAATTTGCATAAGCTAGTGAATAAATATGCCATTAAGGCAAATTAGTAAGTATAAGTTGCTAATAAAGTATTCATAAAATGAAAAGTTGAAATACACACACACACACACACACACACACACACATATATATATATATATATTACAATTAATGAACATAAGGAATAAAAATAAATTTGTCCATAATTATCAATCAGAAGAATACACAAACAACCAAACAAATACTAGGCAGCAGACATAAGTAGGTACTTCTTAATAAAAAACATGAGAATGGACAGTGGGTAAATGAAAATATGATCAGCATCACTAATTCTCAGAAAAATGCAAATTAAAAGCCACAATGACCTTTGACACAACTAGAATAACTACTATAAAAATGACAGAAAAGGAAATTCTAGCTTTACAAATGGTTGGTGAGTGTATATATATATATATCAGGATAGTCATTGTGAAAAACAGTATTAAAGAATTGAAGCCAGACTATCAAACACCTCAGCAAAGAGGGGATTAGCTGTTTCTCCACAGTGAATGAAGTCATGTGGCAAAGACACATACATTCTCATGATGACTGCAACATTACTCTTAATAACTAAGAAGTGGAAATAATCTAAAATGCACCAACTGGCGGAAAGGAAAATAGCACTAGATTAAACAAAATAAGCCAGGCACTAAAGGACTCTTACTGAATGACCTGATTCACATGTGGGATATGAAAACGTTCAAAGTAGATTAGATATCACCAGAAATAGAGAGGATGAAAGGTTGGCCAGTCAGTATTAAACTATGATTTTTCATATAAAATATCTTTCTAATAGTTATCACATACTATTATAGTAATGAGTAAATATAATTTGTAAGTCAACACATGAATGAGTAGATGCCATGGAGGGTCATGTTTGTTGCTTTTCATAACTCAGTCTATGAAAGCATCGTCTCAGTTAATACAGAGTCATATAAGTATAAATCATCTCTGATTTACTCTCTGAAGAGTATCTGAAATAGATTGATATAGACAAATAAATTGGGAAATGGGCCCAGAAATGTATTAATATCCGAATGGTGAATAATAACTCCATTGGGGAAGGTCACAAAAATGTGAATCTTTAAATTCCCCCTTTATTCCGGAACTTAAACATCCGTTTCCTAAGAAAGGAAAATGGACAGCATAGAAATTCTAGGGTAAACGTTAATGGTTTCTGAGGAGCTCTGTGGGCTAAGAGAAGATATAACGAATTGATACCAACTCTGACCCACAGAACAATGAATGATAGGAGAATAATTAAAGGACCGAAATACAGAGCAAGGATGGTTGACGGAAGTGTACGAGTGTTGGCAGACTTCAGTCTCTTCCTCCATGGGAGTTTTATTTGTAAAATCCCACAGGAGGGATCAGAAGTAAATGCCACTGCTATAGAGGCTTTAATAGGATGGTAGGGTTGCAAGGTAACTTTGAAGAATGCCCTCCACCTCCCCCGGCAATGGAGGATGAGGATGGAAGCCAGGTAATAGAGAGACATGGCATGACTAAAACGTGTCTTGAGTATCCGTTCTGAACTCTGTAGCAATGTCCTCAGAATCGACACAGTCCTAGAAGAGAGGAGGGAAGCTTTTGAGACTGAAAGCAAACTAGCTTACCTGTTCATCTGGGAGAGTTGAAGCTTAGCAGGTACACAAGGCACGTCCCAAGATTATGGAAGTTGTAAATACCTGGTGGCCCAGGAGACTTACCAGCTAAACTGCATGAAGAATAGCTTGATTTGTTGAGATGCCTGCAATTGTGCAGACTTTCAGGATTACATTTTTTTATAGGTTCACAGCTAAGACTAACTCCTCCCTCTCTGTTCTGTGCTTAATAAACTCACCAAGGCTCTTGGTTGTGTGATCTTTTCACTTTGAGTTTTCCTGTTCCTACAGGCAACTCCTTGCACATTTGACCTATAAGTGATACCGGTAAACTTATTGCTTCATTGAATTGGACTTGGTAGAGTCATTACGTTGGTCTGTTTTATAACTTTTTTTTTTAACTTGTGAAAAAAATCTGACTTCATGAACTACTACTGAGAATGGGGATATAATTAAAATCGCATTGTATAATTTCATAAATGAGTCTACACAATTATTCTGAAATTATATATTTTACTTCATTAAGTTTATTAAGTTCTATATAGGGCAAGACACAATTTACCTATTATATGATGATTAATTATACCCCTGCGTCTGATATTAATGTCGCTTCACATTTTCAGTAATTTGAATCTTCTGGTTTATAGCATGCTTGATTACTTCTGGGGAAATGAGAATTAGTCATTCTGTTAATGTAGATAACTTCACGATTTTGAGATACTTTTGAAGAATTGAGATGGTATAAAAACATAGATCAAAACATAAAATTGCATATTCATATTCCTAACATAATTAGTGCTTGTAATTTTACTCAAAGATGATATATTCTGTTTTCTTAAAGTTACAATGTAGGCACAATAATGACAGTTAAAGAAATTGATGATGTCCCGCATGAGCTTAGCGTTCTGCTTGTAAATTAGAATAATATTTCCACTTCTCTCATCTCATTACCACTCTTAATTCCTTCCTCTGTCTACCTAGTCATTCACTAACATGAATTTTATCTCCTCTGTATGCAAAAATGTATAATCATGAAACATTGTTTTTATAATACACACACATACACATATATATTCTATAACTAATCTGTTTACTTGATATTTGCTTTTAGAATCAACAAAAATGTTTACGTACACATGGATCATAAGCCTAATAAATAAAAGTCTTTGCAGTTTTGTATGTTCTCTTATATAATATAACTTACTTATATGAAAATTTGCTATTTTTAACAATTCTGCAGTAAAATGACGACATGATTTATTTCAGTGAACTTTCCAGGTAGTTAATAGGAGTACCACCTAGGCCAACAGTATAAAACTTTAAAGTTTGCTAATTTTTCAAACTGATTTTCACAGTGATAAAGTAACTTTATATTTTCTAAAGAATTTAAGAAATTCTCATTTCTCTGCAATTTTGCCATTTCTAGGCATCATATTTATCATGCCAATAGTATTAGTAGTTTATATATATATGTGTGTGTGTGTGTGTGTGCATATATATATACAGTTTTGCAGATACATAAATTATTGATGTATGACCATTAACTTTGCCCTTCGTCAAATGTATTATGCTGAGCACTATTCTCACATATTTCCTTTCTTTTTTCTCTTCTCTTCTTCTCTTCTCTTCTCTTCTCTTCTCTTCTCTTCTCTTCTCTTCTCTTCTCTTCTCTTCTCTTCTCTTCTCTTCTCTTCTCTTCTCTTCTCTTCTCTTCTCTTCTCTTCTCTCCTCTCCTCTCCTCTCCTCTCCTCTCCTCTCCTCTCCTCTCCTCTCCTCTCCTCTCCTCTCCTCTCCTCTCCTCTCCTCTCCTCTCCTCTTCTTTTCTTTTCTGGGATTTAGTTAAACATAAGGTTAGTTTTCATATATCATTCACTGTATTTCTTGGAAATTAGTCTCAGTGGCTGAAATTTCAAATAAATACTTCCCATGTCTGATTTTATATTAGAACAAGTATCCTGAGCCATCTATGTGACATATTCACCTTGAGACTATGTCTTTTTTATGTGAATATTCCCCCAGGCATGGCAGATAAGCTCAGGAGAGTCCTAAAGATAGCTTGCTTTAATGTCACATTTCTTTGCTATAACCCCTTTCTATTCTTGTATTTATCAGGAGCATGTTCTGCTAGGTGCTTCTGGGCTAGTCAGAATTTGTTAAGCGAGAATTATTATTCCTAAATACATGTAAAATGTAGCATATATCACAAGACATGTAACTTCACAGTGAAGTCTTTTTTACACCAGAGTGTGTAGCTTTTGATAGTAATATATTTTGGAGACCCCAAATTAAAATGTAAATAAAAATTCATATACATCTTGTTGAAGTGTTTATTTCCTAAGTACATATGAAAACATGTAACAATCCTAAGCTAAAATGATTTTAACATGATGGTTTTCTGAAGGAATTCTTAGCACTTTAAGAAGTACTGTCCTATGAGGGTACCAGTGCCTCTGGAATGACTAGAGTAAACTATCAAACTGAAATGCTAGCGCCACACCAAGAGGAAGTTCTGCTCTTACAAACATACATTGCTTCTTCTGAGTAACGCAGCTAAAAGTTTAGAAATGTTCTCCAAATTGTTGGCAGTCCAATCACCCAAATATTTTCCCACATATAAAAAAACAAGGCCAGGAAAGATTTGAATTTTTAGTGTACCTTTTAAGGATAGGCACAAAATTCATTAATGGCATATAGTCTTGTGAATAATATACTTTTTTCCCCTAAGAGGAAAGAATTTAGTGACTGCATGGTCCAGATTTTCTGTAACTGTACTGGGACATCAGAGTAGAACAACATAAAGAGGTTGATTTGGGTTCAGAGGTCTCAGTCTGCACTCACTCAGTCCCCTCATTGTGGACTTGTGGGTAAGACTGGTCATTTGGTGGGGAAACCTGTGGTCGAGCAGAACTTCCCACCAGAAGTTGGCCAGAATGTGGAAAGAGGAAGGCTAAAAGGACAAGGTAGACCTTTCAAAAGTATGCCCCAGTGACCTACATTTCTCAACTATTGTCAAACTCCTGATAACTATTTCAGCCATGAACTTGTCACTAACATTAGAGGAGATTGGTCACATTCAGGATGGTATGGCCTTAGACTGGATTTCACTTAAGGTACTATCATGACACAGGCCCATCCATCTCTAGCTCTAGTAGCTGATGACAAAGCCTTTTTTTTTTTTTTTTTCGATATGGAGGATTGCTTTAATACAATTTCTTTATTAAATGACAAATATTGAAGTGTAAGTCTTCACTTGCAATGAAGTTATTGAGAAAAATCACCATTATAGGGCCCTGAACATGCAGAAAACATTAAAAACTCCTCAGCCCAGCAACTCCACATGGTTCTACTTAGTATCCTAAGGTTTTGCTGTTGGGTCCCTTGACCACTCCATGGGACAGTGTTGAAAGATGATCATTCCTACACGCTAATAAAAAATGTTTAAGATCTATTAAAAGGTTATTAAGATATTTCAGGTTCATTTTTGCACCCCAGATATTTATTTGATGACAGTGATATTTGGCCTAAATGTCAACCAAGTGTTGACTTGAGAGCTAAGTCAGTCATTCATCTGTTATCTGATATTTCTTGGATACTTAAGAGACCCCAGACTGTGGGAGTGGACAGGACTCAGATGCCCAAGTTCAGAAAACTCATTTCTGGATCTGTTCTGCACTCGCCATTTGACTTCATGGCTCTCAGCCTCTCTTTGACAAAGCCTTATTTTGCAGAAACCTCATAGAGACACTGCATATCCAAACCAAAACGCTGGTTTGCCTCTGTACTTTGAAAAGGTATATGTATGAAATTCCATTAATGTTATGCTCTGAAAACATAGCTCAGTGATTTAATGTCCCTAAGAATATATATATATATATATATATATATATACATACACACATCTATCTATCTATCTATCTATCTATCTATCTATCTATCTATCTTAGAGACTACTTGTGGAACAATCTTAGTCATAAAGATTCCGAAGCACCATATGCTATTGATACCACTTTTGTTTGCTTCCTCTGCTAAAGTAGAATGTAAGTCTCTGTTGCTGAAATCTTCAGATAGAGGGCCCAGTAGACACAAAGATGATATGACTTGCAGGTCTCCTCCCTTTGATCTAACTATTATGGTACCAGAAGATGTCTTGCTAGCATCTGAAGAGGAGAATCAACCAATACTAATACCTAGGATTGATGCCTATAAACCACAATGACTAATATAACACCATAACCCTAAGGGTGCAGTAGTGGTTCACATATTTTGATGATTACTAAAAGCTCTCTAAGTGGACTTAAGGTCCACTCAACAATAGGGAAATCATATTGGTACTGGAAATAGCTGCAACTAGTCATCTATCCAGGAAGAGAAAAGTCATGGATCCCAAAGAACCTACAATTACTACTTTATTAAATTAGGAGAATTCCCAACTACATTCTTAATATGTATCCTTATACACACAGATGCATGTAATACTTCTCTGTCATTAAGGAAACTTTTATTAACAACAGAGCGACCACTACAAAGCACAAAACACACACACACACACACACACACATGTGTAGAGGCCATGAATTTGAAAGAGAGCAGGTAGGGCTGTACATGGGAGGGATTGTAAGAAGGAAAGGAATGGTAAAAATGATATAATTGTATTATAGCTCTGTCTTAGTCAACATTTCTATTCCTGCACAAACAACATGACTAAGAAGTAAGTTGGGGAGGAAAGGGTTTATTCAGCTTACACTTCCCACATTGCTATTCATCACCAAAGAAAGTCAGGACTGGAACTTAAGCAGGTCAGGAAGCAAGAGCTGATACAGAGGCCATGGAGGGATGTTACTTACTGGCTTGCTTCCCTTGCCTTGCTCAGCTTGCTTTCTTATAGAACCCAAGACTACCAGCCCAGGGGTGGCACCACCCACAATGGGCCCTCCTCCCTGGATCACTAATTGAAAAAATGCCCCACAGCTAAACATCATGAAGGCATTTCCTCAACTGAGGCTTCTTTTTCTTTGATAACTCCATCTTGTGTCAAGTTGACACACAAAACCAGCAAGTACAGCTTCAAAAAATAAAACTATAATAAAAATGAAAGGAGTTCTTTTTGTAGATGTAGTCCTCAAAATGTTTATTTTAGTGATAACATACTAACATATTAAACTAATATTGAATTATTTACACAGACATTATACTATCAAGGCCATAAATCAAAATAAAATTTAAAATTTCAAGAAACAGGAAAACTCCTACAGGTTTCAGATTCTTATATTTAAGCCACAAGTAAGTTTGTATGCCTTTGTAAGATTATTAACACCTAGTATGTGCCTTGCATACATAGATTGCTTCTTTATTATTTGTGGAAAAGCTATTTCATCTTTGACTCTGATGTATTTAAATCTTAAGAACATGTATATCTATTCTGTGATTTCCAAAACATTCAACTTTTGCTACAATTAAAAATATCCCTTGTGTAAAATAATATTCTATAATATAAATACAGTATCCTCTCTGACTTGTGACACTGATGCTTTAAAGAAAATTTTATTTACATACTTGCTTTGAACAGGGAAGAATGTAGATATTAGTTTATAGATATTCACATGGCCTCTGTTTAATTAAAGAAGAATCAACTTATGATAAAACATTTCACACATCATGATTCTAGAATAGTATCCTGAAAATATGGTTTTGATGAAATACACAAAAGAGACTGCGTAAAAATTTAAGGTTCAAAGAGCTCACATTATAATTCACTTTCCAACAAATGCTATCCACATCTAGTAGAAAGATTTTGCACTGGAGTACTACATTTTTTTCTTTTGCATTTGAGCAAACTACATTAATACCTGTTAATCTGGCTTTCCTACTAACCCTGGCTACTACAGGTACCTCTCCTGAATCAATAGCTGTTCAGACTCTAACATGCTATACAGTTAGGGTTGTACAGTATGTAGACATTTGCAATTGAATTATTTCACTTAGAAATATGCACATTATGCTTCTCTATTATTTTAATGCCTTGAAAATTCATTTCTTTTTAGTGCTAAGTAGTATTCCCAGTTCCTCACAGATCATTCACCTACAGGAGACACCTTGGTTGTTTCAATGATTTAAGAGATATGAATAAATCTGCTGTAAACCATTCATGTACACATTATATTGATATATACTTCCAACTCATTTGAATAAAAACCAGAGTACCTCTGATAGATGACATGGTATCACTAAGAAACTGCCATATATCTTCAAAACGTCTGCATTAGAACCAGATATGATAAAGCAAGCTGTTTACCCACACAGCAGAAATGGATAAGAAGGAAGCATAAGTTTGAAATGAACAAAGACTACATTGCAAATTCTGAGCTAGTTGGAGCTTTAGAGTGAAACCATCTTTATTTTAAATATTTTTTTCTATTTTATGAGATTGTAATGTAATTAAATCATTTCTCCTTTCATTTCTTCCCTTAACTTCCTCTACCTCTCCTCTCATTTAAATCCTCGTCCCATTATTTCATTAATTACTATCATGTGTGTGTGTGTGTGTGTGTAAAATGAGACAGATAATTATATTATCACCCAAAACAAACTCATAAATTAAAAATTCCCCAAATCTGAAAATGATGATGCAAATTTGATTGCCCAGAAGCAAAGAATAAACATTTCTGCTTTGAGTCTTCATCAGCATTTAGTGTGGCCCACTCTTTACACTTACGAAGATAACTAATTGTTATAATTTGTGTTTCCCCAAAGACACACAAAGGTCAAGGATGTTTCTATTGTTGATTTGCTATTTGTATGTCTCATTCATGAGAAATCTGTTCATGACTTTGCCCCAGACATTGTTTTAAGTCAAGATTTGCAAACAAGACTGACAAAGGCATTTCTACCCATTTTCAAAGGTATGGTATGGTGTTTTATGCAAGCACGCATCATGAAATGAGGACAATCATGTAAATTATCTCACAAGTTATCATGTGGGTTAAACACTGTAGATCCAATTACTCAGATGGTTATATTTTCTCCACATTGTACTCCTTAGAAAACATCTGTGACAATGCCTCTTCCAGGCATATCTAAACTGCTGCTATGTTACCACAGGCCGTCAAGGATATCCATGAATTCTAAACTTACTTTAATGCGAGATCTTTTATTATTCTTTTATGCAAGTAAACTGCACCCTGCCAAACTATGATCTTTGTAGATAATAATATCAGTTGACAGTGACAGAAGGTCAGACACACCTGCTTGACTCATTATTCAAGTGAGATCGTATGATATTCATTTTTACGTGTCTGGATAATTTTACCTAATATAGTAGCATCCTCCAGATTCATCCGGTTTTAGAAAATAATCTGATGTATTAGGCTCCTTTCTCTTAGGTTAGTGTCTGCTTTTTGCTTTGTACATTTGGGATGACAGTCCAATGCCAGATGGGTTTTCTGCAAATGCATGCTCTCAATCTATGCCTTATCTGTTATTCCTTACAAAGTTTTACATAGAGTAGACAATTTAAATTTTTAATAAAGTCTATCCCATTAATTATTTCTATCATGAATCATGTCTTCAGAATTCCAAAAGCCATCATTATTACCAAAACAATTTCAGTTTCTCCTACAATTGCTTGTGTGTATTGTGTAATTATTTTGACACTCCATGTTTTATTCCACGACCCCCATCCACCCTCTGACTATTCCATAGCCCATACCTCCTCCCCACCCACTGTCTTAATGGATGTCCCCCCCCTCCTGACCTATAAACTTGTTGGGGTCTCCAGTCTCTTGAGGGTTAGGTACATCATCTCTGAATAAACACAGACTCAGAAGTCCTCTACTGTATGTGTGTTTGGGGCCTCATATCAGCTGGTATATGCTGTCTGTTTGGTGGTCCAGCATTTGGGAGATCTCAGAGGTACAGATTAATTGAGACTTTTGTTCTTCCTACAGGATCGCCCTTGTCCTCAGCTTCTTTCAGCCTGCCCTAATTCAACAACAAGAGTCAGCTGCTTCTGTCCATTGATTAGGTGCAAATATCTGCATCTAACTCTTTTAGCTTCTTATTGGGTCTTTCAGAGGACAGTCATGATAGTTTCCTTTTTTGTGTGAGTGTGTCATAGCCTCAGTAATAGTGTCAGGCCTTGGAACCTCCACTTAAGCTGGATCCAACTTTGGACCTGTTACTGGACCTTCTTTTCCTCAGGGTCCTTTCCATTTCCATCCCTGTAATTTTTTCAGATAGGAACAATTATGGGTCAGAGATGTGACTGTGGGGTGGCAACCCCATCCCTCACTTGATGTCCTGTATTTCTGCTGGAAGTGGGCTCTATAAGTTCCCTCTCCTTACTCTCTGGCATTTCATCAAATCCCCTCCCCGCATGAGTCCAGGGAGTTTCTCACCTTATAGGTCTCTGGTACATTCTGGGGGATCTCCCCAACCTCTTATTTCCCGAGGTTGCCTGTTTCCCTTCCTTCTGCTGGCCCTCAGGTCTTCAGTCTTTTTCCCTCACCAAATACCAGATCAGGTTCCCCTCTTCCCCCATCTCCCCATGTTTCCTGTCCACTTTCTCCCCCAGATCCCTCCCTCCCTCCCCATTTGTGACTGCATTCTTTTCTTTCCCAAGTAGGACTGCAGTGTCCTCACTTACGCACTTCACCTTATTGACCTTGTTGAGTTCTGTGGACTGTATCTTGGATATTATGTACTTATTTGGGGGGGGGGTGAAGTTTCATATGGGTCTGATTTACCTCACTCAAGATGATATTTTCTAGTTCCATCATTTGCCTGCAAAACTTAGGATGCCCTCATTCCTTTTAATTTTTTCAATTTTTTATTAGATATTGTCTTCATTTACATTTCAAATGCTATACTGAAAGTCCCCTATACCCTCCCCCACACCTTGCTCCCCCAACCACCCACTCCTACTTCTTGTCCCTCGAGTTCCCCTGTACTGGGGCATATAAAGTTTGCAAGACCAAGGGGCCTTTCTTCCCAATAATGGCTGACTACGCCATCTTCTGCTTCATATGCAGTTAGAGACATGAGATCTGGGGGAACTGGTGAGTTCATATTGTTGTTCTACCTATAAGGTGGCAGACCCCTTCAGCTCCTTGGGTACTTTCTCTAGCTCCTCCATTGGGGGCCCTGTGTTCCATCCAATAGATGACTATGAGCATCCACTTCTGTATTTGCCAGACACTGGCATAGCCTCACCAGAGACAGCTGTATCAGGGTCCTTTCAGCAAAATCTTGCTGGCATATGCAATAGTGTCTGTGTTTGGTAGCTGATTATGGGATGGATCCCCAGGTGGGGCAGTCTCTGGATGTTCCATCCTTTCATCTTAGCTCCAAACTTTGTCTCTGTAAGTCCTTCCATGGGTATTTTGTTCCTTATTCTAAGGAGGAATGACATAACCATGCTTTGGTCTTCCTTCTTCTTTATTTTCTTGTGTTTTGCAAATTATATCTTGGATATTCTAAGTTTCTGGGCTAATATCCACTTATTAGTGAGTGCATATCAAGTGAGTTCTTTTGTGATTGGGTTACCTCACTCAGGATGATATCCTTCAGATGCATCCATTTGCCAAAGAATTTCATGAATTCATTGTTTTTAATTGCTGAGTAGTACTCCATTGTGTAAATGTACTACATTTTCTGTATCCATTCCTCTGTTGAAGGGCATCTTGGTTCTTTCCAGCTTCTGGCTATTATAAATAAGGCTGCTATGAACATAGTGGAGCATGTGTTACCGGTTGGAACATCTTCTGGATATATGCCCAGGAGAGGAATTGCTGGATCTTCCAATAGTACTATGTCCAGTTTTCTGAGCAACTGCCAGACTGATTTCCAGAGTGGTTGTATCAGCTTGCAATCCCACCATCAGTGGAGGAGTGTTCCTCTTTCTCCACATCCTCTCCAGCATCTGCTGTCACCTGAATTTTTGATCTTAGCCATTCTGACTGATGTAAGATGGAATCTCAGGGTTGTTTTGATTTGCATTTCCCTGATGATTAAGGATGTTGAACATTTTTTTCAGGAGCTTCTCAGCCATTTGGTATTCCTCAGGTGAGAATTCCTTGTTTTTTTTTTTGGTTTTTTTTTTTTTTGGTTTTTGTTTTGTTTTGTTTTGTCTTGTTTTATGATATCCACTTATTAGTGAGTACATACCATGAGTGTCCTTTTGGGTCTGAGTTACCTCAGTCAGGATGATATTTTCTAGTTCCTTCCATTTACCTCCAAAACTCAGGATGCCTTCATTCTTAATAGCTGAGTAGTATTCCATTGTGTAAATGAATCACATTTTCTGTATCCATTCTTCTGTCTTGGGACATCTAGGTTGTTTCCAACTTCTGGCTATCATAAATAAGGCTGCTATGAACATAGTGGAACACGTACCCCTATGGCATTGTAGGGCTTATTTTGGGTATATTCACAAGAGTGGTACAACTGGGTGTTCAGGTAGATACATTTCCAATAATCTGAGAAACCTCCAGATTCATTTCCACAGTGGTTGTACCAGTTTTCAAATCCCCACTGCAATGTAGGAGTGTTTCTCTTTCTCCACATCCTTGCTAACATATGTTGTCCCCTGAGGTTTGATCTTAGCCATTCTGATTGGTATAAGATGGAATCTCAGGGTTGTTTTAATTTGCATTTCTCTGACCACTAAGGACTTTGAACATTTCTTTAGGTGCTTCTCAACCGTTTGAGATTCCTCAGTTGTGAATTCTTAGTTTAGTTCTATACCCCATTTTTTCACTGGGTTGTTTGGTTTTTTGGTGATTAACTTTTTGAATTCTTTATACATTTTGGATATTAGCCCTCTATCAGAAATAGGGTTAGTGAAGATTTGCTTTTGTCCGGAAATATTTTGGTTACTCCATCTATTTTCATTGAGAGTGTTCCTGGGTATAGTAGCTTGGGCTGGCATTTATGTTCTCTGAGAGTCTGTATGATCTTTGACCAGGCTCTTCTGGCTCTCAGAGTCTCTGTTGTGCAGTCTGGTGTAATTCTGACAGGTCTATTATTGTATGTTACTTGTTGTTTTTTTTTTTTTTCCCTTGCAGCTTTTAATATTCTTTCTTTGCTCTGTGCATTTAGTGTTTTGATAAATTATGTGACAAGAAGATTTTCTTTTCTGGTTCAATTTAGTTGGTGTTCTATCTGCTTCTTGTACCTTTATGTCCATCTTTTTCTTTAGGTTGGAGAAGTTTTCTTCTACAATTTTGTTGAAGACATTATCAGGTCCTTTGATCTGGAAATGTTCATTCTCCTCTATTCTGATTATTATTAGATTTGGTCTTTTCATTGTGTCCTGAATTTCCTGGATGCTTTGAGTTAGGAGTTTTTATATTTGAATTTTCTTTGACATTTGTGTTAATCTCTTCTACCGTGTCTTCTACACCTGAGATTCTCTCTTCTATCTCTTGTATTCTGTTGGTAATACTTACATCTGTAATTCCTGACCTCTTTCCTAGGTTTTTCATTTCCAGGTTGGCCTCCATTTGTGTTTTCTTTATTGTTTCTAGCTCCACTTTTAGGTCTTGGATTGTTTTATTCAATTCCTTCTCCTATATACCTGGGTTTTCCTGTATTTCTTTCAATGAGTTATTGGTATCCTCCTTAAAGGACTCTATTATCTTCATGAGAAATGATTTTAGGTCAACTTCCTGATTTTCAGGTTTGTTGTTGTATTCAGGGTTTGCTGTGGTGGGAAATTGGGTTCTGATGATGCCCACACATTTTGGTTTCTGTTGATTATAGTCTTGTGCTTGCCTCTTGCCATCTGAATATCCCTGGTGTTAGTTGATCTGGGTGACTGTATGGAGTCTGCCTCTCTTGTCCCTGGGTTGCTTCAGGTCTCCAGGTAGGCCTGCAGCCTTGGCTGTATCAGACCATCTGTTGGGCCCTATAACTGAGGGCTCTTCACAGGGGCAGAGAAACTGCTGATCTATTGCTCTGGCTGCAGTAGATCTCCTGGGAGGCCTTCAGACTGTTGGGTCTTCAGTGGAGCAATCAAGTTGTTGTCCAACTTCTCTGAGTGCAGAGGATCTTCTACTGCTCAACTGCTCTGAGTGCAGTGTGTCCTCTAGGATGGATCAGGATATGGTGTCTTCATGGGAGCAGACCAACTAGGAGTCTGGCCCAGCAAAAAAGACCAGGCAGAAGGGTGAAAGGGACTGAAGGAGAGTAATATTCGTGAGGGCAGGGGTTTTGGTGGGTGATGGGTCCAGAGTTTACCAGGATCCCAATAGCAGCTCTGGGACTGGGGGTAGAATTGAGGGGGAGGTTCTTAGCAACTGCTCTGAGTGCAGGGGTTTTTTTTAGAATGGATCAGGATATGGAGTCTTCAAGGGAGCAGACCCAATAGGAGTCTGCCTTAGCAGAAAATACCAGGAAGAAGGGGTGGAAAGGAAGGAAGGGGAGCAGTATTCCAGAGGGCTTGGGGCTTTGGTGGGTGTCCACCAGGCTCCCAGTATCAGCTCCAGGATGGGGGTGGGGGTTCTTACCAACTGCTCTGAGTGTAGCAGGTCCTCTAGGATGGTGTCTTCAAGAGAGCAGACTAACTAGGGGTCTTCCCCAGCAGCAAAGACCAGAATTGTGTAGTTTTCAGATCATAAATTTATATTCACAATCAGCTTGCACTGTTTTTTTAAGGCATAAGATCTTTGTCATTTCTTTGGTGTCCATTTGTTTCTAAATTTGTCAGAAGGATTCTTCCCCATTTTTGTCTTTGCTCCTTTGTCAAAGTCCAATTTGCTTTATGAGGGTCTTCTTTGAGCTTCCTATTCTAATTAGCTGACTGATTTATCTTCCATTTTATCAATACATATACTGATAGCACTATGGCAAATCACATATGATATTATTCATAGATGTAGTCATGAAATCAGACAGTTTTGTTTAATTCTGTTTTCTCTCTTTATCTCAAGAAATTTGCTATTACTTCATTACTTAGCATTTCTACATTAAACTTGTTTGTATTCATAATATACATTAAAGGAGTTTTGCTAGGCTTATGTTGAACCTGCAGATTAACTGGGAAGAACTGACAATAGTGATAACCTTTAATCATGGATATGGACAGTTTATCACTTATGCTACTCATTGATTTCTTTTATCAGAATTTTATAGCTGCCCTCCCATACATTGTACATATAATTTACAGATTTCTACCTATATACTTCATAATTTCGATGCTAATATTAATATTGTGTTTAAGTTCTATTTGTTCATGTCAATAGAAAAAAGTTGAATTTTATCATAAAAATATATTCTCTAGTTTTAGAAATTCTGTTATCATTGTTGATTGGGCTATCCCATGTAGGCAATCATATTATCTGTAAAGACTTTTTGATATTTTTCTTTTCTAATCTGTACAGATGTTTTTTCCTTTATTGTCTCCCTTGTTTAGCTGAGACTAGTGGTATGATGTTGAGAGGGGATACAAAGCCTTTTCCAGCAATCTCCTATAAAGAGGCAAGACTTTCAGAAGAGGGATGGTGACACCGACCAAGGCGCAAAACCTCTGACATATAATTTGTCCTGCCAGCATGATGTGGTCCAGTAAAGGTACAGAAATTGCATAGCTATCCAAAGATTAGTCCAATTTGAGACCCTTATCAGTAAAGGGAGTCTCCATGATACTGCCTGGGAGACCAGAAACTAGAGCCAGAAACCTAGGATAGAAACAAACATGTCCAGAGGGAAAGTAAACAAATGTTTCCTAATGATATTCTGCTATATTCTGTATTCATAGACAGGAGCTTGGCATAGTAACAGTGAATTCTGTGGGTAAAGGGGAAGAATGATGGTAGGAGCCAGAAGGGTCAAGGACACCAACAAGAAAACACATAGAATGAACAAGCTTGGACCCATAGGGGCTCTCTGCTGAACCAACAATTACTGAGTCTGCACAGGTCATGTGTTATTTATGTGAGTGGGTTAACTCTAAAAGGCACATGTGGTTGGAGGGGTGGGAACAGGGTGACATAATGCTATGGTGTGACATAATGCTATGGTGTAACATGAAGCCTGGTGCTCCTTTTCATTAAGCAGGAGAGTTGGCACCATCAACATGGATTAAGGTGCTATGGTTCAGTAGTTTATCACAAAGGAGAACGAGATAATGTGACCCTCTGGACTCAGGGTTATCCAGGTATAGTACGATCCACCACAGTGGAATCAAATCCACATCAGCTTCAGCAGCATTGTGAGAAAGCTCCTGAAATGCATCTTCACCTATCCTTAAGGAGCATGGCTTGATTTTGAGCTATGTGGTCAAATAATTCCAATAGATAGTACTTGCAAGCTTGCACTTAATATAATTAGGGCACAGTTGTTACAGATGTTTAGTTATTTTCTGTACTTTTTTTTTAAATAGGAAATTTAAAAATTCATAAAAGAAAGAAAATAAAATGGTGAATTCATTTCACTATTGACATAACAGTCATTTTTATATAATTATTGTATTATATATGTTTATTGCTAGTTAGAATGTGAAGAGGGAATAATTATCTTGATTTGGTTGCCATGGAAATGGAGACTCAGCCTCTCACCTTAGGTATATTCTAGCCTTTGTGATGTAACCAAGAAGCTTATGAAATTATTTATTTCATTTTCTTATTTCTTGTTTATTTATTTCTTATTAAATCTATAAAGGAAGAAGGTATAAAAAATATTTGAGGAAATGCCTTTGTCTTTTTACTTAACATACAAATTAAATTGTATAAATGGCTACTAAATGGCTTCTTAAAAATAACCAGTTAATAAAGCAAACATAATGAGATATATATATACATATATATATATATTTCACTGTATTAAATTAATTAGTATTCTGTACCACTTTGATTACATAATTAGAAAGAATGGATATTATGCTGCTTTTATTCTTGATAAGGAAGTGTGGTGTCCAGGGTGGGATGAATTTCTTGCCTGTGCCTCACCTGACCTGTCCAAGGCTATTTGCTGAATAATTAAGAAGACTGGTGTGCAACACTCCAGACTCCAGGATACCAGCTCCCCGTAACCATCTGCTATTGAAACCCCAGAGAATTTCCAAAAGCAGAGAAAACAACATTATACAATTATGTCAGCCATTTCTTCTGTCCTTTATAGTAAAACACCATCCCACCCAATTAACCATCTTTCAGGCCAAGGGATTCATAAAATATTGAATAGGATCTTTAAGTTTTTCCTCAAACCAAATACTGAAATTAAGGGTAAAGAGGAACAAATCATTAGATAAAAACATAAATATAAATATTTAATTCTTGGCATGCAATAGGATCCTAAGTGTCAGTTCATGGAGTTCCAACAGAGTTGGGAAGGATATTCAGAGGTCATTGTGTCAGGCCACTACCTCTGGGAATGACTGTTTCTTGTACATGCTGGGTAATAGCTGGATCTCATTTCTCTAAAATCAATAGGAGAGAAGAGACAGCACTACTCCTACATGATGCTAGCTAGATCTTAGGATAAGGTATCCTTTGTTATCTCACTCAAAATTGATGTTATAAAGCTCATAGAAAGGTCTTCCTTTGCCTAATGCAGAGAAGCACTTTCTTTAAAGAACCAACTATCATGTGCTTCAAAAAGAAAAGCTTTATTCAAATTCAATATTACATGTTTTGCTCACAAATAAAATAGGGTTCTGTGATGTTTAAAATTGATTGCCAACTTTAGATTACCAGGATTTAGAATTAACAAGAAGAAGAACTTCTGTCTATGTCTGTGAAGCAGTTTTTTAGATTAAGTTAACTGAGTTGAAAGCCCCTGTGTTAACTATGGGCAGCAAAATCTTGTGGGTTAAGATATTGGATTGAAAACAAAAGGAGAAATTCAAATAAGTCTTAGCATCTATCATCTTTTATTTTTCTTCTTCTAGAGTCTAGATGTAGTATGACTAGCTGCCTCAATCTCCTACTGTCAATTCCTCTCTCTCCATCAAGGAGGAATATATCCCAGTAAATTTTAGACCAATAAAAACCTTTCTATTCTGACATTCATTTTTGACAAGTCACAGAAAGAAAATTAGTGAGTACAGACATTAATTAACTACATAATTTGACAGATTGTGTATCCTAGAAGTGTTTTTTTTTTAATACCTTGCTGGAGAGTACAGATAACTAACTCTATTCTCTTTCACCAAGAGTCAACCTGTTGATGAAAGTATCTTTTACTTAATATTAACTGCAAAGCAGCTTAGGAAGTACTAAGATAATTGTCACCAGTATATCACATTCTTTGTCCATTTTACAATGAAAAATATGGTAGAGATATTTGTGTTTCTATTAATTTCCCTTTCATTTCTTAAGATATAAGTTTGGACTAAGAATCACAAGCAATGCTCAACTGAAAGGATGATGATGAGATGAAATACAAATACATAAAAAATAGACAAAGTACTCTGGAACAACTTATTCATAAGTTCTGAAATCAAATCATTTACCTTTAGAACTGTTTAGTTTACCATCTTTGCTGAAAGTCTACTGTTTTTGGAGAAACCATAAAAGATTTCACCTGACCTTTTGAGTGTTTATAATGACAAGTCATATATAGTAGCTCTATAAGTTTGCTTGCTTTTGCTATGACTGAAAACTATGCCCCAAAACAACTTTTGGAGCAATGGGTTTATTTCATTTTCTAGCTTAGTCCATGATGAAGGGAAGTCAAGGTAGAAACTCAAGCAGGAATGTGAGGGCGGAAACGGAAACAGAGACCTTGGAGGGATGCTGCTTATTAGCTTCCTCTTTCCATGGCTTTCTCAATTCAAACACAGCCCATTTTGCCAAGGATGGCGCCATCTATGGTGTACTGTAGAAGTCTCCCACACCAATCATTACTCAAGAAAATGTCCCATAAGCATGCCCATAGGACAATATTGATATGATGGAGGCAGTTCTTCAACTGAGACTCCCTCTTCTATGTGTGTGTAGGTGTGTGTCAAGCTGACAAAAATCAGGCAGCATGGATGCTAATCTCATAGCTATACAGTTATACTACTTTCACTTCAAGTGAGAGATATTTCTGTCTCTGTCTCCTGTCTTTGATTTTTTTTTTTTTTTGCCAGCTTTTATTTCCTATCAGCCAGTATGATCTATGCTGGAGTCCATAATGTAGAAGAATGTTAATGGGGATATTTCTCTCCACATCAATTCACTGTAAAATTTTATTGGGTAAATTGTTGAGGAAGACTTATCTATTTTAAATTAAGTGTATTTGGAATGAATTAGTACTTTCATTGTCATTGAAAAACAACAAGTAAAAATATCAGATAATAAATCAATGAATTTAAGAATTTATATGTAGCCATAAATTTTACATTATATGTAGAAGTAAGAAATGTAAAATATCATTAAAATTTAAAAGGTTGGAATTTTAGAAATGTCTGTCATTTTCAGCACCAATAAAAGGGGAAAATCATGAGGTGACTGGGATCTATGTTGCTATTATAAAATTTCAACTCATTTATAAAATGAGCTACGTGCATATGATTTAAGACAATCAAAATGAATTTTTAATAAGCTCAAATATTTTTAAACAAATTCAACATCATTCTCGAATTAAGTTCTGTCAGCCCACACAATATCATTTTATTTTCCAACATCTAAGGAACCATTTCAGAGTTGGGTTGAGGTGTTAATTATCTTTGTAGGAATGCCATGTTCTAACTTGTTAATATTCCTAAAAGATTTTCCTGAAATAAAGTTTTGACTTTCTGCTAAGATGCTACCTGCTGAGATACACAATAGCAGAGATATGTTGATACACATGTCTTCCTTATGAAATGTATGTGTTCTAGTACAAATTGTTAGCCAGATTTTTATAATTGAAATGTGCTAAAGTAACAGAGAAGCTTCATTGTGTCTACTTACCTTTTATTCAGACTACCTGTCTCTCTGTGTATTTATTGTCTTTGTATCCATCACCTTCCCCTTTCTAGATTTAGTGACACCTGTCTACCTAATGCTCTTAGCTAACTTTCTCAAAAGAATAGACGTCATTTTAGATAAACATTTGTGAGTAAATTGTTTTATACTGAATTACCTTAAATGACTCATGCTTGCACTCTATTTGTATACTGAACAGTAGTATCTATCAGTTTTGCTTCTGCTAAGATAGGAGGAAGCCTTTTGAAGTGAGTCACATGAACAGTTAATAAAAATTAGGATGCCTAAATTCTACAGACAGAGAGAGTTCCACAACAGACCTCTAGGCAGGATGCATTAGAGAAAGACAGGTAGCTTGGTGAAATTTTATCAAAGAACTTATCACGAATCAATGCAAGTGATGTTATCTGTAACATATTAAAAAGTTTAAAGATTATGCAAATTTCTTTTACTAAAATGAAGGCAAATCAATGCAGCATTTAAGATGCTCATTAGCATCACTGCAGAAGGCAATGCATAGAACAAACAGCCAACTACAGAATATTATTTTTCACTTTGACAGCCATTCTTTTTCTCCTGTTTACGTTCAATTCAAAGCAGTCAGTGTAGCCAGGTACAGTCCAGGGAAATCTCTGCTGGGAAAAGGTCAGGTCACATTTGGCAGATGGACACTTTATTTTCCCGTCAGCACTCAGAAATTCAACTTTCATCTCATGAAGCGATGCAGCTGTCATCAAAGGGACCTGAAGCTGACCTCTTGTATTTGAAGAGATCTGGAACATGAGAGCTGGGAAAGATGATTTCCCTGTTGCTGTCACCTCTGTGAACCAGTTCCCTAATGATGGGGTATTTAAAATGATGCTGCTGCCAAGGATATCCACAGGCATGGCCCCTGAGTAGACTTGGGCAGCCTAGTGGTACAGGGAAGTTTTAAGTACACACAGCCCTTTTTGCAGTGGGCCTCACCTGCCAATCTGCCTTACCAACAAGCTGACTTTTACCCCTATTGCAGGGCCATTCTTAAGATATTACATTGATTTCTTGGGAATTGAAAATAACCATAAGAATAGCTTTTCTTCTTTTAAAATTTTATCTGCAGATATTTAAAATGCAGGGAAACATGCAGGACTTCAAAATATTTGCTTAATTACCTTTCTTTTTTCTTCTTTTAAAGTTTATTTTATTTTTAATTTATTTTTTACACTCGATATTCCATTCTCTCTACCCCTCCCATCCACACTCTGATTGCTCCATATCCCACACCTCCTCCCTATCCCACCCCATCACCAAGTGGATGCCCCTATCCCCCACCCCACCTGACCTCTAAACTCCCTGGGGCCTTCAGTCTCTTGAGGGTTAGGTGTATCATCTCTAAAAGAACACAGACCTGGAAGTCCTTTACTCTATGTGTTTTAGGGGCCTCATATCAAATGCTGTATGCTTCCTGGTTAGTGATCCAGTGTTGGAGAGATTGCAGGAGTTCAGATTAATTGAGACTGCTGGTCCTCCTACAGGATTGCCCGTCTCCTCAGCTTCTTTCAGCCTTCCCTAATTCAACAACAGGGGTCAGCTGCTTCTGTCCATTGGTTATTTGTATCTGTCTCAGATGCACTTTAGGCCTGTCACTGGACCTTCTTTTACTCAGACTCCTCTCCATTTACATCCCTGTAACTCTTTCAGACAGAAAAAATTATGGGTCAGAGATATTACTGTGAGATGACAACCGTATCCCTCATTTGATGTCCTGTCTTTTTGCTGGAGGTGAGCTCTATAAGTTTCCTCTCCCTACTGTTGGACATTTCATCTAAGGTCCCTCCCTTTGAGTCCTGGGAGTCTCTCACTTCACTTATTAGTGAGTACATACCATCCATGTCCTTTTGGGTCTGAGTTACTTCAGGCAGGATGATATTTTCTAGTTCTATCCATTTGCCTGCAAACCTCAGGATGTCCTCATTCTTAATAGCTGAGTAGTAATCCATTGTGTAAATGAATCACATTTTCTGTATCCATTCTTCTGTTGTGGGACATCTATGTTGTTTCCAACTTCTGGAACAGGTGCCCCTGTGGCATGGTGGGGCATCTTTTGGGTATATTCCCAAGAGTTGTATAGCTGGGTCTTCAGGTAGATCTATTTCCACTTTCCATAGGAACCTCAGATTGATTTCCAGAGTGGTTGTACCAGTTTCCAATCCCACTAGCAAGAGGGAAAGAGGAAGAGTATTCCTCTTTCTCCACATCCATCCCTGATCCATCCCTGACCTCAAACTTTACTACAGAGCAATAGTGATAAAAACTGCATGGTATTGGTACGGAGACAGACATGTTTATCAATGGTATAGAGTTGAAGACCCTATAAACCACACTCTTATGGTCACTTGATCTTTGACAAAGATGCTAAAAATGTACAATGGAAAAAAAGAAAGCATCTTCAATAAATGGTGCTGGTCTAACTGGCTGTCTGTATGTAGAAGAATAAAAAATAGACCTATATTTGTCATCTTGTACAGAGCTGAAGTCGAAGTTGGTCAAGGACCTCATCATAAAACCAGATAATAGATTCTAATAGAAGAGAAAGTGGGAAAGAGCCTTGAACTTACAGGCACAGAGAGAAAATTCCTAAACAGAACTCCAATGGCTCATACTCTAAGATCAATAATTCATAAATGAGACCTCATGAAAGTGGAAAGCTTCTGTAAGCCAAAGGACATAGTTGATAAAACAAATAGGCAACTTACAGATTGGGAAGATATCTTCACTAACCCCACATCTGATAGAGGGCTAATATCCAAAATATATAAAGAACTTGAGAAGTTAATCACCAAAAAAAACCCAAACAACTCAATCAAAAAATTGGGTATGGAACTAAACTGAGAATTCACAACAGAGGAATCTAAAATGCCTGAGAAGCAACCTAAGAAATATTCACAGTCAGTCCTTAGTGATCAGAGAAATACAAATCAAAACAACCCTGAGATTCCACCTTACACCATCAGAATGGCTAAGATCAAAACCTCAAGTGACAACACATGTAGGCAAGGATGTGGATAAAGAGGAACACTTAATTACTTTTCAAAAGTAACAAGTATAATTTTTAAAATATCTACTCTAGTTGTTTTGTTTCTTTATAAATCATATAATTAAAGATAAAAAAGCACCTTTGACTTCTCTCTGTTTTCTCATCCAGTTTCCCAACATCAGAAAATATTTTTCATTAAAAGTTTATAAATTTAAAAACTATTTTTTAAAGGTGTATCCCTCAAAATTTGAAGCAAACTGAATTTAAATCTCCCACACATATCCACTTCTCTTACATTAGAGTCTTTATCTCTGGTCATCAATTATCTCTACTTTCTGATTGCTGAGCATTACTATCAAAGTTTAAGGATTCTCACCTATAGAAAACACTGAATTTTCATGCTTAAATGTAACCCTACTTGTTACGAAGGAGCTGCCTGTAGACAAGGAAGCCTGTATAATGATATTGGTCTTAAAACATTAAATGGTAATAATGTTCTACTTTGAATCTAAAATATCCACTATGGGCTCATGTGTTAATACTTTGGTCCCCAGTGGTGGCATTCCTTTGGCAAATGGTAACAAATGTCCTAAGTGGGCAGAGCTATGGAGGTAGGTCATTGGTTTTAGGCAGTCCTTCAGAGGCTAGATCTGCTCTCTGCTCTCTTCCTTCATTTATGATTTCTCCCTGTGATGAGGTGAACAGTTCTTCAACAATGAAGTATTGGAGTATATGCTCATTACTAGTCATTGTCATAAATGCTTTAAGCCCATTCTCATTAAAGTTTTATTGACTTCTGGAACTGTTCTTAATAATCTTATAAAAAAGTCTTTTACCAAAGTCACATATTCTTTGGCAAGGCAAAAATATTTATTTATAAGTATCTATTTTGCAAGAGTCCTTTTTGTTCTTCATAGAATAAAATCGTTACCACTTATATTTGCTTACTGGTGTCAGATGGGTACCTTAACTCTCATCTTCTCAGCAGCACTACAACCTCGTTATAATTAAAGCTATTTATAGCAGAGGGAAATCGACTCAGAAAAAAAATGCAACTTGCTCAAGGTGACACAGGTAATAAAGGGGAGAGGTGAGATAATAAGCTGAGGTGCATTGTCTCCAAAATCCATCTATTACTCTGCTGCACAGTGGGCATCCTAGAAATGCTGCTCTTTAAGTAGGAAACGAACAGAGCAAGATAACTTTCCTTTATTTGCCTTTCCTATGGAGCAGTAACAAACATGTTAGCTAATGCTGTTGATATCAATACATAAATGCTCTTGTATGCAGAGTGATTTCAACTCAAGATATTTCTTCTAATATATTAATAATAGAGGGAAAAGCAGTAGAGTTCAGACAGTAGTCTTTTAATTTATACATGTTAATTGGGGAAGTAAGACACCTAGATTAACAAATATTGGGGAATTAAAATTACCAGTGCGAACTGTGTGTTACTATGTAATCCAAAGCTAGGAAAAAATTAAAACTTCTATTATTAAAGAAATGAGATGCAATTAAAACTAATTCAATTATTTTAAAGATTTTAAAACACAAATGTTAGTTACCTATCTTATATTTTCTTTTCTTGCCTGTAGACTATAAATTTTCATGAAAAATAAATGTTCAGACAACAGATTTTTTAAGCATTTGACAAATTTCATGCTTAGATATATTATGACTGTCTGATATTTAAAAATCTTACTTACTTACTTACTTATGAGCTTGCAATCATACCAGTGATGGGCCTTTCTAAATAATCTCGGGCTAGAATCAAATGTTAGCACTTTATTGAGACTGAATCTAGAGACAATGAAATCTATTTATTTATTGTTACTGTTCTATTGCAGTAAAGAAACATCATTTCCAAGGTGACTTGTAAAACGAAGCATTTAACTGCGATCTTGCTTATAATCTCAGAGAGTTAGTTGATGACTGCCATAATACCCAATGTGATGGCAGACATGCAGGCATGGTGCTGGAGCAACAGCTAAGAGTTCACAGCCTGATCTGCAGTCAGCAAGCATCGTGAGAGAGACCTGGACGAAGATCAAATGTCCCAGTACAGGGTAATGGCAGGGACAGGCAGAGAGAGTGTGTGGGTTGGGGAGCAGGGCACCGGGATGGTATAGGGGGATTTGGGGATAGCATTTGAAATGTAAATGAAGAAAATATCTAGTTTAAAAAAAAAAAGAAAAGAAACCTAAGAGCCCTCTTCCAGTGACTCAACTCCTCCAGAAAAGCTCTGCCTCCCAATTCTTCCTAAACCAGTTCTGCCAAGTAGGGACCAAACATTCAAGTCTATGAGCCTATGAAGGCCATTCTCATTCAAACCATTGCCCATTGCATATGCCTTTAGTTTTCCTTTCTCATTTGCTTTGGAGACAGATTCTTTTTTTTTTTTCCCCACTGTTTTTTTTTTTATTACATATTTTCCTCAATTACATTTCCAATGCTATCCCAAAAGTCCCCCATACCGCCCCCCACTTCCCTACCCTCCCATTCCCATTCTTTTGGCCCTGGCATTCCCCTATATTGGGGCATATAAAGTTTGCAAGTCCAATGGGCCTCTCTTTCCAGTGATGGCCGACTAGGCCATCTTTCGATACATATGCAGCTAGAGACAAGAGCTCCGGGGTACTGGTTAGTTCATCATGTTGTTCCAACTAAAGGGTTGCAGATCCCTTTAGCTCCTTGGGTACTTTCTCTTGCTTCTCCATTGGGAGCCCTGTGATCCATCCAATAGCTGACTGTAAGCATCCACTCCTGTGTTTGCTAGGCCCCTGCATAGTCTCACAAGAGACAGCTATCTTTGGGTCCTTTCAGCAAAATCTTGCTAGTGTATGCAATGGTGTCAGCGTTTAGAAGCTGATTATGGCATGGATCCCTGGATACGGCAGTCTCTAGATGGTCCATCCTTTCATCACAGCTCCGAACTTTGTCTCTGTAACTCCTTCCCTGGGTGTTTTGTTCCCAATTCTAAGAAGGTGCACAGTGTCCACATTTTGGTCTGCATTCTTCTTGAGTTTCATGCATTTAGCAAATTGTATGTTATATCTTGGGTATCCTAAGTTTTGGGCTAATATCCACTTATCAGTGAATACATATTGTGTGAGTTCCTTTGTGATTGTGTTACCTCACTCAAGATGATGCCCTCCAGGTCCATCCATTTGGCTAGGAATTTCATAAATTCATTCTTTTTAATAGCTGAGTAGTACTCCATTGTGTAAATGTACCATAATTTCTGTATCCATTCCTCTGTTGAGGGACATCTGGGTTCTTTCCAGCTTCTGGCTATTATAAATAGGGCTGCTATGAACATAGTGGAGCATGTGTCCTTCTTACCTGTTGGGACATCTTCTGGATATATACCCAGAAGAGGTATTGCTGGATCCTCCGGTAGTACTATGTCCAATTTTCTGAGGAATCGCCAGACTGATTTCCAGAGTGGTTGTACAAGCTTGCAATCCCACCAACAATGGAGGAGTGTTCCTCTTTCTCCACATCCTGGCCAGCATGTGCTGTCACCTGAATTTTTGATCTTAGCCATTCTGACTGGTGTGAGGTGGAATCTCAGGGTTGTTTTGATTTGCATTTCCCTGATGATTAAGGATGTTGAACATTTTTTCAGGTGCTTCTCTGCCATTTGGTATTCTTCAGGTGAGAATTCTTTGTTCAATTCTGAGCCCCATTTTTAATGGGGTTATTTGACTTTCTGGAGTCCACCTTCTTGAGTTCCTTATATATATTGGATATTAGACCCTTATCTGATTTAGGATAGGTAAAGATCCTTTCCCAATCTGTTGGTGGTTTTTTTGTCTTATTGATGGTGTCTTTTGCCTTGCAGAAGCTTTGCAGTTTCATGAGGTCCCACTTGTCAATTCTCGATCTTACAGCACAAGCCATTGCTGTTCTATTCAAGAATTTTTCCCCTGTGCCCATATCTTTAAGACTTTTCCCCACTTTCTCCTCTATAAGTTTCAGTGTCTCTGGTTTTATGTGAAGTTCCTTGATCCACTTAGACTTGACCTTAGTACGAGGAGATAGGAATGGATCGATTCGCATTCTTCTACATGATAACAACCAGTTGTGCCAGCACCATTTATTGAAAATGCTGTCTTTCTTCCACTGGATGTTTTTAGCTCCCTTGTCGAAGATCAAGTGACCGTAGGTGTGTGGGTTCATTTCTGGGTCTTCAATTCTATTCCATTGGTCTATTTGTCTGTCACTATACCAGTACCTGCAGTTTTTATCACAATTGCTCTGTAGTAAAGCTTTAGGTCTGGCATGGTGATTCCACCAGAGGTTCTTTTATCCTTTAGAAGAGTTTTTGCTATCCTAGGTTTTTTGTTATTCCAGATGAATTTGCAGATTGCACTTTCTAATTCGTTGAAGAATTGAGTTGGAATTTTGATGGGGATTGCATTGAATCTGTAGATTGCTTTTGGCAAGATAGCCATTTTTACAATGTTGATCCTGCCAATCCATGAGCATGGAAGATCTTTCCATCTTCTGAGATCTTCTAGAATTTCTTTCTTCAGAGACTTGAAGTTCTTATTATACAGATCTTTCACTTCCTTAGTTAGAGTCACGCCAAGATATTTTATATTATTTGTGACTATTGAGAAGGGTGTTGTTTCCCTAATTTCTTTCTCAGCCTGTTTATTCTTTGTGTAGAGAAAGGCCATTGATTTGTTTGAGTTAATTTTATATCCAGCTACTTCACCGAAGCTGTTTATCAGGCTTAGGAGTTCTCTGGTGGAATTTTTAGGGTCACTTATATATACTATCATATCATCTGCAAAAAGTGATATTTTGACTTCATCTTTTCCAATTTGTATCCCTTTGATCTCCTTTTGTTGTCGAATTGCTCTGGCTAGGACTTCAAGTACAATGTTGAATAGGTATGGAGAAAGTGGACAGCCTTGTCTAGTCCCTGATTTTGGGGGATTGCTTCAAGCTTCTCACCATTTACTTTGATGTTGGCTACTGGTTTGCTGTAGATTGCTTTTATCATGTTTAGGTATGGGCCTTGAATTCCTGATCTTTCCAAGACTTTTATCATGAATGGGTGTTGGATCTTGTCAAATGCTTTTTCCGCATCTAACGAGATGACCATGTGGTTTTTGTCTTTGAGTTTGTTTATATACTGGATTACGTTGATGGATTTCCGTATATTGAACCATCCCTGCATCCCTGGGATGAAACCTACTTGGTCAGGATGGATGATTGTTTTGATGTGTTCTTGGATTCGGTTAGCAAGAACTTTATTGAGGATTTTTGCATCAATATTCATAAGGGATATTGGTCTGAAGTTTTCTATCTTTGTTGGGTCTTTTTGTGGTTTAGGTATCAGAGTAATTGTGGCTTCATAGAATGAGTTGGGTAGAGTACCTTCTGTTTCTATCTTGCGGAATAGTTTGTGAAGAACTGGGATTAGATCTTCTTTGAAGGTCTGATAGAACTCTGCACTAAACCCATCTGGTCCCGGGCTTTTTTTGGTTGGGAGACTATCAATGACTGCCTCTATTTCTTTGGGGGATATAGGGTTGTTTAGATCATTAACCTGATCTTGGTTCAACTTTGGTACCTGGTATCTGTCCAGGAACTTCTCCATTTCATCCAGGTTCTCCAGTTTTGTTGAGTATAGCCTTTGGTAGAAGGATCTGATGGTGTTTTGGATGTCTTCAGGATCTGTTGTTATGTCTCCTTTTTCATTTCTGATTTTGTTAATTAAAATACTTTCCCTGTGCCCTCTAGTTAGTCTGGCTAAGGGTTTATCTATCTTGTTGATTTTCTCAAAGAACCAGCTCCTTGATTGGTTGATTCTTTGAATAGTTCTTCTTGTTTCCACTTGATTGATTTCGCCCCTGAGTTTGATTATTTCTTGCTGTCTACTCCTCTTGGGTGAATTTGCTTCCTTTTGTTCTAGTGCTTTTAGGTGTGTTGTCAAGCTGCTAATGTGTGCTCTTTCTAGTTTCTTTTTGGAGGCACTCAGAGCTATGAGTTTTCCTCTTAGAAATGCTTTCATTGCGTCCCATAAGTTTGGGTATGTTGTGGCTTCATTTTCATTGAACTCTAAAAAGTCCTTAATTTCTTTCTTTATTCCTTCCTTGACCAAGGTATCATTGAGAAGAGTGTTGTTCAGTTTCCACGTGAATGTTGGCTTTCTATTATTTAGTTTGTTATTGATGATCAGCCTTAGTCCATGGTGATCTGATAGGATGCATGGGACAATTTCAATGTTTTTGTATCTGTTTAGTCCTGTTTTGTGCCCAATTACGTGGTCAATTTTGGAGAAGGTACCATGAGGTGCTGAGAAGAAGGTGTATCCTTTTGTTTTAGGGTAAAATGTTCTGTAGATATCTGCCAGATCCATTTGATCCATAACTTCTGTTAGTTTCACTGTGTCCCTGTTTATTTTCTGTTTCCATGATCTGTCCATTGGTGAAAGTGGTGTGTTGAAGTCTCCCACTATTATTGTATGAGGTGCAATGTGTGCTTTGAGATTTACTAAAGTTTCTTTAATGAATGAGGCTGCCTTTGTATTTGGAGCATAGATATTCAGGATTGATAGTTCCTCTTGGAGGATTTTACCTTTGATGAGTATGAAGTGCCCCTCCCTGTCTTTTTTGATGACTTTGGGTTGGAAGTCAATCTTATCTGATATTAGAATGGCTACTCCAGCTTGTTTCTTCAGACCATTTGCTTGGAAAATTGTTTTCCAGCCTTTCATTCTGAGGTAGTGTCTATCTTTTTCTCTGAGATGAGTTTATTGTAAGCAGCAAAATGTTGGGTCTTGTTTGTGTAGCCAGTTTGTTAGTCTATGTCTTTTTATTGGGGAGTTGAGTCCATTGATATTAAGAGATATTAAGGAAAATTAATTGTTGTTTCCTGTTATTTTTGTTGTTAAAGTTGGCATTCTGTTCTTGTGGCTGTCTTCTTTTAGGTTTGTTGAGGGATTACCTTCTTGTTGTTTTTAGGGCTTGGTTCCTGTCCTTGTATTGGTTTTTTTCTGTTATTATCCTTTGAAGGGCTGGATTCGTGGAGAGATAATGTGTGAATTTGGTTTTGTCGTGGAATACTTTAGTTTCTCCATCTATGTTAATTGAGAGTTTGGCTGGGTATAGTAGCCTGGGTTGGAATTTGTGTTCTTTTAGTGTCTGTATAACATCCGTCCAGGATCTTCTGGCTTTCATAGTCTCTGGTGAAAAATCTGGTGTAATTCTGATAGGCTTGCCTTTATATGTTACTTGGCCTTTTTCTCTTACTGCTTTTAGTATTCTATCTTTATTTTGTGCATTTGTTGTTCTGATTATTATGTGTCGGGAGGTATTTCTTTTCTGGTCCAGCCTATTTGGAGTTCTGTAGGCTTCTTGTATGTTCATGGGCATCTCTTTCTTTAGATTTGGGAAGTTTTCTTCTATAATTTTGTTGAAGATGTTTGCTGGTCCTTTGAGTTGAAAATCTTCATTCTCATCCACTCCTATTATCCGTAGGTTTGGTCTTCTCATTGTGTCCTGTATTTCCTGGATGTTTTGAGTTAGGATCTTTTTGCATTTTCCATTTTCCTTGATTGTTGTGCCGATGTTCTGTATGGAATCTTCTGCACCTGAGATCCTCTCTTCCATCTCTTGTATTCTGTTGCTGATGCTTGCATCTATGGTTCCAGATTTCTTTCCTAGGGTTTCTATCTCCAGTGTTGCCTCATTTTGGGTTTTCTTTATTGTGTCTACTTCCCTTTTTAGGTCTAGTATGGTTTTGTTCATTTCCATCATCTGATTGGATGTGTTTTCCTGTTTTTCTTTAAGGACTTCTACCAGTTTGGTTGTGTTTTCCTGTTTTTCTTTAAGGACTTGTAACTCTTTAGCCATGTTCTCCTGTAGTTCTTTAAAGTCCTTCTTGATGTCCTCTACCATCATCATGAGATATGCTTTTAAATCCAGGTCTAGTTTTTCAGGTGTGTTGGGGTGCCCTGGACTGGGCGAAGTGGGAATGCTGGGTCCTGATGATGGTGAGTGGTCTTGGTTTCTGTTAGTAAGATTCTTACCTTTACCTCTCGCCATCTGGTAAGCTCTGGAGTTGTTATAGTTGTCTCTGTTCAGAGGTTGTTCTTCTGGTGATTCTGAGTATCCTCTGTCAGTATACCTGGGAGACAGGCTCTCTCCTCTGAGTTTCAGTGGTTAGAGCACTCCCTGTGAAAAGCTTTCCTCTTAAAGGGAAGGTGTACAGATATCTGGCGTTTGGACCTCCTCCTGGCCGAAGAAGAAGGCGGAATACAGGACCTTTCCCAGATGCTGTGTTGCTTTGGCAGGTCACAGAAGCTGTAGGCTTCTGTGGTGCACACTCTCAGCTGTGCAGACTAAGTTCCTAAGTTCAGTGGAGTCCTGGATCCAAGATGTGCTCCCTGCTCGTGAGGCAGAGGGCTCCTGTGCAGGGCAGACCACTGTCTTCCAGCTAGGAGGGTGCCGGATGTCTGTGGCCCCAAAAGGGTGCTGCCTCAGGGGCTCTGTGGCTCCCGCCTGTCCCAGAAGCTGTCTGCCTCTGTGGTCCTCACTCTGACCTGTACAGACTAAGTTCTGCGGAGTCCCGGAGCCAAGATGGCGCTCCCTGCAGGGCAGGTCACTGTCCTCCGGCTGGGAGGGTGCCGGATGTCTGCGGCCCCAAAAGGGTGCTGCCTCAGCGGCTCTGTGGCTCCAGCCTGTCCCAGAAGCTGTCTGCCTCTGTGGTCCTCACTCTGACCTGTACAGACTAAGTTCTGCGGAGTCCCGGAGCCAAGATGGCGCTCCCTGCAGGGCAGGTCACTGTCCTCCGGCTGGGAGGGTGCCGGATGTCTGCGGCACCAAAAGGGTGCTGCCTCAGCGGCTCTGTGGCTCCCGCCTGTCCCAGAAGCTGTCTGCCTCTGTGGTCCTCACTCTGACCTGTACAGACTAAGTTCAGTGGAGTCCCGGAGCCAAGATGGCGCTCCCTGCAGGGCAGGTCACTGTCCTCCGGCTGGGAGGGTGCCGGATGTCTGCGGCCCCAAAAGGGTGCTGCCTAAGCGGCTCTGTGGCTCCCGCCTGTCCCAGAAGCTGTCTGCCTCTGTGGTCCTCACTCTGACCTGTACAGACTAAGTTCAGTGGAGTCCCGGAGCCAAGATGGCGCTCCCTGCAGGGCAGGTCACTGTCCTCCTGGAGACAGATTCTTACTCTGTAGTTCCGGCTGGCTGGAAATCAGGCTGCCACCTTATGATCCTTCCTCCAAAATCTTGCCTCTGCCGTTTAAAGGATGAGCTGTTATGCTTAGCTCTATACTATATTTTTATTTACTTTCAGAGCATCACTTTTCTCCGATTTACTATTGATTGACATGGTGACTTTAGGAAACCTTGGGTTATTGTTTTCCTGGCAATGATGAAGGCTCCTATGATCTAGAAAACTGGGCTTCATCTAAACCCAGGATCTGTGGCTTGTGAAAAACGGGCCCCTGAGCAACCAGAAAAAGCTGAGTCTCTGGGAACAAGCCAACATGTTACTATTACTTTGTCTGCTTCCAGGACTCTGAACACTTTTCTTATTTTATCAACAGCTGAACCATTTACTTTACAGGCTCTGTCATTGGAGAAGATGTGGCCCACAACTGTATGAAATAAAAATATCATGAATAAGATAACACAAACCAAGAAAGACAAATGATACATATTCTCTCTTATTTGTAGATCCTAAATTTGTCTTTAATATGTTACATCCTAGTTGAATATTTATATTAGTGTATTTAACTTGGAACCATTCTAGGAACCAGGGAATTAGAAAGGAGCTGATGGGGCAGTGGGCAGTGGTGATAAATTTAAGGGAACAGGGATAGAAGAAGCCATCAGTATCACTTTAATGGAACTTAGTGGGTTATGTAAAAAATACTCAAATGTAGAACACCAATGATATTTCCATTATATAAAATTCAATTATAATGTTACTAAAATACCACTCAATAGAATATGTTATATATAATATATAATATTTATAAATATATTAAAATTTTATGAAAATATTTATCTTGATAAATGTATGCACACACATACGCATATATATATATATATATATATATAAAACAAATGTCTAGCTATAGCAAATGTAAAAAAAGTTTCATTTCACTTTTTTAAAACTCATTTACTAAAAAATGTTTGCATTATAAAATTTGCACAAAATGATTTCATTGTTAATCCTTGATAAACTAGAATTCAACTTCATAAAAATACACTCTTAAAAATAAGAACCTGTAATTCAAGAAGTTTGTTCATTAATAAAATACCCTCATATTACTTAAAATTTAAAATATAAAGGAATTTAAAAATTGGAAAATTGACTCAAGGTATGTCATAACATTGCTTTCATTAAAGTCTATAACATTTTGCCTATAGAAGTTTTGCCTATGCAAGCTTTATGAAGATCCACAATATCTTTATATATTACAAACCATAATTATCAGAATAAATTATTATTTGTGTGCATATTTCCAGAGTATTAAGCCATTAGGTTAAGAACAAACTTCAGCATTTAGGACCTACATACAGAATCTGTAATTTCTGTATTTTTCTTACATTTGATCTTTCCTTCTGCTTCCGTGACAGAAAATGATAACACAGATTATAAAGCCAGCAAACCGTAGATCTAGATGTAGCAGTAAAGTAATATTGCTCAGTTTCTTACCATTAAAATGAACCAACGCATATGAAGCTAAACTGACCTCTGCACAGAAGGGCATAAAGGAAATCTGGGTCTTTTTAATAATTGTCTAAGCATTTCTCTCTTGATTACATTTAGATTCATTTGACATTTAGTTATGTTTTATTATAAATCTTTGTCCAAGATTCACAACTTCTATAAATAGCATGATTACTCACCTCCATAACCATGTGATACCTGGAAAACCTGCTTCATTTAGGTGCCTTCTCTGGCCATATCCAGAGGTAATTTCTATAACTTCTCTTTCTGAAATGTATGTAAGTGCTCAAATCTGCAAAAGTAGCTCAAAGAATATGGACCAACATAATTTCCGATTCTTGTTGAACTTCAGTGTTTCCAGTTTGATATTTATATAATTAAATTTAATTTCTCTTCAACTTTATGTAGGCCAATTGTATTAGTAAGTGTTTTATAGCTGTAAAAATACATCACAACCATGACAACTTTTATAAAGCAAAATATTTAATGGGGACCAGCTTATGTGTTCTGAGGTTTAGTTCTTTATTGTTATATTAAGAAGAATGACTGCATGCAGGCAGACATGGTGCTGGAGAAGGAGGTGGGAGTTCTACATCATGACTCACAGGCAACAGAAGAGGTCTCTATGCAACACTGGGTATAGCTTGAGCATAGAAGACCTAAAAGTTCACTACGTCCACAGTAAGGCACTCCCTGCACCAGGTCATACCTAGTCCAACAAGACCAGACCTGTTAATAAGGCCATTCCAAACATTCTTTTTTTTTTTTTATTTTTTTGAATTAACTTTTTTTATTAGGTATTTTCCTCATTTACATTTCCAATGCTATCCAAAAAGTCCCCAATACACCCCCCCCCACTCCCCTATCCACCCACTCACACATTTTGGCCCTGGCATTCCCCTGTATTGGGGCATATAAAGTTTGCAAGTCCTATGGGCCTCTCTTTCCAGTGATGATCTACTAGGCCATCTTTTGATACATATGCAGCTAGAGTCAAGAGCTCTGGGGTACTGGTTAGTTCATAATGTTGTTCCACCTATAGGGTTGCAGATCTCTTTAGCTCCTTGGGTACTTTCTCTAGCTTCTCCACTGGGGGCCCTGTGATCCATTCAATAGCTGACTGTGAGCATCCACTTCTGTGTTTGCTAGGCCCCGGCATTGCTCGAAAGAGACAGCTATATCTGAGTCCTTTCAGCAAAATCTTGCTAGTGTATGCAATGGTGTCAGAGTTTGGAAGCTGATTATGGGATGGATCCCTGGATATGGCAGTCTTTAGATGTTCCATCCTTTCGTCACAGCTCCAAACTTTATCTCTGTAACTCTTTCCATGGGTGTTTTGTTCCCAATTCTAAGAAGGGGCACAGTGTCCAGACTTTGGTCGTTGTTCTTCTTGAGTTTCATGTGTTTAACAAATTGTATCTTGTATCTTGGGTATTCTAAGTTTTTGGGCTAATATCCACTTATCAGTGAGTACATATTGTGTGAGTTCCATTGTGATTGTGTTACCTCACTCAGGATGATGCCCTCCAGGTCCATCCATGTGCCTAGGAATTTCATAAATTCATTCCTTTTAATAGCTGAGTAGTACTCCATTGTGTAAATGTACCACATTTTCTGTATCCATTCCTCTGTTGAGGGACATCTGGGTTCTTTCCAGCTTCTGGCTATTATAAATAAGGCTGCTATGAACATAGTGGAGCATGTGTCCTTCTTACCGGTTGGAACATCTTCTGGATATATGCACAGGAGAGGTATTGCTGGATCCTCTGGTAGTATTATGTCCAATTTTCTGAGGAACCGCCAAACTGATTTCCAGAGTGGTTGTACCAGCTTGCAATCCCACCAACAATGAAGGAGTGTTCCTTTCTCCACATCCTCGCCAACATCAGCTGTCACCTGAATTTTTGATCGTAGCCATTCTGACTGGTGTGAGGTGGAATCTCAGGGTTGTTTTGATTTGCATTTCCCTGATGATTAAGGATGTTGAACATTTTTTCAGGTGCTTCACTGCCATTCAGTATTCCTCAGGTGAGAATTCTTTGTTCAGTTCTGAGCCCCATTTTTTAATGGGGTTATTTGATTTTCTGGAGTCCACCTTTTTGAGTTCTTTGTATATATTGGATATTAGTCCCCTATCTGATTTAGGATAGGTAAAGATCCTTTCCCAATCTGTTGGTGGTCTTTTTGTCTTATTGACGGTGTCTTTTGCCTTGCAGAAGCTTTGCAACTTTATGAGGTCCCATTTATCGATTCTCGATCTTACAGCACAAGCCTTTGCTGTTCTATTCAGGAATTTTTCCCCTGTACCCATATCTTTGAGGCTTTTCCCTAACTTATCCTCTATAAGTTTCAGTGTCTCTGGTATTATATGGAGTTCCTTAATCCAGTTAGATTTGACCTTAGTACAAGGAGATAGGAATGGATCAATTAGCATTCTTCTACATGATAACCGCCAGTTGTGCCAGCACCATTTGTTGAAAATGCTGTCTTTTTTCCACTGGCTGGTTTTAGCTCCCTTGTCGAAGATCAAGTGACCATAGGTGTGTGGGTTCATCTCAGGGTCTTCAATTCTGTTCCATTGGTCTACTTGTCTGTAGATATACCAGTACCATGCAGTTTTTATCACAATTGCTCTGTAGTACAGCTTTAGGTCAGGCATGGTGATTCCACCAGAGGATTTTTTATCCTTGAGAAGAGTTTTTGCTATCCTAGGTTTTTTGTTGTTCCAGATGAATTTGCAGATTGCCCTTTCTAATTCCTTGAAGAATTGAGTTGGAATTTTGATGGGGATTGCATTGAATCTGTAGATTGCTTTTGGTAAGATAGCCAATTTTACAATGTTGATCCTGCAAATCCATGAGCATGGGAGGTCTTTCCATCTTCTGAGATCTTCTTTAATTTCTTTCTTCAGGGACTTGAAGTTCTTGTCATACAGATCTTTCACTTCCTTAGTTAGAGTTATGCCAAGGTATTTTATATTGTTTGTGACTATTGAGAAGGGTGTTGTTTCTCTAATTTCCTTCTCAGCCTGTTTATCCTTTGTGTACAGAAACACCACTGACTTGCTTGATTTAATTTTATATCCAGCTACTTCATTGAAGCTGTTTATCAGGCTTAGGAGTTCTCTGGTGGAATTTTTAGAGTCACTTATGTATACTATCATATCATCTGCAAAGAGTGATATTTTGACTTCTTCTTTTCCAATTTCATCCCCTTGATCTCCTTAAGTTGTCTAATTGCTCTGGCTAGGACTTTAAGTATAATGTTGAATAGGTAGGGAGAGAGTGGACAGCCTTGTCTAGTCCCTGAGTTTAGTGGGATTGCTTCCAGCTTCTCACCATTTACTTTGATATTGGCTACTGGTTTGCTGTAGATTACTTTTATCATGTTTATTTTTTTATATATTTTTATTACATATTTTCCTCAATTACATTTCCAATACTATCCCAAAAGTCCCCCATAGCGCCCCCCACTTCCCTACCCACCCATTCCCATTCTTTTGGCCCTGGCATTCCCCTATATTGGGGCATATAAAGTTTGCAAGTCCAATGGGCCTCTCTTTCCATTGATGGCCGACTAGGCCATCTTTCGATACATATGCAGCTAGAGACAAGAGCTCCAGGGTTCTGGTTAGTACATCATGTTGTTCCAACAATAGGGTTGCAGATCCCTTTAGCTCCTTGGGTACTTTCTCTAGCTTCTCCATTGGGAGCCCTGTGATACATCCAATAGCTGACTGTGAACATCCACTCCTGTGTTTGCTAGGCCCCAGCATCGTCTCACAAGAGACAGCTATATTTGGGTCCTTTCAGCAAAATCTTGCTAGTGTATGCAATGGTGTCAGCGTTTAGAAGCTGATTATGGGACAGATCCCTGGATACAACAGTCTCTAAATGGTCCATCCTTTCATCACAGCTACGAACTTTGTCTCTGTAACTCCTTCCCTGGGTGTTTTGTTCCCAATTCTAAGAAGGTGCACAGTGTCCACACTTTGGTCTTCATTCTTCTTGAGTTTCATGCGTTATCAAATTGTATCTTATATCTTGGGTATCCTAAGTTTTGGGCTAATATCCACTTATCAATGAATACATATTGTGTGAGTTCTTTTGTGATTGTGTTACTTCACTCAAGATGATGCCCTCCAGGTCCATCCATTTGGCTAGGAATTTCATAAATTCATTCTTTTTAATAGCTGAGTAGTACTCCATTGTGTAAATGTACCATAATTTCTGTATCCATTCCTCTGTTGAGGGACATCTGGGTTCTTTCCAGCTTCTGGCTATTATAAATAGGGCTGTTATGAACATAGTGGAGCATGTGTCCTTTTTACCGGTTGGGACATCTTCTGGATATAT
Source organism: Mus caroli (assembly GCF_978045245.1). NCBI lineage: Eukaryota > Metazoa > Chordata > Mammalia > Rodentia > Muridae > Mus > Mus caroli. The sequence goes on along the minus strand of NW_028227259.1, from coordinate 65,684,525 downwards.
GCCCAGGAGAGGTATTGCTGGATCCTCCGGTAGTACTATGTCCAATTTTCTGAGGAACCGCCAGACTGATTTCCAGAGTGGTTGTACAAGCTTGCAATCCCACCAACAATGGAGGAGTGTTCCTCTTTCTCCACATCCTCGCCAGCATGTGCTGTCACCTGAATTTTTGATCTTAGCCATTCTGACTGGTGTGAGGTGGAATCTCAGGGTTGTTTTGATTTGCATTTCCCTGATGATTAAGGATGTTGAACATTTTTTCAGGTGCTTCTCTGCCATTCGGTATTCCTCAGGTGAGAATTCTTTGTTCAGTTCTGAGCCCCATTTTTTAATGGGGTTATTTGACTTTCTGGAGTCCACCTTCTTGAGTTCTTTATATATATTGGATATTAGTCCCTTATCTGATTTAGGATAGGTGAAGATCCTTTCCCAATCTGTTGGTGGTTTTTTTGTCTTATTGATGGTGTCTTTAGCCTTGCAGAAGCTTTGTAGTTTCATGAGGTCCCACTTGTCAATTCTCGATCTTACAGCACAAGCCATTACTGTTCTATCAGGAATTTTTCCCCTGTGCCCATATCTTCAAGGCTTTTCCCCACTTTCTCCTCTATAAGTTTCAGTGTCTCTGGTTTTATGTGAAGTTCCTTGATCCACTTAGACTTGACCTTAGTACAAGGAGATAGGAATGGATCGATTCGCATTCTTCTACATGTTAATAACCAGTTCTGCCAGCACCATTTGTTGAAAATGCTGTCTTTCTTCCACTGGATGTTTTTAGCTCCCTTGTCGAAGATCAAGTGACCATAGGTGTGTGGGTTCATTTCTGGGTCTTCAATTCTATTCCATTGGTCTATTTGTCTGTCACTATACCAGTACCATGCAGTTTTTATCACAATTGCTCTGTAGTAGAGCTTTAGGTCCGGCATGGTGATTCCACCAGAGGTTCTTTTATCCTTGAGAAGAGTTTTTGCTATCCTAGGTTTTTTGTTATTCCAGATGAATTTGCAGATTGCACTTTCTAATTCGTTGAAGAATTGATTTGGAATTTTGATGGGGATTGCATTGAATCTGTAGATTGCTTTTGGCAAGATAGCCATTTTTACAATGTTGATCCTGCCAATCCATGAGCATGGGAGATCTTTCCATCTTCTGAGATCTTCTAGAATTTCTTTCTTCAGAGACTTGAAGTTTTTATTATACAGATCTTTCACTTCCTTAGTTAGAGTCACGCCAAGATATTTTATATTATTTGTGACTATTGAGAAGGGTGTTGTTTCCCTAATTTCTTTCTCAGCCTGTTTATTCTTTGTGTAGAGAAAGGCCATTGATTTGTTTGAGTTAATTTTATATCCAGCTACTTCACCGAAGCTGTTTATCAGGCTTAGGAGTTCTCTGGTGGAATTTTTAGGGTCACTTATATATACTATCATATCATCTGCAAAAAGTGATATTTTGACTTCATCTTTTCCAATTTGTATCCCTTTGATCTCCTTTTGTTGTCGAATTGCTCTGGCTAGGACTTCAAGTACAATGTTGAATAGGTATGGAGAAAGTGGACAGCCTTGTCTAGTCCCTGATTTTAGAGGGATTGCTTCAAGCTTCTCACCATTTACTTTGATGATGGCTACTGGTTTGCTGTAGATTGCTTTTATAATGTTTAGGTATGGGCCTTGAATTCCTGATCTTTCCAAGACTTTTATCATGAATGGGTGTTGGATCTTGTCAAATGCTTTTTCCGCATCTAACGAGATGACCATGTGGTTTTTGTCTTTGAGTTTGTTTATATACTGGATTACGTTGATGGATTTCCGTATATTGAACCATCCCTGCATCCCTGGGATGAAACCTACTTGGTCAGGATGGATGATTGTTTTGATGTGTTCTTGGATTCGGTTAGCAAGAACTTTATTGAGGATTTTTGCATCAATATTCATAAGGGATATTGGTCTGAAGTTTTCTATCTTTGTTGGGTCTTTTTGTGGTTTAGGTATCAGAGTAATTGTGGCTTCATAGAATGAGTTGGGTAGAGTACCTTCTGTTTCTATTTTGTGGAATAGTTTGTGAAGAACTGGGATTAGATCTTCTTTGAAGGTCTGATAGAACTCTGCACTAAACCCATCTGGTCCTGGGCTTTTTTTAGTTGGGAGACTATTAATGACTGCTTATATTTCTTTGGGGGATATAGGGCTGTTTAGATCCTTAACCTGATCTTGATTCAACTTTGGTACCTGGTATCTGTCTAGGAACTTCTCCATTTCGTCCAGGTTCTCTAGTTTTGTTGAGTATAGCCTTTGGTAGAAGGATCTGATGGTGTTTTGGATGTCTTCAGGATCTGTTGTTATGTCTCCTTTTTCATTTCTGATTTTGTTAATTAGGATGCTTTCCCTGTGCCCTCTAGTGAGTCTGGCTAAGGGTTTATCTATCTTGTTGATTTTCTCAAAGAACCAGCTCCTTGATTGGTTGATTCTTTGAATAGTTTTTCTTGTTTCCACTTGGTTGATTTCACCCCTGAGTTTGATTATTTCCTGCCTTCTACTCCTCTTGGGTGAATTTGCTTCCTTTTTTTCTAGTGCTTTTAGGTGTGTTGTCAAGCTGCTAATGTGTGCTCTCTCTAGTTTCCTTTTGGAGGCACTCAGAGCTATGAGTTTTCCTCTTAGAAATGCTTTCATTGCGTCCCATAAGTTTGGGTATGTTGTGGCTTCATTTTCATTGAACTCTAAAAAGTCCTTAATTTCTTTCTTTATTCCTTCCTTGACCAAGGTATCATTGAGAAGAGTGTTGTTCAGTTTCCACGTGAAGGTTGGCTTTCTATTATTTATTTTGTTATTGAAGATCAGCCTTAGGCCATGGTGATCTGATAGGATGCATGGGACAATTTCAATATTTTTATATCTGTTGAGGCCTGCTTTGTGACCAATTATGTGGTCAATTTTGGAGAAGGTACCATGAGGTGCTGAGAAGAAGGTATATCCTTTTGTTTTAGGATAGAATGTTCTGTAGATATCTGCCAGATCCATTTGATTCATAATTTCTCTTAGTTTCTCTGTGTCCCTGTTTAGTTTCTGTTTCCATGATCTGTCCATTGGTGAAAGTGGTGTGTTGAAGTCTCCCACTATTATTGTATGAGGTGCAATGTGTGCTTTGAGCTTTACTAAAGTTTCTTTAATGAATGTGGCTGCCTTTGTATTTGGAGCATAGATATTCAGGATTGATAGTTCCTCTTGGAGGATTTTACCTTTGATGAGTATGAAGTGTCCCTCCCTGTCTTTTTTAATGACTTTGGGTTGGAAGTCAATCTTATCACATATTAGAATGGCTACTCCAGCTTGTTTCTTCATGCCATTTGCTTGGAATATTGTTTTCCAGCCTTTCATTCTGAGGTAGTGTCTATCCTTTTCTCTGAGATGAGTTTCCTGTAAGCAGCAAAATGTTGGGTCTTGTTTGTGTAGCCAGTTTGTTAGTCTATGTCTTTTTATCGGGGAGTTGAGTCCATTGATATTAAGAGATATTAAGGAAAAGTACTTGTTGTTTCCTGTTATTTTTGTTGTTAAAGTTGGCATTTTGTTCTTGTGGCTGTCTTCTTTTAGGTTTGCTGAGGGATTACCTTCTTGTTGTTTCTAGGGCATGGTTCCTGTCCTTGTATTGGTTTTTTTCTGTTATTATCCTTTGAAGGGCTGGATTCGTGGAGAGATAATGTGTGAATTTGGTTTTGTCGTGGAATACTTTGGTTTCTCCATCTATGTTAATTGAGAGTTTGGCTGGGTATAGTAGCCTGGGCTGGAATTTGTGTTCTTTTAGTGTCTGTATAACATCCGTCCAGGATCTTCTGGCTTTCATAGTCTCTGGTGAAAAATCTGGTGTAATTCTGATAGGCTTGCCTTTATATGTTACTTGGCCTTTTTCTCTTACTGCTTTTAGTATTCTATCTTTATTTAGAGCATTTGTTGCTCTGATTATTATGTGTCGGGAGGTTTTTCTTTTCTGGTCCAGTCTATTTGGAGTTCTGTAGGCTTCTTGTATGTTCATGGGCATCTCTTTCTTTAGATTTGGGAAGTTTTCTTCTATAATTTTGTTGAAGATGTTTGCTGGTCCTTTGAGTTGAAAATCTTCATTCTCATCCACTCCTATTATCCGTAGGTTTGGTCTTCTCATTGTGTCCTGTATTTCTTGGATGTTTTGAGTTAGGATCTTTTTGCATTTTACATTTTCCTTGATTGTTGTGCCGATGTTCTCTATGGAATCTTCTGCACCTGAGATTCTCTCTTCCATCTCTTGTATTCTGTTGCTGATGCTCGTATCTATGGTTCCAGATTTCTTTCCTAGGGTTTCTATCTCCAGTGTTGCCTCATTTTGGGTTTTCTTTATTGTGTTTACTTCCCTTTTTAGGTCTAGTATGGTTTTGTTCATTTCCATCATCTGTTTGGATGTGTTTTCCTGTTTTTCTGTAAGGACTTCTACCTGTTTGATTATGTTATCCTGTTTTTCTTTAAGGATTTGTAACTCTTTAGCAGTGTTCTCCTGCAATTCTTTAAGGGATTTTTGTGCTTTCTCTTTATTGTCTTCTGCATGTTTAGCAGTGTTCTCCTTCATTTCTTTAAGTGTGTTATTAAAGTCCTTCTTGAAGTTCTCTATCATCATCAGGAGATATGCTTTTAAATCCGTGTCTAGCTTTTCCGGTGTGTTGGGGTGCCCTGGACTGGGCGAAGTGGGGGTGCTGGGTTCTGATGATGGTGAGTGGTCTTGGTTTCTGTTAGTAAGATTATTACGTTTACCTTTCGCCATCTGGTAATCTCTGGGGTTAGTTGTTATCGTTGTCACTGTTTAAAGATTGGAGCAGAAGCTGTGTTCCACTCACCAGCAGTCTCTAAATCCTGCGGCAGGGGTCGTGGGTAGCTGACGGTACCCCGGTGCTGGTCCAGTCGGAAGAGGCCTGTGGTCCTACACAGGCCGTTTTTCTGCTTCCCTAACTAATGCAGTCTCTGGTCCCGCGTGCAATTTGATTGGAGCAGAAGCTGTGTTCTACTCTCCAGAAGTCTTAAGATCCTGTGGTGGGTGTTGTGGGTAGCTGGTGAGTGTCAGCCGACCCTGCGCCCCAGCTGCCCAGGTGCTTTTCTGACCGGAAGAGGGTTGTGGCCCTATGTAGGCCGGATTTCTCTCTCCCCAACCAGAGCAGTCTCAGGTCCCGCGTGATTGGATTGGAGCAGAAGCTGTGTTCCACTCACCAGCAGTCCCAAAATCCTGAGGTGGGGGTCCTGGGTAGCTGGCGGGTGTCAGGCAACCCTGCGCTCCCGCTACCCCGGCGCTGATCTGGCCGGATGAGGCCTGTGGCCCTACTCAGGCCGGTTTCTGCTTCCCTAACTAATGCAGTCTCAGGTCCCGCGCAATTGGATTGGAGCAGAAGCTGTGTTCCACTCACCAGCAGTCCCAAAATCCTGAGGCGGGGGTCGTGGGTAGCTGGCGGGTGTCAGGCAACCCTGTGCTCCCGCTACCCCAGTGCTGATCCAGCCAGATGAGGCCTGTGGTCCTACTCAGGCCGGTTTCTGCTTCCCTAACTAATGCAGTCTCAGGTCCCGCGCAATTGGATTGGAGCAGAAGCTGTGTTCCACTCACCAGCAGTCCCAAAATCCTGCGGCGGGGGTCGTGGGTAGCTGGCGGGTGTCAGGCAACCCTGCGCTCCCTCTATCCTGGCGCTGATCTGGCCGGATGAGGCCTGTGGCCCTCTTTTATCATGTTTATGTATGGGCCTTGAATTCCTGATCTTTCCAAGACTTTTATCATGAAAAGGGTGTTGGATTTTGTCAAAGGCTTTCTTAGCATCTAACAAGATGATCATGTGGTTTTTGTCTTTGAGTTTGTTTATATACTGGATTACATTGATGGATTTCCATATAGTGAGGCATTCTTCTATCACTGGGATGAAACCTACTTGGTCAGGATGGATGATTGTTTTGATGTGTTCTTGGATTCGGTTAGCAAGAACTTTATTGAGGATTTTTGCATCGATATTCATAAGGGAAATTGGTCTGAAGTTCTCTATCTTTCTTGGGTCTTTTTGTGGTTTAGGTATCAGAGTAATTGTGGCTTCATGGAATTAGTTGGGTAGAGTACCTTCTGTTTCTATTTTGTGGAATAGTTTGTGAAGAACTGGGATTAGATCTTCTTTGAAGGTCTGATAGAACTCTGCACTAAACCCATCTGGTGCTGGGCTTTTTTTGTTGGGAGACTATTAATGACTGCTTCTATTTCTTTAGGGGATATGGGACTGTTTAGATCATTAACCTGATCTTGATTTAACTTTGGTACCTGGTATATGTCTAGAAACTTATCCATTTCATCCAGGTTCTCCAGTTTTGTTGAGTATATCCTTTTGTAGAAGGATCTGATGGTGTTTTGGATGTCTTCAGGATCTGTTGTTATGTCTCACTTTTCATTTCTGATTTTGTTAATTAGAATACTTTCCCTATGCCCTCTAGTGAGTCTGGCTAAGGGTTTATTTATCTTGTTGATTTTCTCAAAGAACCAGCTCCTCGATTGATTGATTCTTTGAATAGTTCTTCTTGTTTCCACTTTGTTGATTTCACCCCTGAGTTTGATTATTTCCTGCCATCTACTCCTCTTGGGTGAATTTGTTTCCTTTCATTCTAGAGCTTTTAGGTGTGTTGTCAAGCTGCTAATGTGTGCTCTCTCTAGTTTCTTTTTGGAGGCACTCAGAGCTATGAGTTTTCCTCTTAGAAATGCTTTCATTGTGTCCCATAAGTTTGGGTATGTTGTGGCTTCATTTTCATTAAACTGCAAAAAGTCCTTAATTTCTTTCTTTATTCCTTCCTTTACCAAGGTATCATTGAGAAGAGTGTTGTTTAGTTTCCACGTGTGTGTTGGCTTTCTATTATTTATTTTGTTATTGAAGATCAGCCTTAGTCCATGGTGATCTGATAGGATGCATGGGACAATTTCAATATTTTTGTATCTGTTGAGGCTTGCTTTGTGACCAATTATGTGGTCAATTTTGGAGAAGGTAACGTGAGGTGCTGAGAAGAAGGCATATCCTTTTGTTTTAGGATAAAATGTTCTGTAGATATCTGTCAGATCCATTTGTTTCATAACCTCTGTTAGTTTCACTGTGTCTCTGTTTAGTTTCTGCTTCCATGATCTGTCCATTGGTGAAAGTGGTGTGTTGAAGTCTCCCACTATTATTGTGTGAGGTGCAATGTGTGCTTTGAGCTTTACTAAAGTATCTTTAATGAATGTGGCTGCCCTTGTATTTGGAGCATAGATATTCAGAATTGATAGCTCCTCTTGGAGGATTTTACCTTTGATGAGTATGAAGTGCCCTTCCTTGTCTTTTTTGATGACTTTGGGTTGGAAGTCGATTTTATTAGATATTAGGATGGCTACTCCAGCTTGTTTCTTCCTACCATTTGCTTGGAAAATTGTTTTCCAGCCTTTCATTCTGAGGTAGTGTCTATCTTTTTCTCTGAGATGAGTTACCTGTAAGCAACAAAATGTTGGGTCCTTTTTGTGTAGCCAGTCTGTTAGTCTATGTCTTTTTATTGGGGAATTGAGTCCATTGATATTAAGAGATATTAGGGAGAAGTAATTGTTGCTTCCTTTTATTTTTGTTGTTAGAGTTGGCATTCTGCTCTTGTGGCAGTCTTCTTTTAGGTTTGTTGAGGGATTACCTTCTTGCTTTTTCTAGGACGTGATTTCCGTCCTTGTATTGGCTTTTTTCTGTTATTATCCTTTGAAGGACTGGATTCATGGAAAGATAATGTGTGAATTTGGTTTTGTCGTGGAATACTTTGGTTTCTCCATCTATGGTAATTGAGAGTTTGGCTGGTATAGTAACCTGGGCTGGCATTTGTGTTCTCATAGTGTCTGTATAACATCTGTCCAGGATCTTCTGGCTTTCATAGTCTCTGGTGAAAAATCTGGTGTAATTCTGATAGGCTTGCCTTTATATGTTACTTGACCTTTTTCCCTTACTGCTTTTAGTATTCTATCTTTATTTAGTGCATTTGTTGTTCTGATTATTATATGTTGGGAGGTATTTCTTTTCTGGTCCAGTCTATTTGGAGTTCTGTAGGCTTCTTGTATGATCATGGGCATCTCTTTCTTTAGGTTTGGGAAGTTTTCTTCTATGATTTTGTGGAAGATATTTGCCAGTCCTTTGAGTTGGAAATCTTCATTCTCATCTACTGCTATTATCTGTAGGTTTGGTCTTCTCATTGTGTCCTGGATTTCCTGGATGTTTTGAGTTAGGATCTTTTTGGATTTTGTATTTTCTTTGATTGTTGTGCCGATGTTCTCTATGGAGTCTTCTGCACCTGAGATTCTCTCTTCCATCTCATGTATTCTGTTGCTGATGCTCATATCTATGGTTCCAGATTTCTTTCCTAGGGTTTCTATCTCCAGTGTTGCCTCAATTTGGGTTTTCTTTATTGTGTCTACTTCCCTTTTAGGTCTTGGGTTCTGATGATGGTGAGTGGTCTTGGTTTCTGTTAGTAAGTTTATTAAGTTTACCTTTCACCATCTGGTAATCTCTGGAGTTAGTTGTTATAGTTGTCTCTATTTAGAGATTGGAGCAGATGCTGTGTTCCACTCACCACGTGTCTTAAGATCCTGTGGAGGGTGTCCTGGGTTGCTGGCGGGTGTCAGCTGACTCTTTGCCCTAGCTACCCTGGTGCTGGTCGGACCGGAAGGGCCATTACAAACATTCTAATGCATGAGTTTGTGGGGTCAGATCTATTCAATCCACCGCACCAACTATTTCCATATAAAACCATTTCACAAGAGAAATTCAAATTAGTCTGGTTTTACTTTTTCATATTTCTACAAAAATTTTTACACATTACATCCTACCTCTTAAATAGCTTTTGACAAGGTTTCCCAGCCCTGTAGTTGTCTAATCTTGTAAATTGAATATGCTTTTTATGGACTCTTTTTATTTGCTATTTACATTTCCACCAAATTCAAGGACTCTACATGATTCTGCCTATTCCTTATGGTCTCCCCATATTTTATCTTAATGTTAAAACTACCTTCCTTAAATGCATGTAAGGAACATATAGATTTGAACCACTTCCACTCCTAACACTGAAAAGAAGCGACCTTAGAGATGAGGATGAATGAATAATAAAACAGAAATTGTTACGATACAGTTAAATGCAACATCTGAATAACTGAGGTCACAAATCCTTCTGCCTGATATTTCCTACCTTCTACTACCCACTCCTTTCCTTCCCCTCAGTTTTTTCCTTTTCTCATTTAAAATGAGAATTTTAATTGTTCATTTCTCATATAAAACACTATTGTCATTTCTAATTTTACTAATAAAAATAAGGTTTGCAACAAACTAAGTTCTGATCCAAAACCAGGCTAAATAGCTTAATTGTGATTATTATTGTGTTTGTTTGCATTTTTCTTTTAGTTACAGAAATAGATGCCAAGCAACAATCAAAAAATAAATAAATAAAACTTATAACAAGCTATTCTCATTTCAGTATTAGTTGTTATTGTTCAAATTAAAATGGAAACCAAACTTGATAGTATTTTTTTTTAACTTAAAAACTAGTTAATCCTTAAAAAGCAACCTTGACCTTTCCTGGAATTTAAACAGAAACACACTTAACTTGAGCCACTTTTTATACATATCTGTATCACAGAAAAAAAAAAAAAAAGAACTTAGGCTCAATCAACCAGAAGCTAACTTGAGCTATACATCTAGCCAATGTCCAAAACACTGGAAAACTGGAACACTGTCAGCCCAATGTTAGTATCTTTGAGTATTGCACCCATTCTATGAAAATTCCATGAAATTTTAAACTATCTGCAAGCTTCCTCTTTGGATTTACAAATCATGGCTCAGATAAATACATAAAAATCATTGTGTTTCTTCCAGCCCATGCACAGGATTTGAGACTGATCGGATTGAATAGGCATTAATTTTTCTTCTTTTTTTTTCTTTTATTTTTGGTAAGGAGCAAGAAAGAATGATGGATAGGAATCCAGAGTTCCACATACAAGGAGTCAAGGTCTTAGATAAAGGTGCTCTAAAGATCTCATCAGGTTTCCCTGTGGACGAATTTTAAGAATCATATGTGGAACTCTAAGATCTTTTGTTCCTCATTAATTATTTTTTAAATTCACTTTACATCCCAATCTCAGCCTCTTTCACCCAAGTTTCATTTGGTCTAGGAGACAAGATGGGGATTTGATTGGGCAACAAATTGGACACATATTTATCCAGATTGTTTGGTTTCTGAAGCTCTGGATCCTCATCTCTAGAAGGCAAGAGTCTTTCCTTACCCACAAGTTCCACCTGCTACAATCAAGTAACTACAGATAAAAATATTTGAACTTGTATCTTTACTGAAAATTATATGTGTGTGTATGTAACTATTGTCTTGTCATTATTTCCTAGATAATGCAGAATAACATCTATGTCTATCTATCTATCTATCTATCTATCTATCTATCTATCTATCTATCTATCTATCTATAACATTTATATTGGATTATATATTATTAGTAGAGATGATTAAATGTATAGGGGGAATATGTATAGTTTTTATAGAATACTGAAGGACAAAATCAATCTTCTACAGATGTCAAGGCCCAGGCATACATGTAATGTAATCTTATAATGTGTGGTTGTTTAAAGAATTAAATGATATAGTCTGTAAAGGCAACTGAATTTATCTAGTGTACATTAAGTTATGCAGATCTGCCTGGATCTGTTGTCAAATACTGCTATCATTCATAGTATCCCTTCTACCATTATCACTTCATTGTTCCTACTACCATTCTACTATTCATCTTGAAATAATGTAAAGGTATTATGCTAAACTACCACATAAGAAAGACTGACCAATAAACATTCAAAAGAAGATACTGAGAAAGGAATTACAATTTTCTTCAGTTCTCCAACATAAAGAACACGTTGCTAAATCATAAGAATGCTTGGAAGAAAGGTGTAAAAATTGCACTAGAAATTTAGCTCAGCTTTTCTCTGCAAATTAGTGTGAGCCACCATTTCTTCCTTGCGTCTTTGTGTATCTCCTCAAGTTTCTTCTTTTGCCAAACTGGTTTGAGACTGGATCCCACATGCATCCAATATCTCTTCCATGAGCAACCCTTGAGAGAACAAGGCTGCGATGACCACTCTGAGGAGGAAAAGGCATCATCATCACACCTCACCACTAACACTTGCCTTTCCGGAAATAATCTGTTCACTTTTTTTTTTTTGATATTTTCTTTATTTACATTTCAAATGTTATGCCCTTTCCTGGTTTCTCCTTCGAAAACCCTCTATCCCATTGCCCCTTCCCCGATCACCAACCCACCCACTCTAGCTTCCCTATTGTGACATTCCCCTACACTGGAGCATCGAGCCCTCTCAGGAGCAAGGGACTCTCCTCCCATTGATGTCCTACAAGGCCATCCTCTGCTACATGTGCAGCTGGAGCCATGACTCCCACCATATGTACTCTTTGGTTGGTGGTTTAATCCCTGGGAATTCTGGGATTACTGTTTGGTTCATATTGTTGTCCCTCCTATGGGGCTGCAATCCCCTTCAGCTCCTTCATTCCTTTCTCTAACTCCTCCATTGGGGACCTTGTGCTCAGTCCAATGGTTCGCTGAGACTATCCACCTCTGTATTTGTCAGGAACTGGCAGAGCCTCTCAGGAGACAGATATATCAGCCTCCAGAATTGACAACTGGGACCTCATAAAATTACAAAGCTTCTGTAAGTTAAATGACACTGTCAATAGGACAAAATCGCAACAAACAAATTGGACCAGAGGACCCAGTTATACAATTCCTGGGCATATAACCAGAAGATGCTCCAACATATAATAAAAAAACATGCTCCACTATGTTCATAGCAGCCTTATTTATAATAGCCAGAAGCTGAAAAGAACCCAGATGTCCCTCAACAGAGGGATGGACACAGAAAATGGGATACACTTACACAGTGGAGTACTACTCACCTATTAAAAACAATGAATTCATGAAATTCTTAGGCAAATTGATGGAGCTAGAAAATATCATCCTTAGTGAGGTAATCCAATTACAAAAGAACACACATAGTATATACTCACTGATATGTGGCTATTAGCCCAGAAGCTCAGAATACCCAAGATACAATTCATAGACCAAATGAAGCTCAAGAAGAGGGAAGACCAAAGTGTGGATACTTCAGTCCTTCTTAGAAGGGGGAACAAAATACACATGGGAGAAGTTGCAGAGACAAAGTGTGGAGCAGAGATTGAAAGAAAGACCATCCAGAGACTGCCCTACCTGGGGATCCATCCCATATATAATCTGTTCATTTTAAACAGATGTTTCATACATATATAATGTGTATTACATACAGATTAAAGACACACGCGTTTTTAATTCATTCTTCCAAATACTACATCCTAACCATTGTTTCCCCTCCCTCCTCTCTTTCCAATTCTCACCTCCACTCCACCCCACCCCTGCCAAATATCTCCTTAAAATACACTTCTCCTTTATTTCCCTTCAGAAAAGAACAGGCCTTCCACAGATAAAGTAAAACTGGCATATCAAGTTGCAATAAGTCTAAGCAACTCCCGTCATATTAAGACTTGATGGGACAGCCCAGTAGGAGGAAAGGGGTCCCAAAATGCAGGCAAAAAAAAAAATGTCAGAGGAACTTTTCTGCTCATATTGGTAGGTCAGTAGGAGTGCCACAAGAAGACCAAGGTACACAACCATAACATTTATGCAGATAACCTAGATCAGACTCAGGAAGGCTTCCTGATTTGTGGTTCAGTCTTTGTGAGTCTCTATGAGCCCAGGCTAGTTGATTCTGTGGGTTTCTTTGGGGTTTTCTTGACCCCTTAAACTCCTATAATCCCCCCCCCCCGAATTCCTGGAATTCTGCCTAATGTTTGGCAGTTTCTATGTACTTCCCATCTGCATTGCACTTCTGGTTTCTTTATAAAACATAGTGAGCTGGACTTGAAACAATATATGTCTATGTCATGGTTCTTCCACACATGTGGGACCTTCCTGACGTTCTGTTGCTCTGGCACAGACCTTGTATCTTCCAATGAGTTGTTTTCCATTTCTAGACACATGCCTACAGAGCAGGACTTCCCTTACTCAAAATGAACTCTGAAAAAGTTCCTTCACTTGTCTTGTTCTCTCAGCCACGGGCTGGGATTCTTCTGCTTAAGATTACACATCTCTTCTAATCAAGTTCTCATCACTAACAAACATGTCTCTCTTCCCTGTAGCTTATTTCTTCTCCTTTCCTCAGTTCAGTGTCATTTCAAAGAAAACGCTGCTGTGAGGACCTGTGGTTTCTCATTTGTCTCTTTCGTGGAAAGGAGTGAATGGAACAGATACGGATGTGTAAAATATGAATTTCAACTTATTCGCAGAAGCTTAACTAATAAAAATAAATTTGAGCCAGCCTAATTAGAGACACGATGTATGTAACCCCAGATGTGATTGTTCACTTTTAGTGTTTTTAATATGTGGGCTATGCTGCCTTAAAAAAAATTGATCTATATGAAGTCTAGTGTGGATTGACTAGGTAATTACCATTTTCTAATAAAAGATGTAATAGCAAAGAACTTTTTCTTCAGACATGAAAAATGAATCAATGGCACAAGCTAAACTATGTCCCTAAATTGATAACCAGAGAAAATATATGCATGCAATGAAATACATGAACAAAACTATAGAGCAAAGATATATTCACTGTGAGGGATTAAACAACAGCATTAGATTGCTAACAAAAGCATTTTAAATAAAACATGCTATATGAAACAACCTTTTCAAAGGTGCCTATTGATTTTTCACTGGCTGTACAGATACCAGCAGCTTGTGCTGATGGACGTCTGTGCTCATGTGCTCAGTGCCTTTGCTTGTATCCTGGTGCTCAGCCTGAATTTTGATCTGAAGCCCATGCTGCCTGGGTGGAAACACTGGTTACAACAGTCTGAGACATCTCATTTCTTATTTTGTCTTTCATCAGGTTATACTTTTTTTTTGTGTGTGGCCAGAAGCTTTCATGGTCTCTCTCCTTGTCTTTGCAAACTCAAGAGAATACAATTATGCTGCCTTTGCCTTTTTCACCTCACAAAGTGTATTACTCTAGAATCTGTATTTTCAGAAAATATGCAAAACATCTCTGCCTCTCCTATATTCACTCTAGTGTATGTATCTTCTCTCTCTTTTTTTTTCCCTACTTACATTAAATCTGGACCTTTGAAAGATCTTTCTGAACGATGGTTAAGGTATCGTATCTACTCCTATTTTCCTCATTGGCCTCATGAATCAACGTTTAACCAAATTCATGGTAGAACTTCCTCAACTCTCAAATCTAGCTATTAAAAAAATATGTCTACCTTTGACTGAAACATTTTGAAAAGCTTTCTTCTAAAAGTTCAGTAGGCTAGCCTATTTTTTCATTCCCCAGATATCATATGTTATGAAGAATTGGCCAATATTTTATCTTAATATTCTTGGTTAATGTTTTACATGATTCTTTAGTGTTCCAAAAATATAGTCAAGGGAAAATAGCTAATAGCTGGATCTTTAAAAGAAAAATAAAAGCATAAATAAATAAATAATAATAAATTAACACAATTTCTATCTAAAGATTAACTTTATCCCTGCACAGAAATATTTTGAATACTTAGAGTAACATGTATTTTTATTTTTCTCCTTCTTTTTAAATAGAATTTCTTTACTGTCTGAGATCCTACTTTCAATCTAAAAGGTTAAAAACCAAGGTTCAAGATATACTTAATAACTGGAAACAATTCTCTCAACAGGTTAAGAAGTTTAATGCTTACAATAAAATATACTTTTGTTTTGTTTTGTTTTTTGAGACAGGGTTTCTCTGTGTAGTCCTGGCTGTCCTGGAACTCACTCTGTAGACCAGACTGGCATTGAACTCAGAAATTTGCCTGCTTCTGCCTCCTGAGTTCTGGGATTAAAGGCGTGCGCCACCATGACCGGCATAAAATATACTTTTAATGTGCGAGTACCTATCTAGGGACAGACAACCTGCACGACTATTGTCCAATGTTTATTTCTTCACCAGTACCAAACGTAAGCCGCGAGTCTTGCCATCTCCCACACTGAGTGAGGACAACGAAAACTTGCTTTATAGAAAGTTTAGTTAAATTCAGATAGCATTTAAAAGGACTAAACTAGTAGTTTCATCTAGCAGTGGAGTTGGTATATTTATTTTTAACTATGTGTATGCCTAGGAGTAGTGAGGTTAATATATATTCAGTTCAATATTAAATAGAAATAATTGTCCTACAGACTATGTATTTTGCTCTGATGACTTTTATTTCTTTATTATGCATGAATTAAGGCTTAGAGAAATCTAACTAAAAGTATCATATTTAGTTCAATAGAATGTTAATGGTTTTGTGTTTGTCTGTGTGTGTGTGTATGTATTATACATGTATGTATGTGTGCATGTTTGTGTGTGCATGTGCAATCTACATAGAAAGATTTTAAGGGGCAATGATGAAAAATGAGTATAGTTCTCACCTTTTGAACATAGTCTTGGCTTAGTGGTGGCTCAGAATCTGATAGCTCATAACTAACAGCTTTGTCAATCACTGAAGAAAGTGAAATAGAACTCTGCTATCACTTACATGTCATAAATCAAGTTAAAGAAAAATGGTAAAATAACAGCAAGTAAACGCCTCTGAAATGGTGCAGAATATTTAATTGTAATCCACTTTAAGATAAAATTAACACTTGGATAGACAATACCCTTAGGCTAAAGACTGCTAAAGTTACCTTCAATTCAAATAAGTTATTTTTTTATTTGCTATTATGTAGATGAAGGTCATTGGAAGTCACGGTATATATCCATAAGAGTATGTCAGAAAGTATACTTTCAGGATTCAGACTTGAATTCAGTGCTTTGGAGGAGGTAAAAGAAAGTAAATCTTTAAACTGAACTTCTTTCCCTCAGAAAATTTAGGTAATTCAGACATTGAGCATTGTAGTAATTCCACTTGAAAATGAAGCAATGAGGGAAAGCACAAGCTATAAATGATAAAAGAGCAATAGGACCTATGATAACCTAGGACTGAGGACTAGCTGTTCATTTGCAGTTTGAACTGTGGGCTTTTATCTTGTTGCATTAGCATCACAGAGCAGTCTCATGTGTTGAAGACTTGTGAAATCTTCATGTGTTATAAAAAGGTCATTAGAAGCTCCTTGTTTTTCTAAATCTGCTATCATCGCCTAGCAACACCTAGCTTGATATGATGTCAGGCCATTTTTCCAGAGGTCAGGGTTGTTTCGTATTTCTTCAACCATTTTACAGAACGTAATGATTTTTTTGAGATATACTACATTTATATACTAGAATAAAGAATCCATAATTCAAACCACTGTAAACAAGCAAAGGAATCCAGCCTACTAGCACAAGGAATGGTAGTTTGGGATCAATAGAAAACAAAAACGAGAAGGAAGAAATAAAGGGAAAAGAGGAAGGCACAAGCCAGGCATGGTGGCACACAACTTTAATCCCAGCACTAGGGAGGAAGGCACAAGCTTGGCCTTAACATAAGTGTGAGGCAGTCTTGGTGAAGAGGCTGTGAGCAGATCCCCAGCTATTGCTTCAGAGTAGGCTGGACAGTGGCTTGCTTCTGATGAATAGATTATAATAAAATAATGAGATGTCACTGCTCAGAGTGAACTACGAAGAGCTATGATTTCCATCTTGCTTGCTGTCACTCTTTCTAGTTCTATTTGCTTCTTTTAGTGAAGTGTACTACTATACCCAGATGCAGAAACAGTTAGAGGCCACCATACATGATTAGATGACCACATATCATCATGTGCAAAGGAACTGATTCCATTTCCTGGTCAAGCCCTAAGACAGCTGTAGTTCTTGGCTAATGCCTCAATGACCACTCTATGAGCACCATAAGATGGGTAACCTGCTAAGCAGCAAATACCCCTGCTTTGTAGAAGCTTTGTAAACAAAACAAAAACCAGTAATCAGGTTACTAGATATGATGTAATGAGTTGTACAGCCACAGATGACTGAAACTGGGCTGTAATGCTAGGATGTGTGCAAGGAGAACGAGGAGAATGAGGGCACAGATTTAAAAGAGACACTTGTTCCCAAGATGTTTGAGTTACTATGTTATCTAACCCTATCAAGGGATAAAGTTAACAGTGAAGTGTCACCATAAGATTTCATAGGACCAAGGATGTCTCCTCCCACTGATGCATGATCCTCTGCTACTTATCCAGCTGGAGCCATGGGTACTCCTTTGTTGATGGCTTAGTCCCTGGGGGCTCTTGGGGAACTGATTGTTTGATATTGCTGTTCTTCCTGTGGGGTTGCAAACCCTTTCAACTACCTTGGTTCTTTCTCTAGGTCCTCTACTGGGGACCCCCAGGAAGTGGGAGTGGGTGGGTGGGTGGGGGAACACCCTCATAGAAGCAGGGGGAGGGAGGATGGTATAGGGGATTTCTGGAGAGAGTAGGAAGGTAGGAAAAGGGATAACATTTGAAATGTAAATAAAGAAAATATCCAATAAAAAATAAGATTTCAGGAAAGGAGACTGGGGGCCTTACTGTGGATGTAGACCTACTAGAGGAGTGTGAGAATATGAAGTAGTTTAGCAATCTCCATATGGCCTCTATATGGCTTGGTTTATACCATCACTCTATTTTGAACAATGTGTCTATCAACCTGTTATTGACTGAGTTCCACACTTGCATCAAGCTACATTGAAGAATGGTTGTATCCAGTGGTAATGCTTTACTTTCCTTTACTAGTGACAGCCTCCTGCGTCTATTCAAACACATACTGGGACAAACAATTCAGAAAATATAGGACATGGGCTGATCGGGCCAGGATGATTTGGGTTACAAGCACAATAAAGCAAGTCTCTGTCCCCAAGTGAACATTTGGTGAAAACTCCCTATTTACCATCTATGAGGGTGTGCAATTGGGCATGCATATGATTAAAACCAAATGCACTGTGGGAAAGTGAAAATTCATGGAAAAGGGGTTATAAAATTTAGTCCTTCAATGAAAATAGAGATGTACCCAAACTGGGACACTTAACAACCAATCTCTTCCCTCTTTTGAATCATGTAAAAATCAACCTAGTGTCTATGTGTTTCACTCAAGTGGTTGGCTGTTCATCTTGACTTTTTCTTTCTAATCTGCACTCCAGCTTCATTTTAAATAAAGTTTCACTGATACTTTATAATTTGTGAACATTTGTCTCGTTGTTGAATAAGAGGTCAAGAACCTAGAAACTCATCTGAGGCCTCCTGCAAGAGTAACATACATATTTAATCATAGCTCAATTCCATTGAAATCTAATGCCACAAGTATGAGTTTTCTATGAACTAAATACCAGAGTTTATATAATATTCTGCATATCCAATATAGGGAAATTAAGGAAATTGTATTCTTTGGATAGGAGGCACAAGATATGAAAGAGAATTTATTGTTACTTAGATGATTTGAAATATTTATTAAAGGAAGCTCTCCTGCTAATATCTCATACATAACAATGTCGTGAACTAATCTCCCAAAACATCTCAGTAGGAAGTAGACAGTCTGAGGATAACAGCACCAATATTAAAAATGAATGGCACAGCAGGACCCAATTCAGTGACTGAATCATTTCATTGGAACCCCATGTGTGTCCAACTCAAACTGTAAATGAAACAGTTTACAAGGACTTCAAAACAAAATCAAATTGCACCTTAGTATTATATCAGAAAATGTGGATGAGATAAACGGCAAACAATTCATAGTTCTTTGTGATACTTTTTACTTTAATTTTAGCATTTACTTTAATTTAGCAATCATTGCTTTAATTGTATGTTTTTAAACTATATGCCATGACTGAGACAGCTAAAAAGTTTACTGTAAAATTTTAATTAATAGGAAATTCAAAAAATGTATGTCTAGTTATTCTCTATGGTGTGTATGGCAATAGGTCTTGTTAAAAAGGAATTCAAATTTTAATAGATGGGGTGGCGTCTGAAACTGCAGTTTGGCTAAACTCTTAGACAATACATTTTGAACGTGACAGTCATTTTGTGTTACTAGCTGTCATTATGATGGTTTCCTAAGTCTTCCAACCAAGTAGTTTCATGACCACATGGGCTATACTAGGAATGCATATTCCCATGCTACAGGCCACTCTACTAAGTTAGAGACTGGGGAGAGGATCCAAGAGTAAGCAGAGTTCTAGCCCCTCCATCTGCATCTGAGAGTTTGAGTGCTGTTTTCTCAGAATATAGTGGGTTTAGGTTTGGGTTTTTTTGGCTTGTGGGTTGTGTTTGGGTTGCTAAAATAAGCAGGGAACAAGTCAGAAGATTTTCTGGGATTTCAAAAGACCCTACTAGCCCAGGACAGAGCACTGAAAAAGACTCCTAAGAAGGGAGAGTGATAATGAAGAGTTGAGAAGTACCGATTGAAATGAAGAAAGACAGCTTCAGAGACTTTCCCAAGGTTTGAGAGACAAAAAGCAAACATCTGTCCTGATTTTCATTCTCCTTCGTTTTCTGGCTTTTCAAGTTGATAACAAGAAGATTGAGAATCAGTCCAGACAACCTCTCTTTTAGTCAGAATGTGATTCTAGGATATTGTTACTCCTTCTGTGGTTAAAAAAGCAGCTACTTATTTAGAACCAGTCTCAAAATTAGCTTATACAAAAGTAGGCACCAATTGGCTTTGTAGATAATCATGCAAAACTTTGAAGGCATGTTAAGTGTATTATGTTATGCACATGTTCAGCTACTACAAATGATATTATATTATTAATATTAATATTATCATTATTATTATGCATGTTTCTATAGTGAATGCACACAGTGTAGATCAGAGATAGCTTTCGGGAGTAGGTACTACTTTCAACCCTGGGATCCAGAAAAGAACTCAGGTCATAAGACAAAGAGATGAAGAGCCATCTTCACGATACAAAGATTTTCTTTTCTTTTTTCTTTCTTTCTGTTTTTGTTTTTTTTCTTTTTTCATTCATTCTTCTAAAAATAATTTATATTTGAGAGTATACTACAACTATATCACTCTCCCTTCATTTCTTGCCCCCCAAAACCCTTCTGTACATTCCCTATAATCTCTTTCAAACTTCATTTTATATATATATATATATATATATATATATATATATATATATATATATTACGTATTTTCCTCAATTACATTTCCAGTGTTATCCCAAAAGTCCCCCATACCCTCCCCCCAACTCCCCAACCCACCCATTCCCACTTTTTGGCCCTGGTGTTCCCCTGTACTGGGGCATATAAAGTTTGCATGTCCAATGGGCCTCTCTTTCCAGTGATGGCCTACTAGGCCATCTTTTGATACATATGCAGCTAGAGTCAAGAGCTCCGGGGTACTGGATAGTTCATAATGTTGTTGCACCTACAGGGTTGCAGATCTCTTTAGCTCCTTGGATACTTTCTCTAGCTCCTCCATTGGGGGCCCTGTGATCCATCCAATAGCTGATTGTGAGCATTCACTTATATGTTTGCTATGCCCCAGCCTAGTCTCACAAGAGACAGCTATATCAGGGTCCTTGCAGCAAACGCTTGCTAGTGTATGCAATGGTGTCATCATTTGGAGGCTAATTATGGGATGGATCCCTGGATATGGCAGTCTCTAGATGGTCCATCCTTTTCTCTCAGCTCCAAACTTTGTCTCTGTAACTCCTTTCATGGGTGATTGTTTCCAATTTTAAGAAGGGGCAAAGTGTCCACACTTTGGTCTTCGTTCTTCTTCAGTTTCATGCGTTTAGCAAATTGTATCTTATATCTTGGGTATCCCTAAGTTTCTGGGCTAATATCCACTTATCAGTGAGTACATATTGTGTGAGTTCCTTTGTGATTGTGTTACCTCACTCAGGATGATGCCCTCCAGGTCCATCCATTTGCCTAGGAATTTCATAAATTCATTCTTTTTAATATCTGAGTAGTACTCCATTGTGTAAATGTACCACATTTTTTGTATCCATTCCTCTGTTGAGGGGCATCTGGGTTCTTTCCAGCTTCTGGCTATTATAAATAAGGCTGTTATGAACATAGTGGAGCATGTGTCCTTCTTACCAATTGGGACATCTTCTGGATATATGCCCAGGAGAGGTATTGCGGGATCCTCTGGTAGCACTATGTCCAATTTTCTGAGGAACCACCAGACTGATTTCCATAGTGGTTGTACAAGCTTGCAACCCCACCAACAATGGAGGAGTGTGCCTCTTTCTGCACATCCTTGCCAGCATCTGCTGTTACCTGAATTTTTGATCTTAGCCATTCTGACTGGCGTGAGATGGAATCTCAGGGTTGTTTTGATTTGCATTTCTCTGATGATTAAGAATGCTGAGCACTTTTGGAGGTGCTTCTCAGTCATTTGGTATTCCTCAGATGAGAATTCTTTGTTTAGCTCTGAGCTCCATTTTTAATGGGGTTATTTGATTTTCTGGACTCCTCCTTCTTGAGTTCTTTATATATATTGGACATTATTCCCCTATCTGATTTAGGATAGGTAAAGATCCTTTCCCAATCTGTTGGTGGCCTTTTTGTCTTATTGACTGTGTCTTTTGCCTTGCAGAAGCTTTGCAGTTTCATGAGGTCCCACTTGTCAATTCTCGATCTTACAGCACAAGCCATTGCTGTTCTATTCAGGAATTTTTCCCCTGTGCCCATATCTTCGAGGCTTTTCCCCACTTTCTCCTCTATAAGTTTCAGTATCTCTGGTTTTATGTGGAGTTCCTTGATCCACTAAGATTTGACCTTAGTACAAGGAGATAGGAATGGATCAATTCACATTCTTCTACAAGATAACCACCAGTTGTGCCAGCACCATTTGTTGAAAATGCTGTCTTTCTTCTACTGGATGGTTTTAGCTCCCTTGTCGAAGATCAAGTGACCATAGGTGTGTGGGTTCTTTTCTGGGTCTTCAATTCTATTCCATTGGTCTACTTGTATGTCACTATACCAATACCATGCAGTTTTTATCATAATTGCTCTGTAGTAAAGCTTTAGGTCAGGCATGGTGATTCCACTAGAGGTTCTTTTATCCTTGAGAAGAGTTTTTGCTATCCTAGGTTTTTTTGTTATTCCAGATGAATTTGCAGATTGCCCTTTCTAATTCCTTGAAGAATTGATTTGGAATTTTGATGGGGATTGCATTGAATCTGTAGATTGCTTTTGGCAAGATAGCCATTTTTACAATGTTGATCCTGCCAATCCATGAGCATGGGAGATCTTTCCCTCTTCTGAGATCTCCTTTAAGAACTTCAAGTCTCTTTCAAACTTCTTAACTGGTAATTATACCCCTGTTTGTCTGTCTGTCTGTCTGTCTGTCTGTCTGTCTGTCTGTCTGTATGCCTGTCTGTCTTTCTGTATGTTTGTCTGTCTTTCTGTCTATCTACCTATTTGTAAATATTAAAAAGTAATTTGCTTTGTCCATATAATGTTACTTGTATGTATGTAAATTAAATTCAGTTACCTTGTTTGTAACTTTTTATTGTCTGTAAAATAGCTTTTCTTATGACTGTATTTGTCTAACTTTTCCAATTAAAATTGTTTCTTGAGCCTACCTTTTTTATTCTGCAATAAATATTTATACTGAATTTAAATTTTGAAAAAACTCTTCTTAGCATAGAAAGCATACAGACAATTGTTTATTACATGTGAGTAATTTCTGCTCCTAGGAAACTAAAGCACACAAAAGACTAGTACCCACGCATCTTCTGGGATCCAAATTCAGTGGTTTTATCTGTAGTATCTAGGGAGTTTCAAAGAGAATATTATGGAGATATGGAATGGTTCTAAATTTGAGTGATACTATGACATCTTTAAATAGCTTGGAAAATAGGCAGGGAGAATTGGATTTTATACTGACCAATAAGATTGAGCAGATAAAGACAGGAAGTGCTGCAATGAGCGAGAAAGTTTGTCACAATGAAGATTTCCATCCATAGAGTGACTTTTTAAAGAATCGTGTATGGATTGAGTCTGACCTAAAGCTGTACTACAGAGCAATTGTGATAAAAACTGCATGGTAATGGTATAATGACAGACAAGTAGACCAATGGAACAGAATTGAAGACCCTGAGATCAACCCACATACCTATGATCACTTGATCTTTGACAAGGGAACTAAAACCATCCAGTGGAAAAAAGTTGGGGGGTCTAAAGGACTCTTAGGGTATGGGAAATTCACTGTGAAAAACAAATTTTATGTCAGTCACAGGGGATAGCAGCAGATGGAGCTAGAAGCATCTTGAATGTAAACACTGAAAACAGTCATTTACTATCTAGTGGCCAAAAGAGGAAAAGCAAACAAACATACTCTTATGATGCTCAACAAGAAAGGACAATGTCATCTCTCTAATTGATCTTCTGGAAGTACCCACAACTGCACAAATGGCAACAAATGCCTAGAAATAAGACAGTAATGGGCAGGAAAGAGTAAATTCATTGTGAAATCCCAACACAGAATGTATGGTCTATAATTAAGATTATAGGGTTTGCAACCCCATAGGCAAAACAACAATATCAACTAACCAGACCCTCCCCACATTAGCTCCCAAGGACCATACCGCCAACTGAAAAGTACACACGGAGAGACCCATGGCTCCAGCCACATATGTAGCAGAGGATGGCCTTGTTGGACATCAATGGGAGGAGAGGCCCTTGGTCCTGTGAAGGTTCAATGCTCCAGTTTAATGAATACCAGAGCAGGAAGGCAGGAGTCAGTGGGTGGGTAAGGGAACACCCTCATAGAAGCAGGGGGGAGGGGGATGGGATAGGAGGATTTCTGAAGGGGAAACTGGGAAAGGGAATAACATTGAAAATGTAAATAAATAAAATATCCAATAAAAAAGGTTATGGGGGATGAAACACAGCTGTTATTAAAGTATAGCCCAAGTGTACATGTCTTTGATGATCTGGTCTCAATCTATGGGCCTTGTTTATGGTTGTAAAAGAGGAGATTCCAATTAGATGTGTGTGTGTTAATCATATGAGGTATAAGTCTAGTTTTTCAAACTATACATGTGTGTATAAACATAATTTCAGGGATTGTGCTTGGGCAGGCTTGATTTACACTTTAATAAGTGTTTCTCAAATCTAAAATATCATCACTTGCAAAATATCATCATCCTGAAGACACAAAAGAGGTGGGTTTTAGTCTCTCTTCCTCCTTCCCTCCCTCCCTTCCTCCCTCCCTCCCTCCCTTCCTCCCTCCCTCTTTTCTTTTTCTCTTTCTTTTTCTCTTTCTTTCTTTCTTTCTTTCTTTCTTTCTTTCTTTCTTTCTTTCTTTCTTTCTTTCTTCTTTTCTTTCCTTCTTTCTTTTTTTAAGTCAAGCATTTGTTAAATACTTAGTTTTCTCTGTTCAGATTGAATGGGGCATATAATTCCTAGTTATGGCTCTCAAAAAAGAATTTGGAATATAGGTATTCCCTACAGAAGGTGTTTGTAAAAGAGTGCTTGTTTTGGGTTTGTTAACAGCGCTATAGATTAAACTCAAGGGCTGGTATAGACTGGGCAAACACTCTACTCCGATGCTATATTCCTAACCCACAAAAGTTTAATTAAATAAACAAAATCCAATTTTTTTTTTCTATTTTCTTCACTGAGGAAAAGAAGAAAGCTTTCCCTCTGAAAAACTGTGGATATTTTTTTGAGTCTAGAAAAATTTGAATGGTATAAATCAAAGTAAATCCATCTCAATTTTTTGGAGGATCTTTTGGGTATATGCGCAGTAGTGGTATAGCTCAGGTCCCATCAGTCTTATGTCCCATTTTCTGAGGAACCGCAAGACTGATTCCCAGAGTGATTGTACCAGATACAACCCCACCAGCAATGGAGAAGTGCTCCTCTTTCTCCATATCCTCACCAGCATCTTCTGTCATCTGAGATTTTAATCTTAGCCATTCTGACTGGTGTGAGGTGAAATCTCAGGATCGTTTTGATTTGTGTTTCCCTGGTGACTAAGAATGTAGACCATTTCTTTAGGTAATTCCCAGCCATTTGATATTCCTCAGTTGAGAATTCTTTGTTTAGCTGTGTACCCCATTTTTAATAGGGTTATTTGGTTGTCTGGAGTCTAACTTCTTGATTTCTTTGTATATATTAGCCCTCTATTGGATGTTGGGTTGGTAAAGATCTTTCCCCAATTTGTTGGTTGTTATCTTGTCCTATTGACAGTGTCCTTTGCCTTACAGAAGCTTTGCAATTTTATGAGGTCCCATTTGTTGATTCTTGATCTTTGAGCATAAGCCATTGGTGTTCGGTTCAGGAAATTTTCCCTTGTACCCATGTGTTCGAGCTCTTCCCCACCTTCTCTTCTGTTAGTTTCAGTTTTAAGTGGGCAGTCCTTGATCCACTTGGACTTGAGTTTTGTAGAAGGAGATAAGAATGGATCGATTTGCATTCTTTTACATGCTCACCACCAGTTGAATGAGCACCATTTTTTTGAAAATGCTGTCTTTTTTTCCACTGGATGGTTTTGGCTCCTTTGTCAAAGATCAAATGACCATAGGTGTGTGTGTTCATTTCTGGGTCTTCAATTCTATTCTGTTGATCTATCTGCCTGTCCCTGTACCAATATCATGCACTTTTAATCACTATTGCTCTGTAATACAGCTTGAAATCAGGGATAGTGATTCTCCCAGAAGTTCTTTTAGTGTTGAAAATAGTTTTTGATATCCTATCTTATTTATAATAGCCAGAAACTGGAAAGGACCCAGATGTCCCTCAACAGAGTAGTGAATATAGAAAATGTGGTACATTTACACAATGGAGTATACTCAGCTATTAAAAAAAATGAATTCATGAAATTCTTAGGCAAATGGATGGAACCAGAAAATATCATCCTGAGTGAGATAACCCAGTCACAAAAGACCACACATGGTATTCACTCACTGATAAGTAGATATTAGCCCCAAATCTCAGATTACTAATATTTTAAGTACTATCCCTTGGGGGTGGGGTGGGAATTTCAGTTGAAATAAGTCCTGGGTTTTTGCAGGAAGTCAGATGTAGACTAATTACTTTAAAACATTTTTAAATTTAAATTTAAAATACTTTCATCTTCCTTCCAGTGCCCATTGCTGGGTGAAGTTGGTAAATCCCTAAGCATGTGAAAAGTATAGTAACTGAAACAATTTGCACTTGCTCTGAATCGCTACAGAAGAGATTTTTACACCATTCAAATGGACATTTGACATAGGCCTTGCATGTTCATGTATTTCCCTCCTTACAAAAATTTTATTTAGGATCTTTAATATTTGATAATAATAGTTTTAGATATCAAGAATGGGTTTGATGCATGAAGGTACCAATGCATCATTTTATGTCTGGATCTTTAAATAATAAATATATATAGATTAGTTAGCGATTGTAAATGATTAGAACAGATAAATTTGTAGACACATAAAGTCTATAGATATAGATATATCTATATAGCTATAGATATGTGGATTTATTAATGCTTTACACACACAAACATAGACACATGAAAAAGTTATCTCTGCATAGAACAGAAAATAGCAGCTTCTAATATAGAACCTGTGATAATAAATCTTTCATCTTCTCTCAGATTGTATCCTGCTGTAAGAGTTCATGTTCCTATTATAAATAATAAGTAAAATGTTATGAGTAAGAAGTAATAGGCATTATTTTTCACATCAGTTCCGTATATCAACTTTATTTTGTATGAGTGTGCACATGTGTGTGTGTGGGGTGGCACTGGGGTGTGCATGTGCATGTGTCTGTTGTTAGCAACTATGGACTGAATAAATTATGTTAAGTGAAATGCTAAGAATATAGAGTCTACTTTCCAATTCTGGTTGAATCTGTTGTTTAATTTAATGGAAACATAGCTGATATTTTAAATCTATTTTTTTTAAGTTTAAATTTAATTTTATCAATTCTTGAATGAGGTATATTATTTGAATATGAGATGCTCCCCCTCCAGAACCATGCAAGTGAAATGACAGTTCATTTTGTACTGTTTCATTCGAGCCATGTGCAGCTATAATCTCTTCTCTTGATTTGCTTTTCTGCAAGTCATCTGCCTTAGAAACTAGGAAGGTGTCTGAGAGGGGACAGAGATTGGTAATTCATTAAGATGCATTTCCTATAAACGGATGGTGATCATATCTCAAATAGTTAACAGGGCTGATATTAAATCCTGTAGTTTGTTTTCGTTTTCATTTTTTTTTTTTTAGTACTCAGTGCTAGAAATACAAACTAAAGGAACAATATAGAATCTGGTCATCTGTGATTTTCTCGCTTTCATATTAACTTAGTGGTTGCCTAAAGCTGCTTTGGTGTCTTTAAGTCTCTGTTACAAACAACAGACATAGTTTACTATCTGAAACCAAATGCCTAACTATGGCAATGGTCTTTTTACTATTGTTTTCTGTTTGTTGTGCTTTTTGGTAACAAATATAATTTGTGAGAACAGTGCTGACAAGATCATGACAAAGGCTATGAACAGGGCCCCCAATGGAGGAGCTAGAGAAAGTACCCAAGGAGCTAAAGGGATCTGCAGCCCTATAGGTGGAACAACAATATGAACTAACCTGTACCCCCCGGAGCTCATGTCTCTAGCTGCATATGTATCAGAAGATGGTCTAGTCAGCCATCAGTGGAAAGAGAGGCCCCTTGGTCTTGCAAACTTTATATGCCTCACTACAGGGGAACACCAGGGCCAAGAAGTGGGAGTGGGTGGGTAGGGAAGTGTGGGGGGAGGGTATGGGGAACTTTTGGGATAGCATTGGAAATGTAAATGAAGAGAATACCTAATTAAAAATAATAAAAACAAACAAACAAAAAACAAAACAAAACAAAAAGAATTCTTCAAGACAAAAAGGCAGAAGCAACAACTTAGTAGGCATGCTGGGATAACACAGCAGCGAGAAACCAATCTAGGGAAGTTGTCTGCAGAGATCTCCTAATAGTGATTTTATAGAAGGAAGGTTTTACACAGACAGTCAGGCAGTGTTTTCTTTTCTTTTTTTTAATTGTTGATAGTTATAATATAATTATATCACACACAATCTTAACTCTCCTCCTTCCATGCCCTCTCATTTATGCTTTGCCCTTTTCTCAGGGTTACAGCCTGCTTTTCTTTAATTGTTGCTGCAGAATTTCTAAATATATAAATAAATGCATCCTGCTATGTCCCTATAAAGCCACTTGTATTATATGTAAATATGTATACATACACACACATTACACACACACACACACACACACACACACACACACACACAGTGTCACATCAGATCACAAGGTATTAGATAACCAATTGGTGTTCTCTTCCCTTCTGCTCTCAGCATTTCCGAGTGGCCCACACTTTCTCTATGATAGAGGCTTCCTGAGGTTTTTCCTTTCCATGTGAGCATGTCTAACAGTGTTTTCATGGCTTAGGCTGTCATGCTGATGAGACTTCATGTTTACAGCTTCTGTGATTAATTTTAGGAGATACAGACTCACAACAAACTTCTGGATGCTCTGTCTCATACAATATTTCTGTTCCCTCTTCTACAATAATTTCTGAGCCTTAGTTTCATGATCTCTTGTTCTCTGCATTTTTGATTCACTGTGGTTTTCTTTAACAGTCTTAGTTATTACATAGATAATTTTCTTTGATGATAAATGAGAACTACACTTATCTGTGAATATAAAGACAAATATTTAGAATATATTTAGGAATTATGCTGGCTTGGCAATGTGAGGTTTGTAAGTTCCCTTCAAGACTGCATGGCTTTTCTAGTCCTGGTGGTTGGCTAGGTTTCCAGTACCAGGTATAAACTCCATCTTGTTAAGTAGCCCTTAAGCCCAATTAGAGACTTGGTTATAGCCAAGGTGTGTATACCACTTGCCCCCTGAAGATAATCCTGCCATGCTGTATCTGATTGTGATCCATGGGTGTCATATCTGAATAGAATTATTAATTTCTTCTCTCTGCTGGGAGCTTCAACGGGACCTACTGGTACAATACTAGTCCTCCAGGAGGATGATTTTAGGTCAGATTGAGCTTGAGTTCTCTTGGTGTAGTATCTGAACTTCATAGTATCTTCAGCAATATGGAATTTCCTTTCCCTTCTGGGAAGCAATCAAGGGAAGAGCAATAGCCTAAAATGTTTTTGGAGTCTATTGGATAACCATGATAATCAACACAAAAGGGCATTCTCACATCCAATATGGGGATTTTTGATAGGTGGCTCTTGTCAGGGTAGCACTGTGTGAAAAAGTCATTTAAACTATGTATTTATATGTATAGATAAATAATATTATGATTTTTAATGACTTTTCAGACATCTTTACTGTTATCTTGCTCTAGTTCTTGTGTATTTATCTCCACCCTCCTGTAATTAACTTCCCCCAGTTAATTTTTCTTAATTCTCCCTACAAATACTCTGATCCCTGCTATTCCCCTCTCTAGTGACCCATTATGCTCAATTTTTACCTGTATGGTTTCTGCCGTGTCTCTAGGCTATGTAGGTCTTATGCTTTGAATGTGAATTAATCTATCTGAACATAGTTTTATGAGCTAGGAAATCAGAACAATAATATGTACACTCAATGTTATAGCAAAACTAAATTGAAATCATTAATTTCTTTATCTCGTAACGGACATATCTGAATTTCTATTCTATATAAAGAATATCTAAGATTTCACAGCTTACATGTTTGGTAATTTTTGGGTTAGCTTTATCAATTATGGTATTTATCTTTTCTCTTGGAAAAGTTTCATGGCATAAGAATTAACCTCCAAATAACATTTGTCATCTCTATACTGCAACTTGAAGCTTATTCCTTTAGAAAACATGCCTAAAGTGATTACTTCTTTCCAAAGTTTATCAACTGAATTGATAAACTTTTGCTTATTTGTTTCTTTTGAGATAGAGAGTCTCATGTAGCCCAGACTGGCCCCAAACTGTCAGTGCAGCCAAGAATTACCTTGAGCCCTGATCTTTTTCTCCTTCTCCTCCTAGTGCTGAAATTTCAAGTATGTGCTACTACAGTCAGCTTGATCTGGGAGGTATAAAGTCAGTCCAGTGAATTGCAAATGACAGGACCTCAGAAATAACTGGAACTGGTTTTGGAGATGTTCTTCTTGCAACCTAGATTCATACAGGCCATGAACATCTAAAATTCAATGTGGTGGCAAGGATAAGGGTAGAGGGCCAGAACTCAGACTGGCTAAGCCTACTTCTTAGATTTTTCACTAACTGATGATCTTGGTATGGATGTTTGTGTTTTTGTATGTGTGTGTGTGTGTGTGTGTGTGTGTGTGTGTGTGTGTGTATCTGTGTGTCTATGTGTATCTATAGAACATCTGTCATCTATCTATCATCTTTCTATCTCTCATCAATATAGATATGTAGATATAGACATAGATTAAATAGAGATAGATACATATGTGTAAGATGTAAGCAACTCTCTGCTCCCGACAGTGCGTTGTATACTGGCCCGCGGCTATATGAACCGGGTACACCTGGGAGGCAGGCTGGGGTTGAAAAAGACTTAGAAGGTGAGAGACTAATGGAAACCAAGACAATGTTCCTGTTCAAGGCCTACCAGTTTACTAAGAGAGTGTGCTTCTAAGAGGGAAGGCCCATCCCCTGCCAGTCCATTCTTGGTGTCTGGAGCCAGCCTGTAGGCTACATGCAGGATAGGATATTCCTCTGGAATATCTCAGGGGCCTCTCAGCAGATAGCAGTGTCTTGGAGGAGAGCAATCACAGGTGACAGAACAATAGAGCCATCTAGGTCAGAAGGCTTCACCCTAGGTAATCTCCTTAATGGCAGCAAGGTCAAAGTCTGGATCAGCCAGCTTCAAGGCTGGGGGAGGCTACAACAGTCCTCATGAAATAATGCAATAAAAAATTCTATAAAGAATTTTAAATGCTGTGCATGACCTCACAGGCATTTTCAACTGATAAGGAACTCCAAAGTGTTCTTTCCATGGCACCAATCAACTTACACTTGCTCATTTTTATTCTTAAGTGAATCATGCACTTCCTACTGCCTATATCTCAGCTAATAAACTGTGCAAGCTAGTTTGGTAGCTCTTTTTCAAACCTTTAAGTATAATGCCTTTATAATGTTTACTGATAAAATGCAAAGTTTGTGAAGGTGAGGGTGAGGAACACATTTATTTATACACAGCTAAGTTGACTGGAAATTAATAGCTTTGAAAGGACATTTCAAAGTGATGCTCAGGGACCATTTGCATTAATAGATTCAGAAAGGTTTCTTGGGAGAATGGGTATTTAACTGGTTGACTAAAGCAAGATAAGGTAGATCAGTAAGCCTCATTTGATAGATAGGAGATCTACATTTTACATTTGGTTACACTATTAGTAAGTACAGGGTTCAGGGCTTGAGCTCAGGCAGTCCTGAAATTGGCATTGACCTTATTAGAAGCTATATTTCAGGTTTTAATGAAGAAGATACATATCATTAAAGTCATTTTATTTTTTGTACATAGCATAGTTTTTGAACCACCTGCCTTTTCAGGTCTTTTGTTTCCAAGTTCCCATTCTGAGGTTTATGCCTTTTGTACAGACTAAGCAGACTGTGAAAGAAAATGCTTCTTTTCAATTGAGCCTGCTAGATTGACTGGCAATTAAATAATTTAATCAATGCACTTTTTTTCTGCTAATACATTATAAATAACATAACAGCATGGTCAAAGGGCAGCTTTACGAATGACCAAACAATCTTGCATACTTGCTGAGTACCACATGATACATCCTTTGACTTGAGACGTTTTTAATGTATAATGTATTAAACATGCCAAGATTAAAAACACTCACCAATTAAGTCTTCTTTTAACTCAGCCAGGAATATCCTTGACCTTTCCAAATTCATACTTTAAAATAACCACAAAAATGGAATATATGAACTCATCAAAAACTTACTTGTTTACTTGTGATGGGGAACAAAATCAATAGCTGTATAGACTCTAACACTTTTTATGAAATGTGTTTTGTGAAAATTTCCCCTCTGCATCACTATCAAGAGGATGGGAGGAGTGCGGGAGACTGAGCTGAGTGATTATGCTGATGGCCAACGATTTCAGATGACAAAGAACCACTGAGAGTTTTATTAGTATCTTGTATTGATTTCTTTTTTTTTTGTTATTAGGTAATTTCCTCAATTACATTTCCAATGCTATCCAAAAAGTCCCCAATACACTCACCCCCCCAGCCCCCCACCCACCCACTCCCACCCCTTGGCCCTGGCATTCCCCTGTACTGGGGCATATAAAGTTGGCAAGTCCAATGGGCCTCTCTTTCCAGTGATGGCCTACTAGGCCATCTTTTGATACAAATGCAGCTAGAGACAAGAGCTCTGGGGTACTGGTTAGTTCATAATAATGATCCACCTATAGGGTTGCAGTTCCCTTTAGCTCCTTGGGTAATTTCTCTAGCTCCTCCATTGGGGGCCCTGTGATCCATCCAATAGCTGACTGTGAGCATCCACTTCTGTGTTTGCAAGGCCCCGGCATTGTCTCACAAGAGACAGCTATATCTAGGTCCTTTCAGCAAAATCTTGCTAGTGTTTGCAATGGTGTCAGCGTTTGGAAGCTGATTATGGGATGGATCCCTGGATATGGCAGTCTTTAGATGGTCCATCCATTCTTCACACCTCCAAACTTTATCTCTGTAACTCTTTCCATGGGTGTTTTGTTCCCAATTCCAAGAAGGGGCACAGTGTCCACACTTTGGTCTTCTTTCTTCTTGAGTTTCATGCGTTTAACAAATTGTATCTTATATCTTGGGTATCCTAAGTTTTTGGGCTAATATCCACTTATCAGTGAGTACATATTGTGTGAGTTCCTTTGTGAATATGTTACCTCACTCAGGATGATGCCCTCCAGATCCATCCATTTGCCTAGGAATTTCATAAATTCATTCCTTTTAATAGCTGAGTAGTACTCCATTGTGTAAATGTACCACATTTTCTGTATCCATTCTTCTGTTGAGGGGCATCTGGGTTCTTTCCAGCTTCTGGCTATTATAAATAAGGCTGCTATGAACATAGTGGTGCATGTGTCCTTCTTACCGGTTGGAACATCTTCTGGATATATGCCCAGGAGAGGTATTGCTGGATCCTCTGGTAGTATTATGTCCAATTTTCAGAGAAGCCGCCAAACTGATTTCCAGAGTGGTTGTACCAGCTTGCAATCCCACCAACAATGAAGGAGTGTTCCTCTTTCTCCACATCCTCGCCAGCATCTACTGTCACCTGAATTTTTGATCTTAGCCATTCTGACTGGTGTGAGGTGAAATCTCAGGGTTGTTTTGATTTGCATTTCCCTGATGATTAAGGATGTTGAACATTTTTTCAGGTGCTTCTCTGCCATTCGGTATTCCTCAGGTGAGAATTCTTTGTTCAGTTCTGAGCCCCATTTTTTAATGGGGTTATTTGATTTTCTGGAGTCCACCTTCTTGAGTTCCTTATATATATTGAGTATTAGTCCCCTATCTGATTTAGGATAGGTAAAGATCCTTTCCCAATCTGTTGGTGGTCTTTTTGTCTTATTGACAGTGTCTTTAGCCTTGCAGAAGCTTTGCAACTTTATGACGTCCCATTTATCCATTTTTGATCTTATAGCGCAAGCCTTTGCTGTTCTATTCAGGAATTTTTCCCCTGTACCCATATCTTCGAGGCTTTTCCCTACTTTCTCCTCTATAAGTTTCAGTGTCTCTGGTTTTATGTGGAGTTCCTTAATCCACTTAGATTTGACCTTGGTATAAGGAGATAGGAATGGATCAATTCGCATTCTTCTATATGATAACCGCCAGTTGTGCCAGCACCTTTTGTTGAAAATGCGGTCTTTTTTCCACTGGATGGTTTTAGCTCCCTTGTCAAAGATCAAGTGATCATAGGTATGTGGGTTGATCTCAGGGTCTTCAATTCTGTTCCATTGGTCTACTTGTCTGTCATTATACCATTACCATGCAGTTTTTATCACAATTACTCTGTTGTACAGCTTTAGGTCAGGCATGGTGATTCCTCCAGAGGTTCTTTTATCCTTGAGAAGAGTTTTTGCTATCCTAGGTTTTTTGTTGTTCCAGATGAATTTGCAGATTGCCCTTTCCAATTCGTTGAAGAATTGAGTTGGAATTTTGATGGGGATTGCATTGAATCTGTAGATTGCTTTTTGCAAGATAGCCATTTTTACAATGTTGATCCTGCCAATCCATGAGCATGGGAGTTTTTTCCATCTTCTGAGATCTTCTTTAATTTCTTTCTTCAGAGACTTGAAGTTCTTGTCATACAGATCTTTCACTTCCTTAGTTAGAGTCACGACAAGGTATTTTATATTGTTTGTGACTATTGAGAAGGGTGTTGTTTCCCTAATTTCCTTCTCTGCTTGTTTATCCTTTGTGTACAGAATGACCATTGACTTGCTTGAGTTAATTTTATATCCAGCTACTTCACCGAAGCTATTTATCAGGCTTAGGAGTTCTCTGGTGGAATTTTTAGGGTCACTTATGTATACTATCATATCATCTGCAAAAAGCGATATTTTGACTTCTTCTTTTCTGATTTGTATCCCCTTGATCTCCTTTTGTTGTCTAATTGCTCTGGCTAGGACTTCAAGTAAAATGTTGAATAGGTAGGGAGAGAGTGGGCAGCCTTGTCTAGTCCCTGATTTTAGTGGGATTGCTTCAAGCTTCTCACCATTTACTTTGATGTTGGCTACTGGTTTGCTGTATATTGCTTTTATCATGGTTAGGTATGGGCCTTGAATTCCTGATCTTTCCAAGTCTTTTATCATGAATGGGTGTAGGATTTGGTCAAATGCTTTTTCAGCATCTAACGAGATGATCATGTGGTTTTTGTCTTTGAGTTTGTTTATATAGTGGATTACATTGATGGATTTTCGTATATTGAACCATCCTTGCATACCTGGGATGAATCCTACTTGGTCAGGATGGATGATTGTTTTGATGTGTTCTTGAATTCGGTTAGCGAGAACTTTATTGAGGATTTTTGCATCAATATTCATAAGGGAAATTGGTCTGAAGTTCTCTATTTTTGTTGGGTCTTTATGTGGTTTAGGTATCAGAGTAATTGTGGCTTCATAGAATGAGTTGGGTAGAGTACCTTCTGTTTCTATTTTGTGGAATAGTTTGTGAAGAACTGGGATTATTTCTTCTTTGAAGGTTTGATAGAACTCTGCACTAAACCCATCTGGTCCTGGGCTTTTATTGGTTGGGAGACTATTAATGACTGCTTCTATTTCTTCAGGGGATATGGGACTGTTTAGATCATTAACCTGATCTTGATTTAACTTTGGTATCTGGTATCTGTCTAGAAACTTCTCCATTTCATCCAGGTTCTCCAGTTTTGTTGAGTATAGCCTTTTGTAGAATGATCTGATGGTGTTTTGGATGTCTTCAGGATCTGTTGTTATGTCTCCTTTTTCATTTCTGATTTTGTTAATTAGAGTACTTTCCCTATGCCCTCTAGTGAGTCTGGCTAAGGGTTTATCTATCTTGTTGATTTTCTCAAAGAACCAGCTCCTTGATTGGTTGATTCTTTGAATTGTTCTTCTTGTTTCCACTTGGTTGATTTCACCCCTGAGTTTGATTATTTCTTGCTGTCTACTCCTCTTGGGTGAATTTGCTTCCTTTCATTCTAGAGCTTTTAGGTGTGTTGTCAAGCTGCTAATGTGTGCTCTCTCTAGTTTCTTTTTGGAGTCACTCAGAGCTATGAGTTTTCCTCTTAGAAATGCTTTCATTGTGTCCCATAAGTTTGGGTATGTTGTGGCTTCATTTTCATTAAACTCCAGAAAGTCCTTAATTTCTTTCTTTATTCCTTCCTTGACCAAGGTATCATTGAGAAGAGTGTTGTTTAGTTTTCACCTGTGTGTTGGCTTTCTATTATTTATTTTGTTATTGAAGATCAGTCTTAGTCAATGGTGATCTGATAGCGTGCATGGGACAATTTCAATATTTTTGTATATGTTGAGGCTTGTTTTGTGACCAATTATGTGGTCAATTTTGGAGAAGGTACCGTGAGGTACTGAGAAGAAGGTATATCCTTTCGTTTTAGGATAAAATGTTCTGTAGATATCTGTCAGATCCATTTGTTTCATAACCTCTGTTAGTTTCACTGTGTCCCTGTTTAGTTTCTGTTTCCATGATCTATCCATTGGTGAAAGTGGTGTTTTGAAGTCTCCCACTATTATTGTGTGAGGTGCAATGTGTGCTTTGAGCTTTACTAAAGTATCTTTAATGAATGAGGCTCCCCTTGTATTTGGCGCATAGATATTCAGAATTGATAGTTCCTCTTGGAGGATTTTAACTTTGATGAGAATGAAGTGCCCTCCTTGTCTTTTTTGATGACTTTGGGTTGGAAGTCAATCTTATCAGATATTATAATAGCTACTCCAGCTTGTTTCTTCCTAACATTTGCTTGGAAAATTGTTTTCCAGCCTTTCATTCTGAGGTAGTGTCTATCTTTTTCTCTGAGATGAGTTTCCTGTAAGCAGCAAAATGTTGGGTCCTGTTTCTGTAGCCAGCCTGTTAGTCTATGTCTTTTTATTGGGGAGTTGAGTCCATTGATTTTAAGAGATATTAGGGAGAAGTAATTGTTGCTTCCTTTTATTTTTGTTGTTAGAGTTGGTGTTCTGTTTTTGTTTTTTGTTTTTTTTTTAATTTTTAATATTTTTATTACATATTTTCGTCAATTACATTTCCAATGCTATCCCAAAAGTCCCCCATAGCACCCCCCACTTCCCTACCCACCCATTCCCATTCTTTTGGCCCTGGCATTCCCCTATATTGGGGCATATAAAGTTTGCAAGTCCAATGGGCCTCTCTTTCCATTGATGGCCGACTAGGCCATCTTTCAATACATATGCAGCTAGAGACAAGAGCTCCGGGGTTCTGGTTAGTACATCATGTTGTTCCAACAATAGGGTTGCAGATCCCTTTAGCTCCTTGGATACTTTCTCTAGCTTCTCCATTGGGAGCCCTGTGATACATCCAATAGCTGTCTGTGAACATCCACTCCTGTGTTTGCTAGGCCCCCGCATCGTCTCACAAGAGACAGCTATATTTGGGTCCTTTCAGCAAAATCTTGATAGTGTATGCAATGGTGTCAGCGTTTAAAGCTGCTTATGGGATGGATCCCTGGATACAGCAGTCTCTAAATGGTCCATCCTTTCATCACAGCTATGAACTTTGTCTCTGTAACTCCTTCCCTGGGTGTTTTGTTCCTAATTCTAAGAAGGGGCACAGTGTCCACACTTTGGTCTTCATTCTTCTTGAGTTTCATGCGTTTAGCAAATTGTATCTTATATCTTGGGTATCATAAGTTTTGGGCTAATATCCACTTATCAGTGAATACATATTGTGTGAGTTCTTTTGTGATTGTGTTACTTCACTCAAGATGATGCCCTCCAGGTCCATCCATTTGGCTAGGAATTTCATAAATTCATTCTTTTTAATAGCTGAGTAGTACTTCATTGTGTAAATGTACCATAATTTCTGTATCCATTCCTCTGTTGAGGGACATCTGGGTTCTTTCCAGCTTCTGGCTATTATAAATAGGGCTGCTATGAACATAGTGGAGCATGTGTCCTTTTTACCGGTTGGGACATCTTCTGGATATATGCCCAGGAGAGGTATTGCTGGATCCTCCGGTAGTACTATGTCCAATTTTCTGAGGAACCGCCAGACTGATTTCCAGGGTGGTTGTACAAGCTTGCAATCCCACCAACAATGGAGGAGTGTTCCTCTTTCTCCACATCCTCGCCAGCATCTGCTGTCACTTGAATTTTTGATCTTAGCCATTCTGACTGGTGTGAGGTGGAATCTCAGGGTTGTTTTGATTTGCATTTCCCTGATGATTAAGGATGTTGAACATTTTTTCAGGTGCTTCTCTGCCATTCGGTATTCCTCAGGTGAGAATTCTTTGTTCAGTTCTGAGCCCCATTTTTTAATGGGGTTATTTGACTTTCTGGAGTCCACCTTCTTGAGTTCTTTATATATATTGGATATTAGTCCCTTATCTGATTTAGTATAGGTGAAGATCCTTTCCCAATCTGTTGGTGGTTTTTTTGTCTTATTGATGGTGTCTTTAGCCTTGCAGAAGCTTTGCAGTTTCATGAGGTCCCACTTGTCAATTCTCAATCTTACAGCACAAGCCATTACTGTTCTATTCAGGAATTTTTCCTCTGTGCCCATATCTTTAAGGCTTTTCCCTACTTTCTCCTCTATAAGTTTCAGTGTCTCTGGTTTTATGTGAAGTTCCTTGATCCACTTAGACTTGACCTTAGTACAAGGAAATAGGAATGGATCGATTCGCATTCTTCTACATGTTAACAACCAGTTGTGCCAGCACCATTTGTTGAAAATGCTGTCTTTCTTCCACTGGATGTTTTTAGCTCCCTTATCGAAGATCAAGTGACCGTAGGTGTGTGGGTTCATTTCTGGGTCTTCAATTCTATTCCATTTGTCTATTTGTCTGTCACTATACCAGTACCATGCAGTTTTTATCACAATTGCTCTGTAGTAGAGCTTTAGGTCCGGCATGGTGATTCCACCAGAGGTTTTTTTATCCTTGAGAAGAGTTTTTGCTATCCTAGGTTTTTTGTTATTCCAGATGAATTTGCAGATTGCACTTTCTAATTCGTTGAAGAATTGATTTGGAATTTTGATGGGGATTGCATTGAATCTGTAGATTGCTTTTGGCAAGATAGCCATTTTTACAATGTTGATCCTGCCAATCCATGAGCATGGGAGATCTTTCCATCTTCTGAGATCTTCTATAATTTCTTTCTTCAGAGACTTGAAGTTTTTATTATACAGATCTTTCACTTCCTTAGTTAGAGTCACACCAAGATATTTTATATTATTTGTGACTATTGAGAAGGGTGTTGTTTCCCTAATTTCTTTCTCAGCCTGTTTATTCTTTGTGTAGAGAAAGGCCATTGATTTGTTTGAGTTAATTTTATATCCAGCTACTTCACCGAAGCTGTTTATCAGGCTTAGGAGTTCTCTGGTGGAATTTTTAGGGTCACTTATATATACTATCATATCATCTGCAAAAAGTGATATTTTGACTTCATCTTTTCCAATTTGTATCCCTTTGATCTCCTTTTGTTGTCGAATTGCTCTGGCTAGGACTTCAAGTACAATGTTGAATAGGTATGGAGAAAGTGGACAGCCTTGTCTAGTCCCTGATTTTAGAGGGATTGCTTCAAGCTTCTCACCATTTACTTTGATATTGCCTACTGGTTTGCTGTAGATTGCTTTTATCATGTCTAGGTATGGGCCTTGAATTCCTTATCTTTCCAAGACTTTTATCATGAATGGGTGTTGGATCTTGTCAAATGCTTTTCCGCATCTAACGAGATGACCATGTGGTTTTTGTCTTTCAGTTTGTTTATATACTGAATTACATTGATGGATTTCCGTATATTGAACCATCCCTGCATCCCTGGGATGAAACCTACTTGGTCAGGATGGATGATTGTTTTGATGTGTTCTTGGATTCGGTTAGCAAGAACTTTATTGAGGATTTTTGCATCAATATTCATAAGGGTTATTGGTCTGAAGTTTTCTATCTTTGTTGGGTCTTTTTGTGGTTTAGGTATCAGAGTAATTGTGGCTTCATAGAATGAGTTGGGTAGAGTACCTTCTGTTTCTATTTTGTGGAATAGTTTGTGAAGAACTGGGATTAGATCTTCTTTGAAGGTCTGATAGAACTCTGCACTAAACCTATCTGGTCCTGGGCTTTTTTTAGTTGGGAGACTATTAATGACTGCTTCTATTTCTTTGGGGGATATAGGGCTGTTTAGATCATTAACCTGATCTTGATTCAACTTTGGTACCTGGTATCTGTCTAGGAACTTCTCCATTTCATCCAGGTTCTCCAGTTTTGTTGAGTATAGCCTTTGGTAGAAGGATCTGATGGAGTTTTGGATGTCTTCAGGATCTGTTGTTATGTCTCCTTTTTCATTTCTGATTTTGTTAATTAGGATGCTTTCCCTGTGCCCTCTAGTGAGT
The DNA here is from genome assembly GCF_978045245.1 of Mus caroli. Classification (NCBI taxonomy): domain Eukaryota; kingdom Metazoa; phylum Chordata; class Mammalia; order Rodentia; family Muridae; genus Mus; species Mus caroli. The sequence continues at coordinate 65,644,462 of NW_028227259.1, read as the reverse complement.
CTGGCTAAGGGTTTATCTATCTTCTTGATTTTCTCAAAGAACCAGCTCCTTGATTGGTTGATTCTTTGAATAGTTCTTCTTGTTTCCACTTGGTTGATTTCGCCCCTGAGTTTGATTATTTCCTGCCATCTACTCCTCTTGGGTGAATTTGCTTCCTTTTGTTTTAGTGCTTTTAGGTATGATGTCAAGCTGCTAATGTGTGCTCTCTCTAGTTTCCTTTTGGAGGCACTCAGAGCTATGAGTTTTCCTCTTAGAAATGCTTTCATTGCGTCCCATAAGTTTGGGTATGTTGTGGCTTCATTTTCATTGAAATCTAAAAAGTCCTTAATTTCTTTCTTTATTCCTTCCTTGACCAAGGTATCATTGAGAAGAGTGTTGTTCAGTTTCCACGTGAAGGTTGGCTTTCTATTATTTATTTTGTTATTGAAGATCAGCCTTAGTCCATGGTGATCTGATAGGATGCATGGGACAATTTCAATATTTTTGTATCTGTTGAGGCCTGTTTTGTGACCAATTATGTGGTCAATTTTGGAGAAAATACCATGAGGTGATGAGAAGAAGGTATATCCTTTTGTTTTAGGATAGAATGTTCTGTAGATATCTACCAGATCCATTTGATTCATAATTTCTCTTAGTTTCTCTGTGTCCCTGTTTAGTTTCTGTTTCCATGATCTGTCCATTGGTGAATGTGGTGTGTTGAAGTCTCCCACTATTATTGTATGAGATGCAATGTGTGCTTTGAGATTTACTAAAGTTTCTTTTATGAATGTGGCTGCCTTTGTATTTGGAGCATAGATATTCAGGATTGATAGTTCCTCTTGGAGGATTTTACCTTTGATGAGTATGAAGTGTCCCTCCCTGTCTTTTTTAATGACTTTGGGTTGGAAGTCAATCTTATCAGATATTATAATGGCTACTCCATCTTGTTTCTTCATGCCATTTTCTTGGAAAATTGTTTTCCAACCTTTCATTCTGAGGTAGTGTCTATCTTTTTCTCTGAGATGAGTTTCCTGTAAGCAGCAAAATGTTGGGTCTTGTTTGTGTAGCCAGTTTGTTAGTCTATGTCTTTTTATCGGGGAGTTGAGTCCATTGATATTAAGAGATATTAAGGAAAATTAATTGTTGTTTCCTGTTATTTTTGTTGTTAAAGTTGGCATTCTGTTCTTGTGGCTGTCTTCTTTTAGGTTTGTTGAGGGATTACCTTCTTGCTTTTTCTATGACGTGTTTTCTGTCCTTGTATTGGTTTTTTTCTGTTATTATCCTTTGAAGTGCTGGATTCGTGGAAAGATAATGTGTGAATTTGGTTTTGTCGTGGAATACTTTGGTTTCTCCATCTATGGTAATTGAGAGTTTGGCTGGGTATAGTAGCCTGGGCTGGAAATTTTGTTCTCTTAGTTTCTGTATAACATCTGTCCAGGCCCTTCTGGCTTTCTTAGTCTCTGGTGAAAAATCCGGTGTAATTCTGATAGGCTTGCCTTTATATGTTACTTGACCTTTTTCCCTTACTTACTGCTTTTAGTATTCTATCTTTATTTAGTGCATTTGTTGTTCTGATTATTATGTGTCAGAAGGAATTTCTTTTCTGGTCCAGTCTATTTGGAGTTCTGTAAGCTTCTTGTATGTTCATGGGCATCTCTTTCTTTAGGTTTGGGAAGTTTTCTTCTATAATTTTGTTGAATATATTTGCTGGTCCTTTGAGTTGAAAATCTTCATTCTCATCTACTCCTATTATCCGTAGGTTTGGTCTTCTCATTTTGTCCTGGATTTCCTGGATATTTTGAGTTAGGATCTTTTTGGATTTTGTATTTTCTTTGATTGTCGTGCTGATGTTCTCTATGGAGTCTTCTGCACCTGAGATTCTCTCTTCCATCTCTTGTATTCTGTTGCTGATGCTCGTATCTATGGTTCCAGATTTCTTTCCTAGTGTTTCTATCTCCAGTGTTGCCTCAATTTGTGTTTTCTTCATTGTTTCTACTTCCCTTTTTAGGTCTTGGATGGTTTTATTCAATTCCATCACCTGTTTGGTCTGGTTTTTCTGCAATTCTTTAATGGATTTTTGTGCTTCCTCTTTAATGTCTTCTACCTGTTTAGCAGTATTCTCCTGCAATTTTTTAAGGGATTTTTGTGCTTCCTCTTTAATGTCTTCTACCTGTTTAGCAGTGTTCTCCTGCAATTCTTTAAGGGAGTTTTGTGCCTCCTCTTTAATGTCTTCTACCTGTTTACCAGTGTTCCTTTGTATTTCTTTAAGTGTGTTATTAAAGTCCTTCTTGATGTCCTCTACCATCATTGTGAGATATGCTTTTAGAACCGGGTCTAGCTTTTCCGGTGTGTTGGGGTGCCCTGGACTGGGCGAAGTTGGAGTGCTGGGTTCTGATGATGGTGAGTGGTCTTGGTTTCTGTTAGTAAGATTCTTACGTTTACCTTCCGCCATCTGGTAATCTCTGGGATTAGTTGTTATTGTTGTCACTGTTTAAAGATTGGAGCAGACTCTGTGTTCCACTCACCAGAAGTCTTAAGATCCTGTGGCGGGTGTTGTGGGTAGCTGGCGAGTGTCAACAGACCCTGCGCCCTAGCTACCCTGGTGCTGGTCTGACCGGAAGAGGCTTGTGGCCCTACTCAGGCGCGATTTCTGCCTCCCCAACCAAAGCAGTCTCAGGTCCCGCGAGATTGGACTGGAGCAGAAGCTGTGTACCACTCACCAGAAGTCTCAAAATTCTGTGGCGGGTGTCCTGGGTAGCTGGCGGGTGTCAGCAGACCCTGCACTCTAGCTACTCAGGTGCTGGTCAGACCCGAAGAGGCTTGTGGCCCTACTCAGGCTGGATTTCTGCCTCCCCAACCAAAGCAGTCTCAGGTCCTGGGTGATTGGACTGGAGCAGAAGCTGTGTTCCACTCACCAGAAGTCTCAAAATCCTGTGGCGGGTGTCCTGGGTAGCTGGCGAGTGTCAACAGACCCTGCGCCCTAGCTACCCTGGTGATGGTCTGACCGGAAGAGGCTTGTGGCCCTACTCAGGCCGGTTTTCTGCCTCCCCAACCAAAGCAGTCTCATGTCCCGCGTGATTGGACTGGAGCAGAAGCTCCTGTTGATTTCTTTTACTAACTACTGTAGGGAAAATGAACAGTTCATTGGAATTCCCATGAAAGTGTTCCATCTGGCTTTGTTGTGTTAAATCTCTCATCACATTGAGGCTCCTTGATACATTCTTACAATAGACATTAGAGCCCTTTACTTTGGCCTTGACTACCACCTAGTATGGTGTTCTTACTAACAAAAAGAAAATAATAGCTTTCTTTAATCCAACATCTATTGCAAGGTCAGTGATTATCCACTAGAAAAAAAAAAACAAAAACCAAATAGTTGGAAATACCAACAGATATTTAGATGGATAACAGACTGGAAAGAATTTAGAAAATTTTGTTCAAAATGTGTAAGTGGAAACTATTTGTTATTACTAATACCTGTTTTTTTGCATGCATAGATTTCACTGCATGTTTAAGTTTCTTACATATGCTGCTAATAAAGTTTAGAAATAATGGGCCTTTAGAGCATATGAGTACCCTGGCACTCAGATGTCAAATTCTAAACACATTGTTTTATGAAAGTAATTGGGGCTTGTTATACAAGTAGTATATACCAACACTAGGTACAAAAACCTTCAGTGGAATTTGTACTATATGCAATGAAGTAATAAATAACATTGATCAATAGAATATAATATAAACAAAGAAAAGGAGTTTTTCCTTATATTTTAATTCTAATATGTAAAGGAGAAAGACAGGAAATAAGACATCCAAGGAACATGAAGTAATTGTGTAGTGAAACACTTGGTAGAGGGTGTCTTGTGCAGGAATTGAAGTTACAGTTCACCAGATAAGGGATTTAAGTACACTTAAATACGAAACATCACATCAACGGACTTCTTTCCAGTTACACATGACCCTAGTATAATTTTGAGAAACGTTCTGGATAAACATTAAGGGATGATCTACAAGCTACATATCTCTATATGTTTTACAATTTTGAGTTCAACAAAGATACTGAAAAACAGCAGGGTAGTTTCAGCAGATTAACGTGGCATGCAAATGAAAGCACATGGGATCAGGGAAAGAAAAAGACTCGTGAAAGATGAATAGGATTTCTAGCTTACCCAGTAATGCTACCTAACATTCTCAAATACGCGTTAACAAACTATGCATTTTGCCAAAGACTTATGGAGAACAGCTAGCCAACGGTAAGGATGCTACTAGCTCAGCTTTATGACATCAGTTCCTAAGTGGATGTCATCCTTTGAAACATTAATGCTAGAGGAACCAGAAAGAAGGACATATAGGAACTCCCTATGCTTCTGTGTGCTATGTTTAAAATATCAAACCTGAACTTTTACAGGTAAGAATTATGAAATAAGTGGAGATAGTTCCCCATTCTTAATTCCGTTGTTAGAGGTAAACTTGGCCACCTGTCACTGAATGAGGAATGAACCTTGTGTTCACTTTCACAATGATAAGTCAACAAAGAAGTTTTGAAATGCCTTCTGGTTTTAAAATAGCTTAAATTACTCTCAAAAACATGCTATAAGAAATTGTTAGAGAATTTTTTTTGAGGACAAATTTCCAATAACAGTAGTGACAACATAAAACAAAACAAAACAACCCCCACAAAGACAGAAGTGGATTTAATACCATCTAAAGTTCATTTTATTTCCAATCCTTTGAGTGGCAGCTGTCAGAGGCCACTAGGTTGTCCCACTCCTCCCACAGCCTAGTCTTGCTTGGCTCTCTTACTTTACTATTTCACTTGGCCTCTAGCCCCATACTAAGCTTCTTCCTAAAGCAAAGATAAATTGCTTGAACTAATTTACTTGAAATCCTCTAGGAATAAATGATGAAATGCTTATTAGGAATATTTTATGTTCAGAAATTTCATAATATAAATTACTTAAATTAATTAAAGTGTAGAAACCTAATGACAAATGTTCAAAATCCATTAACTAATTAAAAGAGACAAATGAATTCCCACACCATTTCCTTCTACGTACCTTGCTAAATGCTTCTAGAGGATAGTAAATTTGTTTATGGCATGAGGGTTCAATTTACCGCATGAGAGTCAAAATGATATTTTATTTTTCAATTTTCAGCAGATCCCACTTTGATGACCCTTTCATGTTTTCTACTCTAAATGATTCATATTTTGAAACCTGTTACCTTTAATAGTGTTTTTACAATGAATGTGATAGTTATGCTTATGGTAATTTCATAGAATAAAGAGCTAAGAAGATATATGAATAGAAACCAGAGAACAAACTGTAAAGGAGAGAGAGATGTATGGCATAAACAGCATTCACAAGCTATGTGGTTTGCCTGAGAATTATGGTGAAAAGCTAACCTTAAAGAATGACCCCTCCAGCTAAGTTTCATACTGATTTTTCAGTGTGCTGTGATCTAAGGGTGTGTGTGTGTCTTCAGAATTAGGGCCCGATTATCAAGTTCTGGTGGTTAGCCAAGAGCTATGGATACATTGTTTCAGGATACTCATGGGCCTCCCTGAGAACCAATAGATAAGGAAGTATCCTATATATATCCTAGACATTTTTTAAATAATATAACCTATGCTTTCAGGGAAAGTATTTTCCACATAACGTAGGGCAAATCCACTCAAATTCTTATTTTTTAATTTACACATTTTAAAAGGTCATAAAATAATAGGTTTCCACATAGCTTTCTCACATATCTTTAGCAATGATCAACCCCCTTTCCACCCCATACCTAAATGCATATAACTTTATTCAGCTAAGACTTAATTTCATTTTAACAAAACTAATTTGTTTTTTGTGTACAGAATTCTGACTTAAATGTATTGGTTTGGTTTTCAAATTTTATAGGCATTTTGTAAATATCACATGTCTGTCTTTATATGATATATATGTATGCACGTGTGTATCTGTGTCTGTCTGTCTGTCTCTTTGTGTGTGTGTGTGGTGCGTGCATCACAGTGGACATATCAAAGTCAATGAAAAATCTTGACACTATTACATTGATAGACATACAGTAAAAGGTAGGTCATTACTATAGCTCACAATATTACCCAAGGAAATCTACTCATAACTTCTATTCCCCAGGAGCCTGTACTTCACCCTCCAGCGCTATTAAATATAAAATCAGGAATGGTACTTCCAGCTCAGTCTAAATGTGAGCTCTCCATGTGCTCTGATCAAAGTATGTAATATCTTCAGAAGTAGGGTTTTATTATCAAGTTGAGGCAATTTGGCCTTTGCCTGACATTTTACTTGATAAACGTTAAACTATCTATCTATCTATCTATCTATCTATCTATCTATCTATCTATCTATCTATCTATTTATTTGTTGGTCAGGTCTGAATGTACCACACTATCTGTTGCAAGAGCCTCCAGATATTTCTTTTTCTCTTTTTGCCCTTATTTCTCTTGGATTACAGGAACTTGCTGCCATGATGGCTTTTCAATGGAAATTCTAAAGATCCATTCTCAAATTTCCATGTGTGTATGCTATATGCAAACCCACTGATCTATCTCAGCTGCAAGACCAGGGCAAATTTGAGAATTTTATTCCTGTCTTTTATGTTCTCTGACAAACACTGAGAGTAGTACTCTACCAGATGGTGCTGAGAAATATTATCATTGCCTATCTTGATTGACACTATGATTCTTTCTATATGAGCTTTTATGGCTGACTTTAAATCTAGAGTTATAGTTGATTATTCCTGCTGTTATGGTCTTCTGTTATTTCATTGTTCCATTATCTCTCCATTTGGGACACCAATCACATGCTTTTGACAACTTTACTTTGTATTCCATAGCCCTAAGTCTTAAAAATATAACATTTACCGTCTCTTTATCTTTTCCTACTATCTCCAGGGAGTTTCTCAAAGTGTTCTGTCCCATAAATTCATTCTAAAACTATCTCTCCTGTTTCACATACAATCAAATTGTTCTTTTATTGTCATTTTCAAATAAAATATTTCCTTTTTGTTCTTCTGTATTGAGTGTCACAGCACTTATGACCCACATGAAGCATGGAATTGCTCTTCATTCACAGTAGTTGCACTGCCGAGGTATTTTTAATCTTTATTTTTCCCCAAGGGTTTATAATCTTGTGCATTTCAGGTTCTCTGTAACATAAGTGGGACAAAAATGGCAACTGGGGGAGATTCTGTCCCTATTGGGCTATTTTAAGGCAGAAATTAGAATCCTTGAGCAAGAATTGTTTGGTATCAGAGAAATTCTAATGCCGGGTACATTTGTAGCTGAGACATTAATGGACATTTCTAGAAAAAAAAGTATTTGCTGGATGCTCCTTCCTTTGGAATTACAGAGTTCAATAATAGTGAGGAATATGTACCTGGTGCTATTACTCTGCCTATTCATGTCAAACTCAACCTGTATAACAGACTATGGACCATCAGTGCAGGTCTTTATTGTGCAGAAGTAGTCCTGGGACCATCTCAGTGGGCTGAAGATGGATAAGGAAAACAGAAAGTGGAAGAAGCATTCTTTGCTAGGAAAGTGGACACCAATAAGTTACCCAGTACCAAATGGCCAGCCCTGAAGACATATCCATACAAGTAACATTATACAGGCTAGGCAGATGGTAGCTATGCCTTTACAACTATGTATGTACATACATATACTTACATGCATATAACAACAAACAATGTAAAACCAGACCATGACATTGAAAGAGAGCAAGGAGGGGATACACTGGAGGCTAGGGATGGAGAAAAAGGAAGGGGAAATAATGAACTTATATTATAATCACAAAAAATGAAAGAATGTTTTTAAGAGAGTAGAACATAAACATTTCCTTCTAAGCTCTTCCTTCAGTTCTGTTTCCACTCTTTACTTGGTTTTTATATACAAGCTATTTTACGACCACTCTGATGAGGGTGTATGACAAGAAGGGGCATCATGCACTTCATTAGCATTTTATTTAGCACTGTTGAAATTTCTACTGTTGAACTATGCTATGACATATACCACCACTTAATCCTCTAAGTTAGTTTCCTGGCTCTGCCTGTATCATTAAAATTCATTACAACCAATAAGTAAAACATGGAGTGCGTCTGCTGATACTTTCTAATTACCTTTATCTTTAGCAGAGAGAGAGAGACTGTGGGTGGCTAAAGTGAGCCAAGAAGAGTTATGCAGTTGGGGAGACATCAAGCCCTACGTGGTAGCAGGGTTCTGAATCTCAAAAGGCCCGTGATGAGGTTGCCAACTGCTAGAGCTGACACTGGAGGAAACATTCATTATTAGTGGCGTTTCTCCATCTGGCGAGCAGCAACGTGCATAGAGCTGGGATACAGTTAAAGCTGTCATACAGTGAAAGTCAAAAGCAGATTGAATCCCTACTGAGAGCACATACTCTAAATGTTTAGGTTTCTTGGTAATAGAGCTGTGTCTGTTTCTTTCTCCCACTTCCCTATAAAACTATGATGCTTTAAAAGCCCAGGATGAGCTTTTCTCGTGAGAGTAAGATTCTTTTAAAGTAGAATGCATGTAAGTTTCCCATAAGACTCATTGTTAAGTGAATAAAAAAAAATCTTTCTGCCAATGCAATTACAAGAGATGCTTAACTATAATGCGGAAGATAAAATTAGGCCCTAGGAGAGTATGAGTTTGCTGACGATGAATATTAGAAAGTTAAAGAAAAGGAATGAGCCTTGAAAGAAGTATTCAGAAATGGCTCCATTCTCATCAGGCTCAAGTAATACGCAGCTGAGTTAGCAGCATGGCTCCCTAGGTTGATTATTCTGAATACTTGTAGATATATGTATATGTACGTAGTTAGGGGAACAGCTTGTGCAGTGCTTTCAGTATGGTAGACAAAATTCACTTTTAGTAAATTTTCAAATTATGTGGAACTTAATGGACTTAGTTAAAAATATATAAATTCTCTCTTTCCATTTAAAAGGCATCCTTTTGGTGCTAATCAAAGAACTCTCTATTTGCATTTTATACTCAATAAGGTATAAATTGCTTCAGGAAATTAAGATGTTCATATACGCAATGTAACAATAGCTTTTCTACCTTTTCTAAATAATAGAAATTGGCTATTGAGAGGAAATACACTCAATGCCTAGGTTTTAAAAATGAAGTAATGTAATTTTAAAGGATTTATTTTATTTTAAATTATGTGTATAGGGAGCATGTGCACATCTGTGCAGTTGCCCACAGAGCCCAGAAGATGGTGTCCAAACTGGAATTACAGGTATTAGTGAGCTGCCCATGTAACCACTGGAAACCAAACTGAAACTTGGCTTAGCTTATCTGTATGAGCCATCTCTGCAGCCCCATGATTTTATGTCTTAAATTCATTTTTCCTGGTAAGTATTACTATCTCATTATTTTTATTTGTGTGTGTATATCATTTCTGAAAACATAATTATTTACATTTAAAAAGTATATTAAGCAGTTTAGTAAATGATAGTAATGTTCAACAAAGTAAAGGAGGATGTTAAGACTTGTCTTCATCAGTGAGTTCTGTCATCCTTCTTCAGACCGTGTGTTTGCAAGAAGAACTGGAGAATTTACCACTGTGTCCTTTTAGAATGGAGCTGTGGATTTCCTTGCTGAAAAATTGAGAATGAGGTAAAATTTTAACTTCAATAACTATTATGTTAAAAATTTCCTCAGTGATCGAACTTCTTTTTCTTGGTATCTTTTCCAAAGAGGCAATCTATGTACACATGTAATATTATATGGACTGAACAGGTTGTATTTATATATTTAGCGATATGTAGCAACAGTTAAAGAAAAAGATGCCATGTTTTAAGAGGGAGCAATGGAAGTTGGGAAGGGAAAATCAAGTAGAATAGTTTTGTTATAATTATAAAAGTATATTATTTTTTAAAAACAATTTTTTTCATGCAATTATTTCAGTGGCTCTGTAAACACAAGCTCTTTGAAGTTGTATTAACTTTGAGTGTACTGTGATCCCTCCCAGTTAAGATGGGTTCATGTGAAGAGTTGAATTAGCAACATGTAAATCAATATCAGCAGAGCTTAAAGTGATCACAGAGAAAGGATTCCAAGAACAGAGACCCTCTACTTAAAGATGGCCACAACCATCATAGGTTGTATCTACAGTCCTGACTGTGGTGGAAAGGAAGGAAGAACAGGCAGACCCAGACACACATCCAGAAAAGGTATTGTCAGATGGGCTCTGTGAACTCTGATGGAGTGGCACCAATGACAACAGCAACACAGAAAATCCTGGTGTTTATTAGCTAAACCACAGGACACAGGAATATGCTCAATCCATATTATATTACCTGTATATATGTTCTCAGGGCTGAATTTTGAACAAGATACCAGGAAAAAGAAGTTTGACCACTGAGGAATCTTTCTACTATGAGAGTTATTGAGGTTAAATTTTTACCTCTTTATTTTTTTATTTTTTTTTTTTTTAGTTTTACAGCAAGGAAAAACACAGTCTCAGTAATGGTGAATAGATTTAGGACATAAACATTAAGAACCTGTAAGCTGTAAGGGCTAGGTTTTCCCATAATGGTCAACTGTTTATAACCACTCTAACCTGGTTAATGGAAGACTGTCTTTCCATACCTGACCCATAGAGACGACTTTGACAATTTTCCATGGATCCAAAGTCTTGGCCTTTTACATGGCTGGCATATGCCAAATGATATATATTCAGAACTTACTTGCTCCCTACAAAAGACTTTCACAGCTATCGTTCATTCTTTTTACCTTCCCACAACCCATATTCCTAGATAACCCCTGATCTGATTTGTGCTACTTTGGGTGGGCATTAAATCGTGTAAATGGAATGAATACAGAAGAACTCTTGGTTAATGTTCTATTACTGAGACATCATGACCATAGCAACTTTTCCAAAGGAAAGTACTTAATTGAGGCTGGCTTAGAATGTCAGAGGTTTAGTCTATTGTCATCATTGTGGGGAACATGGAGGCATTCAGGAAGACACGGTAGCTGACATTTCTACATCTGGATCCACAAAGAGCTGAAAGAGAAAGCCACTGGACCTAGCTTTGACTTTTGAAATTTCAAAGCTCAGTCCCAGTAGTAGCACACTTTCTCCACTAAGGCCATGTCTCCTAGTCTTTTCAAATAGTGCTACTTCCTGTTGAGTTAACATTTAAATATATGATCCGTTCGGGGATTATTTTATTCAAACCATCATAGTAATTTCTTTTGTCAGATTCATTTTACCTAACATCAATATTTTGAGAGTCCTTGGATATGCATCTATCCACTTCATCTCATTTCTGAGTAATATGCCCCTGTGTACCATCTATTTGTTTATCTAGTCAAATGCTGCAAGATATTTAGGTGGTTTTCCGTGTGGGACACTGAAATAAAAGCTGCTGCGATTACTCATGCACCAGCCTTGGTATGCACATATACATTGATCTTTCTCAGGTATAACTAGGAGTCAAATAGTAGGCGTATAATTTTAAAGAAATGATCTAGATGTTTCTCAGAATAATGCATTTTATAATAGCACACAACATATGAATGCCCTTTCCTTCAAAGTCATCAACACTACTTAATGTGGTCAATCTTGTATAAAGTTTTTCTTCCAATGAATGGTATCTGCTGTGATTAATATGTATTTTACTAATGCCTAGATCTGTTGAGCATATTTTCATGTCAATGTGCCATCCCCACATTTCAGTTGATAAAATGTCTGCTCCTTGTTTAAGGTGGCTTGTTTGTTCATATTGTAGTCATTCACTTTATACACTGAACATTAGAACTTTATGATGCCCAAGAATTCTTTATGAATTTCTTGCATTTTTGCATACTGTTTTAGTGTAGGCATTAACCTAGTTGCTTATATAGAAAATGTGTTTGGAATATAAAGTTATCCTTTCTTTCCAAGGCACAGAATATCTTTGCTTTCTTTTCAGGATAAGCAAAGTATTTCTCTTCCATTTTTGAAAAGTATTCAGCTGGTTAGTCAGCAGTCTCTTTAGAAGGTCATGGCTTCCCCAGCTAAGAGAGCCTTAGTTGTCAGCACTACCCATAAACAGTTTGACAGGGATCTCTTGATTTGCTTAGGGAGACAAAGAGGAACCAATGAAGATCTAAAGCTCATTAAGCACTTACTTTACTTAGGTTAAAATTTCATATTTCATCTTGTTCTTAGTCCATTCTAATATACATTATTTTAAAATACCCCTTTTCAGTCTTTGGCTCATATTATTGTTGTTTAGAGTTTTGGTCTTTTTTTAATTATTAATGTATGCCCATTTCATAGTCCCTTGCTATTTTGTCTGTGGTGTCCATTTCCCTTAAATCTAAACTCTCCTTAAATTTGCTTTTCTTTCAAGAATTGGTGTCTTTGATGTCTTATATTTCCAAGCCAAACAATATCCTGAGGCCTCTTCAATGTATGCAACATGATGAAAATAACTAGGCTATCCGTTGTCTATTCATTAAAAAAAATCTCTCTCTATATTTTAATGATATAGCTTATACTTTCTAGCTTCCATTCATCCCTGCTTGATTTCTGATTGAATGTCAAGCATTATGGTTTGATCTTGTTTGTTGCCAAATAGCTTCCTAGTCTCAGAAGCATTCTTATGCTTCAGAAAAGCCACCTTACATTTGATTTATGCAGTTAAGTTTAACCTGTGGTCATGTACACCAGGATAGAAGAGCATTCTAAACTCATTTAAAAGATGAACTTTGCTAGATTAGACTAGTGCACATTCCTAGGGGTGTCAGTGTCCCTTGCTTAGCTTGGCCTGGCCCTGGCAGGGACAGAGGGCCATGGTTCCTGCCCCTGGGACAGGGCCTGGGTGTGAGCTTCCACAAGTGTTGATGGTCTATTGTGGGCATAAGACTTGTTTGTGCAATAATTTAGATATTTTCTGGAGCCACTAGCAGCAGAATGGCTCCCTGATAGTTAGAAACAGCATGAGTCCAGGAGTCAAGGGTATGGCTATGTCTCAACAAAATGGTCAACACTGGGACCTTCAGGGCAGCCTTTAAGGCTAGAGGGAAGAACTTTAAATACATAAGTTTGAAAATATATAATTTCTCAACTATGCAAAAAATAATGATGCAGTATGAATTATATGAGGGAATCTAAAGGAACAAAAGCAGCTGCTGCACTGTGAGCCAACTTCTCAGAAAGACACTAAGAAAGGAGACAAAGAGACTTAGGGAGTAGAGATTGCAGGCGATCCCATCCAGCTAAGTTTGTTTGTCTGCCATTAACAAAGGCAGGCAGATCTCTGAATTCTTTTGCCGTGTTAAGAAAAAAAAATGTGTTTCATGCGTTTAGCAAATTGTATCTTATATCTTGGGTATCCTAAGTTTTGGGCTAATATCCACTTATCAGTGAATACATATTGTGTGAGTTCCTTTGTGATTGTGTTACCTCACTCAAGATGATGCCATCCAGGTCCATCCATTTGGCTAGGAATTTCATAAATTCATTCTTTTTAATAGCTGAGTAGTACTCCATTGTGTAAATGTACCATAATTTCTATATCCATTCCTCTATTGAGGGGCATCTGGGTTTTTTCCAGCTTCTGGCTATTCCAAAGTGTGGACACTATGCCCCTTCTTAGAATTGGGAACAAAACACCCATGGAAGGAGTTACAGAGACAAAGTTTGGAGCTGTGATGAAAGGCTAGACCATCTAGAGACTGCCATATCCAGGGATCCATCCCATAATCAGCTTCCAAACGCTGACACCATTGCATACACTAGCAAGATTTTCTGAAAGGACCCAGATATAGCTGTCTCTTGTGAGACTATGCCGGGGCCTAGCAAACACAGAAATGGATGCTCACAGTCAGCTATTGGATGGATCACAGGGCTCCCAATGGAGAAGCTAGAGAAAGTACCCAAGGAGTTAAAGGGATCTGCAACCCTATAGGGGGAACAACATGATGAACTAACCAGTACCCCGGAGCTCTTGTCTCTAGCTGCATATGTATCGAAAGATGGCCTAGTCGGCCATCACTGGAAAGAGAGGCCCATTGGACTTGCAAACTTTATATGCCCCAACACAGGGGAATGCCAGGGCCAATAGAATGGGAATGGGTGGGTAGGGAAGTGGGGGGGGGTATGGGGGACTTTTGGGATAACATTGGAAATGTAATTGAGGAAAATACGTAATAAAAAATATTAAAAATTAAAAAAAAGATAAGAAAAAAATGCTTGTTGTCTCTTAAAAATCAAAGGGCTGGGGGTCATGGGATGCTGATTCACCAGACAATCAAAAGGAAAACCTGGAGTAAATGACTGGATTGATATGTAAAATAAACGAAGAGACCTGGTTTGTGCAGGAGATGAGCTATCCAGAGAATTTTTCAGGATGAAAACAGAGAACTGCTTGGAGAAAGGACACAAAAGAACAAGTAGGACATGAATGATAGAACTCATAGAATAGTGGGGGGCAAGCCCTCACAGCGTAGGGGAATACTAGGGTGGTGAGACAGGAGTGGGTGGGTGGGTGGTGTAGCACCCTCATAGAAGCAGGGGGAGGGCAGAGTGGGACAAGGGGATTTGTGGAAGGGATATCAGGAAGGGGCATAATATTTTACATGTAAATAAATAAAATAATCAAAAAAAAAAAGAATAGCAAGCAAAATATAGATAGAGAAATCTCCAGAGAGAAAGTAGAACATGGAGAGAAGCAGACTGGAAAAGCTGTGTCAAGCAGAACACAGGTTGACAGGTTGCCAGCATGGATCCATGATTTGACTTCAAGTCAGTCCTTTTCAATGCTCTCAGACACCTCTTCTCTCAGAACCCCTCTCCATGTTGAGACTGGTCCATCGTTGCCAGTCCTTGGTGGGGCAGTTATGGAAACAGAATGGCAGAACTTTTAAGGTAACATTTTTTTAAGAGAGGGGGAAAGCTATTGAGAGGAGAGTGTCCCTATTTTATATTTTAATAAGCTGGCCCTAAAAATTAAAATCGTGCTTACTGCTAAAATAAATGTAGCACTGCATGAAGCAAAGAATGTAAGCTAAAGAAAACTCTCAGTCCTTTATGAACAGGAAGAAAATAATTGAAATGCTATGGGCCTATTTGTTCAACTTAATTTTGACTCACTCATTAGGGGGGAAGCCTAGTTGCTTTGAGCCATTTTGTAAAATCTAGTACTGGAGAGTACAATTTCCGCTACTTGTTTATGAAGCATTAACTTTGTATAATTGCATGAAAAAAAAATGCCCAGCAGATGTGTGTTGGCAGCAGTAACCCATAGGATTTCCTAATACAGGGCAGTCTTCAAATTAAGTTCAGCATTTAAAAGAGGATAAAACATGTATGCTCTTCCTGCCAGAAATATGAATAATTAGAGTGTGGGAGAGATATCAGAAATAAAGGGAAAGTGAAAAAGACTGCCCTTCAGTCTATGAAAAACCTATAATTTAAGGTATGATGCCATTCATTTGCTTGTAGAAGAGGTGATTATAATGGACTGTCTTCCACAGCAATTAGAGTGCCTCCATCCCGGGCATCCACGTGGCTGATTGTATGGATCCTGTCAACCTCTTGTCCTGATATATATATATATATTATTGAAAACATCTGCTGAGTTTCAAAGGCAGAACAGTTTATTAAAATGACATGGGTACATATCTAACATTTCTTATTTCCCCAGTTTATGTCAGAGTGTTTCAACTTAATAATTACATGAGAAGCAAGAATATACTTTATTATATAACAAAATAGTAGCAAGTCTTAGCTCTACATATTTTATTCAAAATCCAGACCCTCAGTGAAGATTATGTGCTGTCTCTGTTCTTTTGTTGTTGTGGTTGTTGTTATTATTATTGTTGTTGTTTCCATTCACATGGGGGGAAACTGGTAAAAGGTTTTTGTTAAATACACAATAAACTCTATTACCAAGTACTTCCCATACAAACTTTCATTGTCAATCAACTATTCATGAAAACCACAGATAGCAGTTAACATTTTAAGGCAGCAATGGGCTGCAGTAAGTTTGGATAGCATGCCAGATAAGGAAGGATATCTATAAGTCCAACATCCAGGGCAAAACTTTATGAATACTTCAAGATATGGACCCTTGTGTGAGAAGGTCAAATAAGAACTGAAGACATTATATCAAGAGCCACACAAAATCCATGCAAGTAGAAACACTGAAATAAATGAGAGTAAGCATACGTAGAGATTCCACAATGTCATGCAGTGCCAGTTCCAAAGAATTAAACTCCAGGGTAGGAGGAGTCCACCAGGAACAAACTGTGCTTGTTCTTTGTGTGTTTAAAATGGAAGAGGACCAGAAGGACAGGAAGACAGGAATATTAGATCTTCCATAGCTTAATGAAGATGCCTAGTGGTTCGGCATGAAACGACAAGAGACAGGAATGGCCTTCAAGAAAGAAAAAAAATCTTGCTTCTTTAATCCAGGCTCTGCTCATATTCCTTCCAGAAAGTCAAGAACCCCAAACAATGCAAGATGGTATGCATGTAGTTAAATTACAGAAATGTGTGAAGAAAACAAAAAAACTAATGAGGTCATGAGCATTATTCAACTTAAAAAGGAAATGGATAAGGAAACATTTGCTTTGCTTATTTTCAACATTATCCATATTTTTTTCTCCTTTCTTTTTGGGATTCCATGCCAATGATAATATTCAGCTCAGCTCTCATGGGTGTGTAGTCCACCGGTCTTTTCCATTTATTTATCCTCAGAACCATCTAAATGTGCTTTAAAGGCAAATGATATGATCCTCGTAGGAATGAGTGTTTGGTACTGGTAACATATTATGGGCTGCTTTATTTATTGAGATCTATGTAACTTAACCTAATATGCCATAGCATCCATAGCACTGAAATTTCTTCATTGGTTAATCAAAACAGACAATTAAGGAACGCTGAGAGTGAGAGAAATAGTCTTCCCCAATTGGTTATCCAATGCCAATCGTCAGTCTTGAGAACATGCATGAAAATAACATCATAGAGACTGAGCACATTATTTGTAGGGATATATGAGTATAAATGTATATGCCTTTAACTTCAATTAATGAGTAAAAAGAGATTGTAGGTTTGAAAAAGAGTAAGGAGGGGTATGAGAAGGGTCTGAAAGGAATAAAGGGAAGGACAAATGATGTAATGTAACTCAATGAAGAGAAGCACATAGGATGCAAGGAAGATGTACAAAATTTTCATGTTGTGTTATGTGTCAGCTTCCCCCTCCACTTATATAGCATTTAATTGAACTCAGCAAGTGAAAAGCATTTGAGAAAATTGTTCTTATTATAAAGAGTAAGGTTTAATAAAGAACTCAAATACATTTTGACTCAGAAGAATAACAAAGTATAATGCATTAATTGAATTTCATATGACTCTTGTAGATAGATATTAGTTATCTATGTCCTTATAATATTTCAGTTTGTATTTGAAAAACTAGAAAACCATTATAAATGAATGTCTTCAACAGCAAATTAACTTTTTAAATTAATGACTACTACTATCATCATTAACTATATTGGTTTTAGTAATAATTTTTAATAGCAACAGCTGGTGTAGGTCAAGGAACCACCATTTGAGAGGCATTCTGATTCAGACTCCAGGGGTATGAACTCTCTCCATCATTGTAATAATTCAAGGAACATCAGCAGTGCATTTATAAGTTAAGGCCACCCTGAATTGAAAAAAAAATAGAAACATTTTTTCCAACGACATTTTAAAATATAAAGTATCTGATAGAATACTATTTTTGGAGAAAAAAACCCACTTTATTGAAAATGTACAATTAAGTAATATGCCCTTTCTTAGAACTGTGTTGTCTTTGACAATCTCTCATTTTCCTTCCTATGTCCCAGCACCCTTCTCTGAGGGGCCCCTAGCAGACAATGGAGGTAGGGGGCATAGAAGCCAAGGAAACATCAATTACTAAAACTAAAACTTGAATTTTAACTTCCTTCCAGGACCTACAAAAGTTGTGGAGCCACATTTGCCTTGACAATCCAGAAAATCTCATATATGTATGTATATATAGTCACTCTCTTCCATCATTCCCCATCCCTATCTTTGTCTGAAAGTATCCCTCTAGACACAAGGATGCACCTGATAAGGAACACATTCTTACCTTAAATATGGAGCATTGGAACACACGTTCAGTTTTTAAACTATGCTTGCAGCTTCATCCTTCCTGTTGCCCTTAAAACATTTAAGCAATTGGCAGGAACACACATTTGACTTGACACCCATTACATAAGGATCCTTCTGTCATTCCTTCTAGAACCAGGAAAGTAAAGACACTGAGGTAGGAAATCTTAGAATAGTTATTTTCATAAATGTCCACCCTTGTGTTTTGAGATAATAAAGTTGTATGAATTAGCCAACAGTAAACCATCATTAATATTGAGAGATGATTTATTTAATCAGTAGTTGCACAAATCAGATAAACAGTGAATAGGCAGTAGGAGAAGGATAGACCATAGTGGAGGAGAGTGGTAGGAATCTGAGTGTGTGCAGCCTTCCTGAATTGGGTGCTTATGATTCAACTCCCGCAGATTTTTGCTACACAAGAATGCAAGTTCTATGCTGCCAGATTTTTCTCATTTATAAAAGAATCCGGAAGTCATATTTTCAAGTGAAATCATCTTTACTTTAAAGTGTTGGCCAATTTCTCCTTCCTTTTAAAATATTATTCAGGCTGCTCATGTCTTAGAGTAGATGGCTATTAATGTCAGCATGTGGGAAGCTTTGTGGCAGTTTGCACTCTATTTGCAGAACTTTGAAGTCAACTTTTTATAAATAAAAACGTGAAGGCACAGTGCCACATCAATTCATTCATGTATTGGCTGTAGCCCTATTGCCCTAGTTGGTAGGGTTGGGTAACTGTGACCATGTCACAGTTATATGCTCTTTAGAGTCTTTAATATACACTTTAATACTCCTTAGTATAATATAGTCTTTATAATATATTTAGTAAATATTTTTAGTAAAATATAGTGCTTAGTACTCTTCGAACCCTTTCAAGGAGGTATGGTGACCCATGTATTACGCAAAATAATAATTTGCACTACTGAGTCTCTAAGCCTCATAAAATCATGACTCCTCAATTACACTTGAGTCAATGAGTACAAGGTAAAAAGAGCCACAGTGCTGATGGTATTGATTTCTAATGCAGTTTTGTCCAAAGTATTTCCCTTAAGCAAAGTCTATCTTGTTGCTATGGCAACAGTTGCACAAGGCTATGTAGAGGTGGAGGGGGAGAAAGGCATCAAAAATACATTAAACGTTAGAGCAGAGAAAAGGACAGCCAGGGCTTATGATTCGGTGTTGGCTCACAGGGACAGCATTTTCTCCTTCTCCCCCACAGGTGAGATAGCTGCACAGGACTCTGAGTAGCCTATCTCCTCCAGCAAGCCCTCCCCCCACATCTCAGGCTCTGCAAACACCATCTGTGTGGACTAAGGAAGTGGTTTTACAAACAAATGAGTCATATGCCAGAGCTTTTCACTTGTCAGGAGTGTATGTAGTGGGTTTGTGGAAGATTATAAAAAGATACCAATGTTGGATTTCGGTTGTCTTATCCAAACTGTATGCCAGTCCTATTTAATTGAATGGTCCCACTGATGCTGATGAGCCTTGGCATTTATCATTTCATTTGTAGTTATTTATGGCAGCAGCTCCGTGCCTGCCCGTTGAAGCTAACATTACCAATGATTTCATTATTTCTTCAAGTCAGATGTCCCTGAGTCCACATCAGTGTCACCCTGCACCTAACATCATATCCACTACGAGTCTTTTGTCAGCTCTTCTGTCTTACTCATTCCTTTCCTGTACCCATCTTGTCACCATGTTAGAGATAGCCTTTCCCCATGTTTTCCGTCTACAATATGACCTCCATTCAGCAGTCAGAAGACCATTCTAATATAAATATGAGAAAGGCCATCCCTTAGACCACGAAAACGTCAACAGTATCTTCTCTTAAGTTCAGTTCAAAATGTGAAAGCTCCCCAGACCGCCAAGGAAGTCCCATGCAGTCACTCTCTATGCCTTTGCTGCCCCTGTCTCTCACTCCTTACCCTCTTTATCCCTTATATAGTGCTTAGTACCCCAACTACCTTCTTGTTTTCAGATGCTCACAAAGGCTTAGGTCCTCCTTGACATGGAGATTTTGACTATCTTTTTTTTTTAATAGGTCAGGATCACATGATCATAGACTTACATCTTTCCTTTTTGTTAAATTAGGTATTTTCTTCATTTACATTTCAAGTGCTATCCCCTTTTCTAGTTTCCTCCCGGAAAGTCCCCTATATCCTCCCCTGCCCTGCTCCCTAACCCACCCACTTCCGCTTCTGCAACCCTATAGGAGGAACAACAATATGAACTAACCAGTACCCCACCAGAGCTTGTGTGTCTAATTTCATATGTAGCAGAGGATGGCCTAGTCAGCCATCAATGGGAGGAGAGGCCCTTGGTCTTGCAAAGATTATATGCCCCAGTACAGGGGAATGCCAGGGCTTGGCTATCAATTTTTTTACAAATCCAAATTTAATTCTATATTTCCTTTGTTTGTTTAGTCTTTAGGTCAAGTCACAACCTCAAGGTCACTGGGCTGCTTATTTTCATTTTTATCAGTTTGACACAAGATTCACCTGGGAAGGAATAACCTCAATTGAAAATATTACCTCAGTCAGAGTAGGCTGTAGGCATGTCTGTTGGGGTGAATTTTTATTTTATTTTATTTTAATTAATGATTGATACAGAAAGATTCAGCCCATGGTGGATATGCAGCTTCTGAGCAGGTGGTCCTGAGTTGTACAAGAAAACACAATAAGCAAATCCTAACAGCAGGGAAGGCTAGCCAATAGTATTCCTCTATGGTCTCTTCTATGGTTGCTCCTTTCAGGTTTCTGCCTCAGGTCCTGCCCTGACTTCCCTCAGTGATGGACTGTGTTCTGAAAGTGCAAGCCGAATAAACCCTTCCCTCCTCGAGATGCCTCAGGTCAGTGTTTTATCACAGCAAGAGAGAAGCAAAGTAGGGCAGTACCCTTTTCTCATTATATGTCAATCTTATGCTTCTTCCTGCACTATTTTTTTTTGTGCATTTTCATCTTATGGACTTTATCATAGGGCTATGTGTTTACTAACATTTTGTTTTAGTCACTTAATAATGAGTGAAGAGAGCTTTTCTTGTTGTTTTACATATTTTCCAGCACATCTAAGCAAGACATGATAGAATATATATTCAGTGTCCACAAGCTGAGTTCATGACAAAATGAGTAAATAGATGTAAATTCCAGAGACAACCAGCCACCTTCCTGGTCAGAGCACAGGTGTCCGCCCACCTGAGAGGCTTCTGCCTCAGGTTCCCCGGGAGCCAGCTTGGTTCCAGGACTCCGCGGACTCCACGGAGGGCAGTCTGCACAAGTGAGAGTGTGGAATACAGAGGCCAGCAGTCTCTGGGACAGGCGAGAGCCACAGAGCCTCTGAGGCGGCGCCATTTTCGGCTCCAGACAACCGGCCACCTTCCTGATCAAAGCACAGGTGTCCGCCCAGCCTGAGAGGCTTCTGCCTCAGGTTCCACAGGAGCCAGCTTGGTTCTGGGACTTGGTGGAGGGCAGTCTGCACAGGCCAAACCAACACAGATCCTGGGAAAGATCCTGTTTTGGGCCTTCATCTTCAGACAGGAGGAGGTCCAAACACCAGATAACTGTGCACCTTCCCTGAAAGAGGAGACCTTGCATGCAGAGACTGCTCTGACCACTGAAACTCAGAGGAGAGAGCTAGTCTCCCAGGTCTGCTCATAGAGTCTAACAAAATCAATAGAGGAACAATCTCTAAACAGAGACAACTATAACAACTAACTCCAGAGATTACCAGATGTCGAAAGGTAAATGTAAGAATCTTACTAACAGAAACCAGGACCACTCACCATCATCAGAACCCAGCACTCCCACTTTGCCCAGTCCAGGGCACCCCAACACACCTGAAAAGCTAGACCTGGATTTAAAAGCATACCTCATGATGATAGTAGAGGACATCAAGAAGGACTTAAATAACTCACTTAAAGAAATACAGGAGAACACTGCTAAACAAGTAGAAGACATTAAAGAGGAAACACAAAAATCCCTTAAAGAATTGCAGGAAATCACAACCAAACAGGTGATGGAATTGAATAAAACCATCCAAGACCTAAAAAGGGAAGTAGACACAATAAAGAAAACCCAAAGTGAGGCAACGCTGGAGATAGAAACCCTAGGAAAGAAATCTGGAAACATAGATTCGAGCATCAGCAACAGAATACAAGAGATGGAAGAGAGAATCTCAGGTGCAGAAGATTCCATAGAGAACATCGGCTCAACAATCAAAGAAAATGAAAAATGCAAAAAGATCCTAACTCAAAACATCCAGGAAATCCAGGACACAATGAGAAGACCAAACCTACAGATAATAGGAGTGGATGAGAATGAAGATTTTCAACTCAAAGGACCAGCAAACATCTTCAACAAAATTATTGAAGAAAACTTCCCAAATCTAAAGAAAGATGCCCATGAACATACAAGAAGCCTGCAGAACTCCAAATAGACTGGACCAGAAAAGAAATACCTCCCGACACATAATAATCAGAACAACAAATGCACTAAATAAAGATAGAATACTAAAAGCAGTAAGGGAAAAAGGTCAAGTAATATATAAAGGCAAGCCTATAAGAATTACACCAGATTTTTCACCGGAGACTATGAAAGCCAGAAGAGCCTGGACAAATGTTATACAGACATTAAGAGAACACAAATTCCAGCCCAGGCTACTATACCCAGCCAAACTCTCAATTACAATAGATGGAGAAACCAAAGTATTCCACAACAAAACCAAATTCACCCATTATCTCTCCACGAATCCAGCCCTTCAAAGGATAATAACAGAAAAAAGCCAATACAAGGACGGGAACTACGCCCTAGAAAAAAGAAGAAGATAATCCCTCAACAAACCTAAAAGAAGACAGCCACAAGAACAGAATGCCAACTTTAACAAAAAAAATAACAGGAAGCAACAATTACTTTTCCTTAATATCTCTTAATATCAATGGACTCAACTCCCCAATAAAAAGACATAGACTAAGAAACTGGCTACACAAACAAGACACAACATTTTGCTGCTTACAGGAAACTCATCTCAGAGAAAAAGATAGACACTACCTCAGAATGAAAGGCTGGAAAACAATTTTTCCAAGCAAATGGTATGAAGAAACAAGCTGGAGTAGCCATTTTAATATCTAACAAAATCGATTTCCAACCCAAAATATTCAAAAAAGACAAGGAGAGACACTTCATACTCATCAAAGGTAAAATCCTCCAAGAGGAACTCTCAATTCTGAATATCTATGCTCCAAATACAAGGGCAGCCACATTCACTAAAGAAACTTTAGTAAAGCACAAAGCACACATTGCACCTCACACAATAATAGTGGGAGACTTCAGCACACCACTTTAACCAATGGACAGATCATGGTAACAGAAACTAAACAGGGACACAGTAAAACTAACAAAAGTGATGAAACAAATGGACTTAACAGATATCTACAGAACATTTTATCCTAAAACAAAAGGATATACCTTCTTCTCAGCATCCCATGGTACCTGCTCTAAAATTGACCACATAATTGGTCATAAAACAAGCCTCAACATATACAAAAATATTGAAATTGTCCCATGCATCCTATCAGATCACCATGGACTAAGGCTGATCTTCAATAACAAAATAACTAATAGAAAGCCAACATTCACGTGGAAACTGAACAACACTCTTCTCAATGATACCTCGGTCAAGGAAGGAATAAAGAAAGAAATTAAGGACTTTTTGGAGTTTAATGAAAATGAAGCCACAACATACCCAAACTATTGGGACACAATGAAAGCATTCCTAAGAGGAAAACTCATAGCTCTGAGTGCCTCCAAATAGAAATTAGAGAGAGTACACATTAGAAGCTTGACAACACACCTAAATGCTCTAGAACAAAAGGAAGCAAATTCACCCAAGAGGAGTAGGCGGCAGGAAATAATCAAACTCAGGGGTGAAATCAACCAAGTGGAAACAAGAAGAACTATTCAAAGAATCAACCAATCAAGGAGCTGGTTCTTTGAGAAAATCAACAAGATAGTTAAACCCTTAGCCAGACTCACTAGAGGGCACAGGGAAAGCATCCTAATTAACAAAATCAGAAATGAAAAGGAAAACATAACAACAGATCCTGAAGACATCCAAAACACCATCAGATCCTTCTACAAAAGGCTATATTCAACAAAACTGGAAAACCTGGATGAAATGGACAAGCTTCTAGACAGATACCAGGTACCAAAGCTAAATCATGATCAGGTTAATGATCTAAACAGTCCTATAACCCCTAAAGAAATAGAAGCAGTCATTAATAATCTCCCAACCAAAAAAAGCCCAGGACCAGATGGGTTTAGTGCAGAGTTCTATCAGACCTTCAAAGAAGACCTAATTCCAGTTCTTCACAAACTATTCCACAAAATTGAAACGGAAGGTACTCTCCGCAACTCATTCTATGAAGCCACAATTACTCTAATACCTAAACCACAAAAGAACCCAACAAAGATAGGGAACTTCAAAACAATTTCCCTTATGAATATTGATGCAAAAATCTTCAATAAAGTTCTTGCTAACAGAATCTAAGAACACATCAGAACAATCATCCATCCTGACTAAGTAGGTTTCATCCCAGGGATGCAAGGATTGTTCAATGTACGGAAATCCATCAACGTAATCCAGTATATAAACAAACTCAAAGACAAAAACCACATGATCATCTTGTTAGATGCTGAGAAAGCATTTGACAAGATCCAACACCCATTCATGATAAGTCTTGGAAAGATCAGGAATTCAAGGCCCATACCTGAACATGATAAAAGCAATCTACAGCAAACCAGTAGCCAACATCAAAGTAAATGGTGAGAAGCTGAAAGCAATCCCACTAAAATCAGGGACTAGACAAGGCTGTCCACTCTCTCCCTACCTATTCAACATTGTACTTGAAGTCCTAGCCAGAGCAACTAGACAACAAAAGGAGATCAAGGGGATAAAATTGGAAAGGAAGAAGTCAAAATATCACTTTTTGCAGATGATATGATAGTATATATAAGTTAACCTAAAAATTCCACCAGAGAACTCCTAAGCCTGATAAACAGCTTCAATGAAGTAGCTGGATATAAAATTAACTCAAACAAGTCAATGGCCTTTCTCTATACAAAGGATAAACAGGCTGAGAAAGAAATTAGGGAAACAACACCCTTCTCAATAGTCACAAATAATATAAAATACCTTGGCGTGACACTAACTAAGGAAGAGAAAGATCTGTATGATAAGAACTTCAAGTCTCTGAAGAAAGAAATTAAAGAAGATCTCAGAAGATGGAAAGAACTCCCATGCTCATGGATTGGCAGGATCAACATTGTAAAAATGGCTATCTTGCCAAAAGCAATCTACAGATTCAATGCAATCCCCATCAAAATTCCAACTCAATTCTTCAACGAATTAGAAAGGGCAATCAGCAGATTCATCTGGAATAACAAAAAATCTAGGATAGCAAAAACTCTTCTCAAGGATAAAAGAACCTCTGGTGGAATCACCATGCCTGACCTAAAGCTTTACTACAGAGCAATTGTAATAAAAACTGCATTGTATTGGTATAGTGACAGACAAGTAGACCAATGGAACAGAATTGAAGACCCAGAGATGAACCCACACACCTATGGTCATTTGATCTTTGACAAGGGAGCTAAAACCATTCAGTGGAAAAAAGACAACATTTTCAACAAATGGTGTGGTCACAACTGGTGGTTATCATGTAGAAAAATGCGAATTGATCCATTTCTATCTCCTTGTACTAAGGTCAAATCTAAGTGGATTAAGGAACTCCACATAAAACCAGAGACACTGAAACTTATAGAGGAGAAAGTAGGGAAAAGCCTCGAAGATATGGGTACAGGGGAAAAATTCCTGAATAGAACAGCAATGGCTTGTGCTGCAAGATCGAGAAGTGATAAATGGGACCTCATAAAATTGCAAAGGTTCTACAAGGCAAAAGACACTGTCAATAAGACAAAAAGGCCACCAACAGATTGGGAAAGGATCTTTACCTATCCCAAATCAGATACAGGACTAATATCCAATATATATAAAGAACTCAAGAAGGTGGACTCCAGAAAATCAAATAACCCCATTAAAAAATAGGGCTCAGAGCTGAACAAAGAATTCTCACCTGAGGAATACTGAATGGTTGAGAAGCACCTGAAAAAATGTTCAACATCCTTAATCATTAGGGAAATGCAAATCAAAACAACCCTGAGATTTCACTTCACTCCAGTCAGAATGGCTAAGATCAAAAATTCAGGTGACAGCAGATGCTGGTGAGGATGTGGAGAAAGAGGAACACTCCTCCATTGTTGGTGGGATTGCAAGCTTGTACAACCACTCTGGAAACCAGTCTTGCGGTTTCTCAGAAAATTGGACATAGTACTACTGGAGAATCCCGCAATACCTCTCCAGGGCATATATCCAGAAGATGTCCCAACCAGTAAGAAGGACACATGCTCCACTATGTTCATAGCAGCCTTATTTATAATAGCCAGAAGCTGGAAAGAACCCAGATGCCCTTCAACAGAGGAATGGATACAGAAAATATGGTACATTTACACAATGGAGTACTACTCATCTATTAAAAAGAATGAATTTATGAAATGCCTAGGCAAATGGATAGACCTGGAGGGCATCATCCTGAGTGAGGTAACCCAATCACAAAGGAACTCGCACAATATGTACTCACTGATAAGTGGATATTAGCCCAGAAACTTAGGATACCCAAGATATAAGATACAATTTGCTAAACGCATGAAATTCAAGAAGAACGAAGACCAAAGTGTGGACACTTTGACCCTTCTTAGAAATGGGAACAAAACACCCATGGAAGGAGTTACAGTGACAAAATATGGAACTGTGGCAAAAGGATGGACCATCTAGTGATTGCCATATGCAGGGATCCATCCCATAATCAGCTTCCAAACGCTGACACCATTGCATACACTAGCAAGATTTTGCTGAAAGGACCCAGATATAGCTGTCTCTTGTGAGACTATACAGGGGCCTAGCAAACACAGAAGTGGATGATCACACTCAGCTATTGGATGGATCACATGGCCCCCAATGGAGGAGCTAGAGAAATTACCCAAGGAGCTAAAGGGAACTGCAACCCTATAGGTGGAACAAAATTACGAACTAACCAGTACCCCGGAGCTCTTGTCTCTAGCTGCATATGTATCAAAAGATGGCGTAGTCGGCCATCACTGCAAAGAGAGGCCCATTGGACTTGCAAACTTTATATGCCCCAGTACAGGGGAACCCCATGGCCAAAAAGGGGGAGTGGGTGGGTAGGGGATTGGGAAGGTGGGTATGGGGGACTTTTGGGATAGCATTGACAATGTAAACGAGGAAAATACCTAATAAAAAATAAATTATAAAAAATAATAATTAAATACAATTGCCCTCCAGTATTCCCAGAAAAAAAAAGATGTAAATTCCAAGATCAAATAATTAATATTTTTGTTTTTTTATTTTTGTCTTTATTAGTATGATTTTAAGACATTGGAGAACATAGTAACAGAGAGTCTTCCTCCACAGCAGATGGAAACAAACACAGAGACTCATAGCCACACAATGTGCAGAGAGTAAGAGATCTTGAAACACTCAGCCCTACATGGGATATCTCCATCAAACACCTCCCTTCTTCTTCTTAATTGTGTTCAATTGACAAGATTATTGACGTGTAAATAAATTGCCAAGATGTGTATATTTACATGGAACCTTTTATAAAGAGGCCAGACAGTACATGGAAGGCAACATACCTTTTCCACTTAACTGTCTTATATGGAATTGAATATTAGAAATGTGTACCTTAACTTCAGGCATTTACAAAAGAACTATAGGATTCATTTTGTATCTTCTGGTTATATGTGATCACGTGAAAGAACATTTATATGTTATGCTGTGTTCATTTAAATATTTTTTATTTTGTATAAAGTAGGTTTATTCTCTATTTTTTTATAGTACTGTGTGTGAGATCAATATGAATGTGAAAATAAAAGTGGTAATAACTATAGGCTGTATACTGACAATATACAGCTTTTATATAGTTATGTCACGTGTGTTTTCTATGTCAGCACACAACATAGAAAAACACATTTTTATAGGTTTTTATATTCAAAATAGCCTTAGCAGGATTGGGTCACAGGGCAGAAATTATGGTGGGAAGTTTACTTACAGTGATGACATGAAAAAGCCAAAGTGACAAGGGCAGGGTTTACTTCAGGCAGTGTCCTAGAAGGCATATGCTTTCTGATGTTTTTCTCAGTCAGTTCAGACAGCTCTTCATGCTCCTCATCTTAAATGTC
This sequence comes from Mus caroli, assembly GCF_978045245.1. Lineage (NCBI taxonomy): Eukaryota > Metazoa > Chordata > Mammalia > Rodentia > Muridae > Mus > Mus caroli. The sequence goes on along the minus strand of NW_028227259.1, from coordinate 65,616,030 downwards.
CATCCTTCCTCCCTCCTGTTCTAGTTTACATGGTACCTTTGAGACATTTTGTTTAGCTTATTATCTGAATATTGGTGTTCCTGTTTTCTCTTTCTCTGCTTCCTTTGAGTATTTAATTATTTAGCAGTCTTTGAGAATTTCATGCATGTATACAATGAAACATGATCACATCCAACTCCAAGAACACCTTTTATCTTCCTCCATGCTCCCGTCTGCTCATCCCTCTCTAACATCAAATCTCTTTGTGATAATCTATTAAGTCCCATTAGTGTCGCTCATATGTTCATGGATGTCAGGCATTCACTGCTGCATGGGAGACCTACCAAAGGCTTCACTCCCAAAGAATAATGGTTCTTCTCAGCAGCTATCAATCTTCAATAGCCTCTTAGTAAGGTATGGGGGTCTGGAGTAGAACTCCTCCATCTGTGTCAGAAATTTGGCTGTCTGGTCCTAGTACATGCTTTGTGCAATAACCACTTTATTTTCATAGTGGCATGTGTGTATGCCTTTGAGTTGTGAGTATGTGATTTTTTTTTATGAATCATGACATCAGTAATTGTGGTTTTCCTTCATAATCCATGTTAGAGAAATAACATGTTCTAAAGGTGTCTAACCAGTAGGTAAGGATGTTACTCAATTTCTAAGTTAGAAACAGAATCCCAGAGCAAAGAGCATCAAAGGTGTGATTTTGGTATAAAGATTAAAATTTAGGATTCATGGCTCCTTGGCCTTTTGTCTAAGATCAAGTGTAAAATTTAGGCTTGACTGGTGTCCTGTCTTGTGCACGTCCGACTCGACCAGCAAGAACGACACGGCACACAAGTAGGATCCTTCTGCAGCCAAGCTTTAATGCATCTTGAGAGGGAGAGCATAAGCTTACACACGGATGCGAAGACTCTGAGGAACCCAGCCCTGTGCCTTATATAGAATTTTTGTCCCGCCTCTGACGTGGTGCATCCTCACAGGGCCATTTCCAAACGGACAAGATAACGTACTTAACGGATGTATGTCCTCGCGGACAGGGACTATCCAGAGACATGTGCAGTAAGCCTTTTTACTTGTTCAAACACCCAGCTCATGTGCCATCTTGTAATGGCGAATGTGGGAGTGGCTTTCCACATCTCCTCCTTTTGTTTTAATTTTAAGGCCACCCAAGCAATCGAGAGTGAGGGTGGAGGTCAAATTCCCAGTGTGCAAGATAGGTCTTACACAGGGTCCTCCTCTTAGACTCTTCGCCCAGAGGAACCCTGGCCTGATGCTATGTCGTTTTTCCTGGGAGAAGGAAACTTGGACATATAACCTTCGTATAGATGACACGCCCTCCTGGAAGAGGTTTTAACAGCCGCTTTGCCCCTTCCACTGCAGTGCTTAGCCTCGCAACTCTCCTTGGGCTGCTGAAGCGCACTCACTCTGTCCCGTGCAATGAGACTAGCCTCGTGGGGTGCAAGAGCTGAGTGGCCAGCGACCTTTTACTATACATACTGGGTCCAAGTTCGGCTCCACACTTCTCTAGAAGGTCCCCATCCAAGCCTCATAAGATATGGTAATAGTATCTTTCTTTCTTTCCTGACAAATCTTGAAATTTTGAATGCCCTGTGAGTATTGGCCACGCTCAACCACCGGGACAATCCTATTCAATCCACCCTGCCTCCCACAATCCCTTTCTTCGTTTTTCCTGTCTTCATTCTGAGGTAATTCCAGGTTTCTGCAGCCTCAAGCAATTTCACAATCAATGCTGGTTATTCTTAATATCCTCTCTCTCATAGGCAGCAATCCTATTTTAGCAACAAATAAAACAGCATCATTTAAAGGCGTTCATACATAGCCATTATCTCAAGCACTTGTACACGTTCCCACAGGAGAGACACCACCTTTTTAAACAGGCAAGATCCTATCATAAGTATCAAAAGAAGCATCACAACTGATCCCACGAGTGTGGAAATCAAAGTTGTCATCCAGGGGGACTGACTGAACCAGCCCTCAAACCATCCTTTATCAGCATCAAAGATTTTTTGTCTCTGTGCAAGGCGAGTTCTCAATTTTGCAATGCTGTATCGCACTAATCCGGTCTTATCAACCCAGAAACAGCATTCTTCTTTTAGGGTGGCACACTTCCAAAGAGGATAAACTCGTCTCTAAATTAGTAATTAATTTTTCAATTTCCTTTATATCCTCATGCATAGCTTGTTGCAAAATTTTGAGCTGATGAATATTATTAAGCGCTACCGCCTCTGTGCCTATACCAGCAGTGATGCCGCCTGTGGCCAGGCCTCCCAATAACACCGCTAAGGTAATAGAAGCGGGATCTCTCTTAAGACGTCGGGGGGCCGGCATTCTCATAGGCTTCCACAACATGACTTATGGGATGATAAATAATCCTAGGCCATAGGGTTACCATAACACAAAGAATACTGGTAAAATTTAAGGTAGCAAGGGAAACGCAGGGGGTAAGGCCAGCACTACAGGCCCAATAAGTCCCTTCTGGCGGGACAAGATAGCCAGAGGACTGGGAATGAGAAGATATATTTGTATAACTTCTACTTATAGAAAAAATGGCGACCGGATCATGACCGGTACGGTACAATCTCAGACCCCAACTTTTTGGGCCATCCCAGTTAGCTTTCTTTCCTGCCTCAGTAAAGGTAATCACCAATGGATTACATCGGCCCCCAGGGGTGGCTCCGATATGGCTAGTTTTTAAAGAATCATAGCAGGGGCCACAATCAAGCCTCCTTCCATCCTTCGTGCATTTCCATTTTCCTCTCCCCCCATAAGTATAGCCAGGTGTATTTCCTCTCTTAACAGTAATGAAATCCCATGTAGATGAGGGATTCCAATAGGCATGCCCTGTGGTCTCACACCCCCATACTTTACTATAGCCCTCTGCCGGACCCCCACAATGAGGTGATACCTTATGACCAGGGCAAACATAGATGTCAAATTCTCTGGTAAATTCTCTTTGATTAATATATTGGCATCCATAATCTCCAGATGGATCATGATCAGAGGGATCCCATTCATTACCAACCAGATCACACAAATCTACATAAAGGGTTGGAAAAGCCTCTTTTAGGGCACCCTGCAAAACAGTCTTATTAGCAACAACTCCTGTTAACAAATTAGAACTAGTCCAAGTCACATTATAGATCTGATGTGGGTTACTCCCTGATCTTTGAGTTCCTCCCAGTGTCATCATTTCCAGAAGTAGGATCATCCATGTCCAGCTCCGTCGCAATGGGTTCTTCTACCGCCTGATGGATTGTTCTCGTAAGGCGGGCAGGGATCCAAAAAGGATTGGCTTCATCCTGTGGAAAGACACATACGGCTCCCCTGGATCTGATCAATATGGGATCCGGGCCCTTCCATTTGTTATTCAAAACATCTTTCCATTTAACCCTTTCTTTGGGCCTATCTGGCTCTGAGTAATGACGTTCAGCCGCAGTATGGCCATGAGCATCAAGATTTAAAAAATTGAGTGTAAAGAGTGCCATAGACACAGACACTCTTGGTACTCGGGGTAGAGCCTCCTCGACTCCCCCTTTCTGTTTTATTAGATAGGATTTGAGGGTGCGGTGTGCCCGCTCAACAATACCCTGTCCTTGAGGGTTGTATGGAAGTCCAGTCAAGTGGGTCACATCCATCTGACGGCAGAACTGTTGGAATTTTTGAGATGTATAAGCTGGACCATTATCAGTCTTGAGGAGTTTGGGTTTCCCCCAAGCACTCCATGCCTCAAAGCAATGTTGAATCACATGTGAGGCCTTTTCTCCAGTTAGGGGAGAAGCAGACATGATACCCGAGCACGTGTCAATGGACACGTGGAGGTACTGAAGTTTGCCAAAGGAGGGGAAATGGGTAACGTCCATCTGCCAGACCTGTAGGGGTCGAATGCCACGTGGGTTAATTCCTACGTGGGGTTCTGGCAGAAACTCACAACAGTTTTGACACTGAATGACAATGTCACGGGCCTCCTTTCTTGTCAAGGAGAAGCGACGACGCAGAGTTTCAGCCGTCACATGAAATTTGTTGTGAAACCTCCTGGCAGTTTCTATTGGAGACGATAAGGCTGCAGCCACCATTTTTGTAGCTTTGTCTGCCATATCATTTCCCTGAGCCATGGGCCCAGGCAGGCCCGAGTGGGCCCTGACATGAGTAATATAGACTGGAAATTTTCTGGCTAATAGGACTAGCTGTATTTGCTGAAAAATATGGGCAACCTTGCTAGATGACCTAATCACCCCAGCCACTTCTAAAAGATTTACAGCATTAACCACATAATGAGAGTCAGACACAATATTAAGGGCTCCTGAAAAGGTTTTTAAAACCTCCAGGACCACAAGACACTCCACTACTTGAGGAGAATTCTCACCAAACTGTTTAGAGGTGACCTCCCCATTGTGGACATAGGCACCTATGCCGGTTTTTGACCCATCAGTATATACCACGGCCCCATCTTCAAGTGGGGATTTAGATGTCACACGTGGAAACACAACAGGCTGATTCTGGGCAAACTGTAAGATGGGATGCTTGGGATAATGATTATCTATCTGTCCTTCAAAGGAGGTAACCAAGACTGCCCAGTCATCGGAGGTGGCTGCCAGAGTTTGAACTTGTACAGCGGTGTAAGGCACAATTAAGGTATCTGGGTTTTTTCCAAAGTGGGTAATAGCTGCTTTCAGGCCCCTAAGGGCAAGCTGTGCAACTGCATTAGGATACCATTCTATTATTTTAGCAGGGGAAGCATTTGGGTGGACCCACAGTAGAGGTCCACCCTGCCATAAAACTGCAGTCGGCAATTGGGTTGTCTTAAAAACACACAAATCAAAAGGTTGAGTATCATTAATGCTATGCAATTGGGCCTCCTGCAAAGCCCCCTCAACTGCTCGCAACGCCTGGTCAGCAGCTGGAGTAAGGGCTCTAGGGGAGGAAATATGAGAATCCCCTTCCAATATTTCAAATAAAGGTTTCAACTCCGCCGAGGGGATTTTCAAAAAGGGTCTAAGCCAATTAATATCTCCCAGCAACTTTTGAAAATCATTTAAAGTATGAAGATGGTCCCTCCGTATTTCTATTTTCTGGGGTGCAATCCTGTCTGGGGTAATTATCGACCCTAGAAACTGTCCTGTATCAGAAACCTGCACCTTTTCTGCAGCTATTTGCAAACCCCACCGTTGAAGAGTGTCCAACAAACAGGGGTATGCCCTTTTTAATAGGCTCAGGTCTTTGTGACACAAAAGAACATCATCCATATAATGTATTAAAATTAAAGAAGGAAATTGTTCCTTTATTGGGCTAAGAGCCCTTTGTACATAAAGCTGACACATGGTGGGACTATTGGACATGCCCTGGGGCAAAACTTTCCATTGATATCTTCTATCTGGTTCCATATGATTGAATGAGGGAACTGTGAAGGCAAAACGAGGCCTATCCTCAGGGCATAATGGTATAAAAAAAAAGCAATCCTTAATATCTATAATAATTAAATTCCATTTTCGCGGCAGGGCAGATAACACCGGCAAACCACGTTGCACGGGGCCAAATAACTTCATTTGTGCATTAATGGCCCTTAAGTCATGAAGCAACCTCCATTTTCCAGATTTCTTTTTAATAACAAATATGGGAGTATTCCAAGGAGAGACAGATGGCTCGATGTGTCCTAAATTTAACTGTTCTTTTATTAATTGTGTTACTGCCTCTAATTTTTCAGAGGATAAAGGCCACTGAGGAACCCACACCGGGTCCTCTGTTTTCCATGGTATAGGTTGTGCTATCTCAGCGGCCCCTAGGAAAAACCCAGTCCCTGTTTTTTATAATTTTCCTTTGGTGCAATAGGCGTTATTCGTCCCTGTCCTTGTGCACCCAGTCCCTCCCCATCTCTATAACCCATCTTGGTCATGATATGCTTTGCTCTATCTGAATAGTTGCCTTCTAAGGAAACTGTCTCATTAGACAAGACGAGACTCATGTGCTGCATGATATCCCTTCCCCAGAGGTTAACCGGGAGCGGGAGCACATAGGGTACAAATTTTCCCTGCTGACCTTCAGGGGATCTCCAGGTTAAAGCAACAGAACTTATAGTGGGACAGGATTGGTATCCCAGACCTTGTAACGAATGAGATGATTCTGTGGTGGGCCAAGTTTTGGGCCACCAATGTGTGGAAATTATACTTTTGTCTGCTCCGGTATCTAGAATGCCCTCGAATTCTTTCCCATTTATCTTAAGGCGGAGCTTAGGTCTGCTATTTAACGATACCACTAAGTAGGCCGAATCACTTCCGGAGGAACCCATTTTCTTCACATCCTGTCCCACAGGCTCCTCTCTGGCGTTATCAGGGAGGAGCAATACCTGGGCAATCCTGTCCCCTTTGTTAATAGAGAAGACTCCCCGAGGGCTGGAACATAGGACTTGAATCTCAGGAGAGTGTTGGCGATCCACCACTCCTGGGTGTACCACCAAGCCTTGTAAGGTGAGCGAACCTCGACCAAGAATAAGGCCCATGGTCCCCGGGGGCAAAGATAATACAGACTCCACCGGGACCGGTTGAATGTTCATTTGGGGCATTAGTAGGAAGTCGGTGGCGGCACGCAGGTCCACCCTTGAGGGTCTTCCTGGGCCTCCTCTCTGGTTGCTTCCTGGGTCCTGACAAATCGGTTCCCATATCTTTGGGGGCCCTGGGACCGGGGGCCCGGTTTCCCGTTTTTTGTTACACGAGGAAACTCTTTAGTATCATTAGCCTCCTGTGGTGCAAGTAGCCTGCCATTGATATCTCTGACAGACCGACATTGATCTGCCCTATGATAACCCTTACCGCACTTGGTGCATAGGGTAAGGACCCTCCTCTCATGAGGAGGGGCCCTGCAGTCTCTTTTGAGATGGCCAGGCTTGCCACAATTATAACATGTTTTATGTCCCTTTTGTCTTGTTGCTTGCTTTTGCGACTGAAGAATTGCAGCCGCCAGGCCTGCATTAGTAAGGGGTCCCCCCAACTCACGACAAACTCTAAGCCAATCCTGTAAGCCTTTGCTCTTTCTAGGGGCTATAGCTGCTCGGCACTCCTGTGTGGCTTGTTCAAAAATTAACTGTTCTATTAAGGGGTTTGCGGCCTCAGAGTCCCCAAAAATTCTCTCAGCCGCTTCTGTCATTCTTGCCACAAAATTGGAGAAGGGCTCTTGGGGGCCCTGAATAATTTTTGATAATTGTTGATTGGCCTCACCCTTGTTTGATAGAGCTTTCCATGCCCTAATAGCAGAATGTGCAACTTGCGCATAAGCTCCCCATGCATAGTTGTTTTGATCAGCCGCATACAGGCCCTGCCCTGTTAACAGGTCGAAGGTCCAATCGCGTTGTTCTGGGGTGAGTGCTGCCACATTAAACCTAGCTAGATTTTGGGCTGCCTCATGCCATAGGGCTTTCCATTCCATATACTGTCCCATGGTTGGTAAAACAGCTTTGGTAATCATCTGCCAATCTGAAGGAGTGAGCGGATTTATGGCCAATCTATCTAGTTGCATCAATGTAAAGCTCCCCGTCACCCCATATTTCCTTACCGACTCCGCAAGTTCCTTAATTTGATTATATTCTATGGGTGCATAAACCCTACCTCCTTCCCCATTATCGAAAACGGGGAAGGCTTGTGTCACTTTATGGCGGGTTTTTTCAGAAAGAAGTGAAGAAGATGCGGGTCGTGCCCCATAAGGGGGTGGGGCAGTAGGGGTAAGCTGCATGCGTTGTTGGAGTGGGGGCTGTTTTTTATTTTTATACCTTGGGATCCTTTCATCAGGGTGATACCTCTCTTCTTCATATCTAGCTGCAGCTTCCTCTAAGTCCTCTTCCTCAGAGGAGTCAAGTTCGTCGCTCGAACTTGAGCTAATTTTCAGTTCTTGAAGTTCCCTTACTGGGTAGATACTCTCCCCTTTTTTCTTATCATTATTAGAAGGGTGATCCAACCTTATAGGTTGATCAGGCTTCTCTCCCCCTTTTTTACCTTTTCCGGGGGGTCCCTTTTCTCTTTTCTTGGATATCCCTTTTGTATGTGCTCAAGCACCCAACCTCTCACTCCGCTCGGTTTCTGACATGCTATCTTGGACTGATTCTAACGTGTGCTGGCCTTCCTGTCTTACTGGACCGCAGGTTTCATCCTCTAGACAGTTGTTAACCATCTTCCAAATGGCCTTGGTCCCAGGGTGAAGATCGTCCTCTAACAGTTTTCTATCTAGATCTTTTCCCAATTTTTTCCACGAGGCGCGGGAAAGTGATCCGGAGCAGGCATACCATGGCGCCACACGGTCAACTTCCTTCACAAAATTTTTAAGTGTGCGGGGTGCAATCTTAATGTCCCTTTGTTTAAGAAGGTTATCAAGGGCTTGAACCACAGATTGGGACGAACCCATTGTAGATGGTGCCTGCGGTTTATCTACACCCGACTTACGTAGCACGGCAGATTTCTACCTCCTCGCAGCTTATCTACGTCCGTCTGACAGGAGATCTGACAGGAGATCTGACAGGAGATTTGACAGGAGATCAACGGCCGAAATGTCAACGGTCGCAGGGCCGCTTATCTACGTCGGACTTATCCGCAACCCTCAACAATACAACACCAGGAAGAAAAGGAAGAAGACTCCGATCACTAACACCGCCGCCTCGGGCAAACCCTCCCAAGGTGGAGACAGTTGAAGACCAAGATTAGAAAAAAATCCAACACACCTCTCCGGGCGGAGTCCACTGCAGTTCTGAATCCACCTCAACGCTGAGGGGTCTCCGGTGGTGCGAACGATGTCTCGAAGTCCCGGGTTTTCGGCACCACTTCTTGCGCGCGTCCGACTTGACCAGCAAGAACGACACGGCACACAAGTAGGATCCTTCTGCAGCCAAGCTTTAATGCATCTTGAGAGGGAGAGCATAAGCTTACACACGGATGCGAAGACTCTGAGGAACCCAGCCCTGTGCCTTATATAGAATTTTTGTCCCGCCTCTGACGTGGCGCATCCTCACAGGGCCATTTCCAAACGGACAAGATAACGTACTTAACGGATGTATGTCCTCGCGGACAGGGACTATCCAGAGACATGTGCAGTAAGCCTTTTTACTTGTTCAAACACCCAGCTCATGTGCCATCTTGTAATGGCGAATGTGGGAGCGGCTTTCCACAGTCCTGTGTATTTTTCTATCTTAAACTCCTCAGAGTAGATGCTCTTATCTTAACCGGCAGTGGGATTTCATAATGGTGCACACATATGCATGCACGCACAGAAAGGGGGTGGGGAGAGGCGTATTTGGCAATGTCTTGAGACAGTGACACTAAACAGGTCTCTGGATATCTCCACATTTTTCTTCAAATATTTTATTGACCAGAAAAGGTTATTTGAAAGCCAATTAGAAACTTAATGATAGAAGACCCCTGGAAGCAAAAGCAAGTAGAAATTCCTTCAGAGCAGCAAGGCTTCTTGAGTGTCTGGGTCACATCATTCTTGAGATCACAAGCTACTCGTAATTCATAGCCCCAAAGCTCAGGATACACACGATACAACTCACAGACCATAAGACGGCTAACAAGAAGGAAGGCAGGGAACAAAGTAATCATGGAAGGTAGAGGGAGGGAGGGGCTTGGGTGGAGGAGGGGAGGGAAAAAGGGGGACAGAATCAGGTATGGGAAGAGACAGAAGAGAAGTTCAGAGGGCCAGAAGAATGAAAAGAAATATATAGGAGAATGGAACCACTAGAAAGTCCCAGGCACTAGGGATGTGAGAGGCTCCTAGAAACCAGCGAGAATGACTTTAGCCAAAATACCCAACAAAGGGGAGTTAGAACCTGAAGAGACCACCCCTAGTATGGCATGGCATCCAGTTGATGGAAGGGGTTATTCAATTCTTCATTTACATTTCAAATGCTATGCCCTTTCCTAGTTTCCTCTCTGAAAGTCCCTATACACTCCCTCCTGGCCAGCTCCCTAACCCACCTACTCACGCTTCCTGGCTCTGGCATTCCCTTGTACTGGAGCATATAATCTTCACAAGACCAATACTTCATGCAATTTATTTCTCACTAATATTTTCATCCAATCTCATTGTATTTGAAATACATAGTTTTAACACGATTTAAATGGAGGGGTTGGATAACTGATCCTTGATAACTGACCAGTTACAGAGGATCTGGATGCAAAATTCTAACCATGACTAGTCTTACAGTTGGGGATACACACAAGAAAAGTGAGAGACTGATTTCTTGAACACAGGAACCTTCCAGATTTACCTATCAGTCTTTTAAATACATAATCTGAGAGGCTAGCCTCCCTGGGCCTAGAGTGGGAGATAAGGAAATTCGTCAAGGAGTTGCTTTCCAGGACTTTTTCACCTTCATGATCTTTTTCTTTCCTATGCTTGTGGAATGAGGAATCTGATCATCACGTGCTCCCTGATCCGTGTACTACAGCACAGCATCTATCAAAATTTCCCAGCAGAAACTTTGGTTTTTGAAATCCTTTGTGATCTTGAACGAGGGAATGAAGCAGTTTATGAAAATGACACAGTCCTTGTGCCCACCTCATTCTGAGACCTGCCTAGAAGGACAGGCAGACACAAGACCCAAACAGCTGCTTTTAGTGAGTACTGCTGGCATTTGGGTTCTCTTCTGGCTCACCATCAAACATCTCAGTTTAAGAAGTCAAGGGCATTAATATTATTTTCTAGACTTGCCTTCATAAATATTTACCTCTATAAGAAGTAAATATTGTTAGTTCTTGTTTCACAGTGTGGGAGACTAAGACATAGATAAGCCATGGCATTGCCAAACGTCATTCTCACGAAGTATGGGCTCCAGTCTTACCAAGGCCAAGTAGAACACTCACTTCTCAGTTTTTCTGAAAGGATACAATTTCCAAATATGATGATTCCTTTCATTGTATTTTATGAAGCAATTAAAAATTTGAATTAATACTAGAAACTTCTATCTGGTCCGATGAAACTTCCTTTTTGCTATGTCTGAGGGTCTCTCTTAAGTGAAACTCCAGATCATTACTTAGCAAACCTGCCTGAACTTTCTATACCACTCTTAACTTTACTTACACTAAAAAAGAGAGTGTTATAAAAATAACACGTTCACACATATTTGGGCTTATCTGTGGGGATTAGAGGTGTCAGAAGATGTCTGCTGAAAAATTAAGTAGCAGCTGCAAAGAGCTTAATTGCCTGCACACAATTTTTCACTCCGTGGGATTTGCTTTTCACTCTCCTGCAGTTTGCTGTCTGTGGTGCTGATTTTTTATTTGTATAAATGACTATATAATGAATAGAAAAATATTGGTGTTCTAATGTTCCCATAAACCTTCTCTTTTGGGTCCAATCATATTTTTTTAAAACAGTCTCAGACATGAAGCATCAAAAGATGGTGATAGACAAGAACGACAGAGAAATGTTAGAGAAAGCATCGTTGATAAGAAATCCCAGAATGCTTTGCTGTAACCTTCACAGCTCACCCTCTAGCTTCTCAAAGGCTTATGTTTTGTTTTGTTTTGTTTTGTTTTCCATAATCTCCTTTACTCCACCAGGTCCCCCTCTTCACCCACAGAGCATTTCTTCCATTTCCTTTTCACTAGAAAGTCAAAAGTCTGTAGAATCACTTCAGCTCAAGATCAATAATTACAGAAATGATCTTAGCAGAGTCTGGATCAACTTACGATGAATATCAACAGAATTGTTGGGCTGAAAAAACAATCATTAAAAACAATTTATGGGGCTCATTGCCATGAAAGCCGACATAAATAATTTCTTCAACAGTTGTACCGTGGTTTTACAAAACAGTCATTTTCCTGTTTTGTTAATTACATTGTGCATGTTTTTGTTCTGTCAAAAAGAATAAAAACAGAATTATGAACCATTAGATTTTTTTGACTCCTTTTTCCCCCGCAATGTAAAAAAAAATGTTTAAATTTCAGTTGCCCTAATTGTAACATTTTCAACTAGACTGTATGAAAACCAAGTATTCTGTGTTTTCTGAAATCTTTAGTAGAACTTAGTGGAGTTGCTCTATTTTCCTGCTGAGTCTGCAGTAAATAGCCACTTTGGAGAAAGGGCAGAAAGAAGTGTAGTCATAGGTCCTACTCATGTTCTTTCTCATAGCAATACTTCCTTTTCCTGTGTATTATCATCCTGGTTAATGTCCTTATAAGTTTCTACATTTATTGCGAGTAAATGTCTAGGCTTGAGTTTAGTATAGACTTTCAGGTGATGTATTGCAGTACAAGAAAATTTATTATTATTATTATTATTATTCCTACAGAATATTGGGTTAACATTTCTAATATTTACATCACAACAAAAAGATGAAACAGAAAAGCAAAGAGCCACAGAAAAATAGGAGCATGGCAGAAAAGGATTAAATGCACAGGGCAATAAGGATGATGTACAAGTACAATGAGAAATCCCACACAACAGTTTTGGGAAGTACTAGCAAAGGGACAGAAGGACAAAATTCCCACAAGGAAGCACAGATATTAAGGCTACATTTCCCTTATTATTTTTTTTTGTTCATTTCATCACCATCTGACAGGATTTTATTGAATTCTTGCTCACTTCTGGCAGTGAACATAGTCCTGAGAATAGAGAAGAAAATGAAACAGAAGTTCCCACTCTCATGGTCATGCATATAACTTCATAAATCATTCCATGGTTGCCTCTAAAAATTCTTCTCTTATTGTCTCCAGCCATATGAAGAAATCTCTCATATGAGATGTTGTTTCATAGGAATGTCCAGACAAAGGATTCCTGTAATCAAAGAGTATTTCACATAGCATCAATTGATGGATGATACAAGCAATACATTGTCACAGTTTTGAAAGCTGTAAATTTGCATTTATTTATTTACCCATTTGTCTTGCCATCTAGCACAGGCAGGGCTGAAAGCAACTAAAGGTTCTTCTACTCTGCACTTGGGATAATTGGTATATATCACCATACTCTGTAAAGAAAACTATTTCCAGTGTGAAGTCCTACCAAAGAATTCTCCTGAGGACTAGGGGGAAAGGCAGTGTAGGTGCCAGAATCCTTCCCTGGCAGGCTGGATATTGAAGTTCAATCCATCAGAGTTTCATGAACGTTCATACCCCAGGAGAGTGAAGTTGTTCATATACAATGTGTTTTCCCTTGTTGTTGTTCAGTAAATTTGAATAATGATCATTATGAATATAAGTGAAATGGAAATGATACATTCATCTTTAAACATGAGCAAAATTCTTACCAGATTCCTAAACTCAAAAGTAGATTTTTAATAGAAATTTCTAGTGTGAAACTAGGTCATTTGCATACTTCTTTGACTTACATACCTAATTGCCAGAGAATTTGCATTTTCCTGTCTGATTTTGCACCACATCTAAGTCATCTACATATTTCAGCTAATCTACTTGCTGAAGATGGGTAAGAATTCCTACCCATAATTAGAATAAACTTCAGTTTCATTGCACTTCAACTAGAGACTTTTATAGAATATAAACCAAAATATTTTCAGAGTTAACTCCTATATCTCTTAGCAATGTGCATAAGATTGTACAAAGTGGATTAATAGTTAATAGTGAAAATATCTTAATTTCACATTTATACACAGGCTCAGAATGAGGAAACATGATTAAAAATTTGGAAGCAGTTTAACCTAGATATTAGCACCAATGAGCAATGCATTATCTCTCAGTTCCCATAATATATCCCCTTTAAGTTAACTTTGACAGTAACCCTTTAAATATAGAAATTTGAAAGAGTAATATTGTGAGATTTTCAAGAGGTTTTCAGTATATGTAATTAACATTCCACAAATGCTCAAACCAGGTTCTTTGGAATCCAGAGCCTTTGTGTGTGAATGTCAATAAAAATAATATTAAATGAGCATGCTGTTTCTGTTACCTCCTGTTCATTTGAGGATACTTTTGAGGGGCTTGGCAATAGGTGTGGTGTGTTTGCACACTTGCTTGTGTGGACAGGGGTCAGAGGTAGATGTGAGGTGCCTTGCTCTATCACTTCTCCCTTATTCACTCTGCAACAGGGTCTGGTACAGGACACCTAGTTTAGTATTAGCATGTCTATGCTGCAAGTGCAATCCACTGCTGAGATATCTTTGCAGCTACTGAGTTTACATTTTCATCACATACTGCTGATCATGCTGGCCTCCATGTCCCCCTCACCTTAAGGAATAGGTTGATATCTTTCTTTTTATAGCCAATCCCTTTTCCATTTTCTTAGACCATTTACTTAAGATATTTTAAATTCTGCAAATTCCCTTTATGACCTCCCACACTTTGTTCATCTTAATGGACATACATTCATCAAGAGTCATACCATCTATGTAAAGTGAAATAATCAAGGGAGACAGCACCCACTTCTGCCATTGTCTTTAAAGGGAGGAGATTAAATTTAGTATGTGTCAGTTTGCCAATCACTTTGATCATTACTCTCCAATGTCCTCCAGTTCCTGTTTGCTACTTTCCTCCAATGATTAAAAATACTGCTGTCTTCCTTTGCCTCAGTGTTAAGTTCAATCTCTTCTGGTGGTGAGAGTCTTGGGTAATTTCTCATTTTTCTGTGTAACTCTCTCTCTCTCTGGTGCAATTTCTCTTTGATAATCATGATTTCTAGTATCCTCACATTACTAGCTGTATGCCCAATCTATTTTATATCTACCAATACAGATTACCTTGTTTAATTATTATAATGAGCTAGTTTGATTCTTGATCTCAATTTATAGTTAAGGAAACAAAAGCAGAAGAGAAAGATAACAATTATTTTTTTCCCTAGAAAGAATGCCAAACCTTGGTCAAAAATACTGGGGAAAAGAGACAAGGAAGGAAAGAGGTAGGGAAAAAGGAAATAGAGGAAACATGAGAAGGGAAAGGATGTGAATAAAGGGATGGCAAGCAAAAGCAGAAAAGAAAGATAACAATTATTTTTTTCCCTAGAAAGAATGCCAAACGTTGGTCAAAAATACTGGGGAAAAGAGACAAGGAAAGAAAGAGGAAGGGAAAAAGGAGATAGAGGAAACATGAGAAGGGAAAGGATGTGAATAAAGGGATGTCAAGGATAGAAGGGAGAAGAAAGATGGCAAAAGTGCAAGGAAGAAAAGGAGAGGAGGGGGAAGGGGCAATGTGGAGAGGGGTGAGGACAGAGAAGGCTATACAGCCACTGAGTAAGTCTGGAACAAATTCTTACTGCCTTTGCTTGTGGTCATCTTCAGAGAAAGAATTTATGTAACTAAAATAATAATCATGGACTAGTGGTCCAACTTCTGTTGCAAACAGGCATGGCTATATGGAAAGGAAATATGCCTTTATCTAGATGCTACTTATGGTGAAGAAGAGAATAGAATTTATGTCTTACCATTACCTTTTCTTCTAAAGTTTTATTCTTTTGCAATAGTTAGTAAGTCCACGTCTCTGCACTCTGCATTTGTCATGTCTACCAGCTTTTCTTAAGCAAAGATATTCATGTAGAGTGGGGGCAGCTCTCAAGCACAAATGGTGTTTTTGTAGGCTTTGCTACATCAAAACTGTGTGGTTTTAAATGGTTATTGGAACAGATTCTACATTTAGCTTTTTAAAATTTTAAATAAAAACTTTTTTTTAAACTTTTGTTCTTTCTATGAACATAAGACAGACAAATTTGAGTTTGATCTTTTGAGCTTCACCTGAATCCATGCCCCACACTAAGGAAGGGGTGGGTATTCAAGATGCCCACATAGACCATTTCCTTTATGTTAGCACTGACTTATACCAGTATGCTTCTGGAGCATCTGGGATCCCATGTACTCCTTAGAGGTAATTGCAGTGGTTATAATAATATAAATCACTAATTCAACATGGCTCAACGTGTTCCTGGTTATCAAGGGGTTTACATACTTGACTTATTTATCCACACAATGAATTTATAAGATATTTCTAACATTTGCATATGATTTGAGTATATCACCACACTGTTCATATTCTAAAAGTTAGGTATCCAGTATGGTGGAATCAGTAGACAGTGGAGCTTTCATGGGCTAAAACCCGATGCCACTGTTTGGGACATTGGAGTACATCTTAGTTTCTATGACCATTGCTATGACAGAATACCTTGAAGCATACAACTCAAAAGAAGGTTTTCATTCAGCAAACAATTCAAGAGCACAGTCCATCATTCAGGGAAATCAAAGCAGCTGGAGCCTGAAGCAGCTGGTCACACCACATTCACATTCAGAAAGCAGAGACTGAAGGAAAATGACAATGCTCATTCACTTTCAGTTCTGGATTCTAGCCCCACGGAATAATGCCACCCATCTTTATCATGAATCATCTCACCTCCATTAATTCAATTTCTATAGTCTCTCTCAGGGGTGGCAAGCTGATTCTAGATTCAGTCAAGTTGACACGACACCACAGAGTAATTCCACCTTCAAGGGAATTAAAGACTCTTGAAAGAAAGAAAGAAAGAAAGAAAGAGAGAGAGAGAGAGAGAGAGAGAGAGAGACAGAGAGAGACAGAGAGAGAGAGAGAGAGAGAGAGAGAAGGAAGAAAGAAAGAAAGAAAGAAAGAAAGAAAGAAAGAAAGAAAGAAAGAAAGAAAGAAAGAAAGAAAGAAAGAAAGAAAGAAAGGAGGAAGGAAGGAAGGAAGGAAGGAAGGAAGGAAGGAAGGAAGGAAGGAAGGAAGGAAGGAAGGGAAGGAGGGAAGGAAGGAAGGAAGGAAGGAGGAAGGAAGGAAGGAAGGAAGGAAGGAAGGAAGGAAGGAAGGAAGGAAGGAAGGAAGGAAGGAACCATCTTAGATCCTAAGTTTCTTTGGCTTTCTAGGTCATTGGTGTTTTCTCATGTCTACCCCCAAACCTGCTTGTAACATCCACCAATGTGATTTTGCATATCTAGAAAATCTAACCAGAATCTTGAGTCCCAGCAGCTTTTCTGAGTTTGATCTTTAGTTTCTAAGGCCATGTGTTAGGTAAATCTCTTAAGTAACTGAGCCATGCAGTGGTTAACCAGTTTAGGTAACCTCCCTATACTGGAACAAAAACTGAATCCTTATTTCCATATGCTCTGCTTACATTTGTGACAAATCTCCTTTTTTAAAACACATTGATTGTTATGCCAAGGAACCCACAAATGTATTTTAAAATAACCATCACAAATACAATCATACATCCACACAAACATACACTTAAGGATCATATTTTCTTGATATAAATGTATGCCAGTGTATATATAGCAACTGAACTGCAATAGAAATAAGAAATTTCATACTTTATTTTTGTAGCTGATGAACTGCAGGTTGAAATATTTCTTAAGTTTTTAATAACATATATTTATTCTGACTACACACACACACACACACACACACACACACACCACACATACACCTACATACACACATACACCCCACATACTTTTGTTTCTTTTTCCACTCCTGCTGATCCTCTTCTACTAACCTTTCTCCCCAGCATACTTCATGCTCATTTTTTGAGAACCAATTAGTTTCTTAGGTTTTTTGTTGCAAGAGGTTATTTCTTAGAGCATGTAAAACTTAACACTGAATATGTCACTGAAGAAAATCTCTCTCCTCCCATGACCCTTAACTGCCTCTAGTATCTCAGGGAGGCTGAGGACTATTTTAGGAGAAAAGGACAAAGAATGAGACAAAGAGATTACTAATGGAGAAGATGAGAGTAATAATGAGAGACCCTAATGTGTGTGTGACAAGGAAAGGGAGAGAGTTTTGTAGCATACTGGCCAAATATGTTTTTTCTGGATGTGACAAGTGCTCACATGAGTAACTCTTCCAAGGTAACAGCTTGTTGAAACTATTCCCCTTTCCCTTATTGAAGGATTGAATTGATGTTTAATTTGGTTCTTGAAAGGCTTTTGCCTACAATACCATCACAGCACTTTTGTTAGTATTTTCCATGGTCTTCCTCATAATTGGTATGCATAGACCTTGCATATAACCAATAATATATATATATGGCTTATTTCTGTTTTTATATATGAAGTTTGTATGAGGTAGTCTTTATAGGTGTCCAAAGACATTTCAACTTTGATTTTCCTGGAAAACAGTGTGTTCATATTGAACAATTTAATAAGTCCAATGAAAAACATTACTAAACTATATTTTGATCCTAGAAATAACATTTCTTTCCACTGCTTTTTTTTCTGAATTATGAATGTTTGACACACATTTCTTTTCTTTAGGGACTGAGAAATTGTCCATATTATGAGGAGTGTCAATGAGGTCTTCCTCCTAAGCTCAATCAGGTGGTCCGAGGGAGAAGAGGAAAAGGGCAAACGCATGTGGCAGAGGACCTGTATCCCACCTATGCCTTTGATCCTCGAAGTCTTTCTGCTATTAAATTGAATGCAACCCCTTGGGCACATATTTCCCCATAGGTAAGAATGTTTCTGAGGTTTGTTTTTACAGATTTATATTTACATTTCAACTCTAATGAAAGGTCAACAGAGAATGAGCTCATTATGGTGACCTTGTCTCTCCTCCCCACTGTCACTGAAATAATTTACTCAGGCATTTTACTGAATACTGACCAGACTGCCATATCCAGGGATCCATCCCATAATTAGCCTCCAAACGATGACACCATTGCATACACTAGCAAGCGTTTGCTGAAAGGACCCTGATATAGCTGTCTCTTGTGAGACTAGGCCGGGGCCTAGCAAACACATAAATGGATGCTCACAGTCAGCTATTGGATGGATCACAGGACCCTCATTGAAGGAGCTCGAGAAAGTATCCAAGGAGCTAAAGAGATCTGCAACCCTATAGGTGGAACAACAATATGAACTAACCAGTACCCCAGAGCTCTTGTCTCTAGCTGCATATGTATCAAAAGATGGCCTAGTCGGCCATCACTGGAAAGAGAGGCCCATTGGACATGCAAACTTTATATGCCCCAGTACAGGGGAACGCCAGGACCAAAAAATGGGAATGGGTGGGTAGGGAAGTGGGGGTGAGGGTATGGGGGACTTTTGGGATAGCATTGGAAATGTAATTGAGAAAAATACGTAATAAAAAAAAAAGAAAAGAAAAGACTAGGGAATGGCTCTTCCTGATTTTAGTTCCATTAACTAATTAACTGATGATTGCTAGATGCTATGCTTTTATCTAAGGAATACTTAAAATCCATGCTTTTGCTCAGATTGCCAGAAGGAAAAGGTACATTCAGGAAATTATTGCCTTATGAAAGTGCAAGAATTAGAATAATACACTAAAATTAAGAGTAGATACCAGACATGGGGAAGAAATACTCTGATACCCTGATTAGTAATAAATCTATGCATTTGTTGGTGTCTTCCTGAGGGTGGATGTGTTACCTAGCTGCTTGCCATCAATCCTATTTGTGATGTGCAGTGTCCCATCATCACTGGGAGCTGGCTGCCCAGATAGGTCAATTTTTTCTTCCATCCTGGATGGCCAATCTACCACTAATGACACAAAGATGAGACATGGTATAGAATCCTTCCAGGGGCATTTTTTTTTAAATAAAATATAATTGTATCATTTCCTCATTTCTTTCCCTCTTCTAAACCAGTGGTTCTCAACCTGAGGGTTGCAAACCCTATGGCGTTGCCTGACCTATTCACAGGGGTCACATAAGACCAGACTACATATCACATATACATAGTGGTTCATACCAGTAGCAAAATTACCAATATGAATTAACAATGAAAATAATTTTATGATTGTGGGTCACCACAACATAAAGAACTGTATGTATTAAAGAGTTGCACGAAAGTTGAGAACCACCATTCTAAACTCTCCTGTAAAGACTTGTTTATTTTCAGATTCATGGTCTTTTTCATTAATTATTAATTACACATATACACAAGTGCACACACACAGAGTAATTTTATATTTTATTTGTATTTTCTATATTTCCTAAATATGTAAAAACAGATTGCAATCTCACAAGAGCTCCCTGCTCCTCTGATATAAAATCTTTCTGCTCCCTCCTCTTCAGATCCCTGAGCCTTAGGTGCTAGAGTTGTATTAGAGGAACAAAATTTTTTGCAGATTGATTGTAACAGCAGCTCTCTAATTGAACTTTAGAACCACTTACCAGGAGGAAAATCATGCTGCAAATTGGAAACCTAGCCAACTACCCTGGGCTAGTGAAGTCACAGATTTCAGAGGAGAACCTACAACCACTATGGCACTAAACCATGACAATCCCTAAGTAACTTTCAAATCTGTGTCCTTGGTCCAAAAGATCAGTGGTGTCTCCATCTGCACTGGCTACTTTTGTGTCAAATTGACACAGCTGGAGTTATCACAGAGAAAGGAGCTTTAGTTGAGGAAATGCCTCCATGAGATGCAACTGTAAGGCATTTTCTCAATTAGTGATCAAGGGGGAAAGGCCCCTTGTGGGTGGTGCCATCCCTGGGCTGGTAGTCTTGGGTTCGATAAGAGAGCAGACTGAGCAAGCCAGGGGGAAGCAAGCCTGTAAAGAACATCCCTCCATGGCTTCTGCATCAGTTCCTGCTTTCTGACGTGCTTGAGTTCCAGTCCTGACTTCCTTTGGTGATGAACAGCAACATGGAAGTGTAAGCCAAATAAACCCTTTCCTCCCCAACTTGCTTCTTGGTCATGATGTTTGTGCAGGAATAGAAACCCTGACTAAGACACCATCCCACCTAGACACCATCTCTCTGCAACAGAAGGAGACCATTAGACAAAACTACACCAACATGTAGAGTTGTAGAGCCTGGTCCCAATGGATGCATCTACAGAACACTCCTACCCCTAAGGTTCACTGAGCATTAGGAAGAGCTAGAGGATCAAGGAGTTTTCTGTGAGACTGTGTCTCCTAGCAATATCAGATGCCACACTCTGAAAGTCTCATCAACATGGCTACTAAAACAGGAACTGAACAAGAATAAAAACAATAGACATGCCAAAGTGGATGGAGGAAAGAGCACAAGGCCTACAAAAGGAACTACAAGAAACTAAGTAACACTGAGAGCAGGAGAAATTACCAGGGAAGAGTAACTGGCTAGTTATCTAATACCAAATCATCAGCCCTGAAAACAAACACACTAGTAGCATTATACTCATAGTGTATACTTATTATAGACATGCTAAATTATCTATCTATCTATCTATCTATCTATCTATCTATCTATCTATCTATCCACACAGACACACACACACACACACACACACACACACACACACACACACACACACATATATATATATATATATATATATTCACGTAGCAGAAATTGATAAAAATAAAGAGGCCATGAATTTGAAAAAAAAAAGCAAGAAGTGGTGTATGGTAGTTTTTGGAGGTAAGATACAAAAGTGGAAAATGGTGTAATTATAATCTCACAAATAAAAGAAATAATAACAAAACACTAAAACATCAATTGTAGCAAAAGCTCTAATGCTTTATTTAAATATTGATCCACTAAATTTTGATTAGGTCACCAGCTGGTTGTACAGTGGAGAAAGGATGGCTTTTGGAGAAATAGCTAGTGTAAGGAAAGTATGGGAGTGAGGTTGAGAGTTTTAGGATATCACCCCATTCCCTCTTTAATACCTGGCTACAGTACAGCAAAGTAAGAAATATTATCTTTAAACATGTTCATTGTCATGATCTTCTGCTTTACCACACACTTATAAGCAACAGAGCTGAGGATTAGTGGACTTGAAACTCCTAAAACCATGAGACAAAGCAGACATTTCCTTCTTAAACTAATATTCAGAAGGGGACTGTCAGGGAGCCCTAGGATATGAGAGATGTCCTTATGCCTCAGACACTCAGTCACATGTGTTAGGACAGTCCATCTAGATGCTATGTGGAGACAGTGAAATGTCTCTGTTTAGGAAGAAATTTATAAAGCAAGGCTAGTGTTCACACATAAATGTCTATGTACCAATGAAATCTTGTTCTCCATTTTTCTTCCAAGTTAAACTACTCTACTTATTGTTCTCCCTTTGTCCTGAAGCCCCTTGATCTATTATTAGAGTTTTGTTTTCCTATTGAACTATACAGATACTGGTAAGTTGATGGTGATTTGATTGACCTCAAAGTTATGTAACAATGACGAAAATAATAATAATTAAAAAAAAAAACATGCTGTGTGCATTGGTTTTGTTTGGTTTATTTTGTTTTACTGCTTGTCTAACAAACATGAGTTTTTCTTGCAGTTCTAGAAGACCCAAGACAAAATAGATTCTCACTTAGCTAAAATTAAGGTACTGACAGAGCCACATTTCTTTCTGTTGATTGTAGGGGAGAACCCACTTCCTTTTCTCTTTCACTTTCCAGAGACCATGAACTTCCTTCACTCTTAGGCTCTCCCCTCTGTATCAGCAAAGCAAATAGTGGGACATTCCTCACCTACTGATCTTGTATTGTTGCCTGTCAACTTCTCTTCTTCTCAAACTTCTCTATCTTCTTGATTTAGGGAACTGTGTCCTACTGAGATCACCTAGAGAGTATTGGGCAATCTTCTTGTTTTGAATCAGCTCACCAGGATTTTTACTTCTGGTTTTGAATGAAACTTAACATACTCTTTCAGGATCTAGGTTTTGGTCAGCCTTGGGGTGTGGGTATTATTATGCCAATTATATCATCCACAAGCTCACAGGTTGCCCCTAGCTCTGCATCCTAGGGAATGACACTTCACTCAGTAGTATCACTGGGTTACAAGCATCTCCACAAATGCTGCCATTTTTCTGGTTTCTCCCTTCACTGTTCACTTGATCAACATTTCAGTTTCCATCTGTTTTTCATAGACTATGTTTAGTCCTCCTAAAATTCTGTTGCCTGGGAAACACCCACAGGATTGGAAACACATCAACAAACCTAGAGAATGTTGTACTTTACTTGGTAATTTGAAAATATGTTTGCTTCAAAAAAATAGTCTGGAAAAAAAAATACCAGTACTGAAACAGGTATTTTGGAGAAGTGGTTTGAGAGGTGTTTTGTTTTTTTTGTTTGTTTGTTTTTTAAATGTACACTAATCAATGTTCTTTCTCCTTCTCTGTCACAGGATAGTATGACTTGACAGAGACAATTTGCAAGCTATACATTTTGTTTTAAGGAAGCTGAGTTATAATGTTTGCATGGAAAATGTGGAAATGTGAGATTATCAAATAAACAAAGTACTTTTTTGTTTTTTTTTAAAAAACAGGTACACACTGAAAATAAGCTGTACATAAAAATGTCACCTCTCTGCTAGCTAACGCTGAATGAGAGTTTTGGCAGTTACATAATTTGGTGCTGCTCATTCAAGCTCAGCTATGTTTCTTAATCTTCTCTAATAATCAGTATGTTGGAATTTACAAATAAATTATTCATATCTTAATAGGTTTATTAATCATATCCATCATCCAGAAAAATAATGTTTATTAACTGGCAATAGGTTTTAAAGTGTGAATTTATTTCTTAATCAGAGAAATATTACTAATTGAAGCACCATGAAAAACGAGCAACTGTGTTTTCATGGCTACATCAAGTGATATTGGCAATCCAACAATGAGGGAGCAAGGAGACTGTATTTGTAGAAACCTGTTCTGCTTCTCAGCTGAATTCCTTATCTGGATGTCCATAAGTATCTCAACCTGCTTCCAAATTATAGATCGGACATCTTTGTGTTATAGAAGGCTACAGTTTAAAAGCACACCATCTGCTATGCATAAGTCATTATTGTACATATAAGAAGTACAGTCACACATAGATATGATGGGATGAGATGTGGTTAAAGGTTCATAGAAACATTGAGGATGAAAAAGATGATTGTAATCTAAAACAAAATATAGGTTAAACTATCCACAGCATAAAGAAAAATGTTTCATAAATGGAATATAAGAGAGGAAGACTGACTAAGTCCTGGTAAGCAAGATGGTCTTTCAAAACCATTAAGGTTGTTGATAGTTATGTTTATAAAGGAAGCAGCATTGGAGTTAAATATCTAAGGGTAGGCAGGGTTTCATTAGTTTCATGTAGAAAAGGTAGCATGAGAAAGTTACATAAAAGGGAAGAAGCAGTGATCACTGATCCACATATTGGAAGATAGGGATCCATGGGGAAGATGGTTGTGAGCAGCAGCTTGTACCTACTTGTCTATCCACTCATGTTGTGCACTCTTTGACCATATTCATCTTTGGAAATATCTAAGTATGGTCATAACCTTCTCTACACTAGATGCCTTCTATGATTCTCCATCATGCTCTCTGAAGACCAAAATCTGTAGTATCCTCATTGCTGGGCACCTGCAGACATTGGTCTTGTTAAAGCTTTCAGCCTCTTCCCTTGCTTCTACAATAGAATACATACAACCTACTTGGAACCACTACATGCATTGTGTTTCTTGAGTACAAAATATATGTGGCCCCATGTCTCTGCCTATTTATCTGGTGTAGTTTCTTAGGACCAGACTCCATTTGTTCATTTGAGTTCAGTCTTGGAAATTCTTGAAGAGTCTCATGGCTCCCATTCCAGGGTTGCAAGCTTGGCTTACAATCTCATGTGGACTGTATTTCTCTGTAAGAGTTAAAGAATGTCATTTGCTTTTCATTACCATTACAGTGATATGACTTCCTCTGCCTTCAGAACATCTTTGTAGCTTCTAACTATTGTAGAGTCACTTTAAGATCAACACTTACAGGAACCTTTATACTCAGGACATAATTTCTTGAGTCCGATACCTCAGTTGTTATGTTCCTTTGTTGCATAATTTCAGGACAATGGCATTAACATTTTAACTAAAATTCTATTTTGAACCTGTCAAGAAAAGAAATCAATGGTACAAAAGGCTGCTTACGTCTTGATAATCATGTACTGCACATACAGTATGCCAAACAATAATTGATTTCCAGATAGATAAAATTGACTCCTTAAAGATGAAAATGAATAATAAAACAATAGATCCAGACTGGGGAGGTCATTGGTGTTAGGAATATTCAGTAGAAAAAAATAAACCATGTAAATTTATAAAAGTACTACTATACATATTGAACACTTGTATTTATATATTTAGGAATACACACAGACACACAGACACACACAGACACACACAGACACACACACACACACACATGTCACAAAGAAAAGGAAGCCACACAAAGAGGCAGTATCAGAGATGTGTGGGGAGCAGAATGAAAGGAGAAAAGAGAATTGGGGAAATGAGGTAATTATTTTATCTCAAAATTTTTAAAAAGAGTAAAAGTAAATTGAAGGGAAAAAACAGTGTTTGCATATGAAGGAACAGAATTATGCCAATAAATTACAACTTCATTTCCTTCAATCTCTGAGATCTAAATGAAATTCAGGGACACCCAGAAACGTAAATCCAGTTATCCCACCTTTGATGTCAATGTATACAGACGTTTGAGTTACATCGCAGTGTTCCTCTCATGACTGTTCTCTATAATGGGAACATTTCCCTCAACAAGCTTTCTTCTCATTTAACTAGTGAACCTTTACTACCTCTCATCTTTGTCTAAGTCCTGTTCTTGATCTGTATAAACCTAATCTCTGGAAATAAAGCCTTTCACATTATCTTAAGTTTTGTTACTATAACAGTTTTTATGGTTATTTCTCTGCTTCATCTCAGACAGAGTATGTATTTTCTCAATAAGGCAAGCACTGGTTATTTTTAAAAGTAATTTTCAAAGGCTTCTGCCCTCATGTTTATGAAAGCCCTTATTACCAGTTGCAGAGTTTTAAAAGGACTAGGTAAGACTTGAGGATAATAAATGCTCTGGAGGGGGTCTATTCTATCATCTTGGTGAGGAACCTGTGGAGAAGTCACAGTCATTTCTTTTCTAGGTTCTAGGGGTAATTAAAATCCACATGATAGAGAAGTAAAATTTAGAACAGTTGACCTAACATTGCTTACCTCTGTGTGATAATGACAAACTCAAACTCCATTTTGGGCCTGCTTTATTTCTTCCAGATTTCTACAATTTAAAGTGTACATCATACTTGCTGGGAAAAAAAGTTCAATAACGCCTACACCCTGCAATAAAAGACTCCCCTAGCTCACAGTCCCTAAAGAGTCTTTGCCTCCAGCACAAGCATCCATCAAGGTCAAGGTGAAGTTGCACTGACTGCTTATAAAGATCCCTGCTGCTTATATGTCTGGAGCACTAGACCTGAGCTCTGAACCTGCTGAAGCTCATGTCAGTTGCAAACAACCCTTAGCACATGAAAAACATTATCAAAAGCTACAGGGTTCTCTCACAAGTTAAAAATCCTATAATAATAATAATAATAAAAATTATTATTATTATTATTATTGTTCAGTTTCATTCATAGATATCTACCCATGTGTTATGAGTTAAAAAATCAGCCACCTTAGACAGTAGATTCACCACAGATTATTAAATTTACAACTGTTCAGTACTGATCTTATTTAAACTAAGAATAAAACAACATCCCTAGGTTTTTATCAACTATTTGGCTCCCATGTCCTGTAGGAAGCCAACTCTAAGATGGTGCCAGTTTCCGGTGTGCCATTGTCATAAACAACACCACTGTGCAGGTGTAAGCCCGAGTCTGGCGCCAACCCCTCCCTGAGCGGGTACATGCTAATTAGGTGACAGCGGTTCAACCTATCCCAGGAGGACAGGAAGCCTTTCCCTGTGCTGGGGTGCATTTAAGCAGACCTCCCTGGGTTCCTGGGGTCCTGTAGCAGCATCGAGGCATTCCTGCAATAAAGGCTGTTGAGAAGAATCCGACCATGTTGTGTCTTCCTTGCTGGCCGAGGTGGGCGCAACAATGTCCCCCTTATTTTTTTCTATTTCCAAAGAATTTTCCAATGCTTGTATCATGTAGTTCTAAATAATGTTCTTGTTTTGCCTAAATTCTGAATGATTTAGAAGATTAAGAGTTTATCAGGGAAGATATAAATTTATTACCACTACTTTCCATTGTTGGAATGTCTGGCTGATATACCCAACACATTTAGCTCTCTGATACATCAAATTTCAGGATACTCTCTGGCTGAATTAAGGCTTTCGAACACTGATGTCACAGTAGAATGGAATCAAACACTAAAAGTCTTAACTATAAAAACTTAATAAAGCAGTAGGTATGTTGATTAGCTTGGTACAATCATTCCATAACATAAACTCAAAAACAAAAAACAAAAACACAAACAAACAAACAAAAAACTGACATTGAACCAGAAGCAGTAATACCTTTTGTTTTGTTTTGTTTTAATTAATTATTTTATTTATTTACATCCCAAATATTGTCTCTCCTCCTGGCCCCCCTTCATAGAGTTCTTCCTCCTCCCCCTTCCTCTCCCCTTCTCCTCTAAGAGGGTATCCGCCCCCCTGTGTATCCTTCCTCCCTGGGAAATGAAGTCTCTAAAGGATTGGGTGCATCCTTTCCCACTGAGGCCATACAAGGCAGTCCTCTGTTACATATGTGCTGGGGACTAAGGCCAACCTATCTATGCTTTTTGGTTGGTGGCTTAGTCTCTGGGAGCTCCAAGGGGTTCAGGTGGGAACACCTTTTAATCCCAGCTCTCAAAAAGATGTTTCCAAGAGGAGTGTTGGGAGTTCAAGACCATTTTTCTCTGCACAGTTCATTAAAGAATAGCTTGGGCTTCATAGTGAGACTGTAGCTCAGGCAAACACAAACAAAAACCCAAATAATAAACATCACATTATACCCTGTAAATGTAGACCTTGTCAAAAGAAGAAACTATTTTTTTTAAACAAGAAGTCAAATAAATGAAGAAAAAGAGAAGACATAGGCTATTTTTGTATATCATGAGGGATAAGTTCCATTTGATATGGCAGTTGTCAGGTCAACTTCAAATATTTACCTAGAGAGTGACTGTCTTACCCCATAAAGTCTCTGACTGGAAGCAAAGTGTGCTGTCTCTCTCTTTAAGTAGAGGGGAGCAAGCCTAACACGGAGTCTTTCCCCTCCACTCTCATAGGAGAGTGGGTCTGATGCTGAAGGTAAGCCAGATATGCCCTACTCTAAGTACTACAAATCTTTAAAATTATTTTATTATTATATGTGAATTTCATACTATGCGTTTTTGCTATAATAATCTCCACTTCTATTTCTAAATTAAACTGAACCTTTCATTTTCTTTCTGTATATGAGGATATCTGTATCCTTTCAAAGAGAAGACACAGGTCTGTTACCTACCATTAAAAGCTCACATGCATTTAAATGGTCTCTTTTTTCTAATTTGCTACAATAATCTTTTAAAGAAACATTGGACAATGAATAATTATACACCTGAACTTTCTAGACCTCCAGACAAAGATGTTATGTGCTGCCTCTTTTAAAAAAAAATCATTTCTGTGTAATTCTCATTGATTCTCCAGATAATTGTTCTCTTTATGAGAAGCAATCATGCAAGACCATTTGCAACTATTGGAAATATTTATTGTTTCCCTGGCACTTGGACACACATATAACAACATAATTTGTTTCATTGAGGTCATACTTGTACTGAAAGAAGTAGTCCCTACTTTAAATTCCAAAGCAGCCAGCCAAGCTGATGCTTTCCTCCCTGTGCAGAGCTTAAATACATGGCTCACATAAAATAAAGGAAACATAAATAGCAATTCACCAGAATATACTAGTATTATTAAGTCAAGACAAACTCCTCTTTTCCAGCCCCAGGAAAATAATTTTCAGAACATTTCTCCTTTTCTCCTTTCTCCTTCTTCTCCTTCTCCTTCCTTCTCCTTCTCCTTCCTTCTCCTTCTCTTTCTCCTTCTCCTCCTCCTTCTCTTTCTTCTTCTCCTTCTTTTTCTTCTCTTTCTTCTCTTCCTTCCTCTCTTTCTCTTTATCTCTTTCTCTCTTTCTCTCTCTCTCTGTTTTGCACACACACACACACACACACACACACACACACACACACAGAGGAGAGAGAGAGAGAGAGAGAGAGAGAGAGAGAGAGAGAGAGAGAGAGAGGAGGGAGGGGGAGATAGAGAGATAGAGAGGAGGGGATTGGGCACCTATTAAAAGTGGTGATATTTTCAACATAAAATATTCTCTTCCATCATAAATAGAACATTTTTGTCTAAGATAATCAGATAAAAGCTTCAGAAGATATATAGTCATAACCTGGTACAAAAAGGATAAAATGTCATCCCGTGGATCTGAATTTTATATGCCAAGCTATGTATAAGAATTGACAAGTGAGATCTGGTGGTTAGCAACCATATTTCAGACTGCTAGTGTGACAGCAAACTGTTGAATGAGAATGTTGTCATTTAGAAACAGTTTCTGCATTTATTTTTGTAGATCAAGGATTTTTCCAACCTAGCTCTATTTTCTTCCTTCCTTCCTTCCTTCCTTCCTTCCTTCCTTCCTTCCTTCCTTCCTTCCTTCCTTCCTTCCTTCCATCCCTTTCTTTCTGGTGTATATTCCTGTGAATACATATGTGCAGGATGACCTGTGAATACATATGTGCAGGATACAGAATGACTAGTTTCAGTCATTTAACTGAAAACTTATGATTTCGTTTTTCTTTACAGTTGAGGGACATCGTCCACTCTGTATGTACTAACTAGATTTTCAGCATCCATTCATTAGTTGTTGGGCATCTTGGTTGATTCTCCTTCCTAGCTGTTGTAAATAGCACTGCAATGAACATGAATGTAAGTATCTTTATAGTAAGATATGAAGTAGCTTAGGTATGTGCCCAGGAATGGTGGAACTAAGCCACATATCAGTCCCATTTCTAATTTTGTGGAGAACTAGATTGTTTTCCAAACTGACTTTATTAATTTATACTCCCATACAATATCTAAGAGTTCTACTTTTTTCACATCAATCTCAGCATTTATTACTGTCATTTATATTCCTGATAATGGCTTGTTCTGACTTGAGTGAGGTGGTATCTAAAAGTTGTTTTTCTATGAGTTTTGCTGATCAGATAAGATTGTTGATCATTTTGTAAAGTATTTATTAGTCATTTACATTTCTTCTTTTTGAGAACTGAAGTTCAGTCTTCTAGTCAGTTTTTTAAAATTGGGTTGTTTATTTTCTTAATGTTTTAGAAATTTTTTCTAGACATGAATACTTTGTTAGATGTTTAGTTGGCAAAAATTTCCTCCCATTCTGTGGATTGCCTCTTCCCTTGATTTACAGTTTCTGCTGCTGTGAAAACTTCTTAGTTTTACAAGATCCCATTTATCAATTGTTGAATTATTTTTCATTAGATTTACTATTTGTTTGTGTGTGTGTGTGTGATTTTTGAGTAGGCTGTGAATAGAATTATTTCCATGTTTTCTTTTTCAGAATATTTGGCATTGTTATATAAAAAGGCTTCTAATTTGTCTTTTACTTTTGTACCACAGCTGTAACATGAACACTTCAAAACATGTTTAAGATTTACTATACTTATTCATGACATGACAGAATGGGTTATCTAACTTAGCTAAAATTATAATATTTAAGTGTATATTTGATAAATTATATTTGTCACATTTAGTCTTTTAAAGAATACTCAATTACTTTAGAATTGGTATTATTTATTAATAATTCCATCAATTATTTTATGATTTATGACCTTTTGTCAATTTAATGATCTGAAGTGACTTGAAGATAATTTTATATGTTATTGTTCTAATTGATTGCTTTTCCTTGATATTTGGATTTTAAGAAATTGATACTTTTTGCCATTAATCCTGAATGAATAAATTGCTGTAGTCTAGAGACTTTACAAATTTGAATCTTAATTTTAATAAATATACTTTTTGAAAATAAATAAATATTTTCCATTATAAAGAATACTTCTCAATATTATTTGATAGTAAAAGACAAATTATAGTTTCTTAATACAGAATTCAGTATGTCTGTGTTTGTGTGTGTGTGTGTGTGTGCACATGGTTTCAGTAAGCTGTATGAAATTCTTGGTTCTTGTTTCATGAAGCAAGTGTCAAAAATAATTTCCAAAGAACCTTGAGCCCATGAGTAACATCAGTAAATGCATTATAGCACTATAAAAAAAGGGGAGAAAAATCCTTAGAATTTATAAAGACTGTTTGTTCTCTAAGCAATGTAATCAATATTTCCAAGGTAATACACAAGAACTTATAATATCAGGACATGGCTCAAGGGATCACATTATCTAAAGTAGAAAAGGGAGACTAAAGAGAATTTTCTTTCAACATATGGTATTATCTTTTACTTTTCTTTAAATTGATTTTAAAGTTTGTAGGAAAACTATGATATTCATTGGTCGAAATATAAAAAAGAAAGACATGGATTATAAAATGGCATTGTTTTAAAAGTTGCTGCATATAGTAACAAATTTTAATTAATTAACCAAGTGATTGAAATAGACTAGAAAATTACTTGTTTTAGAAATATAGAGACTTGTAACTATCTGACATTATGGATCAATATGTCTACATATATGGTAAAATAGATTTTATTAAGCATAATCTTTACTAAACTCTAATTGTCAGTATTTGTGTCAATAATAAGATTCATAGAATCAAAAATCAGTTGTTTAACTTGTCTGCTATATTTGTAATATTTCACCATATTCTTTTTACAAAAATATAGAATCGAAACAAAACAGGAAATATTTTCTTCACCTAAGAAAATTAACCATGAATACAGTGATATTATTTATAAGTAATAACTTAAATGCATATAATAAGGAGAAGGATATTTCTCAAATATGAAAATATTCCTGAAATAAAGAGAATTATAATACCACATAGATATATAAGTACTTAAGGCTTAAATTCTGGCCATTTTTTGGTCTTATTATACATTTATAAATATAGTATCAACATATCTTATTAAGTAACAAACTAGTTTCAAGTTTGGAAGCAATCCCTAACATGTTTATTATTGCACATTTTTTGTATGTTGGAGGGGGCCTGGTGTGGCAGAGCTCTGGTCCCTTCTTCTGGTTTCATTAACCCTTTTGACCAGAACCGCAAGTTTTTAGAGGCTCACCTGGAACTGGAACATGTACCAACATGACCAAAATGGTTGGCAGGACTCAGAAAATCTAACTCTAGGCTCATTGTGGTGGGTTCTGGAGGGTCTCAGATGAATCATTTCCAGTCAGTCAGATGGGCTCTCCACAGAGATTTCCTGACAGCTACTCTCCCCCAGGCATGAGAAACTACCCCCCCCAAATTTAGAGAGAGACACAAACTAAACTCCAGACTCTGAATAACCTCCATTATTTCTACCTCATTTTAATTAATGAGAAATGAATTAATAATTACAGCCCATACATTTTAAGATAGGAGTAGATTTGAAGACCCAGTGTTACATGCCTAATACATCTTATGCACATGTCAACCCTTGTTTAGTTCCCCATGTCTTCTATAAATAAAAGCATCCTCTTCTCCTACTAGACATAACTAGACATCAACTAGGCATAACTTCTGAGGCCAGCCCAGGACCCCTTCACTAACAAAGTCCATACTGAGAGTCTGAATCTGACTTCATTTTTTTTTTTTAAGTTACATCATGGCAAGTTCAACACTGGTCTCCCTGCCTAGGAGCACTGCTCATGCCTGTGATGTCTTATAGCCCATCCCAAATCTTGATACTCCAACTGCTTCCATAAACAGCAATAGCTAGCAATAACTATACTGTACCCTGTGATTGTCTGCACTGCTTCCCCAGGGATGATTCCCCAGAAGTCACTTCATCAGTCTTTGCCTCCTCCTCTAACAGCTGCTTTCAATCCTCTTTAACTGGCTCTTAGGCCACAGCAGAGTCATAAGCATCCAGTCAGCTGGAAGAACATTATTTTAAAACACCTCAAGAGCTACAAAGTGCTCGAGACCTGTAGATATCTTTAGCCGTGCTTTTCCTTTTGAAAGGATTTATAGATCCCAATAGAGTGGGGCAGAAAGGCCTCAGTGATAGACATTGAAGAGAAAACCATGTTTTGCAGATTCCAAACCAGCCATCACAAATGTTCAGCAGTTTATATGTACATTGGTGAGCACTGTTATTTTAAATAGCAGTGACATTCCTCATTTTCATTTCAATGGGGATGAATCATATAAGAATAAAATGAGGAGTAAACTTATGTGTCAGGCAGGGATCTCAGTGGGGCTAAAGTATGATTAAATTAGATAATAAATAGTAATATTATGTCACATGCATTTTTGTAGTAGCAGTTGCATAT
Organism: Mus caroli; assembly: GCF_978045245.1. Taxonomy (NCBI): domain Eukaryota; kingdom Metazoa; phylum Chordata; class Mammalia; order Rodentia; family Muridae; genus Mus; species Mus caroli. Next base: position 65,582,921 of record NW_028227259.1, on the reverse strand, counting down.
TAATTCGTAATTAATATTCATCAAGTTGTATGACAGTCCTCAACATAATTGTGATTAGTTCAAGATATTTATAGTATAATGAATAACTGGTTGAAGAAATGCATCATTTTACTACTGATGATATTTCATAGGAGCCAGGATGACAATAATGCTTTCAACCTTGATGTTTTACATAAACTGCAGTCACTGCAGTAAAATTGCATGGATGATGCATCATTTGCCAAAGAGAACATTGTCTTAGTCAGGGTTTCTATTCCTGCACAAACATCATGACCAAGAAACAAGTTGGGGAGGAAAGGGTTTATTCGGCTTACACTTCCATACTGCTGTTCATCACCAAAGGAAGTCAGGACTGGAACTCAAGCAGGTCAGAAAGCAGGAGCTGATGCAGAGGCCATGGAGGGATGTTCTTTACTGGCTTGCCTCTCCTGGCTTGCTCAGCCTGCTCTCTTATCGAACCAAGACTACCAGCCAAGAGATGGTCCCACCCACAAGGTGGGACCCCTAGATCACTAATTGAGAAAATGCCTTACAGCTGGATCTCAGGGAGGCATTTCCTCAACTGAAGCTCCTTTCTCTGTGGTAACTCCAGCTGTGTCAAGTTGACACAAAACTAGCCAGTACAAACATATTTAGCTTCATCCTCTTGAATGTTTTCTTTTAGGAAATTTAGTCTGTCAACAGGCTTCTGAATTCTAATCAGCTTTTACTTGACCCAAGGGTATAACTTGTATGCCTTGTATGTATTATGGCTATGCCTCTCCTGTGTTCCGTATTTTGTTTTGGGGTTTTTTGGTTTTTTTTTTTTTTTCATATGTTTGTTTGCTTGCTTTGTCATTGTTCTTCCTATCAAATATTTCCCCGTCCATTTTAAAACAAGATGATAATTTATTGTAAAACTTTGAGACTACTGCCTCATTTTTCTTTGATCTCTAACTGGATCTCACTCACTCGGCTGACTTGGCTTTCAGGAAACATTGCACTCCACCTGCTTTTCCTTTTCTACACAGACTCACCCGAATCTTCTTTTTTCGGTTTCTTCTAATTTTTTTGACGTTGAAAATGTGAAATTCCCAACAATCTTTCTACAGAGTACTTCTCTTTTCGGTCTTGGTATCATATTTTGTAACCTCATCTAGGCTTATGGCCTTAAAACTACAAATATACTCACAACTCCAAAATTTGGACCTTCGTATTATTACATATGATGTTGGTAAGATTTGACATTAAATTATTGAACTATGAAAATACACATGTGCTACTGTGCAGTCTGGAAAAGATTCATCCTTTCTCTTTTGTACTGGTGAAAATGTCTGTTAGTTTATAATAAAAATCAAATTCTCTGTCTTTAAAATGGAAAAGAAAAATCCTTATTCAGGACTGAATCATCCTTTTTATATTTAATAGCTTGTAAACTACATTGCTGAATCTGGTTTTTCAAATTTTCACTTTTTGAGTACTGAATACGTAAGAATATTAAGCATTTTGTAGCTGTCCAAAATGAATAAAAATATTGTCATTAATATCCACATTATTATAATTTTTCATGCTTGATTTCTTGTTCATTATTTGCATTCTATCTAGTGTTATCTGAACCCATATTACCATGTATTTTATTTTTAACTGTATTTATATATGAGTTAAAAATCAAAATTTCACATGCTTAGGGTATACATGAGAAAGTCTCTACTATTATTACATAAATTTTCATATTTATCACAACAAATATTTAATGCTCACTCTCATTTGTTTATGGCAACAATAATTAAGATATACTCTGTTAGAAGAATTTTATGTGTTTAATAAATTATTAAACTATGACTATGACTATGATGACTATGGAGTCATCATGCTGTCTAGAAGATTATACAAACTATGTAATTTATTTATCCAAGGTAATCCCAAAGTGATATTGATCATTTCTGTTGCCTGTGGTTACATCCCAGAGGTACAGGGTAAACCTCTATTTAGTTTTTTTTTTTCTTTTCCTTTTATTTTGTACCTATCTTTTTTAAAAAAATTAAAATTAATTTAGTTTTTAAACTTCATATTTTATTTCCCCACCCCACCTACCCTCCAACTCTTGTACATCCCATACCTTCTCCACACACCCCTGTCTCCACGTGAATATCCCCACCCCCCCACTCTACCTCTAAGCTCCCTGGGGCCTCCAGTCCCTTGAGGGTTAGGTGCATCATCTTTGATTGAACACGGACCAGGAAGTTCTCTACTGTATGTGTTTTGGGGGCCTCATATCAGCTGATGTATGCTGTCTCTTTGGTGATGCTGTGTTTGAGAGATCTCCGGGGTCCAGATTAATTGAGACTGCTGGTCCTCCTACAGGATGACCCTTCTCCTCAGCTTCTTTCAGCTTTCCCTAATTCACAACAGGGGTCAGTTGTTTCTGTCCATTGGTTGGGTGCAAATATCTGCTTCTAACTCTTTTTGCTGCTTGTTGGGTCTTTCAGAGGCCAGCCATGATAGGTTCCTTTTTGTGAGCATGCCATAGCCTCAGTAATAGTGTCAGGCTTTGGGACCTCCCCTTGAGTTGGATCCAACTTTGAGCCTGTTGCCAGACCTTCTTTTCCTCAGGCTGCTCTCCGTTTCCACCCCTGTAATTCTTTCATTCAGGAACAATTATGGGTAAGATTTGTGACCGTGGGATGGCAGCCCCATCTGTCACTTAATGTCCTGTCATCCTTCTGGGAATGGGCTCTATAATTTTCCTCTCCCTACTGTTGGGCATTTTATCTAAGGTCCTGAGAGTCTCTCACCTCTCAAGTCTCTGGTGCTTTCTGGAGGGTTCCCCCAATCTCCTATTTATCCAGGTTGTCTATTTACATTCTTTCTGCTGGCCCTCAGGGCTTCAGACCTTTATTGCATCACCCAATACCAGATCAGGTTCCTCTCTCACCCCTACTCCCCTTTCTTGTCCACTTTTTCTCTATGATCTCTCCCTCCCTCCCCATTTGTGATTGCTTTTTTTCTCTTTCCTAAGTGGGATTGAGGCATCCTCACTTGGGCACTTCAATTTGATGATCTTTTTGAGTTCTGTGGACTGTATCTTGGGTATTCTGTACTGTTTTTTGTTTGTTTGTTTGTTTGTTGTTTTTTTTTTTTGGTATCCACTTATTAGTAAATTAGTAAGTACATACTATCAGTTGGATACAAATTGGTAAAGAAGAAATAAAGGTATCACTATTACAGATGATAGGATCGTATATACATAAGTGACCTCAAAAATTATACCAGAGAACTTCAGCTGATAAATAACTTCAGCAAAGTGGCTAGATATAAAATTAACTCAAGTAAATCAGTAGTCTTCCTTTATACAAAGGATAAACAAGCTGAGAAAGAAATTGGAGAAACAAATCCCTTCACAATAGCCACAAATAATATAAAATATCTTGGGGTAAATCTAACCAAACAAGTGAAAGACATGTATGACAATAACTTCAAGTCTCCCAAGAAAGACATTGAAGAAGATCTCAGAAAATGGAGAGATCTCCCATGATCATGGATTGGCAGAATTAACATAGTAAAAATGGCCATCCTACCAAAGGCAATCTATAGATTCAATGCAATCCCCATCAAAATCCCAACACAGTTCTTCAAAGACATGGAAAGAGCAACTCTCAAATTCACCTGGAAAGGCAAAAAGTCCAAAATAGTGAAAACAATTCTTAACAATAAAAGAAGAACTGGGGGAATCACCATCCCTGACCTCAAGCTTTACTACAGAGCAATAGTGATAAAAACTGCATTGTATTGGTACAGAGACAGACATGCTGATAAATGGAATAGATTTGAAGACCCAGAAATAAAACCACACACACATTGACTTGACCTTTGACAAAGAAGCCAAAAATATACAATGGAAAAAAGAAAGCATCTTCAATAAATGGTGCTGGTCTAACTGGCTCTCTTTTGTAGAAGAATGAAAATAAACCCATATTTGTCTCCTTGTACAAAGCTCAAGTCTAAGTGGATCAAGAACCTCAACATAAAACCAGATACATTCAATCTAGTAGAAGAGAAAGTGGTAAAGAGCCTTGAACTCATGGGCACAGGAGGAAATTTCCTAAACAGAACTCCAATGACTCATGTTCTAAGATCAACAATAGATAAATGGGACCTCATGAAACTGGAAAGCTTCTGTAAGGCAAAGGACATAGTTAATAAGACAAATCAGCAGCCCACAGATTGAGAAAAAAAAAAAAAAAACCTTCACTACCTCCACATCTGATAGAGGGCTAATATCCAAAATATAAAATAACTCAAGAAGTTAATCACCAAAAAAACCAAACAACCCAATCAAAAAAAAAAAAAAAAAAAACCAACCAAACAAACAAACAAACAAAAAAAACGGGGCATAGAATTAAACAGAGAATTCACAACTGGGGAATCTTGAATGCCTGAAAAGCACCTAAAGAAATGTTCAAAGACATTTGTGATCAAAGAAATGCAAATCAAAACGACCCTGAAATTCCACCTAATACTGATCAGAACGGCTAAGATCAAAACCTGAGGTGACAACACATGTTGGAGAGGATGTGGAGAAAGAGGAACACTTCTCCATTGCTGGTGGGATTGCAAGCTGGTATAACCACACAATCTGGAGTTTCCTCAGAGAACTGGAAATAGATCTACCTGAAGACCCAGTTGTACCACTCTTGGGAATATATCCAAAAGATGCCTCACCATGCCACAGGATTACATGTTCTACTCTATTTATGGAGACCATATTTGTGATAGCCAGAAGCTGGAAACAACCTAGATGTCCCACAATGGAAGAATGGATACAGAAAATGTGGTTAATTTACACAATGGCATACTACTCAGCTATTAAGAACAGAGACATCCTTAGTTTTGCAGGCAAATGGATGGAACTAGAAAATATCATCCTGAGTGAGGGAACTCAGACACCAAAACCTCTATTTTTTTAAGACACTATAAACTGCAGTCATAGGACTCAAAAGACTCTAGTAGGTTCAAACTTGAAATCTCCCTGAGGATCTGCTTTTATAGAATCTGAAGATAATATTTAAGCTGCCTAGAGAGGAAGGAAACCAATAGCCCTAAGCAGCTGTGACACGTGTGAACCTCAACAATGGCTAGCATGGAAAGATACTCCTTAAGGGCCCTTAGGGCACTCATATGTTGATAGTAACTAATAGCAGTCTAAATTAGACTGAAGGAGAGAAACTCTGTGATGCTAGAACCATACTAAATCTCTCTGGACTAATGCAGTTATGTATCTGAGGGCAAAGCCTTAAACTACCACTTTACTAAACTAGAATAACTCCTAATCACATTCTGTTTTAGTTAGGTTTACCATTGCTATGAATAAACACCATGACCAAAGCAATTTGAGGAAGAAAGGGTTTATTTATTTGGCTTACACTTCTACATCACTGTTCATCACAGAAGAAAGTCAGGACAGGAACTTAAGCAGAAATGAACCTGGAGGCAAGAGCTGATGCAGAGGCCAAGGAAAAAAATCTTCTTACTGCTTTGCTCCTGATGGATTGCTCCACCTACATTTTAACAGAACCTGGGACCATCAGCCCAGGAATAGCACCACATACAATGTGCCAGGCCCTCTACCATAAATCACTAATTAAGAAATGTTGTACAGCTAGATCTAATTGAGGCATTATCTTAATTGAGATTCCCTTTTTTGCTGATGACACTAGATTGTATTGAGTTTATAAAACTAGCTAGCACACATTTTAAATATCTGTCTTTGTACTCACAGATATATTTTGCTCTCCTGCCTTATCAAAGAAGTTTCACTTTGCAGCAGTTAGATATGATCACCAAAACAAAGCAAGTGATTAAATACAAACACCATGGGCAACCCACACCCAGTGAAAAAGGTACACAACACAACTCTAGGATATACAACTTGGAACATTTTGGAAGAACTGACAGAAAGATTGTAGAAAACAGAGACCCAGGATGCTTTCTGTGAGAATGTGTCTTAGAAAAACAGGAAGGCTACAACCATGATACCTCACCAACTTGACTACATAAAGACTTGAACAATGACAACACTAGGCATGCTATCAAGAAAGTCTGTAGGGCCTTCACTCTATACAAAGAACTATAGGCAATAACAGGATGAAAGAAGGATTAATCATCTGTAGGGAAGAAATCTCTAATTGATTACCCAGTTCCAACTGCTCATCCCTGAAATCATGTATGTACAAGCAAAGTTAAATGCACTCATTGGTTTGTATTTATATATCTATGCATTTATACATGTGTGTAATAATAATTATAGAAAAAGGCTATGAAATTCAGAGAGAAAGAAGAGGCATATATAAGAAGGGAGGGAATGACAGTCTCTAGATGGTCCATCCTTTTATCTCAGCTCCAAACTTTGTCTCTGTCACTCCTTCCATGGGGGTTTTCTTCCCAATTCTAAGAAGAGGCAAAGTGTTCACACTTTGGTCTTCGTTCTTCTCGAGTTTCATGTGTTTTGCAAATTGTATCTTATATCTTGGGTATTCTAAGTTTCTGGGCTAATATCCACTGCTATATCCAGAGATCCATCCCATAATCAGCCTCCAAATGCTGACACCATTGCATACACTAACAAGATTTTGCTGAAAGGACCCTGATATAGCTGTCTCTTGTGAGACTCTGCTGGGGCCTAGCAAACACAGAAGTGGATGCTCACAGTCAGCTAGTGGATGAATCACAGGGCCCCCAATGGAGGAGCTAGAGAAAGTACCCAAGGAGCTAAAGGGAACTGCAACCCAATAGGTGGAACAACAATATGAACTAACCAGTACCCCGGAGCTCTTGTCTCTAGCTGCATATGTATCAAAAGATGGCCTAGTCGGCCATCAGTGAAAAGAGAGGCCCATTGGTCATGCAAACTTTATATGCCTCAGTATAGGGTAACGCCAGGGCCAAGAAGTGGGAGTGGGTGGGTAGGGGAGTGGGGGGAGGGTATGGGGGACTTTTGGGATAGCATTGGAAATGTAAATGAGGAAAATACCTAATAAAAATATTAAAAAAGAAAAAAAAAGAAGGGAGGGATTGAGAAAAGCAAATGGCAAATTGTGTAATTATATTTTCATTAAAAAGCACTTTTTATTAATTTTTGAAGAACTTAACGTAGTATAATTACAGCATTTCTTCCCTCCACTCTTCTCTTTTAAACTTCACCTATGTAACCTCTAGTCTCAGCCAGTTCATGGTCTATTTTAATTTTATTTTATTGTATATATATATATATATATATATATATATTTGTAGTAGCAATATGTTAGTGTGTGCTTGTATGTGTATTTTAAAATGGAATACTACAACCTACTCAGTCCACATACACATAATATTACCTTCACATATCTCCTTTCTGGTCTAATCATTTAGAATTAGATAACCCACTGGTGTGATCTTTCCTGGTGAAGGCTATTTCTTTTATGTGCAACATTCCTTGTTGACTGTAGTCCTTTGTCTAGATTTGAGACCTCATAAGCTTTACCTTGTCCTTGATAACATGTCTATTAGTATGAATCTTGTTCAGGTCATGGTTAAGCAGCCATGTTGCAGGAACTTCATGGATGTACATTTTCTGACACCTCTAGAAAACACACTATCACAGAAAACTTCCTATTCCTCTGTCTCTTACATTTCTATCTCTCCTTTCTTTACCCCAGTGAACCTTAAAACTTAGATGTAGGACTTACGTTTTAGATGCATCAGTTGGACCTGAGTTCTACAATTCTCCATTTTATTGATTTTGGTGTTTTGTAAAGGTCTCTGTCTGCAACAAAGGGAAGTTTCCTTTATGAGGCATGAGAACTACTCTCCTGTGAGTATATGGATTACTAGGATACAGTTAGAGATTATGTTGGTTTAGAAATGTGATAATTGTTAAGTTTGTCTTCAAGAGTTATGACTTTGCCAGGCAGTGGTGGCACATGCCTTTAATCCCAGCACTTGGGAGTCAGAGGTAGGCAGATTTCTGAGTTCAAGGCCAGTCTGGTTTACAGAGGGAGTTCCAGGACAGCCAGGGCTACACAGAAAAACCCTGTCTCAAAGAGACCAAAAGAGAGAGAGAGAGAGAGAGAGAGAGAGAGAGAGAGAGAGAGAGAGAGAGAGAGAGAGAGAGAGAGAGAGAGAGAGAGAGAGAGAGAGAGAGAGAGAGAGAGAGAGAGAGAGAGAGAGAGAGAGAGAGAGAGAGAGAGAGTTATGACTAGTTCACTAGTCCTGTATAGTTGGCCAGGTTTCAGTACCAGGCCTGATTTTCCTCACTGCTGATCAGGCCCTACATCAATTAGACAACTATTGGTAACCATCAAGGTATGTATGCGATAGTTGCACCTTTACAGTTTGCCATGGTGGACATTATTGTGGTTCCTTGACAATTCCATAGGAGTCTTAGTTTCCCTCCTTTGGAAGCTTGAATAGAACCTCCTGGTACCATGGAAGCTACTACTTAGGGAGGAGGCATTCTAGTTATATCCAGCTTGAGTCCTCTAGGATTCCTGTGTTATGCAAGTATTCTCTCAACTGAGATATAGCTCATCTTATTTTTTTGACCAATTAATGAAGAAAACCTCTATCATACAATATATAATTAATATATTAATTTTAATTACATATAATTAAAAATATTACATAAACTAGCTTTGGTTCAAACACAGAATGTATTTGTGAAATACACATTAGTTTCATGTTTAGAGTTGAGAATCATTCTCAAGAGATCTCATTACATACAATAAATATTACAAATTTTAAATGTCTGAAAACTTAAATACTTCTTCTGGTCCTATGTAGTTTAGATTCAAGGTACTCACCTGCAAATGTTTATACATAAAGTTATTCCCTCCAGTATTATTTCCAAATGAAATTAATAGAAACAAAAATATTTTAACTTGAAGGAAAGTAATAATAAGTTTATTATAAATCCCTGTGGTATATAAAGCTATGGCCAGCTTTTTCATTGCTTGTGCAGTGATAATATTTTTATGAAACAGTGTACTTACTAATAGAAACTGCATTAAATATCAAAGTAAAATATCAAAATTCAATAATTTTACTTTGATGTCTCTATTCTCAAACTCTATACAGTATCTTTTCTTGGAAATGACTATTTACATAATTGATTTTTGCCTCCTGTTAATTTTATGAATTTATTCATTCTCGCAGGTATTATTTGGTAGATACTGTGATATACATTTTAAGGTTTGACATGCATTTATGTCATTCATGTTTGTACTTTTCACCTTCTCTTACCTACAGAAGTATCATTTATATTGTTAACATCACAAAAAATCATATGCTTACTTACTATTACTCTAAAAATATTACAAAGATAGAAAGGACTTGCATTTGAATAATATAAATTATTTGACATAAGAAGAGATCAGCTAATTCATTTTGAGCTTTAACAAGCCATTTAAAATCAAAATCAGACCAGCAGAGCATGGCACACAAAATGAACTAACAGGGCTCAAATGGGCTCACAGAGATTGAAGCAGCAAGCACGGGGCCTCTATATGTATATATTATGGCTGTTCACTCTGGTTTTCTGGGACTGCTAACAATCGGAGCTGGTGTGTCTGACTCTTGCCTGCTCTTGAGATTCTTTTCCTCCTACTGGATTTCATTGTCCTGCCTTGATATGAGGACTTTTTCCTTGTCTCATTGTATCTTATTTTGCCCTATTTGGCTATCATTTTTTGGAGGCCAACTCTTTTCTGAAGAGGAAACAGAGGGAGAGTGAATCTGGGCAGAGGAGAGATTGGACAGAGTTAGAAGGAGTAGAAAGAGGGAAAGCTATAGTTGGGATGTATTGTATGAGAGAAGAATGTAGTTTCAATTGAAAAAAAAAAAGAGAAAAATAAAAGCAAAGTCAATTTGAAGTGTTTTGTTTATCATGTTCCTTGTATCAGTGACTTAAGTTAGGCTTTCTTTGTCTGGCTGCTGTCCTTTCAACTCTATTCAAGGTCTACACTTTAACTAACTTATGAAGTAATCACAAGTTAACTAGTCTTTTCTGACAGTTTAGTTTACTATTCCATACTAATGCAAATGACAGCTGAGTAGCCTGGAATGTGTAGAGTTGCCTACTCCCTCGTTCTATCTGGAAATCAATAGTCTTTACCTACATACTTTTCATCAATTTTCTGTTCAATTTGAAGTCCAAAGGACATGCTGGTCACTAACTGTAAGAATTGGATAGCCACATAACAAAACATAAGAGTGATTAGCAATGTTTCAAAGTTTTGTGAAACAAAATGGTTATGGGATAAAGAATTTGGGAAAATCGTTTACTATTAAAGTGCTTGCTATGCAAGTGTGAAGATTGCATGCCTGCACCCCAAGTGTTAGTATTAGAGACAAACAGAACTCCACAGATCTCTGGATAACCAGCCTAAGAGAACTTTATTTTAAAATGTGATGGTAAATGATGTACAGAAAGTGACACTTGACAATAATCTCTGGCATCCATGCATAGACAATATGCACATAAGTGTGCTTATACCTAAAAAAGTAGATTTGTATGGTTATGTACCCTTACCCATGCACGTGTGCATGTGCACACACACACACACAAACACACACACACACACACTACATTGAATTAAGCCATCTAGTAATAATAATATACCAGGAATTTCCAATGGAGAGTGTATCTTATTGGGTTTCCCAGGATTTTCATAGACCCCCACAGTAGCAACTATCCCTCCAGCAGTGTTCTAGATTGTGATAGTAAAATATATATGTGAAATACAATGTTACAAAATAAACAAGGAAGCAATTACTCATTTTATAAAAACTGGATGATTTGGCCAAATTTAGTTATGTGGTAAATTGGCATCTTTAAAGTCAAGCATAGGTTTGTCTATTTCATAATTAAACTATGTAGTATTTCTTAATTCTGCTGCTTTCCTGGCAAGATTATAATATCACTTAATATGAAACATTTCAAAATAGAGACAGATGAAGGTGATACAACTCCATTCTATACAAATATTATTGTCTAAACGGGGGTAACTTGCTTGGTTATTCAGGCCAGGAACATTGGCATTCTATGTGTAGAGTTTGCTATTATCAGCTAAGAGAGAATCTTTCTATCTCTTGCCTCCCTTTCAGGGAGTTTATGCTCCTCTCAGCACAGAACACTTTATATTCCAAAGAAAGCATCTTTGAAAAGAATCATTGCTAGGACTTGAGAACACATTTTGGAACTCCCTTAATAGAACAAAACTGCCTTTGTCTTTAGTAATTTCTTGTGGATTTTCTCATTGCCTTCTCCCAACAAGCTGTTCCTCACAGGAACATATTGATTTAATTGAATCTTTCAGTTGTGTCTGGGAAGCACCATGAATAACAATAAGGTTTCTATATAGAATATGACTTAATCTAGAGAAGAAGTGCTGGTAAAAGGGGGCAGATTTGTTAAACTGCCTGGCTGATCAATGTACACCATTTCAATGAGCTGAAGCTAGTCTGGGACCTAAATAGCTTTACACATTGGTTGTCATATATATGTATATATATATATATATATATATATATATATATACAATATATATATGTATATATATGTATACATACATATATACACACATATATATATTGTATATATATTATATGTATATATATATGGTATATATATATATATATTGTATATATATATATTGTATATATATATATACAATATATATATATACAATATATATATTGTATATATATACATATATATATATAGACAACCATATATATATATGACAACCAATATATATATATATATATATATATATATATATATACACACACACACACATATATACATGTATATATATAAAATCTTGTTATGTATTATGGCAGACAAATAAAAACATCCTAATAGAAAGTCAGCGATTTGTGGAATGAGGAGCCACATGCATACAAGTGCTGCTTCAGTTGAATATTTTCCATCATGGGGATTTCTGCATGTAAACAGAAATAAAGTATGTTCCACATCTTTCTTGGTAACAACTGTGGTAGAAAATGAATACCTTCTGATAAAGCAGGAACTTCTCTTCCTTTGTTCAATGAACAGAAGGCTCACTAAATTCGGGTAGAAACATGATAGCTGGTGCCATCGACATTAGTGTTTGTAAAAAAAAATTCACAAGAGCAGCATCTTTATTAAAGAATTTGCAGGGCTCTGCTGCTTGTTCAGTAAACATGCTTTTTGCTGAGAATTTCTGGTTTTAAGCACCAGCCTTCAGTTACATAGTTTATTGGTTAGTTCTAAATCTCTGGGGAGATGTCATAATATGCAACGGCCAGCCTTGGTCTAAGTAGCCCAGTTATGGTTAACAGGGAATTTTCTTGCATCAAAGGACAATCAGGTGAACAGGCAAAGGATAGTGACTTGGCCAGGAATTTCCAGTGCAGTCCATTGGTGGAGAGCCACAGCTATAGGTTTGAGCATTTTTTGTTTTTTGTTTTTTTATTTTAGCCCAATGTAGATATCAGTTTTATTAACTGTGGGTCTAAATTTTCAAGCATTCTAATTTAATATAACAATGTTTATAATCTAATTTTCCGGTTATCCGACATCCTAACCTTCTGTGAGAAGATATGCACATCAGAACCTTACTCACAAATACAAAAACAATCAAGGTAAGAATTTGACCATTTAATAGCAATAATAACAGAATATAATTTTATTTAATATAATATTTAATTAAGATAGAATTTATCTGTATTTTTCCTCTCTTCACTATTGTCTCAAAAAAGGAATTAGAAGTAGCAAGAATATAATTTCGATTAGAACCAGTCCTTGTAGTTATGAGAAAAAAAAGAGCATATGGTCTCATGTCCCCAAGTGAACATATCTGTGATTGTCCTGTCTCTAGGATGCCAGCACATTTTATTGCAGTTTTCGATGAGTTGCTTTGAATAATAGAACTATTAAAGTTAGGATAGAATTGCTTCACAGGAACATAAATATTTTATGGTACCCTAGATTCAGAATACCAAGACATGGTGTATGCACAGACAGAGGAAGTAATTAAGGAACACTTAATTATAAAGTTTAAAAGAAGAAATAACAGGCAATATAGGCAGTAAAAGTCAACTGTACTCAAAGAAATAAAATGTATATATTAAAAAAAAAAGACAGAAGGCATAGATAGAGTGAATAGGAAACTGCACCAGAATATCTCAGGAGACGTGGGTCAAACGTCAGATTTCGGGTTTGATCGTCAAAACTTGTGCTAAGACTTCTGTGATATAACATCGTTCAACTCACCTATATGGATAGAGGAAACTTCACAAGGCCTCACCCATAGATAAAGAGCTACAGAGAATCAATGACTGCTAAGAGGAAGAATTTATTTACTTTATGGAGAAGTTGTCCAATCCTAAGTGGTCAGCCATAAACATGTGCATTAGTGCATATTTTGTAGATGTTGTAGGATCTTTCCTCCTCTCACTCTGTGGGGGTTGTGCATATGTGTGTCTGTCTCTGTTTCTCAGTCTCTGTCTGTTATTTTCTGTCTTCCAATCTCTGCCTCTCTCTCTGCCTATTTTTCTCTCACTCATCATACATGTGTGTGAGTGTGTTTGTGTGAACAACTATAATTTCACCAGTATTATTTTTTACTTTTAGCACTGAAACTCACTTGTTAATCCCGAACAAGCTTTGGGAAGTTTATCGCCCTAACAAATCTCTTACTATTCCTGACTTCTAGAAGAAAGTTTAAAAAGCATTAACAAGAACCAGCCACTAAGCCCCAGGCTTTCAGGTTAAAAGAGAACTTTCTACAACATCAGAAAGAAATCTAACCTCAATTAAAAGGCAACTGTAACCAATGTGTTTAACTGTCTTCCCCACTGAGATGGAAGGGGCACAAGGCACCAGGGGTAAGGTGGACCAAAGAGAAACTTTTGAAGTCTAAAGACATCATCTGGAGATACATAATAATACAGTGAAACTTCCATTTATTTATCTACTTTTACTTACCCATAATAATTGTAATTGAAACAGAATAACATGAGCTTACTGTCCCCTTCTTCCCTCCACTCTCCCATGTCCTGGCCAGTAATCTTTCTTAGCTTCTTTTTATTTGATAATTATTACTTTGTGTGTGTGTGTGTGTGTGTGTGTGCGCGCACAACTGTTTTTGTGTGTGTGTAGATACAAATATATAAATAGAACTACATGAGGCTACTTTTGTTGTTTGTGTATATGTGGTTTTAGAATGACTACTTGGCATTGGACAACCAATAAGGAGGTTCAACCTTGTGAGAACCTAATTCTCCTTTTACAAGCACATTAATTGTCTACAATTTTTCATCTAGCAGAAGGACCATGTGAAATGTCCCCATTACACATTAACTTGTCCATTGACATTATCACTATTCTGGTCTTGTTTATGAAGCCAGTTTTAGGAGAGACTTTTTCATAGAACACTTCCCGGTATTCTGGCTCTTACAATATTTCTAAATCCACTTTGGCAATGTTCCCTGAGCCATAACTGCAGAAACTGTGATATATATGTATCCACTGAAGGTGGGATGTCCATCAATTGTTGTTCTCTGCATTTTGTCCAGTTGCGGTTTTCGGTAATGGTCTCCATTTGCTGGAAGACAGGCTACTTTGGTGCACATGTGTGTGTATGGGTGGGCAGCTATATTTATCTCTAGATACAAGGATAAGATTTAGAATGTTAGTAGGTAATTTGGGGTAATTATGCTGGTCTAGCCAGGTGGAAGGTGAAGATTATTTTTGTAGGTCCATGAACTCTCTAGCCCTGAGAAGTTGGCTAGGTTTCAAATACTAGACGTAATTTTCCTCCCATAGACTGAAGCTTAAGTCCAATTAGACAGCTGTTAGCCACTACCAACGTTTGGATGCCACTGTACCTTTGCAAATATGTTATCATGCTAGTCATTATAATGGAGTATGGTTGTTGCAGCTCAACAGGACCATTTATTAGCTTCCATTCCTTGGCAGCTTGTATACTATTTCTAGTACCTTGGGCAATAGATCATAGGGCAGAACATTCTAGGTCATATTCAGCTCAAATTATCCAAGTCCTATGTCCTAAGTGTGTAGTGTCATAAGAAATAAATCTAGTATAAAATGTGACCCTCCAAGTGGGAAAGCTGCAGGCTTTTCTGCTATTGTGGCTGTGAAGTGCTTGGAAACACTGTTTACTCTGAGCGACCATTTCGTTTTAGTTTCCTGGAGTCAATGGCTTGTTCAGCATCCAGATGTGGCTGTTGACATATCTACACTTCGCACCTGAGTGACTGGAATTGCAGCTGTCCTGATTATAGGATTTTAACTTAACTGAAAGAACTGTTTTTGAATAAATGTGTTGGGTTCCCCTCACCCCCCCCCCATTAAAAAGAAAGAAGGGCCAACTCTCAACAACTGAGAGTCAACCATGGGCTGTATCTATAGCATATATTGCGTTACTGTGTTTTGATTATCCTGACAAACTATTTGAAACTATTTGAAAGGTCGTTTCCAATGCACAGTTTTTGTAGTTTTATTAATATGTGGCTCTTGTGAGGAAGCACTGTCAGCCCAAGTGGTTTAACTTCCTTTAAGATTTATGTGGGTGGGTGGAGAGGAATCCTTGAGCATGCCACTCAAGGAGAGCAGTGAGCAGGATGTAAAGTAAATAAGTAAAAATTTAATTAATTAATTAATCAATCAATTAATTAATTAAAGTGTGTGTGTGTGTGTATAATTTTAGGTAAATATAAGATAATATTATTTCTTGAGGCATTAATCACTCCAC
Organism: Mus caroli; assembly: GCF_978045245.1. Lineage (NCBI taxonomy): Eukaryota > Metazoa > Chordata > Mammalia > Rodentia > Muridae > Mus > Mus caroli. The sequence goes on along the minus strand of NW_028227259.1, from coordinate 65,567,148 downwards.
ACTAGAATTATTTGTATATCATCTGTCCATATTTTTATAACATGATATCTCTTCCTCCTCCTTATTTGGAGACCATCCCTGTTTTTGTATTTCCCACTTCATATCACCAACATCTTGTTATTCTCCTTTGACTTCACCCTGACAGTCTCTCTAAAATTTCATTATTTCTGTGATTCCTTTCATATTGAGTCTATCTGTTGTGGCTACATTCTTCTTTCAGGCTTATTCTTTTTTATTACACAAAATATAAAATCAATATATGTTGATATTAATATCTTCAGACAACAGGATAAAATTGGTTGTTTAACTCCAACTTAAAAACTTTTCCATGTATCTGGAGGATATCATCCTTAGTGAGGTAACTCAAACACAAAAGAAGTCATTAGATATGCACTCACTGATAAGTGGATATTAGCCCAGAAACATAGAACACCCAAGATACAATTTGCAAAACACAAGAAAATCAAGAAGAGGGAAGACCAATGGGTGGATACTTCACTACTCCTTAGAATAGGAAACAAAATACCCATGAAAGTAGTTACAGAGACAAAGTTTGGAGCTAACAGGAAAGGATGGACTATCCAGAGACTACTCCATCCAGGGATCCATCCCATAATCAGCCACCAAACCCTCACACTATTGCATATGCCAGCAAGATTTTGATGAAGGGACCCTGGTATAGCTGTCTCGTATGAGGCTATGCCAGTGTCTAGCAAATACAGAAGTGGCTGATCACAGTCATCTATAAGATGGAACACAGGACCCCCAATGGAGAAGCTAGAGAAACACCCAAGGAGCTGAAGGGGTCTGCAACTCTATAGGTGGAACAACAATACGAACTAACCAGTACCCTCAGAGCTCATGTCTCTAGCTGCATATGTAGCAGAAGATGGCCTAGTCGGCCATCACTGGGAAGAGGGACCCCTTGGTATTGCAAACTTTATATGCCCCCAATACAGGGGAATGCCAGGGCCAAGAAGTGGGAGTGGGTTGGTAAAGGAGCAGGACAAGGGGAGGGAATAGGGAACTTTCGGGATCGCATTTGAAATTTGAAATGTATATAAAGAACATATCCAATAATAGTAATAATAATAATAGCTAGCCTATTTTATTACTTTTGTCAAAGAAAATAGTTCTGTATAATCCATGACCAAAGTTGAGGACACAATAAAAACATGAATGCTGTGCACTAGACTTGTGAATAGCATTGAAAATGCACTTTACAGAACTAGAAGACCTCCAGTGCCATCTTTGATTACTCTCAGTGCGTTTCCATAAACACTTCTAACCAACAACAAATGCTCTGTTTTGAATTTTTGTCCAATGCACAGATTAGCCAACTGTCAGCCTTAATGAAATTTAAGTTCAAACTTTCTCCTCATGGAAGCAAAAACAAAACAAAACAAAACAAAACAAAACAAAACAAAAAAACAAAACATAATAATAAATTAAAATTAGCCCAGCAAGGTATGACTTTACATATAGTTGTTATTAAAAAACATACAGTAAGATGAACAGTCAGAGTAGTGTTGGGGATGTGTCAACTCACCCTTCCTTAAGTTTACTATTTCTGAGTGATATCATAACTGAAAATACACACTCCTCAAAGGAGGCCTCAAAGAGTCTATTCACAAAATCTAAGTATCCAGAAAAGTGATCAACATGTAACCGAGGAGAACAATTTTACTGATTCACAATTAAAGAGTGACAGGGGAAGTTAATGCTAAGATCATGTATCTTGAATTCAAATATAAGCAGTCTAAAGCAGTGGTCATGTCTTGTGAGCTGATTTTTCTTCCACTCTCCAATGTGCAGCAGTCACTCAATGTACCGTTGCTGAACAAAAACATTCTCCTTGTTTCATTCCCTACAATTAAGTGATGTCATTGGGCCAATTGATTTGATGACCGGACATAGTAGGTATTTTGGCATTACACTGGAAAAGAAACTAGTAAGAAACTAGTAAAAATTTTCAAATTTCTCCTTGGTTCTAGTTTTCTTGGTTGAAAAAATTCAGTCAAGGGGCATAGTTAGTTGAAATAGAAGCTTTTTTTGGTCAAGCAAAGCTTGCTACAAAATAAAAAATATTGAAACAGGGAGACCCATTATGTGGCTAGTAATATCACATTAAATTGTACGTTGTGTCTTAATCTTTAAGTTTTAGGAATATTTACAAGGAGGGTGGTATATTCATAAAGATAAGGTGACCACCCCACACCAAAATCATCTCTTTTGGAGCATTTCTGCACATGAAAGGCCATAAATTGGAGAGTCAAAACTACAATACACTATATAATCTTTTAATTGAGGATGGGTTTGTCAATCTTATTGTTTTCAAAGAACCAACTTTTTGTTTAATTGATTCTTTATATTGTTTTTTGCTTGCTTGTTTGTTTGTTTCTACCTTAATGAATTTAAGGATTGAATTTTATTATTTCTTGTCTTCTCATGGGTATAATTTTTCCTTCATTTTTGTTCTAGAGCTTTCTACTGTGTAGTGCTATATTAGTAGTATGAAATCCATCCACATTTTTTTCAAATCTCTCCACTTCAAATCAAAACTAATCAGAAAAAATAAGAAAATAATAATACATACTCACCAAAGAAAAATCTACCAAGCAGACATTGCAAATTCTTAGTGCCTGAGCCCCAAGCACAAGGTCACTCAAGTTTATAAGAGAAACACTAATACAGTTTAAATCACAAACTCACATACAGATAGTGGGAGATTTCACCCATGCATAACAGAATATACCTTCTCATCACCTCATGAAACTTTTTCCAAAATTGATGACATACACAGAAACAAAATGAGGGTCAGCAAATGCAAAAGACTGTAATAAGATCCTGTATCCTTTCACACCACTATGTATTAAAGCTGAATATCAGCAATAGTAGAAACAACCGAAAGCCTAAAAACTCAAAGAAATGAAATGGATGAAAAATGGGTAAAAACAGAAATTAAAGTCTTCTTTAGAATCGATTGAAAAGGAATTCACAAGATACTCAAACTTATAGGACACAATGAAGACTATTCATAGCACTAAGTATCTCTATTTTAAAAAGGAGAGAGATTTCTTACTACTAACATAACATAGCACAGTAGATAGCTCTAGAATAAAAAAGAAGGATAAGTAATACCCACAAAAAGAAGAAAATAAATAATCAATGAAACAAATTTATTTTGGAAACAATAAGGTTGACCAATAAAATAAAAAATTTTCAAAATAAAAGTCAGAGAAAGAATAAAGCTGCTATGAACATAGTTAAACAAGTGTCTTTGTGGGATGGTAGAGTATTTTTTGGATATATTGCCAGGGGTGTTATAGTTGGGTCTTTAGATAGAACTATTCCAAGTTTTCTGAGAAAGCTCCAAATTAATTTTCAGAGAGGCTGTACATGTTTTCAATCCCAACAGCAATGGGAGAGTGTTTCCCTTGTTCCACATCCTTGCTAGCATGTGCTACCACTTGAATTTTTGATCTTAGCCATTCTGACAGGTGTAAGATGGAATTTCAGAGTTGTTTTGATTTGCATTTCCCTGAAGACTAAGGACTTCGAACATGTCTTTAAGTGCTTCTTGACCATTTGAGATTCTGCTATTGAGAATTCTCTGTATAGCTCAGTGCCCCACTTTTTAATTTGGTTACTTGGGTTGTTTGTATTTAACTTCTTTAGTTCTTTATAAATTTTGGATATTAGACCTCTGTCAGAAGTAGGGTTGGAGATGATCCTTTCCTGATCTATAGGCTGCCATTTTGTCTTATTGTCAGTTGTCCTTTGTCTTTCAGAAGTTTTGCAGTTTGGGTAGGGAGGTTGTTTCCTATGCCCAGACAGGCACCCTCATGGAGCCAGATGGACACCACAATACTTTTGACCAGAAATTTATCCTTTCTACAAGAAATGCAAGGATTCATGATGGAACAGAGACTGAGGGAAATGACAACCAATAACTGGCCCAACTTGAGACCCATCCCATAGACAAGCACCAATCCCACACACTATTAGTGATATTCTGTTATGCTTGCAGACAGGAGTCTAGCATGGCTGTTCTCTGAGAGGCTCCACCCATCAACTGATTCATACAGATGCAGGCACCCACAGCCAAACAGTGGATGAAGCATGGGGACTCTTTATGGAATAATGGGAGAAAATATTGTAGCCCGGAATGGGATAGAAACTCCACAGGAAGACCAACAGAATCAACTAACCTAGACTCTCAGGACTCTCAGAGATTGAGCTATCAACCAAATAACATACAAGGGCTGGACCTTCCAGTAGATATGTAGCAGATGTGCAATGTAGTCTTCGTGTGGGCCCCAAACTACTGGAGTGAGAGCTATCCCAAAGGCTTTTGTTGGTATGAGGGAATGTTCTTCTATCTGAGTTGCCTTGTCTGGTGTCAGTGGGAGAGGAAGAGCCTAGCCTCACAGAGACTTGAAGTGCCAGGGTAGGAGGATATCCAAGGCAGGGAGAAGGGGGCACACTGGCTAAGAGGAGAAGGGAAAGAGGAGTGTAGAAGGACTATGGGAGGGGGTGACCTGGGTAGGGGCAGTGAACAGTATATGACGTGAACAAGTAAAAGGTAAAACAACATCAACAACAAAAGGCAGAGAGATACCAAATTAACACAATTATCAACGAAAAGCGGGCCAGAACAACAGATACCAAGAAAATTCGGCAATTTGTAAGGACATACCTAAAAACCCATACTCTATCAAATGGATAAAATTAAAAGAACTGGATAATGTCATTATTACATACTAATTAACAAAGCTAAATCAAAGTCATATGAGTGATGGAAACAGAGCAATATTTAACTACAAAGGAGCTTTCTGACCAAGAGAAGACAATCCAAGACAAGATCCAAGAAGTTTTTCCATATTTATGTTTCTGGATAACAAGAAGTGACACCTATAAAAATATTGTATAATTTTTCCTCAATTAACTGATATCTAATTATTTGCCTGTTTTCGGAATGACTTCCAGTTGACAGAAATATGGTCATTTTTTGTAATGTGATAATCTCTGATCAATTAGTGTTCCATAACATCTATCTTTAGTTTCCAACCAAAGTGTTCAGATCCTGAGAGTACAGAATCTAAAAATCAAGAAAGAATAAAACAAAACACAGTAAAAGCAAAAGCAATATAAAATCAATATAGCTCTCCAAGTTATAGAGTTCCTTTGGATAAGATATCAATTCATAATCTTCTTATCTAAAACCAGGAATTTTGGCAGGATTCAGAGGATCTGGTATGAAGCTCAGGTTTCCAGTAATGCAGATCAAAAGTCCTAAAATGGTTCTAGTTTAATCTGCCAGCTTGTTTACTGTTTAAATAGTACATCAACTTTTTATTTGAAGTTCCTTATATGTTTTCATTGCTATATGAGGCTGTGATTCAGTGAGTCTGTACACTCTATGTTGCTTTACTGTGAGAATCTGTACTTGTACCTTTTGAGTTAGATTGTCGTGATCTTAATGAGACTGATTTCTGTACTCTTTAATGGAAACCGTGTGGTCCTGCTCAGTCCATTAGAATGTCTCAGATCTCAGGCACAGTAATTGATTTAAAAATGGATTTATGTCCCCAGCAGAGTCAATGTAATGCAACCCTAAATTTCTTGGTCTTGTGGCAAGAAAATAGTATGTTTCTTTGGAAACATTAGGGACTTTACAGTTTTCTGGGATCAGAAAGAAAGAAATATACAATTGAGGATGATATGCTTCTAGGGATGAAAGTAGAAACCTGCTGAAAAATTTTGAGTTCAATTACACTGTGAAATATTCATCTGTTTTATGCACCAGTTATAGCTCATGGTGTTCTGAACAATATATTCTAGGAAAATGTATAACAACCTGATGAAATATAGTAAAACATTGAAAACCTTTTACATACTTTGTGGAAGACTTTTGTGAAAATGGTACTTGCATGATTATGGACAAATAAAAACATTTGTAAGGCTGGAAACATTCTCCAAACAGAAGTACCATAGGACATGATTTTAAAATAGAATATACATAATGAAATACCAACAACATACTCAACTCACAAAGAGAGTCATACAATCTCCCTTGATTTCCAGAAATACTTGTGTGTAGGATAAATAATGCGTGATTTAAACTCACAGAAAATGTTTACACTCATACAGTGTTCTTTTTAGAGGAATTAAATACTTTATTAGATTTTAGCTTTTTAGCACTGGGAACATAAAGTGTTGTGCAGCTGTGATTTTGCGGATAAGTGATATAATGTCAGAGTGACTCTTAAACCAAATCTATGTGAGGAATTGGTTATTTAATAGTTATTAATAAAGTTTTGCAATTCTGGAAAAAATGGAAGGAGAAAAGTACGCTCAACAATGATTTCAATGTAGAAATAATTTCAAAAGAGAGAGAGAGCTATTGTTCCTTATAAGATATCAACAGACGGCTGCCTCTATTTTATCCTTTCTATTTCCAATTCAATTCTTTTCATAAAATATATTCTGATTATGGTGCTCCCCTCCCAATTTCCCCTGAGTCCCTTCCTACCTCCTCTCCTGTTCAGACCCACAACCTTGTTGTATCTAATTTGAAAACAAGCAGGCAACTAAGGAATAATAACAAAATAAAATAAAACAATGAAACAAATCAGAATGGGGCAAAGAAACAGAAGAAAAAGAACCAAGCAAAAGGCATCAGTAATACATATAGGCCCAGAGACACAGAGGCAAACCTTAAAAACAAAAAGTCATAACTTATAAGCAGAAATGTAGTAAGGTTAAAAAAAACTGATAGAAATTATGAATGGGACAAAGAACCCCAAAAGTTGCAATTGAATTGGTTTTGTATGGGCCATCTACTCCTGGTTATAGGACCGGCCCATAAGAGTTGGTTGGTTTCCCAGAGAAACTTCCTTGGAGAAAACGAATTGTCATTTGTAAGTGGTTATTATTGGAGACAGCTTCTAGGTTAGGGACTAGGGCATGTGTCTTTTTCTTCTTTCAGATTTTAGGACCCCATCTGGTGGAGATCTGAGCAGACACTGTGCATGCAGCCCCAGTCTCTAACTTCTTAGCAGTCCTGCTGTGTTTAGAAGGATTTGTTTCTTTGGTACCTTCCATTGCTTGTGGTTCTGACACTCATTTTTCACCCTACTTTGTAGAGTTGTCTGGGCCCTGATGGGAGGTATTTGATGGAGACATCCCATTTAGTGTTGGGCGTTTCAAGATTTTTCATTCTCTGTACTATGTCTGGCTGTGAGTTTCCATATTTGTTTCCATCTGCTGCAGAAGGAAGCTGTTGTGATAATGGTTGTGCAAGGGACTGATCTATGAATATAGCAGAATGGCATTTGGAGTCATTTTATTGCTGTTTTCCTTTAACAGAACAGTAGATTTGGGTTTTTTCTCCCCCACTAGGTCCCTGGCCTATCTTATCTCAGAAACTTGGTTGAGGTTCCATCTCATGTATCTGGTCATAAATCACAGAAAATATTGATAGGTTACTCCCACAACCATTGTGGCACAATTGAACCAACTCTTTGTTTCATTGATGATATAGAAATTTGTTTCTATTGTATTTATATAAGTCCTGTGTTCAATTGTGTCTTGTTATCTACTCCTCTTGAGTGTTATTTCTTTTTGTGCTGATCAACCCATTTCATGTGTGCTGTTGAATTAGTAATATGAGATCTCTTTAATCATGTAGAATCTTAGTGCCATGAACTTTCATCTTAGAACTGACTTCATTGTGTCCTATAAACTTGAAAATATTGTATTTTCATTTTCACTCAACTCTAAAGAGTCTTGAATTTATTTCTTAAATTCTGTGCTGACCAGTCTTCATTTAGTAGTCAGTTGTTCCTACATTTTAGTGCCAGATGTGGAAGGGTCCCTTCAGGCTTTATAGCAGGCTTGGGAAAATGGTATGGGTGATGAAAAAATAAAACTCAGATCATCCTGATTTTTGTACTGGTGCTGGGCCAGCACTTTTTGAGTCTCACCCTAATCAGATCATTTTACTTTAGTCAGTTTAACACAGCTTAACAATACTTTACAAAGTATATCTGGCCTTGTTGACAAAGATGGATGATTTTTTAAGTTTTCTGGTGTTGTTGATATCCAACTTTAATCCATTGTAGTCAGAAAGGCTGTATGGTATTCAATTTTCTCGTATCTGTTGAGACTTGCTTTATGTCAGAGTATAATGGCCAATTTTGGAGAAAGTTCCATGAGATACTGAGAATATATTTTATTTTGTGTTTGGGTAAAATGTTCTCTAATTATTTTTTGTATCATTGGTTTATACCATCAGTTAGCTCCAGCATTTATCTGTTTAGTTTTATCCAGATCATCTTTTTATCAATGGAAGCAGAGTGTTGAAGTCTCTATCACTGAGTGAGGATCAGCATGTGACTTAAGTAGTAGTGTTTCTTTTATGAAGTTGAATGCCTTTGTGCTTGATGAGTAGGTACTTAGAATTCCAATATAATCTTGGTGGATTTTTTCTTTTGATGAGCACATAGTGTCCTTATCTATTTCTTATTTTGGCTTGGCCATTATTAAAATGGCTGCACTAGCTTGCTTCTTGAGTCTGTTTGCTTGGGATATCTCCCTAAGACAGAATTTGGTACCAAGAGTGGGGTATTGAGGTGATAGGCCAGACCATGATTTTGTTAGGAGGAATGTGAACTTTGGGACTTTAGATTAAAAAATAGAAGAAAGAAGTTATAAAACCTTCCTCCACAGCTAAGGAAAACCACTGAGGCCAGGCATATATCATGGGTACTACACCCAGACAGGACAAGTGAGGCTATAAAGATGAACCCTGGATTGTTGACCCAAAGTCGTTAAAGATTTCAAAATTCTAGTTTCCTGTCAAGGAAAAAATGCTAAAATGTAGTGAGTGTAAGCAGCCCAAGAAAAAGAAGTGTGTTACAGTCACCAAAGCTAAAAGGAGTTGGAGATCTGAAGAGCACATCGACATCAGACAGAGCTGAAGAGTTCAGAGTTCCTCCAGCTGAATTTTGGCCTTGCTTTGGCCGAGCATTCTCACTCTGCTCTTTTTGGAATGGTAGCGCATATATGTGTCACTGTGTTCTGGTTTTCATTTGGATTTTATAGGGGATTACAAGGAAGTTAAAAGACAGAAATAAGTTTCAGAAGAGACTTTGAATTTTGGAGTTTTACAGGATTGTGACTGTTTTAGACTTTGGAGACTTTTAAAGTTTTACTTAATGCACCTTTTCACTGTGATACAGCTACAACTCTATGGGGGCCAGGGAGTGAAATGTTTGAAAGAAAATCACTCTCATAAATCCATAGGGATTATATACTAGTGGTATTAGAAGGTATGGTCTTGTTGAAATAATTTGGGCATTGTCAGAGAAAAAGTGCCTCAGTATCTCCCTGCCATTTGAGTATCCATATGTGGAACTCTCAGCTCCTTCTCCATCACTGTGTGGATGTGTGTTCTCCAATGTTTCCAATAATGGACTAAGTCCCTGAAACTGTAAGCTAGCCACAATTAAATGTTTTTCTATATAAGAGTTGCTGTGGTCATAATGTCTTTTCACAGTAGTTGGTACCAGGAATGAAATAGATATTTATAAGCAATGGGAAAAGGAAAGAATTTTTGACTCTGGCAACTTACACTGGCATCTTGGAGTGATTACCAAAATCTCTGGTATAGAACTTAAAACTTAATGGCAAAAGAGGAGAAAATTAATGGAAATTAAGATATAGTTGTTCCTTGATGTTGGTAGATCTAATGGTTGTGGCAGATGCCTAAATAAATCATTTATATAGATAATAAGGTCAGGCATAATAATCTACTAACAAAATGATAAGAATATGCAGACCTTGTTTACTGTTGTGTTATTCAAATAATGATTTCTATGCCGTCATATCTTGTTTCAATCTAGACAAGGCATTGTAATGCTTATACCAACAATTTCCTGTCTTAAATTTGTATAAACAATTGTTACCATTTATTCTCTGCCTTCTCAATATATGTTCATCACCCAATGGCTTGTGAGGAGAAAGAAAAGGGAGGGACATCCACTAGCTAGGGGAGGAGAGAGGGAGAAAGAGTTTCAGATCAGTCAAGGGAATGGGAGAATTTGAGCCATGAAGAGGGGAGTCCAGGGGAAAGGGACACACACTTAGGCACAAAGAACCACATCAATAATAATACAAAAGTATCGTGGGATGAGGCAAAGAGGTAGCCAGATTAGCAGAGGAGGTTAGAATATATCATTTAACTGCTCAGCTATTGAGGTGTAGCTTGAAATAAATCTTGTTTTTTCTGTGTGGTTACTGACTACCATAAGTCAAAGAAACACAGCTGCTAGACTAATTAACTGCTTACATTTATATTAATGATAATTCCTTTACAAGAATATATTTGGTATAGGAAAAACACATGCATTAATATCTATAAGGATTTCATCAATTTAGTTCCCTATCAACTATAATTTGTAAAAGGAGACTTACCCAATATTTAGCAGTATATAATGTTTATGCTGATAGTGTGTTATTTGAAAACCCAGATTAATTGTTACAGTGAACTATACCTATAGTAAAGTGCTGTGCTGTGGGTCCTAAGTCTGCTGTAGCACCCGAGTTTTTCATTATCACACAAGCTTCAGTGATAAGCATACTCTGAATCTTACCATTGAACAGAGCACAACAAATAGATAAAAGTTAAAAAAAAGCAATCCTATACAAAGTTCTTTCTTAGAGGCCAAGGGAAGAGATTTATGTTAAAGCCTACTATTCTGAAAAACCCATACATATCCTCAAAGTGAAACTTTCTCAAACTACCAGAGAACTGTTCTTTTTTTTCATTTATCTTTTATCTTATACTAAAAATTCACTGGAATTGTACATATAAATGGAGTAAAATGAGTTATATGTTGTGATTTGCATATGTATACATTGCATGAGTTTTTTTTTAAAAAAGTTTAATATGTTCACATCCAGTGTTAATCATGTATTTGTGTTTAAAACTTTCCTAATCTTTCTCTTTTAGTTTTGGTAATTGTGATTTCTGTAGTCATCAAACTGTGCAATGCACCTCAGAGAACTTGTCCTTCTATTTGTAACTTAGCACCCACTGTTTTCCATAATGGTTGTACAAGATTACATTCTCACCAGGAGTGTATTAGGTCTCTCTTTATCTATATACTTTCTGTCAAGCTGGAGTTCTGCCTGGCTTTATTTTTACAGGTCTTGTGTATGGTGATATACTTACTATGAGTTCAAGTTATCGGTCAAAGTGGTCCCATAGAAATCCCAAATATTGCAGACCAGTGGCCTTGGTCAATCTCCACAACCTGACAATAAGACCCTATTTCTGAAGACACTACACACACATATGAACACACATATACATACATACATTCATACATACATACATACACACCAAAATATATAGCTGCAACTCCAAAATATATAGGGAACAGTGCAAAATTCAGGCCACTTTTGGTGGCTGTAGCACAGAATTCTGGACTTGCTTTTTTTTTTATAGGAATAGAAGAGCACAGAGTTGCTATTTCCCTAGGATTCTTGGTACAGGGACATATAATTTTCTTATTAATGATCACTGTGGATTAAGGATTTCTTGCTCCTATAACCGCTTTCAGAAATGCATATTACCAATGTTGCCTCTTCCATCCCTCTATGGGAAATCTAGAAGGGGGTGATTTTCATTTACCTTTCCTTTGCACGAGGTGACTTTGAAGTATTAGCTAACATTATTTAATGACAAGTATGCAGTACTGTTCTCTTGCTCTCAGGAATGTTGTGAGGAGATAAACGTGAAAGTGAAATGGCAAAATAAATGAGCCAGAAAATAAGACCCCTGAACAAGGGAATTTTAGTGCCTAAGCCAAGCAAGTAGAACCTTTGAGGTTAATTATATAAATCCAGTTTATTATAGATTTTAAAGAGAAAACAATTTTGTGGTTTCTTATCACCATGGGCAGCTTCTGAAGCTCCAAATGGAATTTCCTAATGAGCATTGAAACAAATCTGTTTCTTTATTTCCCAGACACTATGTAGCCTGGTTACAAACTAGTACTGACCAGCTGTTTCTGTTCTTCCTTGAATCCACCTGGCCTTATTGCACGCATTTGTGTTTGGAAATACCGGAGGCTTCCTCCTAAATGATATCCTTACTTTAGTGCGTGATCATCCTCTTACTGGCTTCTGGAGTGGTTCAATTAAAAAAAAAATGGTAACCAGAGTTTTTCCAAGCGGTAAATAAAGCAAAGTGGTAGGAGGTTATCCGTGCAGTCTCAGTCCTTTGACCTTGAGTCTGTTTCAGTAAGTTTTAGGCATCTTGAGGACATTACATCTAAACTTCTAGGATCCAGTGAAGGTTTAAAAAATGGAATGGAGTCGAAAATTGGCTCAGAATTGGAAAGACAGCAAGTCACAAGACTGGAACTGTTATAGTGAACTGCTATCAAACATGTTCAGAGAAAACTTTGAGATTTCTAACAATGATGTTAGGAGACAATTTCACAAATAGTTGTGAAGGTTGGAATCAAGGGTTTGGATATGGAAACGGATTTTTGATTCCTTGCTTCTTGGTGGAACTCAAGTTTGTACACTGGTTAAATTGCCGAGTCCTAAGTTCAATTTCCTCCTTCTTCATCTTCATTATTATAGTAAAAGAAGTGTTTCTTTGGCAGACTGTTCTATCTGGCTTCTTTTTTATCTATCTTCCATGTAATCACTGACTTATACCAGGTGGGCTTATGTGCACATTTTGATACTGTATTTGTATTATATTTGTCTATATTATGTAATCTATTTTATACTTCTAGATCAGATATAGTTTTAAAATGTGCTCTTTCAATCAATACTATTGTGCTCAGATTTTCTACTTTTGTACATATAAGGCTGGTTACTTTATTTTAATGCATGTATCATTTTCTACTGGCTAATAATTGTATTTCAACATGAGTAATATTTAAATGGGATCTCAAAATCAGTACTAAAATAAAGCACATAACATCCTCTTACACTTCACAATAGCTCTGATAATTGATTTTATAATATTTGTAATGACATTTAGACTATCAATTCTTAAAGTTTCAAAATATTTATATTATTTTAACATTATTTCAATGCTGATCAATTACTTTTAAGGTTTTATGGCTTAGAGCTAACCATGGATGTTTGAATAAAAACTCAACCCATCAATTTATCATTTCCCACAAAAATGTTGAACAGAAATGCTAAGGACATAGCTCACAGACCCCGCCCCCCATCATTTGCTTGGATACTGCCTTTCCAGAAGCATTATTATCAGCCATTTCTCTTCTCTCAGGTACTTTGGGTGTTTTCTTAGTTTTCTTGGCATCTCCACCATCATCACCTCCATGGGACTTTCTAAATATTGAAATTCATGATCTCATGCGTCATTCTTGCATAGGATCTATACTAATATTCTCTGTACTGTTTGAGCTTTCATATACCAGCTGCTGAAGCAAGCCAATCACTGTTCAATGCTTTTATCATAGAGTCCTTGTCACCTACTAAAACTACTAAATGTTACTTTTGGTGACATACACTTATGAAATACTATCCACAATTTGCTGCTTATATCCCACAGTCGTCCCACAGTAGCTCCAGCTTCCTAGCTTCCTAGCTTCAACACATAAATAATACAGACAGAAATGGGATGTTTAGAATCAAGAAAAATATAAAAATAAGAAATACTTTTAGAACTTAGGTATTAACCTGCCTTATTTTGTGGAAGCTTTAAACTAGAAACATTAAGAGGTGGGGAAAAATGTCTCATGCAAAATGGGACTATTTTATCATAAATTGTAATTTAAAATTTAATGTGAATGCATTTCATATTTACTTTTTAAAATTTTTTTGCTCTTATACAATATATTTTCATTAGGTATTTTCTTCATTTACATTTCAAATATGTAGCAGAAGATGGCCTAGTTGGCCATCATTGGGAAGAGAGACCCCTTGGTCTTGTCAACTTTATATGCATTTCATATTTCTTATTAGTATATTAGTTCTTAAATTTTATAAAATTTCAAGCATTTAGAAAACTACAAAAATAATCCAAACATTTATGTACCATCAATAAAATTTAACAGATATTAACATTTTGCCATATGTGTGTCAAACCTTTTTTAAAAATAGCAAATGAAGTATTATGGATTCCACTAAGGTCCCCAGTCCCTTTTATATCTTTCTCTCTCTAACTAAAAACTCACACATCAATATGTTTGTACTTGTGCTTTGTGTAGTGTTTCCAGAAACAGTATAAATGGGCTTGGTCTGTATGTCATGGGGTCTCTTTATTAAGAATATGAACTAACCAGTACCCCCAGAGCTATCTGGGACTAAACCACCAATCAAAGAAAACACATGGTGGAACTCATTGCTCTAGCTGCATATGTAGCAGAGGATGGCCTAGCCAGTCATTAATGGGATAAGAGGCCCTTGGTCCTATGAAGGTCCTATGCCCCAGTATAGGGGAATGCCAGAGCCAGGAAGCAGGAGTGGATGGGTTGGTGAGCACGGGGGTGGGGGGAATAGGGGATTGTCAGAAAGGAAACTAGGAAAGGGGTAACATTTGAAATGTAAATAAAGAAAATATCTAATAAATATTTTTGACAATACAAAAAAAATACACAATTACTCAAAGGAAACCATAGGCAAAAATGAAAATTGTGACAATAGCTTAGCCTGTAAATTGCTTGTCTTGTAAGTATAAGAACCTGAGTTCAATTCCCAGATTCAGTGCAAAAATGTTGGACATTTGATATGGATCTGTAATCCCAGCACTGTGGTAGTAAAGGGGAGAAGATGACTGGGGCTTGCTCATTAAGCAGTCCAGTGTGACTGGTAAGCTCTGGCCCAATGTGGTACCCTACCACAAGAAGTGGATATACTTCTTGAAGATGACAATTAAAGTTACCCCCAACATCTACACACTTGCACTTGTACACATACATACATGTCTATATAAATAAATATGTGCACATGAAATTTAAAACTGAGACATATTTTATGTATGGTATGGACAGAATCAATCTATTTGTAATTCTTGGCACATAAAATCATTCATTTTGCTATATTCCAGAAGGCTTATTAGTTACAGTGTTGTTGCGTTTACATCCAAACTATACAAATTAAGAGAAAGAATGATGTCTGTCTAGGGTCACTTGCACAAGTGGTGATCAGCAACAACTACTAAAGCAGGGAGAACCTGACCTAATCAAAGAGATGGCTCGTGTGTATCATTTCAAGAGCTCATTTTTCTTTGCTTAATAAAAATAGTAAATGGATATATCCTACACTAACCAAACAGATGCGTCCTTAGTGTTTTCTCTCTAGCTTTTCCTCCCCAACAGAAAACTAAGGGCTTTAGGATTAACTTTGAAATACATATTGTTCAGAATAAAACACCTCGTAAAAAAATAAAGACCCGTGAAAATAAAGCTTCTTCAAATTAAAGGTTCATTGACATGGAAAATCAACCTTCACTTGTGTGTACTATGTTTCATATGGGTGGACTCACTCCATGCACCTTTAAAATTGAATTGGCTCACTGACTTTATTTTGTATATTGCTCTTGCTGACATGTTGATATAGTCTACTTACTTTAACTACTGTCAAATTCTGTGCTGGGCTAATCAAGCACATTTCATTTTTCAAGAGTGTTTAAGGTAGTTCTTATTTATTTATTTATTTATTTATTTATAAGCCAGAAAGCTGATTTTCCACTTGTGAGCAAAGTTAGAGAAAACATTCTCCTCCACCTCTCTCTGAATAGGTGTAGCACTGTCACCAAGGTAACCAATTAGAGGGAAATTCTCCACTGCAGGATATGTCCATCTCATGCAAACTGCAGAGCAACTGAAAACCATGTACTCTGCCCTTCATTATCTTCTTACTTTTCTCCAGAGACTGGAGCAGATGACGCTCACTTTTCTTTAGGGGTTCGCCTGCTGTTTCAAGAGCCTTTTTAAACATTCTATAGAAAGTCACCCTGTGCACACACTTACTTTAATTTCCATCACATCTACAGTTGCTCTTTCCACGATTATTTCCTTGAGATTTTGTAGATACTATAGATATAAGATGTGCATTTGGCATTGAGAGTCCACGTATTTGACAGTAGCCCTCTAATGCCATAATGCAAATGGAAAATTCCTATCTCCTGGTAACATCATCATATTATAGCAGAGCAGGATAGTTATGCGTTTCTGGCATTTTCAGTGTCCTCAGACCTAGTACATTACCAGACTTGTAATAAGTTATTATGTATAAATATACTTATTGAGAATATGATACAAACACTTGATAATTCTAATAATAATGGTTGTCTTAGGTTTCTATTACTGTTCTATTACTGTGAAGAGACACCATGACCATATCAACTCTTATAAAGGAAATCATTTAATTGGTGTTGGCTTACAGTTTCAGAGGTTAAGTCCATTAATGTCATGATGAGAACCATGGCAGCCATGCAGGCAGACATGGTGTTGGAGAAGGAATTAAGGGATATACAACTTGATACACAAGCAGCAGAAACAGCTGTGTACAACACTAAGCATATCTTGAGCATTTATGTCTTCAAAGTCTCCCCCTACTGTATCTCACTTCTTCCTACAAGGCCACACCTACTCCAACAAGCCCACACATCTTAACAGTGCCATTCCCTATGAACCAAGCATTCAGACACATGAGTCTTTGAGGGCCATTCTTATTCAAACCAGCACACTGAAATATGTTCTTCTGTACCATGTGTCATATAAAGTGTATTGTTTGTGTTTATTAAAATCTGTTTACTGTTATGTTGTATACCTGCAAAAAGAGAGCAATCTCATGCAATCTTTGTATTTACCATTTCTCTTCACTTTCTCTCCTGCTTCATTCAATCTCATGTCTGTGCAAATTAAGTCAATAAAGTCACACAATAGAATCCTCTGGACAAACAAACTACATGTCATCTTGAAAAATATGCCTATATTGTGAAAACAAACAAATAGTAGTTGTTCATTTGATGTAAATCTTTTATTAAACGTTGTGAATATGCTAAATCTTATACTTAGCACAAGATGTGGTGCACAAGCCCAGAATGCTATTCCTCTTATGTTGTTTATAACTTGGTGCAAAATGCTTACAGTCCCATGACTATTTTCAAGAAAATGAAGTTTAATTATTTTAATCACACCAAGCCATGAAACTCATGTTAGCTGTGCTTCTGGAAAGAGAGTGTGGCTTTCACTTTAGTAGCTCCCCATGGAAACCATCTGAGAACATACTGTACTCAAAATGTCAGAGGCAAGAAATGAAAAAAAGTCCTAGAAATAGAAAGGGATGGGGAAAAGAGAAAAGGGAGATTTTGAGAGATGCAGGGAAGATGAGCAATCTCAACACACACACACACACACACACACACACACACACACACACATATGCACGCACGCACTAATGAATTGGAAATCTCAGATAAGAACTAGATATAACATATCTTAAACATGTACAAAATATTTACATCCATCTTTTTCTGAATTACATGTGTGTCTATTCATGTGCGTGTTTGTGTTGGTGTGGGTTAGTGCATATATTTGTGTGTATGTGTGTGTGTGTGTGTGTTAGTGTGTGTTTGTATGGTGTGGTATGTGGTTTGCGTATGTGTTTCTGTATGTGTGTCTGTGTTTCTCTCTGTGTGAGTGTGGTGTGGTGTGTGTCCCTGAGTATGTTGTATGTAGTGTGTGTGTGTGTGTGCGCGCGCGCACGTGTGCATGCCAAAATAGAGATAGCTCTAGCTTTTAGCTATTATTTTTGTTGGAATATTTTTCAGGTTTAGTCTCTTCTCTCCCTTTCCATTGACAACCAACACAACCTTAGGGCTGACTTTTGTGCATTTACAGGCAGCAATCCCTGGGGGAAGAGGACTTGGTGCGGAAACCTCTCTCTTCCTTCTACAAGCTCCAGGAAGTCATTTGTCTGTTCTCTCCTGCCGCGACAGGCCATGCTCCCGGTTTTATAGTATCCCTGCTTATGTTAAATATGCCCACACAATGCCACTGAGATTAATCAAATATTTCACTGTTTTCTTATTTACAGTTGTTATTGATTTGCAATTTAATGACATCAGATCATAGGCCTTTAATAGCTAATAATTATATAATTATTGAACTCTAGTGAAATGGTCTAAAATAGGATGCTTGCATTTAATAACAATTGAATTCTAATAATCCCATTCCAGAAATACTTGTGTTAACTCAGATTATTAGCAAGAAATTTAAGCATCAAATCACTGAATATAGCAGGATCATTGACTCTGTGTGTGTGAATGTTTGTGTGTATGATTTGTGTTCAGGTTGGTCTGTGTGTGTACATGTGTGCAGCCATGAATGTGTATGGCAACCTCAGGTGTATCACAAGATTCATTCTTATTTTACTTTGTTAAATGGTGTCTCTAATGGTCATAAAATTTGTAAAATAGATTATCTGGTTGGCTTATCAAGCCCCAATGTCCACCTGCCTCTGCCTCTATTGTGGGGGCCTTACAATTGCATGATATCACTACTGTGAGAATCAAACTCAGGTCCTCTTGCTAGCAAGTCAAGCACTTTACCAATTAAGCTATTTATTTCTACAACCCCTTTATGCTTTGTTATTATTATTATTATTGTTATTCATAGCTACATAATGTTAGTGTCAAGCTGTCATTTCAGAATTGACTAAACATGCATCCTGAAAATGTAACCCTTAATTTTTCATTATTTTTACTTTTGGAAATAGAATTTCTTCAGGCCACTTTGCCTCATTTCCAATATCTGATTCTCCTGTATTAAGGATCTTCCATTCATTTCATGGTAACTGTTGGCTTTGGTGGTTCTGAGTTATGCCAAGCATGATAGGCTTCTCTAGATACTTTGAGTTTTTGAACAAGAAGGAAGCACTCTGCCCACCTTGAAATTATACTCTAGCAAATGCTAAAATAGATTAATCATTACTAAATAAGCCATTTTCTCAGTGCTCTGAAAGAAATTGAGGGCTGTGATAAATGAATCATATAGTTATTTTAAAGATTATATTTATTATAATTATTAATTTGTGTGTGTATGTGTTTTTGTGCCTACAAGAGTTTCTGTGCACCACATGTGTGCAGGCATTCAAGAAGCCCAGAGGAGCCACATACATACAAAAAACTGAGCCCAGGTTCTCTGAGAACAATAAGAACTCTTAACTCTTGAGCTATCTCTCCATTCCCAGGGATGACTCTAGGTGGCCTAACTCTTTTTTCCCTAAACTGTGGACTTATCAAGGTCTAAATGAGTGATAAGAAAGAACAAAGCATGACATTTCCTAGAGAATTCATATTTCTTTTAGAGGAAAGAATTCATTTAAGTCCTGAGACAGAGACAAAAGACAGATGAGTGGAAAGCAAGTTAAAGAGTCTGGAATAGGCAGATCTAGTAGGTACTTGCCAGGCACTGAGAAAAGTAAGAGCTTTTTCTGGGGATGCAATGAGAAGCCACTTGGTGAGTTTTAAGCATGGGAACAATGAAATCTGACTAGCATTTAAAAAAACACACTACAGATGCTGTTAGGCCAAGTGAAATTTTAGGTGCCAAAGAGTGGGTGATTCAACTTCTCCAAGGCTCATATGAGTTTTATTTTTATCCAAGGATAAGGCTCCTTCTTCTAGTGTTCTGTTTCTTGTGGGAAATGTAGTTTATGAAGCTCATAACTACTTCTCTTTCCTGAGTCTTATTCTTTTGTGGAATCTCTTTGTTAGTTTCCACAATGAGGTTTAGTATCCCTATAAAATTAGTGATTGGTTGTGTGACACAGTGGTTTCTTGGATTTCTTAAGGACCCACCCCCTCCCTACAGTTTGATTGTTTGGTTAATCAGAGACAAATGTACTGTGCCTTTGAGACAGGGAAGGAGTTTCTCATTTCTTCCCAGTTGTGAGACATGGATGTGCCCTGGCTGGCTGGAGCTTAGATTTATATATCTTATGTGGAGGTATTAGTCTAGAACATAAGTTATGAAATGGACACTGTTAAGGGCTAGCTAACACTTCATTCTGAGGGACCATCCTGGATTGTGCAGTATTTTTTATCATTACTCTGCATTCTACGTATAGAAGCCAGCTATCCTTTTTGTGTAATCAAAATGTCTACAGACACAGAAAAGATGCCTTTGCCTCCATGCTGGGAGGCAGGGTGCAAAATCATTGACATTTGAGAACTCGGAGTCTAGAAAAACTTCTAAGTTCCCTCTTTGCACTTGAACTTTAAATGCATCGGGAACCCTATCAAAAGTCAGAGACTCTGTTGCACTTTGGTATTTTGTGTTATTTACTAAGACATTTTTCTGCAAAGAAATGTTGAGCTTCCCCCAAGCCCTTTTCTTCTTCATCACTATGACACCAACTTTTCCCCCTGAAATAACTGTTATCACAGAGCAGAGTCTTATTAGCACAATAGATAGACTGAAACTTTCAACATTGATGCTCAGGGAATCAAGGGATTTTTATCCTGCAGGTAGATAATTTTTATCTGTATTTGAGTACCTATGATTCATTAAGGGAAATTATCTGTGCATTTAACTACAAAGGAATTTTTAAAAATCCAAGTAAAGAAACCAGCTGCCACAATTTTCTTCAAGTTGTAGTTTCTCTTCATTCTTCTCGAATAATGTAAATAAAAGATAGGCGACTCTCACTCAAAAATTCAAAATTCAGTTTTCCATATTGAGATCAAATGTCTGCCTTTTCAGGATGATGCTTTTGGGAGCTCCAGCGGGTCACTGCTGACAAAGTCTTGAATATTTGATGTCTGCTATCTTGGGGTCTTTCCTCATACTCTGTCTCTGGAAGCATTTTATATATTCTTTGCCTGAGAATCCTATTTGGAATACTTGATGCTCAAAACATCTTCCAGACTCAGGTAATTTGTTTTTGACCTTAAACTATGAGCTTGTGTACACCCTGGCTGACCACAAAAACTAAAGTGTTTGGTTTAGAGGCTATAGATTTTGTAAGTCAAAGATGATAACCTGTTAGAACAGTTACAGAGTTACTAGAAACATTTCTATTTACAATAGAACATATATGGCAAAGCTACATTACAAAATTTGCTTAATAAAATACTGGGAAAAAAAGAAAGATATATGTCCTTGTCTCTTCAGATGATGACATAACTGTCTATCTACCGCTATACACCTATATACATGATCATAGGCCATAGGTTTACTTCTGATTTATTATGTATCTGAGGATAACTGTGAACTTCCGATCTTCCTGCTTCTACCTTCCCAGAACCTTGATTACAGGTGTATGCAATGCCTGATGGTATATGTGGTCCTAGGGATCAAACTCAAGAAGACCTTATATATATGAGGAAAAACCTCTACCACCTGAGCCTTACGTCCATCCTCTTTCCTGACTATTACACATAGATCTTCCTTGATGAACTAAAACAAAAAATAACTACATCCATTATTTATATGTCTTTGTGTATGTATGTGCAAATGTCTGCGTGTTTGTTTGTATATTTGTGTATGTGTGTGTGCACACATATGCATGCATGTGTGCACACGCATGCATACAGAATAGCAGTTGCTAGTAGATATTTTCTTTAATTTATTTTCAGTTTAGTTTTGGGACAGGCATCTCAACACACCTGGAACTTAGCAATTTGGCTAAATTTGTTAGCCTGCCAATTACTTCTGAGAGTCTTTTTACCTTTGCTTCTACTGTATTGGGATTATAAGTAAGCAGCACCATGCTGTGACTTTTCTTTTCTTTTTTTCTTCTTTTCTTTCCTTTTATTTTTCTTCATGGAACCTGAGAATCCAATTCAGGTTGTCATTTTGTGGGGTTCACAGAGTTGGAAGTATGTCATAATCTACTGACATCTTCCCAGCCTTCCTCACTATCAGCACCCTCACTAAAGGGAATGGTTTGTTTAAAAAGTCCAATCTATATTGATGCGTCATTGTGGAACAATGTCTGTAATTTATATCAGTATCAC
Source organism: Mus caroli (assembly GCF_978045245.1). Lineage (NCBI taxonomy): Eukaryota > Metazoa > Chordata > Mammalia > Rodentia > Muridae > Mus > Mus caroli. Next base: position 65,545,121 of record NW_028227259.1, on the reverse strand, counting down.
TCTTAGGTTTGTATATTCTGTGAGTTTGGAGACATAATAAAATATGTCTATATATAAATGTTAACATGTGTAGTATTTTTGTTGCTCTGAAATCTGTGAAGAGGCTTTCTTGGGAATGTAACAGATCATAAAAGTGTAAAGTTCCAAGTGAAACCATCCTTTCAGAATGGCCATTCTAACTGCATAGCAGTTCACTGAGGTAGGTAGTTGGTGACTGGACAACTGTTTGGGTGACTTCCTTAATCTATTTCTGTGATGTTTGCACTTTTGAATTCATCATAATAAACTGGTTTAAATTTTAAAATAATAATGATAAATGTGATAATGGGAGAGCTGATGTATAGGAGTGAACATCTATGAAATCCTGCTTGAGACACACTTGCACCTGCACAACTGTCCCATGTACCTGAGCCAGGAGTAGCACACAATATGGCAAGAAAAGATCAATAAACATTTTATGTGTAGAGTATATTAAATCAGTAATTTTTAATTTAGCAACTATATACCAATTATCTAGAATGTGAGTGTGAACACTGACCTCAGTAAGAAGTGCCATGAGCCCAGCAGACAAAATGGAGAATATTTACTGGAAGGAAAGTTTACTCAACCATTTGTCAATATCCACCAACCTCATTGATTTTTTTTTTTGGAATAAAGATACATAAATATTTCTCTTGAACACAAAACCAACAATCTTTACTTCTTAAATTTTTTCATAGAGTTTTAAAAATAGTTTTATAGTCATGACAAAACTGAACTGAAAATGTAGAGATTACCTATTACTGTCTCCACAATGTATAGAAATAATCCTCTATCAAAGCCCAACCTCAAAATATAACAATTTTTTAATATTGGGTGGCCCTCTATGTTATCCAATACCCATGTCTTATCTAGGGGCTCATTCTTACTCTTGTACATGGTGCTTGGACAATTACTGATATGCATTCTGCATCATACCATGAGAAGAGCACTTTCACACCTATAAAACACATTGTCCTCTTATTCGCTATTGAACCATCACATTGAAATGGTGGTATACCATTTGTATACTAGACCCACATCATTTTATTTCAAGTCTATGAAGTATGTCATTCGGTTATCATCTTCACTCTAGGATGTCTGTTGAAAATTCCAGTGCTAATCACATGATTAATATATATGTAAGTAATGTTTTTCTCTCTGAACACTTCTGAGATTTATTTTTTCCATATATTGAAATATATTTCTAGATGTCTTAAAAATCGGCTTGAAAAGCTGAGGTACAATTGCCACACAAAACCTGTATAAATTAATGAATGCAACCTGATAAGTGTGGAGCTAAGTATATCCTTATGAAAGCAGAAGTGCTACCATAATCTACATGACAAGTCTATGAGAGAGAACATTTGTGCTCACAAAATGTGTGCTTCCTTTTCTTTTTTTCGTTTTCTTTTTTTCTTTTTGGTTTTTTGAGACAGGGTTTCTCTTTATGCGCTGGCTGTCCTGGAACTCACTTTGTAGACCAGGCTGGCCTCGAACTCAGAAATCCACCTGCCTCTGCCTCCTGAGTGCTGGGATTAATGGCATGAGTCACCACTGCCCAGCTGTTCTTGCTTTTCTTTGCCCAAAACACTTCCCCTGAGGAAACTCGAAGATGTCCTTATGCACACCTAAATGTTTAGTAAATGAGGACACCTGCAATCTACTCTAACTGTTCATGGTCAGTTCCAATGATTCTAAGTACAACTTCCACTGCACCAGAGATGATACATCAAAGGTAGGATACATGCTGAGCCTAAACCCCACCAGGTGAATGTGGAATCACCCACTAGAAGAAGTCTATAAAACTTTCACTGTTTTAAAATAAGAAGCAACAGATATTTTGTAACAATAAACTGCCTTAATGTGGCCAGCTTCTATTTTCCTAGAGAGAAAGAAGTCAAAATTAAAAAGTAGGGAGAATATTTTTACAGCCTAAGAAGGATTCTTCCCTTGATATCTGAGCTAGGCTTTAACAAGCTCACTACTTAGAAAAAAAAAAAAAAACAAATCAAAACAGCATTGTATTTGACCTGCCCTGTCTAATTTTATCAAGAATTATGCTGAGTCCATTTAAAATGCTTTATTATATTTCATAGTTATATTATTATATTTCTATTATTAGAACTTTATTATGTTTTACATCTGTTGAAAGTCCAGATATTTCTGATGTACAAAACATTTTGATTCGACAATATTCCCTTTGACATCACTGTAGTTGCAATATCTAAGGAAATTTCTCTGACCTATTCTTACACTCTGATGACCTATGCCTGTCTCCAGCAAGAATCCTAAGCTGAGAATCATTATCTTTCATAATCCTCTCTTAGTAACTTTCTAGCTGACTTCCTCTATTTCCTCATTGGCTATAAATTCTCCCATTTGTCATTCCTGTATTTTGAGTTCAAGTTGTACACTCCCCCTCCCCCTTCCCCTCCCCCTCACATCCCCCTCATATCCCCCTCCCCCTCCCCTCTCTGGTTTTGACATCTGTCAGGATGGCCCTCAGTAAATTCCTTCTACATTTTTACAACTCTCAGAATGACTTTTTTCTTTAATAAAGTTCCATTGGGATTTGATTAATGTTACCAGCCAGTCTTCTGGAGCCTACCACCAGGAGAAAGAAACACTTAGGAGAAGTCCTACAACTATAAATAGAGCTTTGTTTTTATTTATTTTACATCTGGGGAAAATTCAGCTATTTCTGCTGATGTACAAGACATTTGTGATTTGATAATATGTTTCTTTCTGTCTTTTCTTTTTTTTGCTTTTGTTATTATGTTTTGGGACAGGTCCTCCAAAACACTATCCAAACCCATATCTCTCATCCTTTCCTCAGAGTTTCCTCTACCAGTTTTACAGTATTACTAGTTAATCAATTTTTCATTCATTCTGTGTAAGATGTGGAAAGAAGGGTTTGATTCATTCTTTGGTTTGTAGATATTCAATCTTTCCACCACTGTTTTGAAGTGACAGTCCTTTCTCTGTTGTCTTTCTGCCACCTTCATAGAAGTTTGATTCACCATGAAGTCATTAACTTGTTTCTAGGTTCTCTCTTCTGGTCTGAGTCTGTTTATTAGATTTAGTTGCCATTTTTTGTAGTATATTTTGAGGTCAACTAGTGTAATAACTTAGTTTTGTTTTCTGTTGATCACAATTGCTTTGGTTTATCAGTGCCTTGTGATTCCATACATATTTTAGAATTTTTCCCCATTCATGTGAAAAATATCTCATATTTGGCATTACCAGGACAGTGTTTGAGTGAACTATGCCTTTATCTGGCATTTCTGAGGCAGTGTTAATCCTGGTGTGAATGTGGAGTAATGAAGGACATTGACTGGCATTGCATTCTGAGCCCAACTCTGTTTCTTACCGACACCAGGCAGTTTGAATTTATTATACCCAGTGTTTTCTTTGCAGGAAGATATCCTAGAATCCAAAGGAAGTGATTATGTCTGCTGTGGGATTTTATTCTCTGAAATAGAAATTACTTAGAGTTCATTATTATTTTAATTTACTCATTGTTTCTGTTTAAAACAAAACTTTCGCCATAGGATGTTTTAATATGAAATGTGCTGACAAGTCAAATGTCATCCTGTTGTCCCAGAGAGGCTTGATTCTTCTATTGCCATTGACTGGCTGAAGCAGGGTCTTTCATGTGTTTATCTTGGTGTTTATTATGAATTTTATGATTATTCCTCAACCTCAACCAAAGAAAAAGAAAGTTTTAAAAATAAATGTCAAGCTCTGCGCTTATCTGTTTTGTTTTGTTTTGTGTTTTAAATGTTTGGGCTGAAGAATTCTACTATCCCTCTGTAGATGATATCTGAAGACATTGCTTTGAGGAATAGGATAACTTCTTGAATGATGAGAAAAATCAAATTTTCTCAAATTGTGTTTGTAAACCCACACCTATGTATAAATTTCATAGCAAATTATCTGCTTCCTTTATCTGTCCTAATGAGTATACATTGCCTCTGCTTCCTGGAGTTATGACTTTGAGCATAATAGATACCAAGTATGAGAGAAATTATACCAAGTAGGTTTACATGGCAGAAGACAGAAGGACATTGCTTATCCTTCATCTTCTCCAAAAAGAGAAGAAAAGGAGAGAACATGAGCCTTTCTCCTGTCCTTTCTATCAAACTCACAGTTTTGTTCTTGTTTTGTATTTCACTTGAATTATGTTCTGAAATTTCTTCCATGCTTTTCCGGTTTTATACTTGAATAGTGTTCAACATTCAACATTCAATAGTGTTAACATATTGTGTTTCCTCTGTATGGTCCTCTCCAGTGTGTATTTGGGTTGCTTCTGCTTGAGGCTATTATGAATAATGATTCTGTGGTAGTAGTGTAGCTGTTTAGTCAAGACAGGGCTCTCAATTTTCTTGTATATCTAATTTGGACTACCCATTTTACATTCCCAGTGAAAGTACACAAATCTTCAAATTGTCTTTACTTCTTCAGTTACTCTTTTTTTTTTTAACTTTTTTTTCCCTTACAGTCCAGTCTTTATCCCCATCATGATCTGCCCTCTGACTTTTTCTCATGCTATACCTTCTCTCCCCCTCAGTCTCCAAGAGTATGTCCCCACCCCATCCCCACCCCACCAAGCCTCCCCACTCTCTGGGGCCTCATGTGTCTTAAGGTTAGGTGCATCTTCTTTCACTGAGTCCAGAACAGATATTCCTCTGCTGTATGTGTATCAGGGGCCTCCTATCAGCTAGTATATGATGCCTGGTAGTTGGCTTAGTATTCAAGTTATGGGGGGATCAGGTTATTCGAGATTGCTGGTTTTCCTGTAGGGTTGCCCCCCTCCAGGTTTCCTCTAAATCAACCCACAGGGATTACTACTTCTGTCCATTGGTTGGGTGTAAATATCTGTATTTGATACTTTCAGCTGCTTGTTGGGCCTTTCGAAGGGCAGTCATGCTAGGCTCCTGTTTGGAAACACGTCATCAGTAATAGTGTCAGGTCTTGGGGACTCCCCTTGAGCTGGCTCTCAATTTGTGCCTGTCACTGGACCTCCTTTCCCTCAGTCTTGTCTCCATTTTTGTCCTTGCAGTTCTTTCAGACAGGAACAATTCTGGATCAGAGTTTTTGACTGTGGGATGGCAACCCCATCCCTCCACTTGATGCCCTGTCTTTCTACTGAAGGTGGACTCTACAAGTTTCCTCTCCCCACTGTAGGGAATTTCATCTAAGGTCTCTCCCTTTGAATCCTGAGAGTCTCTCACCTCCCAGGACTCTAACACATTCTAGAGGGTCCACCCACCTCCCACTTCCTGAGGTTGCCTGTTTCCATTCTTTCTTTGGGCCCTCAGAGCTTCAGTCCTGTACCCCCCCAACCCCCCTCCACCAATTCCATGATCATGTTCCCTTCTTCCATCCCTGTTACCTTTTCTACCCAGGTCATTCCTTACCCCTCCCCCATAATTGCTTTCTTCTACCTCCCACATGAGATTGAGTCATTCTCACTTGGACCCTTCAGCTTGTTAAAAAGGACATGCATGATATGTACTCATTAAATAAGTGGATATTAGCCAAAAAAGTACACAAGACCCAGGATACAATCAACAGAACTCAAGAATGTTTTCAGTTACTCTGAATATTATCTTTGCTTTGGATTTGTTTGCTTTTATTTGTTTCAGATAGCAGCTGCTTGCCTTTGTAGGCATGAATGGATTCCTTCTTTTCTCCCTCCTCCCCTCATTTCCTCCCTCCCTCCCTCCCTCCCTCCCTCCCTCCCTCCCTCCCTCCCTCCCTCCCTCCCTCCCTCCCTCCCTCCCTCCCTCTCTTCCTTCCTTCCTTCCTTCCTTCCTTCCTTCCTTCCTTCCTTCCTTCCTTCCTTTTTTTTCTTTGTTTTTAAAATTTATGTATTTACTTTACATCTCAATCACAAATCCCCCCTCTGCCCTCTCCTCCTAGTTTATCTCTCTAACCTCACTTCCTCCTATGCCCCCTTTCCTTTCTCCTCAGAGAAGGGGAGACTTCCCATAGATATCAAGCCACCTTGGCATATCAAACTACAGTAGAAGTAGGTGAACCTTCTCCTATTTATGCTAGACAAAATATCCCAATTAGGGGAAAAGAAACCAAAGGCAGGCACCAGAGTCAGAGACACCCCTGCTCCTGATGTTAGGGGTCAACATGAATGTCAACTAGCACATCAATATATATATATATATGCTAGGTTCATTGCAAGCATGCTCTTTGGTTGGTGATTCTGTCTCTGTGAGCCCTTATAGAACCAGGTTAGTTTATTTTTTGCATTTTCTTGTGGTATCACTGACTCCTCTTGCTCCAATCCTTCCTACCCCTCTTTGACAAGATTTCCCAAGGTCTGCCTAAGGTGTGGCTGTGGGTCTCTGCATCAGTTTCCATCAGCTGCTGGGTAAAGGCTCTCAGAGGACAGTTATGCTAGATTCCTGTTTGCAGACATAGCAGAGTATCATTAATAGTTTCAGGCATTGTCTCTCTTTCATGGCATGGTTTTCATATAGGGACAGTCATTGGTGGGCCATTCTCTTGTCTTCCTGGGAATCTCCCTTGTTGAAGATTCTAGCATTTCCCAGAGATGTCCTGCTTCACCAATCCCAGTTCCTTATGGTTTCTTTCTTTCCACACTTGATCTCTCCTTTTCTCCTCTACACCTGCCTGTCCCACCTTGTTCCCTTCCTTCAGCTATCCTAAATGTCATTTTCCCCTTCTCAGTGATATTCAAACATACTTCATGTGTGTTGCTTGTAATTTTAGCTTCACTGAGTGTATGGATAGTATGCATAGTTATCCTGTACTTTACAACTAATATCCACTTATAAGTGAGTACATGTCATTTTGGATTTGGGTCACCTTATTCAGGATGATATTTTATAGATCCGTCCATTTGCCTGAATTTTTCATGATGTCCCTGTTTTTTAATGGCTGAGTAGTATTCTTTGTGTAAATGTACCACATTTTCTTTACCATCCTTCAGCTGAGGGGCATCTAGGTTGTTTCTAGTTTCTGGTTATTAAGAATAGAGCTGCTATGAACATAGTGGAGCACATGTCCTTGGGTATGGTAGAGGCTCTTTTGGGTAAATATCCAGGAGTGGTATACCTGGGTCTTGAGGTAAAACTCTTCCTAATCATCTGAGAGAATGCCAATTCCAGTTCGAAAGCAGTTGTACAAGTTTGCTCTCCCACAGCAATGGAGCAGTGTCCCCCCTGATTCACATCCTAGTCTGTGTGTGAAGTCACTTTCGCCATTCTGATAGGTGATATTGGTGTTCTGTTCATGAAGTGGTCTCCTATGACTATTCCCCACTTTCTCTTCTATCAGATTGAGTATATCTGATTTCATGTTGAGACACTTGATCCACTGGGACTTGACTTTTGTGCAGGATGAGAGATATGGGTCTATTTGCATTTTCTACATGTAGACATCCTGTTAGACCAACACCATTTGTTGAAGATGCTCTCAAGGAGAGCTAATATCAATATTCTTCAAATTATTCTAGAAAGTAGAAACAGAAGGAACATTTCCAAACATATTCTATGAATCCACTGTATCAGGAATACAAGACATGCACCTACACACAATAAAGGCAATATACAACAAGATGGTAGGCAGCATTAAATTAAATGCAGAGAAACTTAAAGCAATTCTACGAAAATCAGAGACAAGACAAGGCTCTCTCCATATCTATTCAATAAGTATTTGAAGTTCTAGCTAGAGCAATGATACAACTAAAGGAGATCAAACAAATACATATTAGAAAGGAAGAAGTATTGTATTATATTACATTATAGAAATTCAAAAAATTCCATCAAAGAGCTCAAACAGCTGATAAACACCTTCAGAAAAGTTCCTGGATCTAAAATTAACTAAAAGAAAAATTAGTAACCTTTGTTTATGCAGGTAATAAATAGGTCTAAAAAGAAATCAGGAAAACAACACCCTTTACAATAATAGAAAATAATAATAATAAAAAAATACCTTGGAGTAACTCAGTACCTTAAAGTCTTTGAAGATAGAAATTGAATAACATATCAGAAGCTGGAGAGATATCCCATTCTCATGAATTAGTAGGACTGGCATATTAAAAGTGTCCACCTTACCAAAAGCAATCTATAAATACATCAAAATTTCCCAAAATTCCCAACACAATTTTTTACAGCCCTTGAAAAACAATACTCAATTTTCTATGGAAAAACAAAAAACCCAAGATACCTAAACAGTCCCATACAATAGAAGAACTTCTGGAGGTATCACCATCCCTGATTTCAAACTGTACTGCAGAGAAATAGTAATAAAAACTTCATGGTACTGGCATTAAAACAGGCAGGTTAATCAATTGAATCAAATCCAAGTCTGCTGCCTGGAGCCTGCCAGGCTTTAGTTCTCTCTGTAAGCAGCAGTGGTGAAAGCATTGATAATTTTGGGGGAGAGTACTAAATTTTGAGAAGACTAAATTGTTTCTTACCCTTTGTAAGATTTCTCCTTCTTAACTCTTTGCTATTCTGGGATCAGAAACCACTGGCTGCTGGGGATTAACATCTGCAGGGGATTAAGTAAAGAAGTGATTCCTCTGGGTTTTTGATCTTTTACTGTGAAGTCCCTCAATGATCAGCAATGATCACAGAGAGGCTCAGAGTTCTGTTAACTCTTTGTGATCCAGGAAAAGAAAGTCACACATGCAGAAAGAAAATCTTTTCAACCAGTAGTATGTATAGGCACACACACTCATAAACATACACATTCTGGTCAGGTCAGACCAAACTACCTGTCTCATGAACTCTGCAAGTGTTCATGCATATTTAGATGCATATACCTATACTTACACACACACACACACATACACACATTTGGTGAATGGAGCAAAAGTAATTATGAGCAAGTGTCAACCCAGAAAAAAACTCTTTCATTCTGGATGAAATATAAGCTCCAATCTTTATTGCTCAGAAATACCTTTTTATTGTTGACTGTAAGAAAACACCTTATCTGTCTATTGGTGAAAGAAAGACAAAGCTCCCTGGTAAGAAAAACAAAACTTATGTTAAAAAAACAAAAGTACTGAAAGTAAGAAAAAAACTCTAAAGTAAGAAGAAAGCCTCTTTCTTTTTTTTTTTATTTTCTTTTTTTTATTAGGTATTTTCCTCAATTACATTTCCAATGCTATCCAAAAAGTCCCCAATACACTCCCCCCCAGTCCCCCACCCCTTGGCCCTGGCATTCCCCTGTACTGGGGCATATAAAGTTGGCAAGTCCAATGGGCCTCTCTTTCGAGTGATGGCTGACTAGGCCATCTTTTGATACAAATGCAGCTAGAGTCAAGAGCTCTGGGGTACTGGTTAGTTCATAATAATGTTCCACCTATGGGGTTGCAGTTCCCTTTAGCTCCTTGGGTACTTTCTCTAGCTCCTCCATTGGGGGCCCTGTGATCCATTCAATAGCTGACTGTGAGCATCCACTTCTGTGTTTGCTAGGCCCCGGCATTGTCTCACAAGAGACAGCTATATCTGGGTCCTTTCAGCAAAATCTTGCTAGTGTATGCAATGGTGTCAGCGTTTGGAAGCTGATTATGGGATGGATCCCTGGATATGGAAGTCTTTAGATGGTCCATCCTTTCTTCACAGCTCCAAACTTTATCTCTGTAACTCTTTCCATGGGTGTTTTGTTCCCAATTCCAAGAAGGGGCACAGTGTCCACACTTTGGTCTTCATTCTTCTTGAGTTTCATGCGTTTAACAAATTGTATCTTATATCTTGGGTATCCTAAGTTTTTGGGCTAATATCCACTTATCAGTGAGTACATATTGTGTGAGTTCCTTTGTGAATATGTTACCTCACTCAGGATGATGCCCTCCAGATCCATCCATTTGCCTAGGAATTTCATAAATTCATTCCTTTTAATAGCTGAGTAGTACTCCATTGTGTAAATGTACCACATTTTCTGTATCCATTCCTCTGTTGAGGGGCATCTGGGTTCTTTCCAGCTTCTGGCTATTATAAATAAGGCTGCTATGAACATAGTGGAGCATGTGTCCTTCTTACCGGTTGGAACATCTTCTGGATATATGCCCAGGAGAGGTATTGCTGGATCCTCTGGTAGTATTATGTCCAATTTTCTGAGGAACCGCCAAACTGATTTCCAGAGTGGTTGTACCAGCTTGCAATCCCACCAACAATGAAGGAGTGTTCCTCTTTCTCCACATCCTCGCCAGCATCTGCTGTCACCTGAATTTTTGATCTTAGCCATTCTGACTGGTGTGAGGTGGAATCTCAGGGTTGTTTTGATTTGCATTTCCCTGATAATTAAGGATGTTGAACATTTTTTCAGGTGCTTCTCTGCCATTCGGTATTCCTCAGGTGAGAATTCTTTGTTCAGTTCTGAGCCCCATTTTTTAACGGGGTTGTTTGATTTTCTGGAGTCCACCTTCTTGAGTTCTTTATATATATTGGATATTAGTCCCCTATCTGATTTAGGATAGGTAAAGATCCTTTCCCAATCTGTTGGTGGTCTTTTTGTCTTATTGACGGTGTCTTTTGCCTTGCAGAAGCTTTGCAACTTTATGAGGTCCCATTTATCGATTCTCGATCTTACAGCGCAAGCCTTTGCTGTTCTATTCAGGAAGTTTTCCCCTGTACCCATATCTTCGAGGCTTTTCCCTACTTCCTCCTCCATAAGTTTCAGTGTCTCTGGTTTTATGTGGAGTTCCTTAATCCACTTAGATTTGACCTTGGTATAAGGAGATAGGAATGGATCAATTCGCATTCTTCTACATGATAACCGCCAGTTGTGCCAGCACCATTTGTTGAAAATGCTGTCTTTTTTCCACTGGCTGGTTTTTGCTCCCTTGTCAAAGATCAAGTGACCATAGGTATGTGGGTTGATCTCAGGGTCTTCAATTCTGTTCCACTGGTCTACTTGTCTGTTGTTATACCAGTACCATCCAGTTTTTATCACAATTGCTCTGTAGTACAGCTTTAGGTCAGGCATGGTGATTCCACCAGAGGTTCTTTTATCCTTGAGAAGAGTTTTTGCTATCCTAGGTTTTTTGTTGTTCCAGATGAATTTGCAGATTGCCCTTTCTAATTCGTTGAAGAATTGAGTTGGAATTTTGATGGGGATTGCATTGAATCTGTAGATTGCTTTTGATAAGATAGCCATTTTTACAATGTTGATCCTGCCAATCCATGAGCATGGGAGATCTTTCCATCTTCTCAGATCTTCTTTAATTTCTTTCTTCAGGGACTTGAAGTTCTTGTCATACAGAGTCACGCCAAGGTATTTTATATTGTTTGTAACTATTGAGAAGGGTGTTGTTTCCCTAATTTCCTTCTCTGCCTGTTTATCCTTTGTGTACAGAAAGGCCATTGACTTGCTTGAGTTAATTTTATATCCAGCTACTTCACCGAAGCTATTTATCAGGCTTAGGAGTTCTCTGGTGGAATTTTTAGGGTCGCTTATGTATACTATCATATCATCTGCAAAGAGCAATATTTAGAAAGCCTCTTTTTTATTGTCCCTCTTAGTTCTTATCCTCTTCTCAGGAGAATTGATCACATGGTTTTCTAAGTATTATTACATTTCACATGTTCATCATAAGTCAAATATGGAGTTACAACAGAAATGTTTTCATGTTTCCATTAAGATTAGTTCCTAGCTAAACATTCATTATCTATGTTCTAGCTCTATAAGATCATTAAAATTTTAAGGCAATAATGTTATAAAGTCAGCAGCATTTTATCAAAAGGCAAATTATCTCTCATTTCTCATTAGTTTTGAAGTTTTGTACAAATAAATCCAATCGATATTTATTTTCTATCCTTGTATCTACAATAAATTGTCCACTCCCAGTTTATGACCTTTAGCTATCAGATAATAGTTTCACAGTTAACCTAGAAGGAATGTCTTCCTGATCTTAAATTTTTTCAAGCCTCTTTCTTATCCTAGTGCAATTAGCCCATGATACATGAAAGTTTGCAGACTCTAATTGCAGCCTTTACTATAGAGAGCTCAAAATTACTTGTATAAATTTAGGAATTCTATAAAATCATTATTAGGAATTATGAAATCATTAATTTGTCTACACAGCATTGTTGCTATGTACCAGATATAGGCACGTACATCTTAGTTGATCTGCAGAAAATCTTATGAACATGGTGGACTAACCCCAGGAGTGTTTAGGCTATTTAATAATGACAGGAAGGGTATATCAATAGCAAGATTTGATCCTGGTATGAAGTCTCTGTAGGCTTGCTTCATAGGCCATGCAAAAATGATGGGCCAACTCTGGAAAAGTCATCTGCTAGCATTTAGTCTTTATTATACAGCTCCTCACAGAAGACCCAGAAATAAATCCAAAAACCCAAAGTCACATGATTTTTGACAAAGAAGTTAAAACTATAGAATGGAAAAAAAGCATTCTCAGTAAATTCAGTTGGTTTATCAGAATGTATTCATATAGAACAATACAAATAAATATACAGTTATCACCCTACATAAAACTCAAATCCATGTGTATCAAAGACCTCAACATAAGACTGAATGTATTTCTTACTAAGGTTTGGATTCCATTGTTTTTCATTCTTTAATAATGCATTGCACTTTCTAATATCTATACATATTTTATGTATAATTTTGAGAGAAATATCAGTGTTTTTCCCTCAGTTTTTTATTGGATGATCAATATTTGTATTGTGAATGATAAAACATACATATTTATCATAGTGATTAATTACTCATTGGAATTTTAATCTGAAAAGAATTTTACATAACTCTTTAAAATTGTAATGGCTGTGTCTTTTGAAGAAGAATATAGATTCCAAATTCTAAATTCTTCTCCACCTAAATAAAACATGTAAAAGAATAAAACCATTCTTTTTTGTTTTGTTATAAAACTAATCTGAGCTTCAACCTTGTCTGAAAAGTCATCGGGATAGTTGAAGGTCAAACTGTAGCAGCTTGTACAACCAAATTAACATCATCCCACATTTCTGAGTTGAAAGGTTAACACTTCTTTAATGTCTTGAAGATCATATTTGGTAAGGGCTCATTACACTGCTTTTGCAGAATTGAGTATCCTGAATCTTTGAACTAGCAAAGTTTCTGCTGTCTCTTTCATTTGGGCAAAAATGCTAGAGGTAGCAATGGCTCTCCACAATCAAATCACAAACTCTCATACCCCAAGATATAATAGTATTCACTGACTGTAGCTATTTATTTCATACAACAAACTTTGCTTTCTTCAGATTTCATTTTAGAGAGATGAGATTCCAGTACATTATAGTTTCAAGGCCCTTGGAAAACAAGTAAAAGATTTAGGGGAATTTAATGATAATTCTATCCTTTGTCTCTGATCTGAAAACAAATTAAAAAAAACTAAAATATGAGACAAAAAATTTATACCAAATATCAACATATTGTGATAAGTATTATTGGAAATTGAGAATTATATGAGCATGATAATTCTTCACCCCACATAAGACCACACACCAGCAATAGGCAGGTAGCACTGGGATACTGCAGGACTGTCAAACATTCTGAGTGATTTGCAAGATTAAAAGGAAGACTTTCATCTTTCTATTGTCTCCAAAGAGAGAAAAAAAGGAGCAAGGGCATGTTGAGCTTGCCTAAATTCTTCTCTTAGACTCTCATACCTCAATTCAATCCGAAGGTAAAGGGAGAGGTCAGACATGCTGCAAAGTCTTTATTAACTGCATTGCCCAGAATAAAAACAAAATTGCAAACCATTTATACTGCTGTGGAAGATCTACAGGGCTATTCAGGAGTTCATGATTGTAGTCAGTTCCATTGCAGCTCCAAAGCTGAAATTCTTGGGCTGTCAGCTATCCATTGTCACCTTTGCCTGTGACTTAGTGTCCTGTGATTGATAGGTAGAACTTTGTAATATCTTCTTACCAGAGCACTACATTCTAGTAGTACAACCCAGAGCAGACTTTTTGTTTGTTTGTTTGTTAGGTTTTGGAGTTTTTGTTTACAGTGTTTTTGCTTTAAAGTGGCTCACAGATATGTCTCAGAAGTGCATTCTCTTACAACTGTCCAGGAAATCACTTTCATGATTTCCTGAATTTGTCATTCAGGGCAGTCAAAGTCTGTGTTCCTGTGTCAGAGTCACTCATATTTAGTTGAAAAACCAACTATTTCTTATTCTCTCCAAACTTAGAGCTGTGTTACCTATCAACTCTCCATATGTGATTATCTTTAATATAGAATATCTGCCCAGCATTAATATTTGACACAAAAGCATTGGACAAAATTTAATTTTTTATTATTTAGCCTTTATAAAAGGAAAGTTGCTATAATAGGCAACACTGTAAGTAAGTTAAGAAGATATAATGAATAGTGAATAGCAAGTCATTAGTTAATTCCTAAAAACAGAAACCAGAATAGAATTTATTTGGGATCCAGGGGAAGAGAAGCAAGTAATTAAATGATTTAGTTTGATTATCCTAATTACTGTTCTGCAATGAGTTGTGATGGGATATGTTGATCATCAAATATGGTTTGCCAGTTTGGGGTGAACCTATGCTCTACAAATGAAATAGAATACAAATGTTATGCTATATATCAATTATTATATATGGATCAGGAGATCTCATAACATTATTTTTCTAACAGTCATTTTCATAATATTAAGTTATTTAACCCTTTAATCAGAAGTCTCTCCCAATCTGATGGTGGTCTTTTTGTCTTATTGATTGTGTCTTTTGCCTTGCAGAAGCTTTGCAATTTCATGAGGTCCCACTTGTCAATTCTCGATCTTACAGCACAAGCCATTGCTGTTCTATTCAAGAATTTTTCCCCTGTGCCCTCTTCGAGGCTTTTCCCCACTTTATCCTCTATAAGTTTCAGTGTCTCTGATTTTATGTGAAGTTCCTTGATCCACTTAGATTTGACCTTAGTACAAGGAGGTAGGAATGGATCAATTTGCATTCTTCTACATGATAACCACCAGTTGTGCCAGCACCATTTGTTGAAAATGCTGTCTTTCTTCCACTGGATGGTTTTAGCTCCCTTGTCGAAGATCAAGTGACCATAGGTGTGTGGCTTCATTTCTGGGTCTTCAATTCTATTCCATTGGTCTACTTGTCTGTCACTATACCAGTATCATGCAGTTTTTATCACAATTGCTCTGTAGTACAGCTTTAGGTCAGGCATGGTGATTCCACCAGAGGTTCTTTTATCCTTGAGAAGGGTTGTTGCTATCCTAGGTTTTTTGTTATTCCAAATGAATTTGCAGATTGCACTTTCTAATTCACTGAAGAATTGAGTTGGAATTTTGATGGGGATTGCATTGAATCTGTAGATTGCTTTTGGCAAGATAGCCATTTTTACAATGTTGATCCTGCCAATCCATGAGCATGGGAGATCTTTCCATCTTCTCAGATCTTGTATAATTTCTTTCTTCAGAGACTTGAAGTTTTTATTATACAGATCTTTCACTTCCTTAGTTAGAGTCACGCCAAGATATTTTATATTATTTGTGACTATTGAGAAGGGTGTTGTTTCCCTAATTTCTTTCTCAGTCTGTTTATTCTTTGTGTAGAGAAAGGCCATTGACTTGTTTGAGTTAATTTTATATCCAGCTACTTCACCGAAGCTGTATATCAGGTTTAGGAGTTCTCTGGTGGAATTTTTAGGGTCACTTATATATACTATCATATCATCTGCAAAAAGTGATATTTTGACTTCATCTTTTCCAATTTGTATCCCTTTGATCTCCTTTTGTTGTAGAATTGCTCTGGCTAGGACTTCAAGTACAATGTTGAATAGGTATGGAGATAGTGGACAGCCTTGTCTAGTCTCTGATTTTAGTGGAATTGCTTCAAGCTTCTCACCATTTACTTTGATGTTGGCTACTGGTTTGCTGTAGATTGCTTTTATCATGTTTAGGTATGGGCCTTGAATTCCTGATCTTTCCAAGACTTTTATCATGAATGGGTGTTGGATCTTGTCAACAGATTGGGAAAGGATCTTTACCTATCCTAAATCAGATAAGGGACTAATATCCAATATATATAAAGAACTCAAGAAGGTGGACTCCAGAAAATCAAATAACCCCATTAAAAAATGGGGCTCAGAACTGAACAAAGAATTCTCACCTGAGGAATACCGAATGGCAGAGAAGCACCTGAAAAAATGTTCAACATCCTTAATCATCAGAGAAATGCAAATCAAAACAACCCTGAGATTCCACCTCACACCAGTCAGAATGGCTAAGATCAAAAATTCAGGTGACAGCAGATGCTGGCGAGGATGTGGAGAAAGAGGAACACTCCTCCATTGTTGGTGGGATTGCAAGCTTGTACAACCACTCTGGAAATCAGTCTGGCGGTTCCTCAGAAAATTGGACATAGTACTACCGGAGGATCCAGCAATACCTCTCCTGGGCATATATCCAGAAGGTGTCCCAACCGGTAAGAAGGACACATGCTCCACTATGTTCATAGCAGCCCTATTTATAATAGCCAGAAGCTGGAAAGAACCCAGATGTCCCTCAACAGAGGAATGGATACAGAAATTATGGTACATTTACACAATGGAGTACTACTCACCTATTAAAAAGAATGAATTTATGAAATTCCTAGCCAAATGGATGGACCTGGAGGGCATCATCTTGAGTGAGGTAACACAATCACAAAGGAACTCACACAATATGTATTCACTGATAAGTGGATATTAGCCCAAAACTTAGGATACCCAAGATATAAGATACAATTTGCTAAACGCATGAAACTCAAGAAGAATGAAGACCAAAGTGTGGACACTGTGCCCCTTCTTTGTTTGTTGATATTATGTGGGAACAAAACACCCATGGAAGGAGTTTCAGAGACAGTTTGGAGCTGTGATGAAAGGATGAACCATCTAGAGACTGCCATATCCAGGGATCCATCCCATAATCAGCTTCCAAATGCTGACACCATTGCATATTCTAGCAAGATTTTGCTGAAAGGACCCAGATATAGCTGTCTCTTGTGAGACAATGCCGGGGCCTAGCAAACACAGAAGTGGATGCTCACAGTCAGCTATTGGATGGATCACAGGGCTCCCAATGGAGAAGCTAGAGAAAGTACCCAAGGAGCTAAAGGGATCTGCATCCCTATAGTTGGAACAACATGATGAACTAACCAGTATCCCGGAGCTCTTGTCTCTAGCTGCATATGGATCAAAAGATGGCCTAGTTGGCCATCACTGGAAAGAGATGCCCATTGGACATGCAAACTTTTATGCCCCAATACAGGGGAATGCCAGGGCCAAAAGAATGGGAATGGGTGGTTAGGGAAGGGGGAGGTATGGGGGACTTTTGGGATAGCATTGGAAATGTAATTGAGGAAAATGCGTAATAAAAAAAAATAAAAAAATATAAAACTGGAAAGAAAAAAAAAGAAGTCTCTCCCTTTTCTTTCTTTTCTTTTGTCTTTTCTTTTCCTTTCCTTTCTTTTCTTTTCATTTTTTATAATTGGATATTTTCTTTATCAACTTTTCAAATGTTATCCCCTTTCCTACTTTCCTTCTCTCCCAGAAACACCCTCCCTCTCCCTGCTTCTATGAGGGTGTTCCTCCAGCCACCCACCCACTCTCACCTCCCCACCCTCGATTTCCCTATACTGGGGTATCTAGTGAGCCTTCATAGGAACAAGGACCTCTCCTACCATTGATGCATGACAAGGCTATCCTTTGCTACATATGTAGTTGGAGTCATGTGTACTCCTTTGTTGATGGCTTAGTTCCTGGGAGTTCTGGGGGGTCTAGTTTGTTGATATTGCTGTTCTTCCTATGGGGTTGAAACCCCCTTCAACTCCTTCAGTCCCTTCTCTAAATCCTCTTAGGAACCCTGCGCTCCATCCGAGACCTTCTGGGGGAATCACTATCCCTGACCTCAGGCTGTATTACAGAGCAATAATGAAAAAAACCTGCATGGCATTGGTACAGAGATAGGCAGGAAGATCAATAGAATAGAACTAAAGACCCAGAAATGAACCCACACACCTATGGTCACTTGATCTTTGACAAATGAGCTAAAACCATCCAGTGGAAAAAAAGACAGCATTCTCAGCAAATGGTGCTGGCTTAACTGGCGGTCAGCATGAAGAAGAATGCAAATCGACCCATACTTATCTCCTTGTACTAAGCTCAAATCCAAATGGAACAAGAACCTCCACATAAAACCAGATACACTGAAACTTACAGAGGAGAAAGTTGGGAAGAGCCTTGAATATATGGGCACAGGGAAAATAATCCCTGAACAGATCAACAATGGCTTGTGCTGTAAGATTAAGAATAGACAAATGGGACCTCATAAAATTGCAAAGCTTCTGTAAGGCAAAGACATTCCTTAAAGAGTTGCCCCTGTCTAAAGGAAATACATGAACAAAGAGTGGAACAGAGAATGAAGCAAAGGCCATCCAGATGGCTCCAGCTATGGATTTATCACATATACAGTCATGAAGGGAATAACATTTGAAATGTAAATAAGTAAAATAACTAATAAATAATTTTCAAAAACAAGCTGAACAAACTGCCCTCACCTCCTCAAAAACAAAAACAAACAAACAAACAAACAAACAAACAAAAAACCACCTATTTTCATAAATTATTCTTTTTCTGAAAAAAAGTATTTTCTGATTTTTCTGTAGTCCTCATGACAAACACTAACTTCAGGTAAGATATAAGTTTAAAGCCATGAATCTATAATTCTCATCTTGAGTAATTCCTAGAGAAGATAGTCTCTTCCTAACAGATGATCAAACAGATTCTGCAGAGATAGCTAGTGCTGCAGGCTCACTCTTATAAATTAGGTTGTGTGGTCTAATTTATCTCATTTATATGACATGTTGGCAGTTACTTTAAGTCTCTGGAAAAATCAAGAAAAGTGTTTTAAATGTCATTATTTTTGAGTCTCAGGCATGTGTTATCCTTGACTTTGAGTTCTGCCACAATAGGTTCTGGCTTAGTGCATCCTCTTGTTAACTTGTGTTACTCTATAAAATACCATTCAAACTTGTTGGACACCACCACCCCCCCTTTCACACAAAGCAAGGATATCTATGATTCTTAACTCCAATCTCAGAGCCTGGAATATCAGGAGTGACATACTGTGGGCATTCACTTATCCCTCAGTGAAGGTATTCTAGAAAGCAATAATCAAGGATTCCAGAAAAATGTGTGTTTTTCTTTGTTGTTGTTGTTGGTTTTTTTTTTTTAGAACTGCTTACTAAAATGGGAACATTTCTATTTCCCTAAGTGAACATCCTATTCAGAGTTTATGAAAGTGGACTGGTTGGTATCGCAGCCTCCTATATGCTCTCTGTAGGCAAGACTACAATAGTCCAGGATGAATGACTATGCTTCTTGATGGCTCCCCTCAAAAATAGCATGCCAAGCTCTCAAAAGTGCCTGAGATGTGAACGTTTTACCCTCTGAATTTTGTCAAAATTCACTTGGTACTTTGTTCACAGATTTCAAAAGGATCAGGTCATTTGCCTGAAGGACTCAGAGGACATAACTGAAGGTCATTGTCACAGCTGAGGTAAATTGGAAAAGACTGTGTAGAGAAAGAACAGGAAGGAGAGAGGCACACTAGGCTAAAGAAGTGAAATATGGGCTTCCTAGTCCAGTCTTCTCCAGGTTTGGGCCCCTCATTAAGGATGTACTTTTTTGCTGGCTTTAAACTACAGTGATATATTATGAAGGAAGATTGACAAAAGATTAGGTTTTTGACCACATTATGCTACACTGACAGCCATGACAGCTGAAACTCAGGAAGGATGCCAGCAATGAAACCAGCTGCATGTCATCAATCTTGATCTTTGTACAAGAGAGTCCAAGCATGTCCATGTGCGATGATCTGTTATTGCAGGTGTATTGAACAGAGTCACCAATCATCAGCATTAAAAATTCTGCTGAAGTCCAGATTCCCAGGTCTTAGCCAAAGGTCAGTTGTGATTCTAGGTTCCCATGGAAATATTCAAGAATCAAGTAACCAGCCTGCTGTGCCAGCTCAAGTTCCAGTGTTCTTTACAAAATTCAAATCTATTTTGTCAAACACTGGATGGAAAAATATGCATAAGATAGTTGCTCCTAAGTAAAATCATTTGAAGAAATTAAGCATTTTCTCAGAAAAAAAATGTATGTATGTGCACACACACACACACACATACCATACACATGCACACACCCATACCCCCCCACATACATATTTTCTTCTGGAATATATACATACACATATATATTCCAGAAGAAAAGTGTAAGTAGTTCATTTGGAGATGATTCCATAAAACAACGGCAAAGAAGTGTAAAAATAAAGGAAGTAAAAGAAGGAAGGCCAAAGAAGTTTCAATATCAAGCCAGCTTTTGGTGTAGGCTGTCAGAGTTCAAGCCTGGAGATAGCACACTGAATTCAAGAGTAGAGAAATTGAAGAATTTGACTGCGAATGTCCCTTATATCATTCACCAAGGGATTTTAGGGTCATCAATTCCTGAGCAACATTTGTTTGTTCTATGTAGAAGTCAAATGTCTACCCAGATTCAGAGTTAAAATTATAAAAAGTTACAGCTGTTTAAATAAACAACCAGCTAAATGTTGGAATTAATGCCAGGAAGTTATGGGCAGAGAAATGAACATGTCTGTTATATATACTTGTACATACACAAAAATAGACGTTGCTATATTCAGGTTTTGACAGTTTGTGTGGATATGAATCATAACCATGGACTCATGGACACTAGAGAATAAAATAGTACAATGTGTTGCCAAATAATACTGTATTTAAAGTTAAAGCCTTGCAAATACCATGAGTACTTTTGAGACTAGGTTACTTGTGGTAGACTGTTTCAGAGAATCATTTATTAAAGGTTACTTGGTCAATTCCAATTAAATTCCTCCAAGATCTGCATCTGAAGTGTGTTGTGACTTCAGAGACTGGGTTTTAATTTCAAGATCTTGAGGTAAACCAAGGGCAATATCCTAAATTGTATAATGAGTCTTATAGATTTTCCTGGTCAATAACTTAAAGAAAGATTTCTCATGACTCAGTTTTTTTACATAGTCTATAGGCTCTTTGTGAGGAGTGTTATCACCTCACATGAAGGAGACTGTTACAGAGAACCACGTGTCTATGTGTGAATACATATATATGTGTGTATATAAATATATGTGTGTGTATATAATATATTATACATAACTGTGTATATTATATATTATTTAGATTATATGTATATATATGTATAAAACACATATTTAAGTAAGCAAATAAAATAACATACTTCCCTCCATTTTAAAAGCATCCTTAGAGTTATTTTTCTCTTCTTCCTTCACATCCCTGTGTAATCTTTTCCTCCTTTGCTGTCTTGTATAGTTACTTCAGGTTACATATTCAAATCTAATGAGTCTGAGATAGAATCCACAAATAAAAGAAAACATGAAAGGTTTGTCTTTCAGGGTATGAGTTCCTTCACTCAGTTTATTTTTTCTGTTCCATAAAATTACCTTAAATTTTAATTACTTTATTTTCCTTATAGCTGAATATCATTCTTATACACAGATTCAGAAAAATATATTTAAAAAGCTGCAATTTTCTATGTAAACCTTATTCTGTAAAATCTCAATACCACATTGTCAATACATATTTCCTCAGTTTAAGAATATTTAATTCACATAGTATTGGAAGATGCTATGCAATTTGCCAAAGAATAAAAGAAATATTCATACGCATGCAGTAAGCATGTGAACCACCACAATGACCAGCATTATGATATGCATCCAATGATGCAATGGTGCACTATGGTTTTGTGAGATAACCAACAGCTATCTAATTAAAATTAAAGTCCAGTTAATGGTAGGCAATTCATGCCTGCCTCTATAAACCTGACCAAATACCTGTGGCAGTATCCCAGAGAAGAACCTAATATTGTTGTTTTCCTGAATTAATATATTTATAAGTTTTTGGTAAGTTCAAATACTCATCTTTATGCACATAAATAGTTATAACTCTTGCCCCTCATCAAAGAATCTTCCTTTGCATCAGAAGGAGTCTATGGCAGAGAACCACAAATATTTAAAATACAGAGAATAAATGACTTGGGATGCCCAGCCCAGTTAATTCATCTCCTTGCAACTTTCCAGTGAGGCTCTGGGGATATTAAGGAAAGTGGTCAAAAAGAGGGTAAAAGAGAGACGATCAGGAAGTATGCCAATAGTATCTTTCAGCCATGACAGGGTGCTGTGGAAGCAGGGGCAGGGAGAACTGCAAATGGTGTTTGTAGAGGGGGAACCAGGAAAGGGGATAACATTTGAAATGTAAATAAATGAAATAACCAATAAAAATAATATCTTGGGCTGGTGAGATGGCTCAGTGGGTAAGAGCACCCGACTGCTCTTCCGAAGGTCCAGAGTTCAAATCCCAGCAACCACATGGTGGCTCACAACCATCCGCAACGAGATCTGGCGCCCTCTTCTGGAGTATCTGAAGACAGCTACAGTGTACTTACATATAATAAATAAATAAATCTTTTAAAAAAAATAATATCTTGATGATACAGCGTGTCAAAACAAGACTGGCATAATGACAATCGTAGTCAAGATGCCAACATGGATATGTAAAATTTCACAACACTCACTCCTAGATGAGGAGCTGAAGGCAATTGGTGACTGCTGAGAGAGGAAGGATCAGACTTCTTCATGGATGAGCCTCCTGAGAGTTTATCCAATCCTAACTTATCAGTACCGAATCCATGTACATACAAATCCTACATGAATTCAATAGGTTATATATGTGCATATAACAATTATAACTATGCGAAAAGAAGTCAATTGTGAGGGCATAGGAGTTGGAATGAGAAAAGGAATGGAAAGAATGGAAACATAGTACTTATATATGAGAGTCTCTCCTATCTACCTAACTACGTATGCTACTATGCTGGCAAGAGCAATTCAGATTAGCATTGATCGTTTTGACTTCTCTGCAGAAAATATCATGAGTTCAAAGTTGATTTTGGCTGTGAGACTCTGTTTTTTGATATCTCCCTAATAAGAGAAAAAAGAAGAGGGGTACATTTACTATCACATTATATCAAATGAAAAAAAAATGCCTGTGTATTTCCAGGATTTTAAAATATGTAACTCAAACATCTCAGAATCAATTAAAAAATACTATCAATTTCCTATTCTTTGGACTTTGATCATTTCCCAAAAGGCCATATTCTAAAGGCATGTTTCCATCTTTTGGTGTCACTAGGAGTTCCTGGAACAATGGAGCATATGAGACTAATAGGGATGAAATAAGGTTATTGGGTCATGCTCCTGAGGGAGATATTAGACCTTTTTTTTTCTTTTTATTTCTCTTTTGCCTTTACAATTACTACAAGGTGAGATGAGCTGACATCCTCTGTTATGTGTCTCCCATAATGTCTCAGCACATACTCAAAGCAAAGGGAACATCTAAGCTAAAATCACCTTTTTCTTTCTTAACTTGAGTTCTCCCCTTTAAATGGAACATCTCTGTATCTCCTTGATGGCTCGGGGAATATCTCAGAATGGACTAATGAAAGAGGCTAATAGATGAACAAACAAAAGAGAAGGCTAGGAAGTGCTGTCCTGTGGGCACAGCATGTCCGTAACATTCATACACTCATTACAACTGTGGTGGCCTGCATAGGGCCTGTAAGAGACTAAACCAGCAACAGTTAGTCATATTCATTGTATGAGCATCATTGGTCCCTATCCTGCTCAGGGAAGCCACGAGTAATTTGACACTCCACGAGTAATTTGGAGAAAAGGAATATTTTTATAGGGATGTCGCCACTCATGAATTACTCACAGTATAGTGGATAGCTTTATATCCATGCTAACACAAATGGCCCTGGTCAAACCTAGCTAATCCTAAAGAATACAAGGAGACATGAAAGAGGGGTGGGGACTTGGTAGGAGGAAGATTGGATTACTGGCTTTGTAAGGGGATAAGAAATGTTGGAGAGGTGAATGTGCCCAAAATGTGTTATGTCAAAGACTGAACTAATAAAAAACGTAAAACTTATTAGTTTGCTTGTTATATGTGTTTGGTGTGAGATGCTCAGTGTGGGGCTTGGTTTACCAGTCATAGACATTGCATTTAAACCAATCCCAGATACTACATCTAAAAAGCTTGAAGTTGGAAACTGCAAGTAAGAGCAAGAAAGTTAATATGCTACAGAAATCTAAAAATTTACAGGGAAAACATTTGGTCATACATCAAGGAAAAATTTGGTGAAAAAGTAAAGAGGAAATATTCCTTATGTGGTTTCCAGAAGTTTTCCTCTTCCTCTAATGAAATGTCTATCTTGGGACTGTAGCTTGGATTAGTTTTCTCTTCTTTACCCCTCAGTTCTCCTCTCCTCTCTAGCATTCTCTCTATGAGTATTCAGAAGGATGCCTGAGTTATTGCTCCTTGCAGGAGGATTGCCTCTGGAAAGGTTGTCAGCCATGATGAGTCACCTCTGGCATTGATTCCAGATAGTCTGTTGCCAAGTTACATTTGCTAATGCAGTCATCAATTTCATGGTGTCTGGGAGACACGGAGGAAGACAAATTTGTCCTTGTCATTATACAGGCAAAGGCCTCTTTTAAAAGATACTACAAAATTAATTAGTCTGCAAATATGTCTATAAGTTGAAAAGATTCATACCAGATATGCAAGCACAAATGCCTAGACAGGGAAGACTTGTTTTTATTAGAAGATTCTTCTTGGATTTTAGTTCAAGGAGTTTGGATAAGACCATAATATTTCATCATTATTACCAGTCTTTGAGTCAGTCAAGGAAGAACCAACATAAGCAATGTATCATTGTTGTCTGTGACTATGATTTTTGCTCTATTATGCCGTCTTGCATACAGTGATATTAAGAGGCTTAGCATAAAGTTTCAATAAAAGAAAACTGAGCAGGATAAAACTTTAGCGTTTTTAAGAGTTAATACAATCATTTTTCTTCTTTTTCGATTTTTAGTTAATTAATTTATATTTTTCCACTCCATATTTTATTCCCCCCATCCACCCCCCAACTATTCCACATCCCATACTTCCTCCCTAACCCCCAGTCTCCATGTGGATGTCCTCACCTCCCACCCCACCTGACCTCTAATCTCCCTGGGGCTTCGAATCTCTTGCATCATCTCTAAATAAACACAGACCCAGAAGTCCTCTATTGTATGTGTGCTGGGGGCCTCATATCAGCTGGTATATGCTGTCTGTTTGGTGGTCCAGGGTTTGAGAGATCTTGGGGGTCCAGATTAATTGACACTGCTGGTCCTCCTACAGGATCACCCTTCTCTTCAGCTTCTTTCAGCCTTCCCTAATTCAACAACAGGGGTCAGCTGCTTCTGTTCATTGGTTGGGTGCAAATATCTGCATATGACTCTTTCAGCTGCTTGTTGAGTCTTTTGGAGGGCAGTCATGGTAGGTTCCTTCTTGTGAACTCTCCATTGCCTCAATAATAGGGAAGACAGGACATCAAGTGACAGATGGGGTCATCATCCCACAGTCACAACTTTGACCCATAATTGTTCCTGTTTGAAAGAATTACATGGATGTCAATGGAGAGGAGCCTGAGGAAAAGAACATCCAGCAATAGTCTTGAAGTGGAATCTAGCCCAAATATAATCATTTTGAGTAAAGTACATTGAAATTTAGAACAGAGAAAAACATGTCTTATTCTCATAACTGTACATGTTACAATGTAGATCTAAAACATGAAGTTAAAATCGTTTGTGAGGACTGAAGAAATGACTCAGTGATAGGGTGTACTGTTATTGCTGAAGACCAGGGTTCAAGCCCCAATATCAATGTCAGATGGCTCACACTTGTCAGGAACTGTACCTTCAGAGAGATCTGATGATGTTGCCCTCTACAGGAACTAGCACTTATGTGCACATACTGAAAGATAGGCAGGCAGACAGACAGACAGATACACACACACTTACACATGAGAAAATAAAAGTATATCTTGCTTCCTTTAGATCTATTTATTCTGTTTTTATGTGCATGAATGCTTTACATGAATGTAAATATGTATACCACATGCATACCTGATGTCTGCAGAGATCAGAATTGTTGCATCCTCTGAAAATGCAGTTACAAATAATTGTGAGTGGCTATATAGATGCTGGGATGAAAATCTGGGTCCTGGGCAAGATCATCAAGTGTCCTTAAATACTGAGCCATCTCTCCAGCCCCACAAAAATAAAACT
Organism: Mus caroli; assembly: GCF_978045245.1. Classification (NCBI taxonomy): domain Eukaryota; kingdom Metazoa; phylum Chordata; class Mammalia; order Rodentia; family Muridae; genus Mus; species Mus caroli. Next base: position 65,518,873 of record NW_028227259.1, on the reverse strand, counting down.
TAAAAAAATACCAATTTTCAATTTGAGGTTTTAAAATTTCTACATATGTTGTTACTTCACCAAATAAGAAATAGTATAAGAATACAGATCATAAATGTCTTTCTTTTTACCTTACAGCAATTTATTTTTTATTCTCAATTGGTGAGTACTGTGACATTATGAAATTATTAAATCAAATTTGATAAATTAATAGTAGAAGTGTTGAAAATGTTCCTATATAGATTGCTAAAAAGCATAAATACAGTATCCAGTTATATATCAATTGGTTTGAATAGTTTAAAAGAACAAACAGTTAATCCCCACTAGGATAACAGCATAGATTTTGACACAATATGGACAGGAGAGAAATCTGGACTGATTGATAGTAAGTTGCTTTCTGTCATTAAGTTCATGGATATTCGGAGATAATGCATAATGAAGATTGAATAAGTGTCAGAGCTACAATTTACTTATATAGAAGTTATAGAAAATGGTATTTAAGCAATGAATCTGCTAATTATTACTGAACAACACCATAACTATATGTTTAAGGAACATGTAGGATCAACCATGCTTAACATGTTTAAGTAAACTGTGATCAAATCATATATTAAGTTCTATATGTTTTGAGAAGAGAATGTGACTAGATCATCAATTATGAAAGCAGTTGGATATCTGTACACACCCTACTTCATCAATGAACTTCTCATAGTTCCAAATTATTAAATAATTTGGGAACAAAACACCCATGGAAAGAGTTACAGAGATAAAGTTTGGAGCTGTGAAGAAAGGATGGACCATCTAAAGACTGCCATATACAGGGATCCATCCCATAATCAGCTTCCAAACACTGACACCATTGCATACACTAGCAAGATTTTACTGAAAGGACCCAGATATAGCTGTCTCTTGTGAGACAATGCCAGGGCCTAGCAAACACAGAAGTGGATGCTCACAGTCAGCTATTGGATGGATCACAGGGCCCCCAATGGAGGAGCTAGAGAAAGTACCCAAGGAGCTAAAGGGAACTGCAACCCCATAGGTGGATCATTATTATGAACTAACCAGTACCCCAGAGCTCTTGACTCTAGCTGCATTTGTATCAAAAGATGGCTTAGTCGGCCATCACTCGAAAGAGAGGCCCATTGGACTTGCCAACTTTATATGCCCCAGTACAGGGGAATGCCAGGGCCAAGGGGTGGGGGACTGGGGGGGGGGAGTGTATTGGGGACTTTTTGGATAGCATTGGAAATGTAATTGAGGAAAATACCTAATAAAAAATATAAAAAAATTATTTCTGGTAAAGATAATTTGTTGGACAATCAAAACAGATATTTCAAAAAAACTTGTTCTTGAGAACCACATGAAAATGTTTAATTTAATACTATTTATCTTTCAGTGAGCACAGATTTCACAAAATAATTCTTTGTAGTTAACAATTCTGATTTTTATAAATACAGTATTTAGTTTTCACTACTTACTAAAAGTCTTAAGAAACAAGATAAACATCACGCTCCTCCTTGGAGGGCACATGTCAGGTGAAAGAAAGAATATGCTCTATGAAGAGACTGAATGGATAAAATTTTACATTAGTAGAGTAAGTTAGAAAATTGAAACTATTGAAAAGATTGCTTAAGTTGACATTGGCATTTCGTATACAATAAGAATACAGATACAGTGTAGAAATACTGCTCTCAATAAGCTAAATTTCATACTGGGAAGACACAATATTTCATTATAAAAGCAAAATATAAAGTAGTATGTAAGTAATCAATCATATTTTTCCAATAATTTAAAATGTATTCGAGCTGTGGACCTATAGTGAGAGATAACCCTACTGATGAGCTCTTCTTGCATTTGCAGAGTTTTGGAGGTCTGGAGATTGGTGTCTAACACCAATGTCAGGGAATCGTACTTCCTGTTAATTCTAACTCCAGAGAATCTGAGTCTGACTCCCTCTTCTGACTTTGATGAACACATACACCTATGTGGCTAGCATACACACATACATACATACATACATACATACATACACACACATACATACATACATACATACATGCATGCATACATACATACATACATACATACATACATACATAAAACAAGCAAAAATCTTAGCAAACAAACAAACAAAAAACACGGGAGGTCAGATTGGTTGCAGATGGCTTTTAGCATTAATGCTAGGGCATTGAGGAAAGAGTCGGTAGGTGGGTGGGGGAGCACCCTGATAGAAGCAGCATAAGGGGTTGGGATAGGGGGGTTACAGAGGAGAAACTGAAAAGGGGGAATAACATTTGAAATGTAAATAAATAAAATATCCAACTTTAAAAAAAATGTAATCATGCCTACTAAGGCTTAGTATTCTTAAAGTAATTCTCAATGTTCTGAGTGCAGGCAGACAGTTGCTTGACAGGTGAAGGATAGAGATACCAACATCCTTTAAGAGATGAATCTAAACATTGAAAAGGATCCCTGAGTTCAATTATGAATAGACAGAGGGAAAACACATTGGGTTTGTAGGGTTCTAGGACTCTAAGAATTAAAAACAAAAAGTAAGTCTGAAAAGTAAGAAGTAAATTACATCTGACCCAGCAAAAGACTTCTTATAAACACAGTAGCAACTGGAGATGAAGAAACTGGTGCCAAAGCACTAGTGAAGCTGCAGGAAAACTGTCAATCCAGCATTCTGAATCCCTAATAATTTTATTCCAATAAAGATAGCAAAGAAAAGAACATTTCAGATTAGAAAACGTTGACTTTCCCACCAGCAAGCTGTCACTGAACTGACTTCTAAAGGATGTGCTTGTAAAAGGCAATTACTCCAGGTCAGGTTTTCAGTGGTAAGAAGTGAGCCTGAACACAGATTGTGGCAGACAGAAAATTTATCAACACTGGCAGGGTATACAGCAAAGAAAATAGAATAATCTTGGAAGTTTCACGAAGAAATTCTCAAGTAATGATAAATAGTGAGGTGAAGATAGGCCAGAGAGTGAAAGAATCAAGTAAAAAAAATGTGAAAATGATATAGAAGAACCTGTTACTTCTTAAGACAATACAAATATTGAATATTCACTGAGACTACATAAACAAAATGAGAAATTTAATCATTTATTATTTAAGTGTGTGTGTTTGTGTACATATATACACATGTCTAGGCTAGAGGTCAAACTTGGTGTCATTTCTTAGGTGTCACTGAAAATTTTTGTGCAGTGGGTTCTCTCAGAATGGAGATCACTTTTGGTGATGGTTGTAGGCCTTCAAACCTACAAAGACTTTATTTGTCATTGTCTCTCCACTGCTAGAATCACATTCATGAATTAACATGACCCTGTGGAGCCTGAACATTAAAATGAGGTCTTCATTCATTCTAGGCATGAACTTTACCAACTGAGCTACTTCTCCAGCACTGAACTAGTTTTGAAAACCAGAGGTAATAAGAACAAGAAATGTGGTTACATCAACAAATAAAAGAAAAACACAGACATGAGTTTAAAATGATGACAGTTTCCAGGGAAGGTCATGGTGGGATGTAAGATAGAGTGGGTGGGTAATGAACACAGATGCATGGAGAAATAATATAATAATAATTTCTAATGTTTTGTAATAAGTAGGATATTCTGTCTTGTATAACTAACTAAATATTTCACAATACCAATGGAAAAATTTTGAATGTTCCTAGTACACACACACACCAGTGCTTCAGCTACTATGAAGGGTAGTCAGATCTCATGATGGCATGTTTTGGATTTAAATACTGTACCCATAAATGTGTAAACTAGGAGTGATATTTTTGAATGAGAACTATCCTCATATATGCATGAATTTGAATACTGATCCAATGTATTTTTTATCCTCTTTGGGGTGACTATGATTAATTTAGAAGGTCTTTACCTTCTAAGATGCTCTAGAGAAGTCTATCATGGGGTGAGCTTTGAAGACTTAAAATCCTTCCCCACTTTCAGCTTACTCTCTTTGCTTGGTGTTTGTAATTGAATATGGGAAATCTCAGCTTTCTGATCTAGATCCTTGCTCCCAAGCTCTACTGACATTACAAATCCCTTCTCTGAAATCAGAAGGCAAGCTAACTTCATTCTTCCATAAGTTACTTTGAGACAAGGTGCTTTGTCACACTTCCAAAAAAATGTCTGTAATGGTACTGGTGAAGGAAGTAGAATACAACAATAATGGGAGTTTCTAAAAAGTGAAATTTCAAATGTAGCTGATGTTGGAGATGAAATGTTATAAGAACTACTTCATATTAGAATTTAAAAGTGGAAAACTTGTCAAGATGAGGATTCAGTCATTCAACTGTGTATTGAGCAGCATAACAATTATTCTCAAGGAATGTAATGCATTATTTAATTAAGTAGGTACGGCTATGTTTATTCTTCTTAGGATAAACCATTATCTGCATTACTTAAATAAGTACAGGATTATGGATTTAACATTTGTTTTTAGAGATGTCATTTCTAATACGCTCTTACTCCTTGTCAGAACCTCCTCATTTTCCATTTGAATGATGAGGATTCAATTCTGAAAAACATTATACAGAGTTAAGAAGAAAAGCAAAGGAATTACAAGGCTAAAAAGTGAAAATAATCTGTGCTATTTTCTTGAAGATTCCAGAGGCAGAACTCTTGACTTTCTGTTCCAATTTTCTCTTTTAAAATTTATTTATTTATTTATTTATTTATTTATTTATTTTTGAGACAGGGTTTCTCTGTGTAGTCTTGGCTGTCCTGGAACTCACTTTGTAGACCAGGCTGGCCTCTAACACAGAAGCCCGCCTGCCTCTGCCTCCCAGGTGCTAGGATTAAAGGCGTGCGCCACGAAGCCCGGTTTCTTTTTATTTTTTTAAATTGGATCTTTTATGTATTTACATTTCAAATGTTATCCTCTTTCCTGGTTTCCTCTTCAGGACCCCACTATCCCATCCCCCTTCTCCCTGCTTCTATGAGGGAGAAGGAAGCATGGGTATAATAAGAAAGAGCATTTGAGTCCCTACAAACTGTGAACCTGTGGATTAAAAGAAAAATGGTGCTAATACTAACAATAAACAGCAGTTCTAAAGGACATGAAGTTAAAGTTAGGAGGGAGATATCTTGGTTACTAGGAGGAATTTGATGGCAAGTGGAGAGTAGATACAATTTAGATACATTATGTACATATATACATCTTTGAAAAATAATTTAAAATATCAATTGAAATGAAAACATCTTCAACACTAATGAAAATATTTACATTTTGTCTTCTACTCTGATGTTTGAAGAAATTACTCCCCATTGCATACACTAGCAAGATTTTGCTGAAAAGACCCAGATAGAGCTGTCTCTTGTGAGAATATGCTGGGGCCTAGCAAACACACAGGATGCTCACAGTCAGCTATTGGATGGATCACAGGGCCCCCAATGGAGGAGCTAGAGAAAGTACCCAAGGAGCTAAAGGGATCTTCAACCCTATAGGTGGAACAACATTATGAACTAACCAGTACCCCCTGGAGCTCGTGTCTCTAGCTGCATATGTATCAGAAAATGGCCTAGTCGGCCATCAGTGTAAAGAGAGGCCCATTGGTCGTGCAAACTTTATCTACCTCAGTACAGGGGAACGACAGGGCCAAGAAGTGGGAGTGGGTGGGTAGGGGAGTGGGTGGGTAGGGGAGTGGGTGGGGGAGCATGTGGGGGACTTTTGGGATAGCATTGGAAATGTAAATTAAATAAATACCTAATAAAAAATTACTCAAATAAAAAAATGAATTATTGTAGTTCTCATCACTCTGTTTTTCTGTAAGAACCCAACCTGACTCGCAGCTAGAAGAGATGCCTAAGTGACTAAGAGCAATGGGTTTTGAAGAGGACTTGAATTTCATTCCTAGTACCAACACAGTGATAGACAGTTTTCTATGATTTCAATTCCAGAGAATCTGATTCTTTTTTCTGTACTCTATAGGCACCAGCCACAAAGCAGTTCACAGACAAGTCACTCATACACATAAAATAAAATAGAAATTGTTAAAGGATCCTCGACTTGACAAAATGAAACAATGAAGCAGTAATATATTCAATGATGGCATATTTTACATTATTTTTAATTTATCACACATGTTGAATATTGAATATATTGTACATGAATATGCCGCTTAGGGTATGGAGGTAGAAAAGAATATATATGTTAATCTTGGTTTATCATAACTTGATTGCTTAAGTGTTTCCTTATGAAACATTTAAGCACAATTACTGCAGACTGAGATTTAAACATGACTAAAATGCTTTGAGTGGTATAATACAGCTGATACTCTTTCAATGAACATCCTAATATAGAATCCTAAATATTATAGGCAAGTTACTATTTATGATACACAACTTTTAACATGTAATAATTCCTTAAAATATCTCTTGTCTCAGTGTTGAAATGTGTCACTTGTCTCTCAGTCTAAAGTAATATCCTTTTTGTAATATCATGTCCTTCATGTCAAATGACAGTGTTAGAATTACTAGGAATTAAAATTGAGGTAAGAGAGGTAAGAGAAATAAAGGTAGCCCTAAAACATATATTTCGAACTACAAAAGTCACTGAAAACATAAAATTCAATTTATAAAGACACTAACCAATTAATATTTACTTTTTGTCACCGGATAGACCTCAAAACACAAAAACTGGAAGAAATAACACTAAAGACTTTTATAATTTTTACTTAAACTTTTATAGGGAATGATTCTGTAGATTTAGGAAAATTTTGGAAAAATCTACAAACATAGCTTGTATTTCCAAATTAGACAATGCCTTCAGTAAACCATGCATTTTTGATGAAATTAGTAAGTAGAGATGACCACCTTGCATTTCAACAGATGTTAAAATAAAGATTTTCAATCAACTTTATGAGTTATGTGCACAATTAAGCTGTGTATATTATTATATAACTAAACTTTTTGTAGGATGTCTTTTTAATGAGTTTGTATCACATCCTGAAGTAGGTTATTCAAAAAAATTACTAGGGGATTTCAAATTGTAGGAATACCTTTCAGCCATATACATACAGTAAAATATTTTATTTAAAAATTATGAGAGACATCATTGTATTTTTTTCTAGAATTTCATAAAGACATTATAGATTAAAATTAGTAATCACATGCAGCTGTTTGGCATCATACCCATAGACTTTGTGAAGCACCTTTCCCTGGGGCATGAAATTACATTTTTCTCTCTGAAAATGCTGCCTGGATTTAATAACTTACTTTTATGAAAGAGGGCACAATAAAAACTATTAAATTTATCTTACACTAAATTTTAAGAAGTCTGCAAACTCTATCTTCATGGTGTTCTCTCATCCTCTTTCTCTTCAACAATAGATTCTAGGTAGAGTTCTTACTGAGACAGGTAGAGAAGAAAGGAGCTGGCTAGTGGCCATAGTGTAAATATACAGCGACCATGAAGAAAAGTCATGCAATGAAGATCTTAGACTGATCAGAATCATATAAATGAAACTGAAAATATATCTTCTTGGGCTTAGCAATGTTTATGTAACTGACTTACTTTGGAGGTAAGTTCTTTTGGTTGGGTTTTTTTTCTGATTTTTAAATTATTTTTCTATTTTTTCACAATTTATTTATTCACTTTATATCCCAATAAACCTTGCCCCAATCATAATCATGTCTGAGAACCTGTCCTTTAGTTCAAGTGGACACTGAACCAGAATTCTGACTTTTTAACCCAGAGAGACAATAATTAACTATTTTTAGTTGATTTTTAATGCCGTAAGTAACCATTCAACAGTAACTAATAGCTACATTGAACCATTTAAAATGTTAAGAAAGATATCTTTTTGTGTGGCATACTTCTATTTTGATTAAAGTATGACTTTCAGCTAAGATTTGTATATTAGTTTCACTAAGGCACTGTTTTCATTAATGTTTGTAGAAAATCATCAGTAGCATTCAACTACAAGCCACAGCCTCCACCCAAACAAACTCGGAGAAATCAGCTGCAATCCATTATTTCATTTTAATAGATTCAACTGGTATAATGTTTGTTAAACATTTTATAATTATTAATAAAAACTGAGAACAACATTGAAAACTCGGATATTTTGGGTTAAATTTTCTCTTATTTCTTGCTTGTTATAGTACTACAAGACAGAAGTGGATGTTCATAGTCTTCCATTGGACTGAGCACAAGGTCCCCATTGAAGTAGCCAGAGAGCTGAAGGAGACTGAAGCCCCATAGGAGGAACATCAATATGAACTAACCAGTACCCCCAGAGCTCCTTGGAACTATACCACCAATCAAAGAAAACACATGGTGGGATGTGTGGCTCTAGCTGCATGTGTAGCAGAGGATGGCCTAGTCAGTCATCAATGGGAGGAGAGGCCCTAGGTCCTGTGAAGGCTCTATGCCCCCTATAGGGGAATGCCAGGACCAGGAACGGAAGTGAATGGGTTGGGGAGCAAGGGGAGGGGAAACTGCGAAAGGGGATAACATTTGAGATGTAAATAATGAAAGTATCTAATAAAAAAAAAAGAGCAACATAAAATTTCATATAATTCAAATGCTTACTCTACACAAGTGTCACTCAGAAATAGTACTTTAGGGAACTTTCATTGTGAAGCAAAAAAAAAAAAAAAAAAAATCACAACCTTTTCCAAATATACCATCTTTGAAATGTTTCTATCTTAATCAACAACAACCACTAGTCAAACAAAACAAAACAATAGCAATGCCCAAAGCCACTGCAACTAACAGAAATGACTAATCTATAAGCATCTGAAGAAATGAATACTTCAAACTAATCAAAGATACACTAGTATCTAAGAAAAAATATATCGATGGACAGAGAATTAAAGAAATGATGTAGTTACTATTGAGAGATGACAGAGTCCAGGGATGTCTAAACTTTCCTTGAATTAAATCATAGAACCAAGAGATTAAGAAACTGAAATATAAATTGATTAAGTTCAAATCAAATAAAGCAATTAACATAACACGCTTAAATTAGAAGCATCTGGTACGTTAGTTTCGTAAGACTTATTTTTTACATGTAAGGTTACTTTATACTCTATTTCTTCACTATGAGTTTATTTTAGTTTCTGGAAAGAATTACTAGGATTGTTAGGATGATGGATGGCTATAGTTGACAGTCATAATCGTGGGTCCAGCATGCAGTTTATAAGGTACAATTCACGGAACTTAATAGTGTTATGTGGGTTAAAATGGTGCTCTGCATGTGGCCAGCCACAGGGCTAGGGCCTCTCCTGAAGGAAGATGCAGGAAGTTTAACTGTACACACCCCAAGCTGCGGACAGGTGGGCATCAGGCTGTGAGAAGCCACAGGATCCCACTCGGGGGCTGGGGATGCACAGTCTGAGGTCCCCGCAGACCTGCCAGAATTGGCTCGGGGTCCCCGGGACTGGACAGCAGGTTCTCCGGCTCTTGGACATCCCAGACACAGCTGTATGCCACAGAAGAGCTGAGAACAGAGTGGTGGCCCTCTGGCAGGCTCTGGCCGGGGAATGAGGGGAAAAGGGCAGGAGACAGAGCTCCCACAGGCGGCTTGGTTTGGTGGCTGTGGCTGGAAGCACTGAGAGGCCTTCTGAGGGAGATCAGACTGTCCCAGTACACCGGATTCCAATGAGAAGAGGAAGTCCATGATTTTAAGGCATTTATTGTCATGGCGGGAAGGGAAGCTAAGAGGGTAGAATAGGTAGAGGGAAAGCCAGAGAGAAGGGGAGAGTAGAAGAGCAGAGGATGGCCATGGCCACTGGAGGGGGGGGGGGGAATAAGAGGGCAAGAGAGAGGGGCAAGAATAGGAGAGTAAAAGCAAGAGTAAGAGAGGGAGGAGGGGGCAAACAGCCCCTTTTATAGTGGGCTGGGCCTACCTGGCTATTGCCAGGTAACTGTGGGGAGGAGCATACCTGGCTGTTGCCAGGTAACTGTGGGGATGGAGTCCAGACAGAATAGTAGCAGCTTGGGGTGTTGCCCTAAGTGACTGATGACCACAGAATTATGGAGCTGGAGCCTTGTGTCAGGAACATAGTGTCTGGGAGGGTGTGGCAAACTTCCTTCTGTCCCTTGCAGAGTTATCTTCTGGGTCTTTGTGGTTTAAACCCAGCTCAACCAGAAAACGGGCTGCCTTTCATGGTCCCACAGTGTTACAGACTTCTTTCTAATATTTTCATTAATATCCTTGTCTTCCTCCCAATTTGTGACAGTTATGCTCCTTTTTTAAATCTCTTCTCGGCATTTGTAGCCTTACAGTCATAATGGAAAACATCGCATTGAATCTGGTTGATAGAAGGTTTGATTGTGATCCACTTGTCTATGATTTATTAACGGAAGTGTATTTCTTTGTCAATGAAAGAGAAATGAAAATTCTTTGTAATGAAATTTTAGCAAAATCATTTCTTCTTTGTCAATGAATGAGAAATGCAAATTCTTCATAATGAAATTTTAGCAAAATCGTGTCTTCTTTATTTAGCATGTTGAAGTAAGATAAAAAAAATACTGGTTGTACCCTAAGGGCCAACAGAATGAATGGAAATATACGACCTCGGGAGGTGGGAGGTAGGGGCATCCTCTAGAATGTACCAGAGACCTGAGAGGTAAGAAAATCTCAGGAAACAAAGGGAGGGACCTTAGATGAAATGTCCAATAGTGGGGAGAGGGAACTTGTAGAATCCACCTCCAGCAGAAAGACAGGGCAACAAGTAGAGGGATGGGGTTGCCATCCCACAGTCAAAAACTCTGACTCAAAACTATCCCTATCTAAAAGAACTGTAGGGACAAAAATGGAGAAGAGAATGAGGCAAACAAGGTCCAGTAACCAGCCCAATATGGGACCCATCTCAAGGGGAGTCTCCAAGGCCTGACACTATTACTGGTACTATGATTTACTTGCTGACAGGAGGCTCAACAAGTAGCTGACTGAGACAGTGCAGATACTTACACCGGTTATTGAATGAGGGAAAGGCTGGAAGAAGCTAAGGAGGAGGGTGACACTGTAGGAGGACCAGCAGTCTCAACCAACCTGAACCCCTGAAAGATCTCAGACACTGAGCCACAAACCAGTCAGCATATACTAGCTGGTTTAAGGCCCCGACACAGCAGAGGTCTACCTAGTCTGGCCTCAATGAGAGAAAATGTACCTCAGGAAATGGGGAGGCCTGGCTGGCTGAGGGGATGTGTGAGGGTGTGTAGACATCCTCTTGGAAATGGGGGGAGACGGAATGGAATAAGGAACTGTCAGAGGGCAGAACAGGAGGGTGATAATGACTGGTCTGTAAAAAGATAATAATAATAATAATAATAATAATAATAATAATAGTGTTTGTAAACTATAGTATTATTTATCCTTTCCAGGGAACTAAAAATATTTACTGAAATTTTGTATATTTATTAAAGAATATATTTTATAATATATATTATTAAAGGTAACAAGATGTTAGTATGGATTTCACAACTATCTTTTATGAAAGATTATGTACAGTTGTTATTTATTGTGGAGATATTTCAATTTTAGATTTTTTTTGGCTTTTGTTTGTTTTGTTTTGTTTTGTTCTGTTTTGTTCTGTTTTGTTCTGTTTTGTTTTGTTTTGTTTTGTTTTGTTTTGTTTTGTTTTGTTTTGTTTTTCAAGACAGGGTCTGTCTGTGTAGCCCTGGTTGACCTGGAACTCACTTTGTAGACCAGTAGACCAGGCTGGCCTCGAACACAGAAATCTGCCTGCCTCTGCCTCCCAAGTGCTGGGATTAAAGGCATGTGCCACCACTGCCCACCTTTTAGAAACATTTTTAAGGAACAAACATAAAGTAAACTTAATCTAGTCAATCACAAAGTTTTCTTTTGTGAAAAACACATACCAGTTGTCATGCAGTGAAGAGTGATGATTGGGACTGAAGTTGTACACAAAACATAGTCACCAAGTAACTTGAAGATGCTGTAATGAAGGAAAGTTTCGTAAGAAAAATAAGCCGTCATTTCAACTACCTTTCACAATGTGTTTAGAAACAGAAATTACAATTAATATATGTAGCTCCAGAGGAAATAAACAAGGCTAAAAGACAAAATTTTAGAAACACCAAGTGTTCATTGATGCAAAGAATTAATTTTAGGAAATGAATAATGTCACAAATACAATTTGGGAAACATTTTTCTAGTGCTGAACTTACAAAAATTAATAGGACAAACACCATCCATAGCATCTTCAGTTTCTTCGATGCTGTTTCTTTACAATCTTTTCCAGATAAGAATATCTGTATGTATGTGTGTGTGTGTGTGTGTGCATGCTCATGTGTGTGTACATACACACATATGATCTATCTAATCTAGAGTAATGCATTGATTTTTTATTGTTTTGATAGTGCTTTTCTATGACTTCTTATAGTTCAAATTAAAAAATATATATTTATTGAATTGGACTAAGCTTTAAATCTGTGTCAAAAATAACACTTTTCAAGCGTCAGAGTACTTACATATTTTTTCAGATGGATTAGCAATACATGTATCTCAAAAGTAACTATTTGATTACTTAAAATCCTTTATTGGATGAAAATGACTGCTCTTTCCACAGATTGCTTGTGCAATCCTGTCTCCAAAAAGGACTAGGCATTAAACTAAAATTAGTATCACAAAGCATTTTCTAATCAGTATGATTCTAAATGCATTTAGGGAAAAAATAAGATAAAAATAAATCCCTTCCTAGGATTTATTATGCTAAATCCACATTAATTCTGGTTCCAGCCTGTGAGAATTAGAGAGACAGTTTCTACTGGAAAGCCAAAAGTGAACTAAGAAGGATGGGGTTACGGAGAAGATGCAAAACTGGGTCATGGTAACAATGGAAAAGGAATGATACTGGTTTCATCTTGGTTTACATGAAAATATATTGATGCAATGGAGATTCAAATACTAATTAAGGAAATTTAAAGGTTACAGTTAAAGTACCATGTTTTCCAACTCAAAGCGAGGAGCACAGTCCTATCTAAGATCCTTCTTTCTTCCAAGGATAACAAGTTATTTGTTATTCCACCTTGAGTTATGAAGATATATTCAGCAATGGTCCTTAAGAGATGATCATTTATTTTTTGAGACTAGTATGGCTTGACATTTGGTAGAAGCAGTACTGACATACATTTGCACTGGTTCTGGAGATCAGCAGACCCATTTCTTCACATGGATAACATGTTAAGCTTGAATTTCCATAGGGCTAGGAAAAGAATTGCAATCTTCTGTCTTCCACTCTAAGTACAGGCTCTTTATTTCAAAATATTCTAAAACACTTCACTAACCAGTACATATAAAATGTACATTTAGAATAACGGACATTTGAGGGTTCTGACAGAAAATATTATACATGTTCTTATTATGAATTCTTATATTGTATTATAATGTTTTCCATTCTTCAACTGGAAGCCTTAGAACGAATGGGGAAATGAAAAGTCTCCCCAGAGTCAAGAGAACTTAGGAAATAACCTCAGAACAAATCTCTGAGGAAAAAAATGTTGCTCAGAGAAGCTAAAACAACAGACTGCTGCCTAAACATCAGGTCAAGCAAGGATGAGATGGAGCAGGAAGAAGCAGGTGGAAGATTTACAGGATGGAGAGCAAAGAGAAAACAGAGAAAGTCGTTTCAGAAATCATTCAGAAACATGTGTCTCAAGAAGATTAGAGAATCATTTGAGGGGCTATGTGTATCTTTCTGTTGGTTGTTGGGTGTGATGCTGATAAAGACAGAAAGTGTTTCTTGGAAATGTTGAAAATCTGATAAGGGAGATAAGCTGAGCTCTGTCTCTCAGCCAGTGCCAGAGACAGGTATCCTTCAGGCATCAGATTCTGTGAAAGGGCAATCAGGATGTGACAGTTTCACAGACAGCCCCACAACTATAAACAGCTGGTCTACAGCACTTGAATTCCTTCAAAAGTGAGTTGACCAAAAGAAATAAATAGAAAGACCCATAAAATTATCTGCCATTTTTTTTCTTTTTGGTTTTTCAAGGCAGGACAAAGCAAAAGTTTAATATTTTGGAAATAAAAATGTTTTAATATAGTTTTAAAACTTTTTTATCAGAGAACCTGTGGCTTAAAAAATAGACAAAATATTTAAAAGGTATGATTTGCCATGTCTTCAGAACTTTAAGAAAACAACATTCACACAGACAGACAGACAGACAGACAGACAGACAGACACACACACACACACACACACACACACACACACACACACATATCAGGAGGAATAAATGTCCAGACAGTTCAAGGAGACCAAAGTAAATCATTTAAATTTCAGGTGTGGCACTCACCAAGAGAATAAATTCAGGAATATGAGATTGTTTGAAAAAACCATGTAAAGTGGTCCTCACATTGCCATGGAATTAAACTACAGATAACTACAGGAACATGTAAGAATACTCAGAGATGAACCATTTATTTCTGATTAGCATCATACTAAACAAATGTAAGATAATTTAAATTATATTTGTAAATTACCACAAGCATGATGATTTTTCTCAGTCTCGTTACTCTTGTTTTATAGATCCAAATAGGTAGAAAATGATTAAGAACATCAAAGACCCCCATTTCTAGATATTTGTGATGCTTGACTTCCAAGTCATTTTTTTTTCCTGTAGTGTTCCTGATTACAACACTGAAAAAAAAAATCTTAATAGACCTTACTCACCCACAAGAACCATATTGACCTAAGAGCAAATTTTAGATACATTATAGAAGATATGTAATAAAAGGAAACTATGGCTCACTGACTCAATAAATGTGTTAAAGGCCAGTCTATTCATCTTGCTAAACTGCAATGAGTCATAATCCACTAATTTGAGGATTAAACTTGATAAAGTCCGTGACTTGTCTTGATTCCTGGTAGGTTCTCTGCTTGGTTCTCTGCTGAGTAGAACACTTAAAAGCTTCCAAACACTGGAGACATGGTGTTGAAAACAAGAGAAAGACTGGAGATTTCATGTGCTCAATGCTAATGCATGTTACTTTGCAATAGAATTTAAATATTTACCCATTTGGTGCTGGCTGTATAATAATACTGAAAACAGCTGCTGGGCTCACAGATGTTGAAGTATGTAGGAAACCTGAGGACATCTTAGCTAAAGTCTTCCTTACCATTAAAGTAAATAAGGGATAAAAACCATGAGAGAAAATTGACCCACGTGTAGTTCATCAATCCACTCTGATCTTCTGATGAAGAAGCTTCGTGCATGTTCCTTGCTACATGCTCCAATGCTCTGGATTCTTGAATGAAAGACTCACACATGTAGTCTTCTATTTTAATATGTTGTAATCAGCTTATGGCTGGGTCACTCCCAAATATCCACATTGCTATCTCCTCCTCTCTGATACTCCTGAATTATTTACTAACTAAAATCTATAGTCCATTTTTGCTATCCTGGACACAATTGGTGGGTTCCCTGGGGCCACTCTTCCCTGCTTTTACATGATTGTGTGCTTTTCTTCAGCAGCTCTCAAGCCTGGTCCTTCTGCTTCCCTGGCGTGGTGGTACTAAGTCCTTCTTCCCTAGGCGCTCTTGCCCAGGAAATCTAAAATCCTGCCTTTGTCTTGCTGCCCAGCCATTGGCAGCCAATAACTTCATTTACCAACCAGAATCAGCTGGGGGTAGGGCCCCTCAGTGTCTCACATATGGGCTTCTCATGCAATGCCCAAATAATATAATGCAAGCAATAAACCAAATTCACAATATATGTGTAGTGGAATACAGGACACTTGAGAAATGATTTGTAAAATGAACTCAGTTCATTACTTCTCCATCTACTTCTATTGTTTGCAATGAGACGTTGTACCTTCCTCTATTCAAAAGGAACTAGCCATTCTTCTATCCCTAGAACATGGGATTACCGTGTACTTTACTTGGTCAACAGGTATGGAGAAATGACATATGCCAATTTCAAGTCTGTCATGTATCAATTTAAACTCTTTTAAACTTCTATAGGGGCTGTGGGCGTCTCAGGTTAGACTACTGGAAGATGAGAAACTATCTACAGCAGAGTGCTCAGATACTTTCTGAAGCCTCCTGGTCAGCCAGCCCAGTCAACTGATGACTCAGTAGAGACATTGTCCACTCTATCAACTCATGAGAAAGTACAAATGCTGTAAGTTGAATCTCTTCATCATGGCAACTGTTTATTCCTAGCCATGGGAAGACACATTCAGAATAGGAATAAAATAAGTGGAACAGCCTAGGTGACTTGTATTTTCTTAATGCATAATCTCGTTATGTGTCTTAGTTATTGTTCTACTACAGTGAAGAGACACCATGACCAAAGTAACTTAGATAGTTAGGTATTTAATTAAGGGCTTGCTCACAGTTTCCCAGGATTAGTCCATGATCATCATGGCAGCGAGCACAGTATCAAGCAGGTCAGCCTAGTGCTGAGAGCTGACATCTAATCACAGGCAGGAGGCTGAGAGACTGGAACTGGTGATAGCTTCTAAAGCCTCCAAGCCCATACCCCAGTCACATATGTTTTCCAACAAGGCAACACCTCCTAATCTTCCCTAAGTATTCCATGAATTGAGAACCAGACATTCAAATACAGGAGGGTATGGAGCCCATTCTCATTCAAACCACTTCAGTGGATTTTATTTTCCTACTTCCTAGTGGTAGACAGTGGTAGTAAAATAAAACTTTAGTAAGTCATTTTGTTAGTGTGACCTAAAATAATTAACTTCCTTACTATGGAATCATCATGACCATTGAAGCTATCCGTAACAACTTCAGTTTTCAGATTACTAAGCATTTTCACAACCGTATTTTTTTATTCTTTCCTTCAAAATAAATTTAGGAAATAGATAATAATTTCATTGGCTATGAAACAGATTTTGTAAAATTGATTTTGTAAATGTGAGTAACACACATCAGTCTTCAAGCAGCAGACCAGAAATCCATTTAAAAGTCCAACTCCTTGATGATACAAAATATAATAAGCAATTTTACACATGATATATCTCAAGCCCTTGTTATTCTAACAGCTTTGAAAGGGAAGCAGTAAATTATGAAAGATTTAGAGCATTAAACACTCCACCTTTGTATCCTAAGACAATAAGATGATGACAATAAGAATTATTGTCATCATCATAATTAATTTCTATAGTAAACAACAAATGGAATGATACCTAGTTAATACACTGAATAACATGTGCTGATGCAGTACTAGTTGCTGTGTCCAGTGGCTGACCAGAATTAAATAACAATTAAACATTAATTGAACCATTGCAAATCAAGTAAACTAAATTATTTCACCTTTAATTTTGTTGAGCCAAATGTCTGCAATGGTACATGTTAAAAGTTTTTCAAACATGGGTGATTTTTAAAGTGATTTGTGTGAAAGCAAGACCAGTAACTTTATTAAACATCAAGTTGAAGAAATTATTGTAATCAGTAAAATAATATGTGTATATGGTATGCCATAGAATGGCAAAATATGTACAGCATCCAATACATCCAGGATCGAAACATCATTCTACTTTGTCAGTGACCAAGGTAGACTGAGATTTTCAGTGATAGGGCCCTGTTTTCTCTGAATTTAGAAGTTTTGCTCTCCCTTTAAATACATTATCACAATCTACAATGTCCATGAATAGAATGAGGTAACTTAGAATCACACAACAGACAAAAAATAAATTGATTCTTGCCACACCTTCAGTGAGGACTTTTAAAGCAACATGATCTTAATGATAAGTTGTGTTAATGAAAATATTTTCTTGCTTAGAAAAATCTCTTTTCAAAAAAATATAAAATGGGCTCAGAATCAGGATAGCATCACATAATTTTTAATTAATTATTTATCAAAATTTTATTTAAAACACACTATTTTTGGTGGAGTACAAGCCAAAACTGATGTCATTATGCAAATATAATGATACACTCTTGAAAGATGTTTTTTTATCCTTCAGTACCTAGCTTTCTATCCTGTTATCACAGCTACTGACTTTGTAAAAACATAAACAACCCGGGGGAAGGCAGGATGTTCCTATCTTTCATCCATGAACCATGCTTCTATGTGTGTCTATTGAGAAGCCACATGCTTTCTTCATTACAGAATTCTCTTGTCCCCAGGGTTTATACAATTCTTCCAAAATTTCCCAACTTCTCTGAAAGCATACTTAACACTTGAGTTTTGGGCCACCATTCTAGACCAAAGGGCATTTGTATGTACACATATGTCACAATCATGGCCAAGTCAAAGAAACCAAAATCAGGAGAAATAAATTCAAAGAAAACACTATCAACGCAACTCATACCAAAGCAATCTGGTGCAATTTATTTCATTAGTGGTAACATGGTCCTGTCTATAGGGTGTTTTGCCTGCATGCTCTGGTAGGAAGATATAATACTGAGAACTGTTCACTAACATCTGAGGAGCTAAAGTGGGGGGAATCTTTAAATTGGAAAAGTATATTAACTCATCACTAAGAGATTGATATAAACCTCCAATCTGAGATCCACGGTAACCTGACCACTTCGGAAATAGAAATAAAAGAACATTATAACTTTTCAATTTAACGACTGATTTAAGCTCCCTAGAACAGTACTGCTTATAGGAATAAACCTCTCTTCCCTTGGGAAGAAAGTAGCTGAGAATAAAAAAAATCTATTTAAAATCACAGTATAAAAATGATTTTTGAGAAATTCATTTAAAACAATGGCTCTTGAGTGAGACATCAAGATTCAGGTTCAGCTTTTTCCACAGCCACTCTTTTCATTAGTGACTTGATAGATCATGACCATCTTTTTAAAATAGCACTTTAAAAAACAGAAATTGTCTTTGAAAAAACGATTGTGCTGAAAATATAATCCTGCTAATATCTGCTATAATATCAGCATATAGCTATAGATATACATATTATTATTATTATTGTTATTATTATTATTTTGATTTTTTGAGACAAGGTTTCTCTGTGTAGCCCAGAGAACTCACTCTGTAGACCAGGCTGGCTTCGAACTCAGAAATCCACCTCCCTCTGCCTCCCAAGTGCTGGGATTAAAGGCTTGCACCACCATTGCATACATATTCTTAAAACCTTCAAGGGCTCAGTCCAGGCAAATGTCCCTTATATTTAAATACTGAAGTAAAACCCACGATAATGTCTGTCTTAGTTGCCTACTTCTGGTTAGGCTTTGCTTTAGAATCCTTTCTGAGGAAAATAGGCATTATTATGACAATCTTATTTTATAAGTTCTTTAAGAATTTTATATATATTCTGATTGTGAACACCTCCTTCTCCACTCTGCCCAGATCCATTCATACTCATCCAATTTTTTAAAAATTTAAACCCATCACATAAATTTGTATTGCTTGTATATAGTTCAATGTGTGACCTTCTACTGGAGTCTGATAGACTTACCATAGACTACACTATTATAGACAATTTATTCTCCCTCATAGGGTTTCTAACAACTGCCAATAGACTTTGTTATTGTAAACATTTTCATTAGTTAAAGACAGCTTTTAAATGATTTTTTTTTGTGTGTGTGTGTGTCAAGTTAGGAAAGTTTGGTCCAAAGATAAGTTGTTATTACAGATTTTACACACAGAAATCTAGGAAAAGTTTAAAAGTTCTCTTTTCCAGCTTTAAAAATACTAGGTCTACTAGAAAACTCTTTAAAAGAGCAGTAAATCGCCCATACACAAAAGAACACAGTGTGTGATGCCTGCCACCTCTGTACAACCCCAAATGCTTTACTTGAATGGCTTAACAATAGCTTTCAATGACAGCAGGAATATTGAACAGATTTTTACAGACCCAAAATGGTGCTAGCAGGCAAGGACCCCAATTACACAGGAACAGAATCAGCATGCAAGCCGGCTGGAGAGTAACGCTTCCCAACAGCAAAGAGCGGTCACCTCTGAGATAGAGTTGTGAAAGGCAAGCAAAGGTGACTGAACGTTTAAAAATACATGCCAAGTCTGGAAAGGTAAAGATGGGGCTGGGGAAACTTTTAATGGGGCTTCAAAGTCACCTTTCTCCTAGTTTTAAATTTAAAACAAGAGCTACCTTACATTGTTCACTTCTTTTAATGCACCAAATATTACATTTTAAAATGACGGCTTGAAGATTGTCTTTTTTTTTTCCTTTTCTTCTTAAAATAAGTAAAAGTCTTTTGCCATCACAGAGTAAAAGAAAGCAGTTAGCACAGAGAGGTGCTGGTGTGGGTGGGGGCTGTCAGTGCTGAGATCCCCTTAGGGGTCAGCACTAATGTGGGCTGCTGAGATCCCCTTAGGGGTCAGCACTAATGTGGGCTGATGGGGTCTGTCCAGATACCAACAGGGGCTACTGCATATGGCAGTCAGCAATTAAAGAAAACAAAGGGCTACTGCACAATAAAAGAAAGGGAAGAATTCACACACACATATGCATGCATGCACACACACACATGCACACACACACACACACACACACACACAGAGAGAGAGAGAGAGAGAGAGAGAGAGAGAGAGAGAGAGAGAGAGAGAGAGAGAGAGGTTGAAGCAAAGACAAGCTCCAGCAGTTTATTTTATTTTTGCTTAACCCCTTTACCCAGTAAAACAAAGTTTTTCTATTAGAAAGAAAAGTGCCTCACAGTCACAAGTTACAGATTTTCTAAAGACAGTTACCACAAAAACATATTCTTTAATAACAGATTAAAATCATTACAGGAGAGGAAATTACTACAGGGTTACTGATTACAAATTTCTTTTATGAAACGTATATCATCTATCTTTCTATCCATAAGCTTGATGTGACCCCAAAGCAGTAATTATTTAGTCATTGACTAGCAAAGATTAAGCAAGCCAAGTCTGTCATAGCAATTTTCTCTCTAAGCTTGGTTGTAAACAATTCATACCTACCAAGGAGCAGGCCATCAAGCTTGTATCTTACTTTTGAAGGTCTGATGGGCTAGCCTGCCTATTCCTTTGTTTTCTGTTCTTATATTCATAGCAGGATTGTTTGCTCTTTATTATAACATTATTATTTCTTGGTGCACATCGAAGACCTGTTACCTCATCCCTAAATTCTTCCTGTCTGTATAATTATATGCTTGTAATACATGAGTACTCACTGAAGTGGACATTTCTAGTTTCTTTGGAGACAGTTGTCATATGATGTTTTTCTAGAAAAAAAATGTCTTATAAGAGGATGTTTTTGCTGAAGTAGACATGTTGTGAGAAGGTGTTTTGCTGAGAACAGACATGTTTGTGTTTTTCTGGAAACTGCCTAATGAAATTCTTCTCAGCTATTAAGAACAAGGACATCCCGGGTTTTGTAGGCAAATGGATGGAACTAGAAAGTATCATCCTGAGTGAGGTAACTCAGACCCAAAAGGATATGCATGGTATGTACTCACTAATAAGTGGATATTAGCCAAAAAGCAAGCAAACACACAAACAAAAAACCCCACAGTATATGCAAGATACAGTCCACAGAACTCAAAAAGGTCAATAAACTGAAGGACCCAAGTGGGGATGCCTCAGTCCCACTTGACAGAGAGAAGAAAGCAGTCACAAGTGGGGAGGGAGGGAAAGTGGACAGGGAAGGGGAGGGGGGGAAGAGGGGCATCTGATCTGGTATTGGGTGAGGGAAAGGACTGAAGAGCTGAGGGCCAGCAGAAATAATATAAACAGGCAACTTCAGGAAGTAGGAGTTTGGGGGGACCCCCAGGAATGCACAAGAGACCTGGAATGTAAGAGACTCTTAGGACTCAAAGGGAGGAACCATAGATGAAATACCAGAAGGTAGGGAGAGGGAACTTATAGAGCCTATCTCCAGCAGAAAGACAGGGCAGCAAATGAGTGGGTTGCCATGATGCCACAGTCACAACTCTGTCCCATAATCGTTCCTGTCTGAAAGAATTACAGGCTATGCTGGGACCTAGAAAAAACAGAAGTGGATGCTTACAGTCAGCTATTGGATGGATCACAGGGCCCCCAATGGAGGAGCTAGAGAAAGTACCCAAGGAGCTAAAGGGATCTGCAATCCTATAGGTGGAACGACAATATGAACTAACCAGTATCCCCCCCCCCAGAGCTTGTGTCTCTAGCTGCATATGTATCAGAAGATGGACTAGTTGGTCATCAGTGGGAAGAGAGGCCCATTAGTCTTGCAAACTTTATATGCCTCAGTACAGGGGAACGCCAGGGCCAAGAAGTGGGAGTGGGTGGGTAGGGGAGTGTGGGAGGGAGGGTATGGGGGACTTTTGGGATTGCATTGGAAATGTAAATGAAGAAAATACCTAATTAAAAGAAAAAAGAATTACAGGGAAGGAAATAGAGAGAAGCCTGAAGAAAAGGAGGTCCAGCGACAGGCCCAAAGTGGGATCTAGTTTAAGGGAAGGTCCCAAGGCCTGACACTATTACTGAGGCTATGCAGCGCTCACACAAAAGGATCTATCATGACTGCCCCCAGAAAGACCCAATAAGCAGCTGAAAGAGTCACATGCAGATATTTGCACCCAACCAATGGACAGAAGCAACTGACCCCTGTTGTTGAGTTATGGAGGGCTGAAAGAAGTTGAGGAGAAGAACATTCTGGTAGAAGGACTAGTAGTATTAATTAATCTAGACCCCAAGATCTTTCAAACACTGGACCACCAGCTAGCATACACAAGCTTATATGAGGCCCCAACACACATACAGTAGAGGACTTCCGGATCTGTGCTCATTCAGAGATGATGCATCTAACCCCCAAGAGACTATACTCCTTTCTCTAACTCAAGCAGGTTTTGTCATTCTATGAGGATGGGACATGCTTTATTCTTGATTCTGACTTAAAACTTTCTATTAACAGTCCTAATTTCCTAATTTTATATTTTCTATCAACCACCTTAACTTCCCAAAGTCATTTAAATCAAGTTAACTTCCTAAAACTACTTCAATCAAGTCATAAATTCCATAAAAACCATTAATTAATCTAGACAGTGTCATCTCAGGAACCTTCATGTTGATCTGCAAGACATTTGCCCAACAGAGTGGGTACCACCCAGGAAATAATCACACCAAGATATAGTTAATAATGGTCCCTCGTTGTGCACTCACACCAAGCCAAATAAATGAGGAGTATGGCAATGACAGAAATGAGAAAGCACATCAGTAGCATTAAGCAATTCTGAGACACAGTCTCTGGAGTCATCCTGCACCAGAGCTCATCCATTGCAGCTGAGCAGGACAGTGGGTTGTCTCCAGGGAACTCGCTTGTCCACTGTAGCTCTTCCTGCATGACATCTCACCATTCAGAAGCAGAAACCTGTTCTGATATGAAAGGGCAACATGGGCACCAGAATGAACCTGAAAGACTGCTTGGTTCACATGAGTAATGGCTGTTGTGAAGCTTAAACGTGTATCACTTGCTCTGTTGAGAGGCTGTGTCTTTCAACAGGCCACATTTAACAATGATGTGCAGAGCAAAGAGGAATCCTGAACCTACCAGGGTTCTTCTGGTCTCTCAAATAGAGCTCTCCAGAGTGGTAAAGATGCCTCCTTCAAGCTTCCTAGTCTATCGTGTCTAGCCTACATCTCAGTCACATATCTCTTTAATTTTTGCCAGGTCTCTCATTACTTTCGTTAACAAGAAGGTTTTTTTTTTTTTCATGATATAATTCTTGCATGGGAATCCAGTATTGATGATGTCTACTCCACAGTAGGAGAAAACATCTGTTCTTAAAGACACATGTTTTTAGCTTCATGAACCAAAGGTACTGAAGTTATAGAAAGAAATCAATCACTGATGGTATAAAAATCATATCTTTCAATGGCCCCTAAAATTCCTTACAAAGCAAATCTTGAAATAAATACAGTGAAAGAGATAAGATGTATATAATATATTATTAAGTGAAGAGAAACTTTTGAATAAAAATCTAATTATTAAAATAACATTATTCATAGATAAAATGATGTACTGAATCAAATTAAGTACTTTTTTCTTCATTTCTATGTTTATATATTCTGTTTACTTAAATAGATATATTAATATTTGATTTTATATTGGGAAATGTTTTAAATGTGTCCATAGTACATTAGACAAGTCAGGGCTAATTGTGATAAAATTTAGACAATGGAGAATAGTTTTAGATCTCTACATGTCTCCAAGAAAGAATTAGAGCTAGACTAAGCATTTACTTTTCACACATGTTCAGTATACTTCTCTTTTCACTACAACATGTTTTGGAAGTTCAAAGTTCCAGATTCCCTTTTAAGGCAAGTAAAGCCATGATCTTTGTATGCTAGATTTCCTCAGGAAGCTATTGCCATGCAGGGCACTAAGTAAGCACCAATGTCTGGCCTCACTCACAGGTTACCTCAGGGATGAGCCAGTGAGCTGGGGAGAGCAGGGTTCTCTATGACTGCAACAAAACAAAACAAACAAACAAACAATCAAATCAGAATCAAATAAGAATTCTCTTCTTTCAAGATAACTCACCTGTGTATATTCTAATTTTCTAATGGAATAAGTATACTTAAGAATGTCAAATTATTCATAATCCTGTTTACATGCACTTTGTTTCCAGATCAAATTTAGACATGTCAAAATGCAAGATTCTCATATAGTCTTCCTCAATTGAAGAGCTTTTCCATAAAGCCTACTTTATGTCTCTAGTTGCATATGTAGCAGAGGATGGCCTAGTTGGCCATCAATGGGAGGAGAGGCCCTTGGTCTTATGAAGATCATATGCCCCAGTACAGGGGAATGCCAGGCCAGGAAGCAGGAGTGGGTGGGTTGGGGAACAAGGAGGAGAGTAGAGTGGATAGCATTTGAAATGTAAATGAAGAAAATTTCTAATAAAAATTAATTAAAAATATTGATGCCCAGGTTATAGGGAGAATAGTGTATAAACTCCTAGCTGATATCTGAGAGGTGTCATCCTTTGATTAGGGATCGTCATCCAATATGTCTGTGTGGTTGTATGTTAACTCTGAATGCTCACTGTTTGGAAGGGGCTTCGAGTTATTCTGCTCACAGTCTGTTCTCTTTGATAAGAATAAGATTGCCATTTTTACTCAGGAAATTTGATCATAGCCATTTGAGCAGGGTAGGCATCTCATCTTCCTCTTATTACTACTTTAGATGTCACAAGTTATGGCAGGGACCGTTGTCATCCTAGGTGTGAGAAGTCTCTTAAGTAGAAGTATATGGCTGCTTTATTTGCTATAAACTTCAACTTTCAACACATTTAACATTCAGTTCACATAGGAAAGCAGCTTAACTAGTGTCTATTATAATGGTGTACCCAAACAGTCTACACTATTGACTTCTCTGTATATGTCCATATTTGAAAGAGGTAAAAATTTAAACTTCCTCTTCACGGTGGTCAAATGGTTTTCCTTTGATTCTCTCCTTTCATGTTTGTTCTTTGGTGATAACATCCTCTTTCTTGAATAACCAGCCTCATGACAAATTGCATTTTTTTGAAATGGAGATATGGGAAAAAAGAACAATGCTGGATATCTTGAAGCAAATCTTATACTGAAAATCAAATCTTATTCCATTTGCTCAATTTTCAAATGTATCATTTTAACATTTTTATTGAGTTTATAATATCTTCTATATATTTATTTTCAAATAATTTAGTAATTATCAAATAATCAAAAGGTAATTAATTGCTATCTTCCTCATTTTATTGATATTAAAAGAAATGCCTTCAAATTTCTTTATCCCACAATACAGACATACATACATACATACACACACATACATACATACACACACATACACACAAACAAATGGGACATTGTTGGGGATTGATCTTATGCACTGTATATTAAGATGATGATGTCTGTTTTCAGAGATGTGGTTACAGTACTCTTATATATTGAACAATTCCCTGTATCATGTTATGTAAAGATGCCCCCCAGTTATCTCTGATTGGTCAATAAATGGCAGATTCAGCATATAACTTGGCAGAGAAGATAGGAAGATTGGGCTTCTGATCCAAGCCAGGAGACCCAGGTAGAGAGAGAATTAAGAAAAGAACTATGAGAAAGGCTGGAGATACCAGGAGGTCTGCCATGAGGTCATGATGAGAGAGCAGACATGAGGATACACATAGACCAGAGCAAGACAGAGCAATACTAACCTTGGGTAAAGGACATGTAGTTGGGAAGTAGAGATCTTAGAGGGTTAGAATTGTCCAAAACTTGCTCAGCCAAAGCTTGCTGCATGTTAATAAACATAATAGGTCTCTGTGTCAATTTTTAGGAGGTAGAACAGGAACAGATGACCTTTCACAACAAGTTCACTATCATAGAACAATGACATGAGAAAAGACAATAGAGATGTAGAAAAATTGGCTAAATCATCATTTAGAGCACTGTACTCAATATTCTAATTAAATTCACTTTAGTATCTAGAACTAATTCCAGGTGTCTGTTTACAATTTGTGGTTAGATGGTAGGGAAATTCATTAGTCTTACGTAGTTTAGTAAAGCAGAATTAAACCCAGATCTTCCAAGGCAGGAGTCCACATTTAAGTAACATTTCAAACCCAAACTTTTGCATGCGTTTTTCTTAACAGATAACCAGATCATAATTCAACCTGCTTCTTAAGTTAATGGTTTTATATAAACTTAAAGCCAATGCAAGCTAGGTCAGAAATGTTCAAGAATGATGTGGTATAAATAAAAGACTGCTCCCAGATTTTGATGTTTTTGTAGAACAAAAAGCCTCAGAGAAATTTGGCCAAATGTTTAAATGCCTCTATCTAATTTAGCAAATTAAAACTACACATTTTAATGGTATTTACCTTTTTTTTTACTGTTTTAGTGAAAGTGGGAAAATGTCCCCTTTTGTTGTTATGAAAGCTGAATGACTTCAGATCAATAATTTGAAACTTTTAGCTTGAACTACTGTGACTAGAAATGATAGCTGATTATTTCCCCAGAGTAACACAGTCAGAACTCTTAAGTGCAAATCATTCCTCAAAGCCTTGCTGTTGCTGTTAGTTCCCAACAATGATGAGAAACTCTCATTAAGAGAACTCATGTGAATACTAGTTTCTTTTTTTTGTCTCAGGATTCCACTTTCTCCTCCCACTTTGGAGCCCGTTTCCTCTACCATAAGCTCACAAGTGATCATGGTCAGTTAACTTCAGTTGTTGGTTGTGTGTTCTTACTGATTTATGTTAAGTTTCTGTGTACCAAATCACAGAAGTATCCAAAAGTCCTCTTTGCTATAATTTGGGTCACAGTCGTGTACTTGTGCCAAGGCGGTATCCATGAACTTCTCTAGGTGCAAATTCAGCTGAAGCATATTTTAGTATCTCACCTCATGCTTTCCACAAACTGAGCTTAAGAATCTGCCTCCTGGGGGAAGGTTTCTTCAAATGAAAGTTATTTAACTTCACTGAATTCAAGTTGTGGCCAATCCATGCTTCTTAAGTCAGCTTAGGAACTGAACTATCATTAGACAGGAAAATCAGGAATGATACTCAATGGCTTCAAGGAGAAAAATAACAGCACTAGGTTTTAATTGCTAGTGTTTTTAGTAGATATAATTGACACATTCAGGCTAAGTTAACTGAGCCCCTATGAACTGATCCAAGTGCTTTAGCAGTAGGTAGAAAGTCAGTCCTGACAGTGGCAGAATGAGCAACAAGTCTCTCTTGGTACCAACCCCATTTATGAAGGATTTGCTCTAGGGATCTAAACTCTCATTAAGAGAACTCATGTGAATACTAGTTTCTTTTTTTGTCTCAGGATTCCACTTTCTCCTCCCACTTTGGAGCCCGTTTCCTCTACCATAAGCTCACAAGTGATCATGGTCAGTTAACTTCAAGTCCTACCTCCTATTATTAAATGAATAACAAGATGGCACTATATAAATTGCAGAGTACTTAAATATTTATATCATTGAATTCTACTACTACCTCCCAAATTTGATGTCTTTCAAATATATTAGCAGTATTTTGCATGTTTTGAATGTGTGATATCTAAAGTTCCATACTGACTCTTAATGACCAATATGATATATTACAATGCTTGTCTCAGGATAGAGCTGCGGCTCAATGAAAAAGCACTTGCCCCATGCTTGATCCCAGTACCACATAAGAGGATAAACTATGTGGGACTTTCTAGAAGTAATTAAGGCTACAGAGGCTTCTCTCTTGAGAATGAGATCAAGGTCTTTGTATAAAGGTTTCACTGTTTTGCCATGTTGGAAGCCAACATTGGTTTCTCTGGATGAATCCAAATCAAGTTGCATCTTAGTTCTCAGCAGACAACTAAATACGCTGTCCACTTAATCTTTGAATTCTGAACTTCCAAAACTGTGAGAAAATTAACTAGCATTTTTTACGAATTTTCAATTCTTGGGTATGTTGTTATAAAATAACACAGGTAAGCTAAGGCAACATTTATTCTATATCCCAATAGCCCTGTAGTCTTTGTTCATTCCAACATCAACTAAAAAGCCTGAAGTCTCATCTAAATATCTAAATCAGATGTGGGTCAGGATAGAGTTATGATTCATCTAAAGCAAACACACCCCCAGCTGTGAGCCTGCAAATTTAAACAAGTTATCTGTTGCCAAAATACAACAGTAGGGCAGACATTTGAATGCCAACAGGGAGAAATTGAAAGTGGTATCAAGTTCCAAGATAATCTGAAACACAGCAGGACACACAGTAAGTATTAAGTTTTTACAACTTATAAATAATCACTATTGACTCATCCCCTGCCTTCCAGACCCCTGATTGGAAATGAGTTTCAGACTCCACATAGTATCATCATGTGATTCCACTGGATGAGGCTCCTATTGTAGTTCTTACTTAGTTTAGTCAGATACTTGTGGTTCATCTAAGGTCATATTGAACACTGCATTCTCTACTCTGCTCTCCTAGGCTGCACTCACAGTATGGCCTTAATGTGTGACTCACATAAGCATTGACTGGTGTGTATTCTCAGTGATGACTGCACCCTTCTGGCAGCCTTCTGCCTGGTTCCTGTCTCTGTTCTTCACAATATAAGTAGAGGTAGCCATGTCCCCATTGGCCATGATTTCTAGTTACTTGTAGAAATAAAATAATATATATATTTACCACCTGTGACCACTAGAGTGGCAGCAGCCAGAGTTTGTGCCATACTTGGGTCAGCTGCCTCCCAGACAGTGATCATCCACATAGACAGCAATGGAATACAGGGAACTACAGCCTGGAACCAAGCAGCAATTATCGATATCACACAAGCATCCAAGACCTTTCCTTTAAAATTAAAATTATTTTGTCAGCCATGCCTTTGTACTCTGGGACCCTAATGGTGATGGCATCCCTAGTGATCTTAAGTACTAACAGGATGGTTGTGATTTGAATGTAAAATCTTGCCCATAGACCCATGTGGCTGAAAAGTTGGCATCAGCTGTTGGCAAAATTTGGAGATGCGATAAAACCTTTAAAAAGTAGTGATTATCTAGCAGAAAAGGAGCATTGGGTGAGTTTTTGAAGAATACAGCCTATATTTGATTGTAGTATAGATTCTGTTTTATGAGTTGCCCAAACATAGTATGCTCCTGACATGATATTTTCTCCACCACCATGAACTGAATCTCCCCTGAGTCTGTTAGTATGCATGAAGCTTCCTTCTTTTTTAGGCATTTGTCTGCAGTAACACAGAAGTAGCTAATACAAGAGCCCAAGTACCATTCTTTTATTATTTTTATAGAGCACCTAGCCAAACTATTTTCTTTAATATACCTGTGGCCTCCCTTCCCCCAGCCTGGAACTTGCTTGCTCAAAGGTGGAGCTACCGGCTCATTCGTCCTGTCACGCCTACCTACTGCTGGAACCTGCCTTTGCTGCCTGGAGGCACACACGTGTTCGTCCTGCTACTGGACCCTGAGTTACTTGGCAGGAAGTTGGGTTCCCTCCCCCTTCCTTTATAACTGGGTGTCTGAAAATAGTAAAATTGAGCCTTGATCAGAACTTGTTGTCTTAGCTCCATTCTTTCTTCCGCCCCGTCTAGATTCCTCTCTTTTCAGCGAACTGCCATTCTCATTTGAACCGTTCGTGTTGTGGACTGCGGGCAGGCCGCAACAGTTGGCGCCAGAACTGGGACCTGAAGAATGGCAGAGGGATGCTAAGAGAAACGACTGCTGTGTGGAGCTCCACAAGAAAGGAAAGGATCTTCGTATCGGAGGAGCATCGGAGCAACGGACAGGTACACATGCTAGCGCTAGCCTAAAAAATTTCAGTTTTGTAAAGTGTTGCTGAGGATGCGGTAGGATACGAATCAAGTTTGAATCAGTGCTGACCCAACACTGTTTCTGCTTGGGGTCAGTAGTTCGTTAATCGGAACTAGATACGGAGACAGGCGGTGTGCCGCAGCTTTTTAGAAAGCTGCTTAGGTGGAAGAAGGAAGGGTTCAAAGTCAGAAATCTTTTAGATAAGATAGATAGCTGTTGTCCATGGTTCAAAGAAGAAGAAACGATAGATTGTGGAACCTGGGAGAAAGTTGGTGAGGCCCTGAAGCGAGTTAGAGTTTGAGATTAAGCTTCAGAGGCTGAGTCTCTTAAGATATTTCTAGTTTAGATAATGATTAATGTGGTTCCTATCCTAAATAGTAAAATTTAAGATAAGATATAAAGCAATGCCTCTTTATTAAAGCGTTAAAACTTGCTTTAATAGGTATTCATAGGTATTAATTGATATCCAAACTTCGTAATATGATAGTAATGCTTCTAATATTGATTTTAACAGTGATAAATTGTTTTAAACATAGGTTATGCTTTCCCAAAGTTGTAGGTATTATCCTAACCTTGCGCAAAAACTTAAAAATTATGGTTAAAACTGCCATTGTTCCATTGACTGCAGCTTGCAGTTTGATTGCAAATTTAAGATTAATGCTCAGATTAAAAAGTATTTTACCTTTGAGTCAATACAGGGCTCTGGGCAGTCCCAGAGCGGCTTGTGGCCCTTTCTTTTGTTTTGCAAACAATGCCTAGAAAAGTTTTTCCCTGTGTTCAAGAAAATTTCTTTTTAACAGTGTTACAGATCTATTCAGATGTTTAAAATAATGCTTAAATTCAAAGATTTTTGCTTCTAGTAAACTGGTAATCACTAGAAAATTTTGCCTCTACGTATGGCTAATATAGCTTTACATTATGTAAGAAAAATGTTTATTGTTTCTGCTTCTTTACAAGAAGCCAAAAGTTTTAATCTTTCAGTATATATTGTTTCCTAAGTGGAAAGTATTTTATTAACTAATGCTTCTCAAGGGAAGTTTACCTTAAATCCTTGCTTGTCATTTTTCCAGTTTAGACTAGCTTCTAGCCTTTTAACTTTATGGCAATAGTACATCAGAGACTGTATATTCAGACTTAGTAAAATTAGTCATTTAATAGAGTCATAATGATTTTTCACTCTTCTTCAGTGTGACCAGCCATTCTAACTCAATCTTAGACTGGTCTAATATTCAGTTCAATTATTAGAGATTCCTATATTCTAAATTACCTAGCAAAGTTAAGTCAGAGCATATCCCCCAAGGTCACCAAAGGCTCATCTTGCCTTCACCTTATTTGTCCTAAACTTTTTGCAAACTGACATTAAAGGTCAGTCTGCAGCGGAACGCCACTGGCACCCAGTTACTTCTAATTCTTATGCATTGGTAAAATGGAAGGACACCCTGACTAATAAATGGAAGGGTCCAGATCCAGTTCTAATCTGGGGAAGAGGCTCGGTTTGTGTTTTTTCACGAGATGAAGATGAAGCATGGTGGCTACCAGAGAGATTAATTCGTCAGGTAAACACAGATTCTGTCTCTTCTCGTAAATATCATTCTAAAGACTAAAATTCCTCTTGAGCTGGGAGTGGAAGATCTCAAAAAACACTGTTTTCCTCTGAGCCAAATCCCCTACAAGAGGCCGGATTAACTTTAGCTTTACAATTTGCATCTAAATAAAGTACCTTGACTTCTCCAAACAGAAAATTTACATTGCTACACTCTCATTGTTTAGAATTCTTCCACAACATACCCAAACTTATGGGACGCAATGAAAGCATTTTTAAGAGGAAAACTCATAGCTCTGAGTGCCTCCAAAAGGAAACTAGAGAGAGCACACATTAGCAGCTTGACAACACACCTAAAAGCACTAGAACAAAAGGAAGCAAATTCACCCAAGAGGAGTAGACGGCAGGAAATAATCAAACTCAGGGGTGAAATCAACCAAGTGGAAACAAGAAAAACTATTCAAAGAATCAACCAATCAAGGAGCTGGTTCTTTGAGAAAATCAACAAGATAGATAAACCCTTAGCCAGACTCACTAGAGGGCACAGGGAAAGCATCCTAATTAACAAAATCAGAAATGAAAAAGGAGACATAACAACAGATCCTGAAGACATCCAAAACACCATCAGATCCTTCTACCAAAGGCTATACTCAACAAAACTGGAGAACCTGGATGAAATGGAGAAGTTCCTAGACAGATACCAGGTACCAAAGTTGAATCAAGATCAGGTTAATGATCTAAACAGCCCTATATCCCCCAAAGAAATAGAAGCAGTCATTAATAGTCTCCCAACTAAAAAAAGCCCAGGACCAGATGGGTTTAGTGCAGAGTTCTATCAGACCTTCAAAGAAGATCTAATCCCAGTTCTTCACAAACTATTCCACAAAATAGAAACAGAAGGTACTCTACCCAACTCATTCTATGAAGCCACAATTACTCTGATACCTAAACCACAAAAAGACCCAACAAAGATAGAAAACTTCAGACCAATATCCCTTATGAATATTGATGCAAAAATCCTCAATAAAGTTCTTGCTAACCGAATCCAAGAACACATCAAAACAATCATCCATCCTGACCAAGTAGGTTTCATCCCAGGGATGCAGGGATGGTTCAATATACGGAAATCCATCAACGTAATCCAGTATATAAACAAACTCAAAGATAAAAACCACATGGTCATCTCCTTAGATGCGGAAAAAGCATTTGACAAGATCCAACACCCATTCATGATAAAAGTCTTGGAAAGATCAGGAATTCAAGGCCCATACCTAAACATGATAAAAGCAATCTACAGCAAACCAGTAGCCAACATCAAAGTAAATGGTGAGAAGCTTGAAGCAATCCCTCTAAAATCAGGGACTAGACAAGGCTGTCCACTTTCTCCATACCTATTCAACATTGTACTTGAAGTCCTAGCCAGAGCAATTCGACAACAAAAGGAGATCAAAGGGATACAAATTGGAAAAGAGGAAGTCAAAATATCACTGTTTGCAGATGATATGATAGTATATATAAGTGACCCTAAAAATTCCACCAGAGAACTCCTAAGCCTGATAAACAGCTTCGGTGAAGTAGCTGGATATAAAATTAACTCAAACAAATCAATGGCCTTTCTCTACACAAAGAATAAACAGGCTGAGAAAGAAATTAGGGAAACAACACCCTTCTCAATAGTCACAAATAATATAAAATATCTTGGCGTGACTCTAACTAAGGAAGTGAAAGATCTGTATAATAAAAACTTCAAGTCTCTGAAGAAAGAAATTATAGAAGATCTCAGAAGATGGAAAGATCTCCCATGCTCATGGATTGGCAGGATCAACATTGTAAAAATGGCTATCTTGCCAAAAGCAATCTACAGATTCAATGCAATCCCCATCAAAATTCCAAATCAATTCTTCAACGAATTAGAAAGTGCAATCTGCAAATTCATCTGGAATAACAAAAAACCTAGGATAGCAAAAACTCTTCTCAAGGATAAAAGAACCTCTGGTGGAATCACCATGCCGGACCTAAAGCTCTACTACAGAGCAATTGTGATAAAAACTGCATGGTACTGGTATAGTGACAGACAAATAGACCAATGGAATAGAATTGAAGACCCAGAAATGAACCCACACACCTATGGTCACTTGATCTTCGACAAGGGAGCTAAAAACATCCAGTGGAAGAAAGACAGCAAATTCTTCCTTTTCTCAAGCAGGTCAATCTACATTCTCCGGTTCTCCCCTAAGAGCAAACAGGTGGTACTGCTAATCTCCCTTCCAAGGACATCCCAGCATGTGGCTTTTCAGTCTAAGATAAGATTTAGATTTACCAGGAGAGCTAGGGAAGTAGAAATTTCATATATATTTACAGAGATTAGTTCTTATTTTGATAGAGATGGGCTTAGTCCCTTAGCTGGCCTCTGGCTTTTCACCCTTGCTGTTACTGCAAGGTGTCCTTAGTTCCTCAGGCTTGGGAATACAGGTATGAAGAGGAAAGACTTTCAGCTCCTATTTTAACCAAAATTAATGGTGTTAATACTGACATAATTCTTGTCTAGGCCTTGCTAAATCTGAGGTTGACAAGTCTCATATAGAGACCGCGCATAAACTCAGAACTGCGATACTGATTCATAATCATATGAATACAGTAAGGGTACCGCTTGGCGCAGGAGATTACTGCGGAGGGAAGGTCCAGCTTGACCGTTTCTGAGTTCCCTGTGCGACACACCTGATTTGTAAGAGGTTGGTATCTGACTCCAGCTAAAAACCAAAAATACTTAAGGCTCTGCCTCCCCTCCCCAAAAGATACCAAGAGCCACAGATGTGAGTTGTTATAATGCTCACGGGAGGAATCAGGTCAATGTCCACCCAAGTCAAGGTTAAAGGCCCACTCATCTATGGATGAAAAGAATCATTTGATCACCTCTGTTAAGTATTGCCTATTTAAACTTAATTAATAGGGGGGAGAGAGGTTGGAGACCTTGCTGTCGTAAGAGCAAGCCCTTCACTGCCTCCCACCCAAATAAAAAAAAAAAAAGCCAACTGGCCTTGTACTAGGAGCCAGCCAGTCTTACCCCCTTCTCCCTGTTTCCCCGTCTGCCATCCAAAATTGCGGAGGATTATCAGCTCAGTGTTATTCTAAAATCATTTAGTTAAACTCAGCCAGGGTTCCAACGCCCTGCTTAAAATGCAAACAGGTAGCTACCTATTCAGCACTAATTAGCATTATAAAGTCAGAGCCTACAGCCCAGCGCTGCTATTCCGTCAGTGCTTTAAAGACAGTCTTAGCCAGATACAGTTTACCATTAGAAAAGTTAGGGAATCCCACGGAAACAGGTTTTTTCTTTAGCCCTAAAAAACTCAGGCAGAACTATTGAACATAGATAATTTTTCTGCCTCAGGCCACCCCCTTTTTTATTTTTGTTTTGTTAACTAATGTGAGGAAATGTGGCCTCCCTTCCCCCAGCCTGGAACTTGCTTGCTCAAAGGTGGAGCTACCGGCTCATTCGTCCTGTCACGCCTACCTACTGCTGGAACCTGCCTTTGCTGCCTGGAGGCACACATGTGTTCGTCCTGCTACTGGACCCTGAGTTACTTGGCAGGAAGTTGGGTTCCCTCCCCCTTCCTTTATAACTGGGTGTCTGAAAATAGTAAAATTGAGCCTTGATCAGAACTTGTTGTCTTAGCTCCATTCTTTCTTCTGACCAGTCTAGATTCCTCTCTTTTCAGCGAACTGCCATTCTCAGTTGAACCGTTCGTGTTGTGGACTGCGGGCAGGCCGCAACAATACCATCACTTGGTCATTTTTCTCTTTCTCTCTTATAATATGGACAGAATAAAAAAAACCCTCCAAATCTGTTCATTATTTTGATTTAAAAATCAATTTTCCCATTTTTACAACTTGAACTCAACTATGATATGAATATATGGTGACATGCTACAAAAAAGTCAGAGCAAAAAGAAAATGAAGAGAAATGAGGAAAATACAAATAGGAAAGCAATTATGTTTGTTACTAAACAACACACACCAAAACCAAATCTAAATGAAAATTTTGAATTTCCATTGCTCATAAAAGACTTGATCTTATGTCAAAAACTGTACCCAAGCTACACCTAACCAAAGTATGAAATGACAAAATTAGTTCAACTATATTTTAGGAAACACAAATTAACACCGTTGAAAGACATTAAAGATAATACAATGAAGTAAAATAATACCCTATTTTATTGTGGATTGGAAGGATTAATGTTGTTAAAATATCCTTGTTACCCAAAGTGTTTAAAAACATTACTAGAAAATAATGTGTTTTGGATGAGAATCTCTTCAGCAGTCTCATGCATGTGAACACTTAGTCATAACTAGTTGCATTGTTTGGGAGGATGGTAGAATCTTAGGAGCAGCAGCTATGTTATAAGAAGTGGAGCTGAGACAAAAGGATGGACCATCTAGAGACTGCCATATCCAGGGATCCATCCCATAATTAGCCTCCAAACGATGACACCATTGCATACACTAGCAAGCGTTTGCTGAAAGGACCCTGATATAGCTGTCTCTTCTGAGACTAGGCCGGGGCCTAGCAAACACAGAAGTGGATGCTCACAGTCAGCTATTGGATGGATCACAAGGCCCCCAATGGAGGAGCTAGAGAAAGTATCCAAGGAGATAAAGAGATCTGCAGGGCTGTAGGTGCAACAACATTATGAACTAACCAGTACCCCGGAGCTTTTGACTCTAGCTGCATATGTATCAAAAGATGGCCTACTCGGCCATCACTGGAAAGAGAGGCCCATTGGACTTGCAAACTTTATATGCCCCAGTACAGGGGAATGCCATGGCCAAAAAATGGGAATGGGTGGGTAGGGAAGTGGGGGGGAGGGTATGGGAAATTGAGGAAAATACATAATAAAAAAATATAAAAAAAAAAAGAAGTTCATTGAAGGTTGTCAGCTTTGGGGTTTAGTATCCAGGCTCCACTGTCTGTTCTATTTCTTTCTTTCTCTTTTCTGTGTAGGAAGAAACATGCTCAGTATGCTTCCAGATTGACAGGCTATCCTTCTCTTGTTCTTCCCTGTCATGATGTGTTCAAAAAGGTTTCATTATGAAAACATGTTGATGATTGATAAAACAGATATGCTGCACCTGCTAAGCATTTATATGTTGGAATTATGTATCAAAGGTTTAAATGGCATTCCACTAATAGTTAGAATTATTTTCCTTTTATGTAACAATTAAATAAAAGTATCTATATGTGTATATATAGATATCTTTAATCCTTTGAAAATTTCATATATTTTTTTCTGATAACATTAATCCCCATATACTTCCTCCCAGGTCTACCATAATACCTTACTGATTTATCATTGTGCTCTTTTCTTTTCTTTTCTTTTCTTTTCTTTTCTTTTCTTTTCTTTTCTTTTCTTTTCTTTTCTTTTCTTTTCTTTTTCCCTTTCCCTTTTTCCCTTTCCCTTTTTCCCTTTCCCTTTTTCCCTTTCCCTTTTTCCCTTTCCCTTTTTCCCTTTCCCTTTTTCCCTTTCCCTTTTTCCCTTTCCCTTTTTCCCTTTCCCTTTTTCCCTTTCCCTTTTTCCCTTTCCCTTTTTCCCTTTCCCTTTTTCCCTTTCCCTTTTTCCCTTTCCCTTTCCCTTTCCCTTTCTTTCTTTCTTTCTTTCTTTCTTTCTTTCTTTCTTTCTTTCTTTCTTTCTTTCTTTCTTTCTTTTATTTTTTTCTCATCAAGACCAATCTGTGCTGTTACTGTTTATTCTTGGCTGTATGGTCTTCCACTGGAGCATGGTCAACAATGGTTGACAATCTTAAAAGAAAAATGACTCTTCCTCTCTTACTAGCTGCCAATTGCCAACCCATGCAGAGTTGAAAAGGCATGCTTGGCAGTGATTTTACAGCTATTGTGCATTCATATGTTCAAGAGCCCTGCTATATCCAGAGAACCTATTTTCTTAATGTCATCCATTACCTGCGTTTCTAACGTGTTCCACAGTGATCTCTGAACCTTGGGAGAAGGGGGTTCAATACAGATGTACAATATAGGGTTAAGCCTTCTGCAATCTCTTATTCTATCCACCATCTGCTATAAATAGAAACGCCTCTGGTGAGAGATGGCACAGGCACAAGTTGTTAAGGGTCAGTTTAAAATTATATCCATTTAGCAAAATAATGGTAGGAGGCTATCTCTTAGTGCTTACGATTGGTCTAGTCATAGGTTCTTAGCTTAATAATGGTGTGGGATCCACTTAGCTGATGGTAATATCAGCTTCAACAACTTGCTGCCTATATGAGCTATCACAGTGAGTGCATCTTAAAGCCTTGCATCATGTGTTTTTGAAGCCCTTTGTGACATGCACAAAGTTAATCTGTTTATATTTTTCTTTCAGTAATTTTTCCTGGGTAGATGTTTTCCATTGCACATGGTGCATATCTCTACATGGCAGCCTTGTTAGCAACATTAGAGAAATTGATTTACTATTAGAAAATTGTGGGGAAAGTGGGTAAGAATAAAACTGTGTTATAAGTCCTGAATAGTAATTTATTATGTTAAGCTTTGCTATAGAAAAATTTATTTTATAACAATCTGGTTCATGATCAATATCATGGCTGTCTTTTAAACACTGGTTTTGGCCAGCACATTAGTGTTTAATCAACTAAAAGAAATCTGTGACGTGAGTCTGCTCAGGTGAGCTCATGGACTGGTGAGGGTGAGCAAGTGGACTCCAGAAGCAACACAGCTTCTGGGAGAGGCAGAAGCAACACAGTTTCTGGGACAAACCTGTTTTGGGCTCAGACATTCCGGCACCTTCTCCACCAGAGAAGTGGCCGCCTGGGAGGGCTCTGACCACCAGAGCAGGTGAGGGACCCATCTTGTGTCCCTGGTCCCTCGGAGATCAGTCTGTGCAGGTGAACACGCAGACTGCAGAGGAAACACATCTTCTGGGACAGGCCCTGCTTCAGGCCTTCATCTTCAGCCAGGAGGCAGGTCTGAATGCCAGACCTCTGTGCACTTTCCCCACAAGAGGTGAACTTGCCTGCAGAGAGTACTCTGACCACTGAGACTCAGGAGAGAGCTGGACTCCCAAGACTACTGACAGAGGCTAACAGAATCACAAGCAGAACAAGCTCCAGCCAGAGACAGCTATAACAACTAACTCCAGAGATTACCAGATGGCAAAAGGCAAACGTAGGAATCTTACTAACGGAAACCAAGATGGCTCACCATCATCGGAACCCAGCTCTCCCACCTCAGCAAGTCTTGGATACCCCAACACACCTAAAAAGCAAGATTCGGATTTAAAATCATGCCTCATGATGCTGGTAGAGGACTTTTAGAAGGGCATTAATAACTCAGAAATACAGGAGAACACTGCTAAACAGGTAGAAGTCCTTACAGAGGAAACACAAAATCCCTTAAAGAATTACAGGAAAACACAACCAAACAGGCAATGGAATTGAACAAAACCATCCAAGACCTAAAAAGGGAAATAGAAACAATAAAGAAAACCCAAAGTGAGACAACTCTAGAGATAGAAACCCTAGGAAAGAAATCAGGAATCATAGATTTGAGCATCAGCAACAGAATACAAGAGATGGAAGAGAGACTCTCAGGTGCAAAAGATTTCATAGAGAACATGGGCACAACAATCAAAGAAAATGCAAAATGCAAAAAGATCCTAACTCAAAACATCCAGGAAATACAGGACACAATGAGAAGACCAAACCTACAAATAGGAGTAGATGAGAATGAAGATTTTTCAACTTAAAGGGCCAGCAAATATCTTCAACAAGATTATAGAAGAAAACTTCCCAATCCTAAAGAAAGAGATGCCCATGAACATACAAGATGCCTACAGAACTCCAAATAGAGTGGACCAGTAAAAATTTCTCCCAACACATAATAATCAGAACAATAAATGCACTAAATAAACATAGAATATTAAAATCAGTAAGGGAAAAAAGGTCAAGTAACATAAAAAAGTAGGCCTATTAGAATAACACCAGACTTCTCACCAGAGACTATGAAAGCCAGAAGATCCTGGACAGATGTTATACAGACACTAAGAGAACACAAATGCCAGCCCAGGATATTATACCCAGCAAAGCTCTCAATTACCATAGATGGAAAAACCAAAGTATTCCATGACAAAACCATATTCACACAATATCTTTCCACAAATCCAGTGCTTAAAAGAGTAATAAAGGGAAAACACCAACACAAAGATGGAAACTACACCCTAGAAAAAGCAAGAAAGTAATCCTTCAACAAGCCTAAAAGAACACAGCACCATGAACAGAATCCCAACTTTAATAACAAAAATGACAGGAAGCAACAATTACTTTTCTTTAATTTCTCTTAACATTAATAGACTCAATTCCCCAACAAAAAGTCATACACTAATAGACTGGCTACACAAACAGGAACATTTTGCTGCTTACAGGAAACTCACCTCAGGGAAAAGGACAGGCACTACCTCAGATTGAAAGACAGGAAAACAATTTTCCAAGCAAATGGTCCCAAGAAACAATCTTGAGTAACCATTCTAATATCAAATAAAATTGACTTCCAACCCAAAGTTATAAGGAGGGGCACTTCATACTCATCAAAGGTAAAATCTACCAAGATGAACTCTCAATTCTAAATATGCTCCAAATGCAAGGGCAGCCACATTCATTAAAGAAACTTTAGTAAAGCTTGAAGCACACTTTGTACCTCACACAATAATAGTGGGAGACTTCAACACCCCACTCTCACCAATGGACAGATCCTGGAAACAAAAAATAAACAGAGACACATGGAAACTAACAGAAGGTATGAAACAAATGGATTTAATAGATATCTCCAGAAAATTTTATCCTAAAACAAAAGGATATACCTTCTTCTCATCACCTCATGATAATTCCTCCAAAACTGACCATATAATCGGTCACAAAACAGCCCCCAACATAGACAAAAATATAAAAATTATCCCATGCATCCTATCTGATCACCAAAGACTAAGGCTGATCTTCAATAACAGCATAAATAATAAAAAGCCAACATTCACATGGAAACTGAACAACACTCTACTGAACGATACCTTGGTCAAGGATGAAATAAAGAAAGAAATTAAAGACGTTTTAGAGTTTAATGGAAATGAAGCCATGACATACCCAATCTTATAGGACACAATGAAGGTGATCCTAAGAGGGAAACTCATAGACCTGAGTGCCTCCAAAAAGAAATTAGAGAGAGCATACACTAGCAGCCTGACAGCACACTTAGAAGCTCTAAAACTAAAGGAAGCAAATTCACAAAAGAGGAGTAGATGGCAGGAAATAATCACACTCAGGGCTGAAATCAATCAAGTAGAAGCAAAAAGAACTATTCAAAGAATCAACCAAACCAGGAGCTGGTTCTTTGTGAAAATCAACAAGATAGATAAACCCTTAGTCAGACTAACTAGAGGGCACAGGGGCAGTATCCTAATTAACAAAATCAGAAATGAAAAGGGAGACATAACAACAGAACCCAAGGAATTCCAAAACATCATCAGATCCTAGTACAAAAGGGTATACTCAACAAACTGGAAAAAATAGATGAAATGGAAAACTTCCTAGACAGATACCAGGTACCAAAGTTAAATCAGGTTTAGATTAACTATCTAAACAGTCCTATTTCCCCTAAAGAAATATAGTCATCAATAGTCTCCAAACCAAAAAATCCCCGAACCAGAAGGGTTTAGTGCAGAGTTCTATCAAACTTTCAAATACTACGTAATTCCAACCCTCCTCAGACTATTCCAAAAAATAGAAACAGGAGCTACTCTATCCAATTCATTCTATGAAGCCACAATTACTCTGATACCTAAAACACACAAAGATCCAACAAAGAAAGAGAACTTCAGACCAATTTCCCTTATGAATATCAATGCAAAAAAACTTAATAATATCCTCACAAAGGGAATCCAAGAACACATCAAAACGATCATCCATCATGACCAAGTAGGCTTCATTCCAGGGATGCAGGGATGGGGTAATATACGGAAATCCATCAACATAATCCATTGTATAAACAAACTCAAAGACAAAAACCACATGATCATCTCCTTAGATGCTGAGAAAGCATTTGACAAAATCCAACACCCTTCATGATAAAAGTCATGGAAAGATAAGGAATTCAAGGCCCATACCTAAACATGATAAAAGCAATATACAGCAAACCAGTAGCCAGCATCAAACTAAATGGAGAGAAACTCAAAGCAATTCCACTAAAGTCAGGGACTAGACAAGGCTGCACTCTTTCTTCCTACCTATTCAATATAGTAACTGAAGTCCTAGCCAGAGCAACTTAACAACAAAAGGAGATCAAGGGGATACAAATTAGAAAGGA
Source organism: Mus caroli (assembly GCF_978045245.1). NCBI lineage: Eukaryota > Metazoa > Chordata > Mammalia > Rodentia > Muridae > Mus > Mus caroli. Next base: position 65,476,816 of record NW_028227259.1, on the reverse strand, counting down.
AGAAGTCAAAATATCACTATTTGCAGATGATATGATAGTATATATAAGTGACCCTAAAAATTCCACCAGAGAATTCCTAAACCAGATAAACAGCTTCAGTGCAGTAGCTGGATATAAAATTAACTCAAACAAAACAATGGCCTTTCTCTACACAGGATAAAGGGGCTGAGAAAGAAATTAGGGAAACAATACCCTTCACAATAGTCACAAATAATATAAAATACCTCTGTGTGATTCTAACTAAGGAAGTAAAGGATCTGTATGATAATAACTTCAAGTCTCTGAAAAAAGAAATTTAAGAAGTTCTCAGAATATGGAAAGATCTCCTATGCTCATGGATTGGCAGGATTAATATAATTAAAATGGCTATCCTGCTGAAAGCAATCTACAGATACAATGTAATCCCCATCAAAATTCCAACTCAATTGTTCACTGAGTTAGAGAGGGCACTTTGCAAATTCATCTGGAATATCAAAAAGCCTAGGATAGCAAAAATTATTATCAACAATAAAAGAACCTCTAGTGGAATCACCATGTCTGACCTCAAGCTGTACTACAGGCAATTATGATAAAAACTGCATGGTACTGGTACAGTAACAGACAGGTAGATCAATGGCATATAACTGAAGACCCAATAATGAATCCATATACCTATGGTCACTTGATCTTTGACAAGGGAGCTAAAATCATCAGTGGAAAAAGGACAGCATTTTCAACAAATGGTGCTGGCACAAGTGGCTGTTAGCATGCAGAAGAATGTGAATTAATCCATTCTTATCTCCTTGTACAAAGCTCAAGTCCAAGTGTATCAAGGAACTCCACATAAAACCAAAGACTCTGAAACTTATAGTAGGGAAAATGGGGAAAAGTCTCGAAGATATGGGCACAGGGGAAAAATTCCTGAACAGAACAGAACAGCAATGGCTTGTGCTGTAAGATCAAGAATTGACAAATGGGACATCATAAAATTGCAAAGCTTCTGTAAGGCAAATGACACTCTCAATAAGACAAAAAGGCCACCAACAGATTGGGAAAGGATTTTTACCAATTCTAAATCTGATAGGGGACTAATATCCAATATATACAAAGAACTCAAGAAGCTGGACTTCAGAAATTCAAATAACCCCATTAAAAAATGGGGTATAGAGCTAAACAAAGAATTTCCAGCTGAGGAATACTGAAGAGCTGAGAAGCACCTGAAAAAATGTTCAACATCCTTAATCATCAGGGAAATGCAAATCAAAAGAACACTGAGGTTACACCTCATACCAGTCAGAATGGCTAAGGTCAAAAATTCAGGTGACAGCAGATGCTGGAGAGGATGTGGAGAAAGAGGAACATTTCACCATTGCTGGTAGGATTGCAAGCTTGTACAACTGCTCTGGAAGTCAGTCTGGAGGTTCCTCAGAAAATTGTACATAGTACTACTGGAAGATCCAGCAATATCTCTCCTGGGCATACACCCAGAAGATGTTCCAACTGGTAATAAGGATACCTGCTCCACTATGTTCATAGCAGCATTATTTATAATAGCCAGAAGATGGAGAGAACCCAGATGTCCCTCAACAGAGGAATGGATACAGAAAATGTGGTACATTTAAACAATAGACTTCTACTCAGCTATTAAAAAGAATGAATTTATGAAATTCTTGTGCAAATGGATGTATCTGAAGGATATCATCCTGAGTGAGGTAACCCAATCACAAAAGAAGTCACTCATTGATAAGTAGATATTAGCACAGATACTTAGAATACCCAAGATGCAATTTGGATGGAACACCGGGCACCCAATGGAGTAGCTAAAGAAAGTACCCAAGGAGCTGAAGGGGTCTGCAACCCTATAGGTGGAACAACAATATGAACTAATCAGTACCCCCAGTGTCTCTAGCTGCTTATGTAGTAGAAGATGGCCTATTCATCCATCATTGGGAAGAGAGGCCCCTTGGTCTTGCAAACTTTATATGCTCCAGTACAGGGGAATGTCAGGGTTAAGAAGTGGGAATGGGTGTGTAGGAGAGCAGGGCAGAGGGGAGGGTACAGGGACCTTTTGGGATAGCATTTGAAATTTAAATAAAGAAAATATCTAATAAAAAAATCTGTGCCATAGGAACTATATTTTCCTAAGCAAAGATGAAGAATCCTATAAGATCTATATTTCAAAAGTATACTACTTGTCAGTTGATCTATTATAAGGAAGATTACAACAAATATTTAGTCATTATTAAAACTTGCTAAATAGCTTTACTTTGAATAAATATACACTCTAAATTGTTGACCTTATTAGGAACTTAGTATAACTTTACAGTCTTTGCCTACATTAATGGGGTCTCCACTAATGTTACAGGCACTGCAGAGAAATAATTTCAAAGGAAGGAAGGTTTATTTTGTTTCAGAAGTTACATCAAATGCCTTAATGTAGGTTAAAAGTGAGTGATTTCATGTTTTAATTCCATTGTCTTGTACAACTAATTCAGCATCTTTCGTGTTGATCACAAAAACAATAACAGGAGCTCATCAAAATTTACAGATATTTATTAGGAATATTTAATTTACTTTTAGATTTCTTTACATTTTCTAACATTCTCTGAAATCAGGAGGATATGCATTTATCAACCATGATATTCAGAACTTCTGATTTCTAAAGTATCAAACCAAGCCAAAAAAAAAAAAAAGCCAAATCTTTTGACATTAAAACTTGTAACATCTTACTTCATATAATACATTCATTCCAGATCCTTTAACTAATTTATTAAATATTCTCTCAACTTCTTAAATTACCCATTCCCTGTGCACATTCAGCAGAATTGAGATTGAGGAAGGCATAATAATTAAATGTTCATGCAAATTTTCTAAATTTATTTAGTTCCACGGATTGCTAGTAACTCATTTGAAGTTACAGTTAAAGTATACTTTGTTTGAAATATAAGCAAATGTATATTTTTTTATTAACTTAAACTAGCTTGCAGGGCTCATGTTTGAACAATTAATATGTTGATGTGTTGCTAGATTGTGGAAACCATTGAAATAGACATAAAATAAGAGAAAACTGTTTAATTAGGACAATGCAAATGAATTACTCAAGACTCTCTAGAGAAATAGAACCAGTGGAAAGCACACTGTATGTCTGTGAATATATATGCATAACACATATGAAATGTAAGATTATCTGCAATGGCTTCTGTTACACAAAGGAAAAGTTAATTTGGGAAGTTGAAAGAATATTTGCTGAATTATTTTCAAGCATCTAGGATGAATGAGTTATATAAAATAAGATGTTTCATGTTTAAAATGTCAAATGATATGTTAATTGCTTTGTTTGCCTGGGCTGCTGCTTTAGATGACAAATTCTGCATGTTAAAGGTGATAAATTCATATCTTTTTAATTTCAGAAAATATTGGAAATTCTTAGACAAATGGGTGGATCTGGTAACCCAATCACAAAAGAACACACATAATATACACTCACTGATAAGTGGATATTAGCAGAGAAGCTCAGAATTCCCAAGATACAATTCACAGACCACGTGAAACTCAAGAAGAAGTAAGACCACAGTATGGATGCTTTGTTCCTTCTTAGAAGGGAGAACAAAATACCTATGGAAGGAGTTACAGAGACAAATTTTGGAGCAGAGACTGAAGGCATGACCATCCAGAAACTGCCCCACCTGGGGATCCATCCCATAAACAACCACCAAACCCAGACACTATTGCAGATGCCAACAAGAGCTGGTTGACAGGAGACTGATATAGCTGTCTCCTGAGAGGCTCTGCCTGACTAATACAGAAGTGGATCCTCACAGTCATCCAAAAGAGGAGCACAGGGTCCCCAACGAAGTAGCTAGAGAAAGTACCCAAGGAGCTGAAGGTGTTTGCAGCCCTCTAGGAGGAACAACAATATGAACTAACCAGTAACCCCAGAGCTCCCTGGGACTAAACCACCAATCAAAGAAAACACACAGAGAAACTCATGGCTCTTGTTGCATATGTAGCAGAGGATGGGCTAGTTAGTCATCAATGGGAGGAGAGGCCCTTGGTCCTTTGAAGGTTCTATGCACCATGTACTGATTAGTTTTGTATCAACTTGGAGCAGGCTGGATTTATAACAGATAAAGGAGCTTCAGTTGGGGAAATGCCTCCATGAGATCCAGCTGTAAGGTATTATCTCAATTAGTGATCAAGGGGGAAGGGTGTGGAGCGCCGCTATCTCGTAAACATCCTGTGCTGAGTCATTTCCTCAGTACTATCTCGTAAACATCCTGTGCTGAGTCATTTCCTCAATAACAACTCGTAAACATCCTGTGCTGGAAATCCCCGCCCCGGGCAGCTCCGCCTCAGGGATGGGGCAATCAGTGTTGAGCCAATCATGGCTTGCCACGTCCGAGGCAGGGAGAATTTCTTATAAAAGGGAGGGGCTTGGATTGCCTGGGGTCTCCGGTTGTGAAGCTTATGCTCTCCCTCTCAAGACGCATAAAGCTTGCTGCAGAAGAACCCTATTGTGTGTGGTGTCCTTATTCGCGGGCGAATTAGAGAACACTCACAGAAGGGCCCCTTTTGGGTGATGCCATCTCTGGGCTGGTAGTCTTGGTTCTAAAAGATAGCAAGATGACCAAGCCAGGGAAAGCAAGCCAGTAAAGAACATCCCTCCATGGCCTCTGCATCAGCTCCTGCTTCCTGACCTGTTTGAGTTCCAGTCCTGACTTCCTTTGGAGATGAACAGCAATGTGGAAGAGTAACCTGAATAAACCCTTTCCTACCCAAATTGCTTCTTGGTCATGATGTTTTATCCAGGAATAGAAACCCTGACTAAGACAAATTGGTACCACCATAGTGGGGTATTCCTGTGACAACCTGACTATGTTTTGGGGAGGACTATGGGAGGACTTGGAACTTTGGGTTAGAAGATCCATTCAGTGTTAAGAGTTCTGTGGGATGTTGTGTAGGAGCTTGGAAGATAAGGTTGAGAACAGTGCAGAAGATGGAGGCCTGGCTTGTGAAATTTCATAGGGCCCCTAATAAAAATATTTTTTTTCATTTTTTTAATTAGGTATTTTCATCATTTACATTTCCAATACTTTTTTCATTTTTTATTAGGTATTTTCCTCATTTACATTTCCAATGCTATCCCCAAAGTCCTCCATACCTACCCCCCCCACTCCCCTACCCACCCACTCCCCCTTTTTGGCCCTGGCGTTCCCCTGTACTAGGGCATGTAAAGTTTGCAAGTCCAATGGGCCTCTCTTTCCAGTGATGGCCTACTAGGCCATCTTTTGATACATATGCAGCTAGAGACAAGAGCTCCGGGGTACTGGTTAGTTCATATTGTTGTTCCACCTATAGGGTTGCAGTTCCCTTTAGTTCTTTGGGTGCTTTCTCTAGCTCCTCCATTAGGGGCCCTGTGATCCATTCAATAGCTGACTGTGAGCATACACTTCTGTGTTTGCTAGGCCCCGGCCTAGTCTCAGAAGAGACAGCTATATCTGGGTCCTTTCAGCAAAATCTTGCTAGTGTATGCAATGGTGTCAGCGTTTGGAAGCTGATCATGGGATGGATCCCTGAATATGGCAATCACTAGATGGTCCATCCTTTCGTCACAGCTCCAAATTTTGTCTCTGTGACTCCTTCCATGGGTGTTTTGTTCCCAATTCTAAGAAGGGGCAAAGTGTCCACACTTTGGTTTTTCTTCTTGAGTTTCATGCGTCTAGCAAATTGTATCTTATATCTTGGGTATCCTAAGTTTCTGGGCTAATATTCACTTACCAGTGAGTACATATTGTGTGATTTCCTTTGTGATTGTGTTACCTCACTCAGGATGATGCCCTCCAGGTCCATCCATTTGCCTAGGAATTTCATAAATTCATTCCTTTTAATAGCTGAGTAGTACTCCATTGTGTAAATGTACCACATTTTCTGTATCCATTCCTCTGTTGAGGGGCATCTGGGTTCTTTCCAGCTTCTGGCTATTATAAATGAGGCTGCTATGAACATAGTGGAGCATGTGTCCTTCTTACCGGTTGGGACATCTTCTGGATATATGCCCAGGAGAGGTGTTGCTGGATTCTCCCGTAGTACTATGTCCAATTTTCTGAGGAACTACCAGAATGATTTCCAGAGTGGTTGTACAAGCTTGCAATCCCACCAACAATGGAGGAGTGTTCCTCTTTCTCCACATCCTCGCCAGCATCTGCTGTCACCTCAATTTGGTGGGGTAGGTATGGGGGACTTTTGGGATAGCATTTGAAATGTAAATGAGAAAAATACCTAATAAAAATATTTTTAAAAAATAAATTAATTTTTTAAAAAAGGCTCTTTTCACAGCCATTGGGATTTTGATTGTGAAGATTCTGTGGTTCTGGTTAGCTGGGGCTGAAGAATCAGCTTTGATTAACAAGTTACCAGAACTATTAAAGCAAAACCTTTGCATTATTGGAACTATTTTTGCTGGTTAGCTGGAGCTAAGAAATTAGATGTGATTAAGAAGAGACCAGCATTGGCACAAGTCCCTTCCAGTCCACACCAGCACCGGGGTGCCTTGCCAGCCGAGTCTCCAGACACCTGCAAGGACCCACACAGGATTCCCCACGGGATCCTAAAACCTCTGGTGAGTGGAACACAGCGTCTGCTCCAATCCAATCACATGGGACCTGAGACTGCTTTAACTAGGGAAGCAGACAACCCGACCTGAGCAGGGGCACAAGTCCCTTCCGGTCCACTCCAGCACTGGAGTGCCCTGCCAGCTGAGTTTCTGGCCATCCGCAAGGACCCACACAGGAATCCCCATGGAATCCTAAGACGTCTGGTGAGTGGAACACAACTTCTGCCAGGAGGTATGTTCGAACACCAGATATCTGGGCACCTTCCCTGCAAGAAGAGAGCTTGCCTGCAGAGAAAACTCTGACCACTGAGACTAAGGAGAGAGCTAGCCTCCCAGGTCTGCTGATAGAGGCTAACAGAGTTACCTGAGGAACAAGCTCTAACCAGAGACAACTATAACAGCTAGCTTCACAGATTACCAGATAGTGAAAGGCAAACTTAAGAATCCTACTAACAGAAATCAAGACCAACCACCATCATAAGAACGCAGCACTACCACCCCACCTAGTCCTGGGCACCCCAACACAACCAAAAAGCTAGACCCGGATTTAAAAGCATATCTCATGATGATGGTAGAGGACATCAAGAAGGACTTTAATAACTCACCTAAAGAAATACAGGAGAACACTGCTAAAGAGTTACAAGTCCTTAAAGAAAAACAAGAAAACACAACCAAACAGGTAAAAGTCCTTAAAGAAAAACAGGAAAACACATTTAAGCAGGTGATGGAAATGAACAAAACCATACTAGACCTAAAAAGGGAACTAGACACAATAAAGAAAACCCAAAGTGAGGCAAAGCTGGAGATAGAAACCCTAGGAAAGAAATCTGGAACCATAGATGCGAGCATCAGCAACAGAATACAAGAGATGGAAGAGAGAATCTCAGGTGCAGAAGATTCCATAGAGAACATTGGCACAACAATCAAAGAAAATAGAAAATGCAAAAAGATCCTAACTCAAAACATCCAGGAAATCCAGGACACAATGAGAAGACCAAACCTACGGATAATAGGAGTTGATGAGAATGAAGATTTTCAACTTAAAGGGCCAACAAATATCTTCAACACAATAATAGAAGTAAACTTCCCAAACCTAAAGAAAGACATGCCCTTGAACATACAAGAAGCCTACAGAACTCCAAATAGACTGGACCAGAAAAGAAATTCCTCCCGACACATAATAATCAGAACAACAAATGCACTAAATAAAGATAGAATATTAAAAGCAGTGAGGTAGAAAGATCAAGTAACATAAAGGCAGGCCTATCAGAATTACATCAGACTTTTCACCAGAGATTATGAAAACAAGAAGAGCCTGGACAGATGTTATACAGACACTAAAAGAACACAAATGCCAGCCCAGGTTACTATACCCGGCCGGCCAAACTCTCAATTACTATACATGGAGAAACCAAAGTATTCCACAACAAAACCAAATCCACACATTACCTTTCCACGAATCCAGCGCTTCAAAGGATAATCACAGAAAAAAAACAATACAAGGACAGAAATCACACCCTAGAAAAATCGAGAAAGTAATCCCTCAACAAACCAAAAAGAAGACTGCCACAAGAACAGAATGCCAACTCTAACAACAAAAATAAAAGGAAGCAACAATTACTTTTCCTTAATATCTCTTAATATCAATGGACTCAATTCCCCAATAAAAAGACATAGACTAACAGACTGGCTACACAGACAGGACCCAACATTCTGCTGCTTACAGGAAAGCCATCTCAGGGAAAAATACAGACACTACCTCAGGGTGAAACTCTGGAAAACAATTTTCCAAGCAAATGGTCTGAAGAAACAAGCTGGAGTAGCCATTCTGATATTGAATAAAATCGACTTCCAACACAAAGTTATCAAAAAAGACAAGGAGGGACACTTCATACTCATCAAAGGTAAAATCCTCCAAGAGGAACTCTCAATTCTGAATATCTATGCTCCAAATGCAAGGGCAGCCACATTCATTAAAGACACTTTAGTAAAGCTCAAAGCACACATTGCGCCTCACACAATAATAGTGGGAGATTTCAACACACCACTTTCATCAATGGACAGATAGTGGAAACAGAAACTAAACAGGGACACAGTGAAACTAACAGAAGTTATGAGACAAATGGAGTTAACAGATATCTACAGAACATTCTATCCTAAATCAAAAGGATATACCTCCTTCTCAGCAACTCACGGGAACTTCTCCAAAATTGACCAAATAATTGGACACAAAACAGGCCTCAACAGATACAAAAATATTGAAATTGTCTCATGCATCCTATAAGACCACCATGGACTCAGGCTGATCTTCAAAAACAACATAAATAATGGAAAGCCAACATTCACATGGAAACTGAATAACACTCTTCTCAATGATACCTTGGTCAAGGAAGGAATAAAGAAAGAAATTAAAGACTTTTTAGAGTTTAATGAAAATGAAGCCACAACATACCCAAACCTATGGACACAATGAAAGCATTTCTAAGAGGGAAACTCATAGCTCTGAGTGCCTCCAAAAAGAAATTGGAGAAAGCACACACTAGCAGGTTGACAACACATCTAAAAGCTCTAGAAAAAAAGGAAGAAAATTCACCCAAGAGGAGTAGACAGCAGGAAATAATCAAACTCAGGGGTGAAATCAACCAAGTGGAAACAAGAAGAATTATTCAAAGAATTAACCAAATGAGGAGTTGATTCTTTGAGAAAATCAACAAGATAGATAAACCCTTAGCTAGACTCACTAGAGGACACAGGGACAGCATCCTAATTAACAAAATCAGAAATGAAAAGGGAGACATAACAACAGATCCTGAAGAAATCCAAAACACCATCAGATCCTTCTACAAAAGTCTATACTCAACAAAACTGGAAAAGCTGGACGAAATGGACAAATTTCTAGACAGATACCAGGTACCAAAGTTAAATCAGGATCAAGTTAACGATCTAAACAGTCCCATATCCCCTAAAGAAATAGAAGCAGTCATTGATAGTCTCCTTGCCAAAAAAAGCCCAGGACCAAATGGGTTTAGTGCAGAGTTCTACCAGACCTTCAAAGAAGATCTAATTCCAGTTCTGCACAAACTATTCCAGAAAATAGAAGTAGAAGGAACTCTACCCAATTCATTCTATGAAGCCACAATTACTCTGATACCTAAACTACAGAAAGGTGCAACAAAGATAGAGAACTTCAGACCAATTTCCCTTATGAATATTGAAGCAAAAATCCTCAATAAAATTCTTGCTAACCAAATCCAAGAACACATTAAAGCAATCATCCATCCTGACCAAATAGGCTTTATTCCAGGAATGCAGGGATGGTTTAATATATGGAAATCCATCAACGTAATCCATTATATAAACAAACTCAAAGACAAAAACCACATGATCATCTCATTAGATGCGGAAAAAGCATTCGACAAGATCCAACACCCATTCATGATAAAAGTCTTGGAAAGATCAGGAATTCAAGGCCCATACCTAAACATGATAAAAGCAATCTACAGCAAACCAGTAGCAAACATCAAAGTAAATGGTGAGAAGCTTAAAGCAATCCCACTAAAATTAGGGACTAGACAAGGCTCTCCACTCTCTCCCTACCTATTCAACATTGTACTTAAAGTCCTAGCCATAGCAATTAGACAACAAAAGGAGATCAAGGGGATACAAATTGGAAAGGAAGAAGTCAAAATATCACTTTTTGCAGATGATATGATAGTATATATAAGTGACCCTAAAAATTCCACCAGAGAACTCCTAAGCCTGATAAACAGCTTCAATGAAGTAGCTGGATATAAAATTAACTCAAACAAGTCAATGGCCTTTCTCTATTCATAGGATAAACAGGCTGAGAAAGAAATTAGGGAAACAACACCCTTCTCAATAGTCACAAATAATATAAAATATCTTGGTGTGACTCTAACTAAGGAAGTGAAAGATCTGTATGATAAAATCTTCAAGTCTCTGAAGAAAGAAATTAAAGAAGATCTCAGAAGATGGAAAGATCTCCCATGCTCATGGATTGGCAGAATCAACATTGTAAAAATGGCTATGTTGCCAAAAGCAATCTACAGATTCAATGCAATCCCCATCAAAATTCCAACTCAATTCTTCAACGAATTAGAAAGTGCAATCTGCAAATTCATCTGGAATAACAAAAAACCTAGGATAGCAAAATCTCTTCTCAAGGATAAAAGAACCTCTGGTGGAATCACCTTGCCTGACCTAAAGCTTTACTACAGAGCAATTGTGATAAAAACTGCATGGTACTGGTATAGTGACAGACAAGTAGACCAATGGAATAGAATTGAAGAACCAGAAATGAACCCACACACCTATGGTCACTTGTTCTTTGACAAGGGAGCTAAAACCATCCAGTGGAAAAAAGACAGCATTTTCAACAAATGGTGCTGGCACAACTGGTTGTTATTATGTAAAAGAATGCAAATTGATCCATTCCTATCTCCTTGTACTAAGGTCAAATCTAAGTGGATCAAGGAACTTCACATAAAACCAGAAACACTGAAACTTATAGAGGAGAAAATGGGGAAAGCCTTGAAGATATGGGCACAGGGGAAAAATTCCTGAATAGAACAGCAATGGCTTGTGCTGTAAGATCGAGAATTGACAAATGGGACCTCATGAAATTGCAAAGCTTCTGCAAGGCAAAAGACACCATCAATAAGACAAAAAGACCACCAACAGATTGGGAAAGGATCTTTACCTATCCTAAATCAGATAGGGGACTAATATCCAATATATACAAAGAACTCAAGAAGGTGGACTCCAGAAAATCAAATAACCCCATTAAAAAATGGGGCTCAGAGATAAACAAAGAATTCTCACCTGAGGAATACCGAATGGCAGAGAAGCACATGAAAAAATGTTCAACATCCTTAATCATCAGGGAAATGCAAATCAAAACAACCCTGAGATTCCACCTCACACCAGTCAGAATGGCTAAGATCAAAAATTCAGGTGATGCTGGTGAGGATGTGGAGAAAGAGGAACACTCCTCCATTGTTGGTGGGATTGCAAGCTTGTACAACCACTCTGGAAATCAGTCTGGTGGTTCCTTAGAAAATTGGACATAATACTACCGGAGGATCCAGCAATACCTCTCCTGGGCATATATCCAGAAGATGTCCCAACCGGTAAGAAGGACACATGCTCCACTATGTTCATAGCAGCCTTATTTATAATAGCCAGAAGCTGGAAAGAACCTAGATGCCCCTCAACAGAAGAATGGATACAGAAAATGTGGTACATTTACACAATGGAATACTACTCAACTATTAAAAAGAATGAATCTATGAAATTCCTAGGCAAATGGATGGACCTGGAGGGCATCATCCTGAGTGAGGTAACACAATCACAAAGGAACTCACACAATATGTACTCACTGGTAAGTGGATATTAGCCCAAAACTTAGGATACCCAAGATATAAGATACAATTTGCTAAACGCATGAAAGAATGAAGACCAAAGTGTGGACACTGTGCCCCTCCTTAGAATTGGGAACAAAACACCCATGGAAGGAGTTACAGAGACAAAGTTTGGAGCTGTGACGAAAGGATGGACCATCTAGAGACTGCCATACCTAGGAATCCACCCCATAATCAGCTTCCAAATGCCAACACCAGTGTATACACTAGCAAAATTTTGCTGAAAGGACCCAGATATAGCTGTCTCTTGTGTGACTATGCCGGGACCTACCAAACACAGAAGTGAATGCTCACAGACAGCTAGTGGATGGATCACAGGGCTCCCAATGGTGGAGCTAGAGAAAGTACCCAAGGACCTTAAGCGATCTGCAACCCTATATAATGGTGGAACAACATTATGCACTAACCAATACCCCGGAGCTCTTGACTCTAGCTGCATATGTATCAAAAGATGGCCTAGTCGGCCGTCACTGGAAAGAGAGGCCCATTGGACACACAAACTTTATATGCCTCAGTACAGGGGAACGCCAGGGCCAAAAAAATGGTAATGGGTGGGTAGGGAAGAGGGGGGGAGGGTATGGGGGACTTTTGGGATAACTTTGGAAATGTAATTGAGGAAAATACGTAATAAAAAATTAAAAAAAAAAAAAAGAAAAGAAAAGAAGACACCAGCATCATTGAGGTGGCATCTTCTGGGAAGTGATTTCTGAGAACACAGAGGCTGTGTTCCAGAGATACCAAGGTAGTACCTTGTGCTGTGGCTGGACTTGGTAGCGTGTAAGAGTCACCCAGGTGGTCCTGGTTTTTAAGGCATGAAAGGGTCTCCCAGAGCAGCTGAGGTTCAGCACTGTGAGAGGACATGGAAGGCCATTGGTGAAGGTGCAGCCTCAGTTGCAATTGATGGCCCAGGACTGAAGGGGTCATGCAAAGGAGTTGAGGCTGGCACCATGAAGAGAGCCTACAAGAGGCTATTATTGAAGTCAAGTTACAGTGAAAGACAGCAGCGTTTTGGAGATGCCAGTACCATGAGATGACCACCAAGAACAGCAGCAGCAGTTGGGCACAGGCAGCTGGAGCCTAGAAGACAAGGTGTGTACTACAAAGTGCAGGGCTGGAGAAGTGACCCAGGCCCTTGGAGGTGCCCAGAAGATTGTGAATTGGATTCCAGGCATTGGATGTTTGGAGTTTAATTTTTGATTTTGATTGTGACTGTGCCCTAATATTTTGCCCTCTTGAAGGAAGAAAATATTTAGTGGAGCAAACAGTTAAGAGACTTTGGATTTTAAAAGAGATTGGATATTTTAAAGAGATTTAAATTCTAAGAATTTGTGAAGACCATGAGCCATTTAAAGTTATTTAGATCTTGGGGATGAATAAGAAAGTAAGGTTTGAGGCTTACTAGTGATGTGTTTGTGTGTTAAGTTGACAAGGGGTCAATTGTACTGGCTAGTTTTGTGTCAAATTGACCCAGGCTAGAGTTATGACTGAGAAAAGAGCTTCAGTTGGGGAAGTGCCTCCAGGAGATCCAGCTGTAGGGCATTTTCTCAATTAGTGATCAAGGGGGAAGGGCCCCTTGTCTGTGGGACCATCCCTGGGCTGACAGTCTTGGGTTCTATAAGAAAGCAAGCTGAGCAAGCCAGGGGAAGCAAGCCAGTAAGTATCATCCCTCCATGGCCTCTGTATCAGCTCATGATTCCTGACCTGCTTGAGTTCCAGTCCTGACTTCCTTGGTGATGAACAGCAGTATGGAAGTGTAAGCTGAATAAACCCTTTCCTCCCCAATTTGCTTCTTGTTCATGATGTTTGTGCAGGGATAGAAACCCTGACTAAGACACCCCAGTATAGGGGAATGCCTGGGCCAGGAAGCTGAAGTGGGTGGTTGTGGAGCAGAGGGAAGGGGGAGAGGATAGGGGATTTTTGGAGGTGAAGTTAGGAAAGGGGGTAATATTTGAAATGTAAATAAAGAAAATATCTAATAACAAAAAAGTTGAAGATTCTCTAAGAATTGTTTTGTGGATTGTCTCAGAATCTATGCATCTGATCCCAGGAATACGACTGAATTGATCAAGGAAGTAAACCTTCCAGAGATTATCTTATTCCTATCTATATTTTCATGCATGTGTCAAAGAAAATATTTTTTACTATCATATATTATCGGTTTCTTCAAATATTATATAATGTTTGGTCCCAAAGTTAATTTTAATTCATCTGAAACATTAATTTCATTTGTATTAAGGTATTTCCAGAAGATAACCATACATTTCCATATTTGAGTTGGAAGATAAACAACTGTATTTATTTAATAATTGTCACAAAAATTATGGCCTATGCAGTAAGGCCATAATTTTACATCTGGAAAAAGCTACATATTATTCTTTATATTTATTAAAAATTAACTCTTTTCAGGGATTATATTCTGAGTATGGTTTCATCTCTTCCAATTCCCTCAAGATCCGCACATTTCCATACCTATTCAACTCCATGTATTCTTTTTCTCTCTCCTTAAAAAATAAACAGATAAATAATAAAATTAACAAACCAATAACATGAGAAACTCACAAAATCCATAAAACACAAAACCAGAAACTGTAATTTATAGCCATGAGACCAGTAAGGTTAAAGAGAAAAACAAAAGCCAAGCATTTTGATACACAAAAATATTGCCAAAAATACCATTGAGTTCTTGTCATCTACACTGGGCATAAAGCTTGCCCTAAGTGTCCTTTGTATATTTAGTGAGATTCCATTAGAGAAAACTAAATTTTCCTTTGTGAACACTTGACAATTGGAAGATAGCTTCCGTGGATCCATAACCACTTCCATGCTCAGCACTGGGACATAATTTAATTCAGACAATCTCTGTGAATAAATGTATGTATCATTCCTGTTGTGACTTAAAGGCACTGTTACCCTGGTGTCTTCCATTCCCACTCATTCTGACAACCTTTCTTCCTCCTCTTCAATAGTGTTCCTAACCCTTAAAGAGATGATTACATGAAGACATCTCATTTAGGACAGAGGGTTGCAAGGACTTTCACTCTCTGCATATTGTCCAGTTGTGGGTGTTTGTGCTAAGTTCCATCCCCTGCAGAAAGAAACTTCTCTAATTATGGCTTAGTAAGACATTGATCTATGGTAATGACAGAATGCCATTAGAAGCCATTTTATTGCTATGTTTCTTTGTCAGAACAATAATATGGTCCATGAGATATCTAACATCAAGTTCGTGGTCACACAAGCAGTGTCTGGCACTGCTTACACCTCATGGAGTGGGCTTAAATTCAATCAGATGACGGTTGGTTACTCCGTTAACATCAGTGCCATTAAGCAACAGTATATGATGCAGACAGGTCACCTTGTAGACCAATGGGTTATATACAATTCTTAAATGAACTAAAATATTTTCCCTATCTAATCATATTTTAATCCTCATTGTGTAAACAATTATTGGTGTTTAATAGTCACCCAATACCTCATAAAAGAATTATCAAAGGAATTACTAGACAATAGCTTAAAGTTATACTTTTTTCACACATCTTGCTGCAATGTCAGTAATGAATTTTCTGTCTTAAAAATCACTAACAGAAATTACAAGGGAAGATCAAGTGGATACAAACTGGAATGTAGGAGAACAATTTCTAGAAGATAATATGATAGTGTCTAAAAGTGATCTGAAAAGTTCTACCTGGAAATTCTTTCAACAAATACTATCAGCAAAGAACCTGGATACAACATTAACTCACAGAAATCAGTAACCTACCTATATAAATGTGACAAATAGTCTAAGAAAGACACCAGGGATAAAAACACGTTTTTACAATGGCCTCAAATAATAGAAAATATCTTGGAGTATTTCTAACCAAATAAAAAATACTTTTACAAGCTTGCAATCCCACCAAAAATGGAGGAGTGTTCCTCTACAACCACCCTGGAAATCAGCCTGGCGGTTCCTCAGAAAATTGGACATAGTACTACCGAAGGATCCCGCAATACCTCTCCTAGGCATATATCCAGAAGATGTCCCAATGGGTAAGAAGGACACATGCTCCACTATGTTCATAGCAGCCTTATTTATAATAGTCAGAAGCTGGAAAGAACCCAGATGTCCCTCAACAGAGGAATGGATACAAAAAATGTTGTACATTTACACAATGGAGTACTACTCAGCTATTAAAAGGAATGAATTTATGAAATTCCTAGGCAAATAGTTGGACCTGGAGGGCATCATCCTGAGTGAGGTAACACAATCACAAAAGAACTCAAATGATATGTACTCACTGATAAGTGGATATTAGCCCAGAAACTTAGGATACCCAAGATATAAGATACAATTTGCAAAACACATGAAACTGAAGAAGAACGAAGACCAAAGTGTGGACACATTGCCTCTTCTTAGAATTGGGAACAATCACCCATGGAAGGAGTTACAGAGACAAAGTTTGGAGCTGAGACAAAAGGATGGACCATCTAGAGACTGCCATATCCAGGGATCCATCCCATAATTAGCCTCCAAACGATGACACCATTGCATACACTAGCAAGCGTTTGCTGAAAGGACCTTGATATAGCTGTCTCTTCTGAGACTAGGCCAGGGCCTAGCAAACACAGAAGTGGATGCTCACAGTCAGCTAGTGGATGGATCACAGGGCCCCCAATGGAGGAGCTAGAGAAAGTATCCAAGGAGCTAAAGAGATCTGCAACCCTGGAGGTGCAACAACATTATGAACTAACCAGTACCCCGGAGCTCTTGACTCTAGCTGCATATGTATCAAAAGATGGCCTAGTCGGCCATCACTGGAAAGAGAGGCCCATTGGACACACAAACTTTATATGCCCCAGTACAGGGGAATGCCAGGGCCAAAAAGTGGGAATGGGAGGGTAGGGGAGTGGGGGGGAGGGTATGGGGGACCTTTGGGATAGCATTGGAAATGTAATTGAGGAAAATACATAATAAAAAATATTTTAAAAAATGGAAAGTAAAAAAAAGAAAAGAAAAAAATACTTTTACATTAAACATTAACACATTGAAAAGAGAAACAGGAACACATCAGAAAATGGAAAGATTCCCCATGCTTATGTATCAGTAGGATTATTATAGTTAAAATGGTTGTCCTAACAAAGCCATCTTCAGATTTAATGAAATCCCCATCAGAAGTTCAACACATTTCTTGATGAACCTTAAAAGGAATTCTTTTCACAAGTGGAAACACACAAAGTATAGCTTAAGAAACCCTGAACGAACTGTGGGAGGTCTCACCAATCCTGATCTCAGGTTATACTACAAAGCTGTGGTAATAGAACCAGTATATTGATCAATAGAGAAGCATTAAAGACCAAGAAATAAATCCACTCATTTATGATTTTTGATGAAGAAACTAGAAATATACATGAGAAAACATATTTAACAAATGGTGCTATTTAACTTAGCCAATTCTTCTACATCTCTATCGTCTTTTCTTATCTCATTGTTCTATAATAGTGAACTTGTGGTGAAACTTTATCTGTTCCTTTTCTACCTCCTAAAAATTGAGACAAAGACCTACTATGTTTACTAACATGCAGCAAGCTTAGGCTGAGCAAATTTTGGACAATTCTTACCCTCTAAGATCTCTACTTCCCAACTACATGTCCTTTACAGTCAATGTTAGTATTGCTCTGTATTGCTCCGGTCCATGTGTATTCTCATGTCTGCTCTCTCATCATGACCTCTTGGCAAACCTCCTGGTCTCTCCAGCCTTCCTCATAGTACTTCTCTTACTTCTCTTTCTCTACTTGGGATGGCTACATGTAGACAAATCCAAAAAGACACATACTTATCACTGAACAAAACACAACACCAAATAAATCAAAGACCTCAACATAAAACCAGTTCATTGAACCTGATAGACAAGAAAGTAGCAAGAAGTCTTGAAGTCATTGGCACAGAAAAAGACTCTCTGTATAGAACACACTTAGCATAGGTACTAAGATCAGCACTTCATAAATGGGACTGTAGAGCTACTTATGGCAGAGGACATTGTCATTCAGATGGAGCAGCAACCTACAGAATGGTAACAGTCTTTTACCAGCTACACATCCAATAGAGGAGTTATATCACACACACACACACACACACACACACACACACACACACACACGCACACGCACACGCACACGCACACGCACACACACACACACACACACACACACGGAGGGAGAGAGGGAGGGAAGGAGAGAGAGAGAGAGATAGAGATGAGAGACAGAATTGGAGATAGATGGGTGTGTGTATCAAAGGACTAGCTATCCAGAAAACAAATAACTCAATTAAAATGGGATAAAGATCTGAATAGAGAATTCTCAATAGAAAAAGCAAACAAACTCAAATAGATATAAAACATTTAAAGAAATGTTCAACACCCCTACTCATCAGGGAAGTGCAAATCAAAACTACTTTGCACTTGATCTTAGCCAAAAGGCCGAGAAGCAATTCAAAACTATTTTGCAGTTTCATTTTGCACCTGTCAGAATGACTAAGACCAATTAAATAAACTTAGCTCGTGCTGAAGAGGATCAGGAGTAAGGGGAATTCTTATCCTGTGCGGGTGAGACTACAGACTTATACAGCCATTCTAGAAGGCTGTGGGGCAGGTCTTAAGGAAGGTGGGAAGTTCCTTTTCTCATAATATATTTTTAAATTTCACTCCATTTCTTTTGTTTATTTTATTTTATTCATATTTTTACCTCTCTTTACCAGACAGGACATTTGAATATATACTATGACTTCTCATTTGTTTTTTTTTTTTACGGGATTCCTGATGGTATAAAGGAGTGTGTCTCTGAGTCCCTTCTGCTTCTTGGGCCTATCCTTGGGCTCCTTTCCTATTGATTGTCCTGTTCCAATGGATTAGTTTTGTTTTTTCTTATTATTTTACTCTTCTCAAATATTAGTTTTTAGATGTCTGTTGTTTTCTAATGAGGGATAGAAAGGAGGTGATCCAAGGGAACGGGATGGGGAGGAACTAGGAGGATAAGAGGAAGGAGAAACTGTAACACTTTTTTTTTTTTTGGTTTTTCGAGACAGGGTTTCTCTGTGTAGCCCTGGCTGTCCTGGCACTCACTTTGTAGACCAGGCTGGCCTCGAACTCAGAAATCCGCCTGCCTCTGCCTCCCGAGTGCTGGGATTAAAGGCGTGCGCCACCACGCCCGGCTGAGAAACTGTAATACTTTGTTAAAAAAAAAAAAAAGGAAACAGTTTTTACTAAAATGGGGGGGATGCTTAGCAAGAAATACAATTTCTAACAGAAGCCTCAATAGTTTTTTCCCTTTCTCTTTCAGGTACCCAGCCAAGTTCCTGGATTATAGTAGATAATCTTTAAGCCCAGATGAATTATTTTGGGGGAAAAAAGTAAATCCTTGGGGAACAGACTACTCACATTAATCATCCTTACTTTTACTCAGGAATATCCTAATTCTTTTCTAAATTGTTTTCTATGCTTTTAAAGGTCTTCTTCCTCCTCCTCCCCTTCAGCCTTCCACTCCTCCCCCTCCCCTCCCCTCTCTTCTTCTTCTTCTTCTTCTTCTTCTTCTTCTTCTTCTTCTTCTTCTTCTTCTTCTTCTTCTTCTTCTTCTTCTTAACTGAATCTGGAAGAATGGCAGGAACCAAGACCTAGTCTATGCTTCTATAAATATGCAGAGCTATCACAAAAATAAATCTTAAAACATTAAATCTTTAAACCTTAAAACTGGAAGGAGAAAACTGAAAGCATTTGAAGAAAACCAACTTCTGAATTTTTTTTTCGATAATCACACACATGTCTGGCACACACACACTGATACAGTCACACATAAGAAAGAAAGAAAGAAAGAAAGAAAGAAAGAAAGAAAGAAAGAAAGAAAGAAAGAAAGAAAGAAAGAAAGAAAAAAGAAAGGAATAAATAAAAAATATTAGAATGTTAACACTGAAAAGTTCTATAACAACAAGTATTCAGTACAAAGCATAACCAATTGGAGGTGTTTATAGTAAGGATTGCCCCAATACAATCTTGAAGTCATGCTTCAAACTCCAACTCTCATCTCTCTTTCTTTTCGTGCAAAATATTGTCCTAAGATCACGTGATTATAGCTAGCAAAATGAAAACTTGTTTCTGTGATGGAAATGTTGATGGATATGTTACTTGCGGTGACCTGAAATTTCACATTAGCTCCACAGCTAATAATACTCTTCTGTCAAAACAGGATTCTTTTCAATGGACTCTTTGAAGGCCACATGTATTATTTCCTAATGCTTCTCAGCCTTTCAGTTTTCTCCTGGTAATAACTGTAATATAAAAATATAGATTTTAGAAACAAAGGCAGAAGCTTAGACTCATTCTTTCCATTTTATTAGTTCTGTCAAATACTTGATGTGCACGATAGGGAAAAAAAAATCTATGCATGTTTTCTTTTCAAGCCTATTAGCTCAGTCTGTCTACTCAGAAGCTTTTTATTATCCCATAGGCATGTATCTCCATAGCGCAAAAGGTGAATCTAATATTTCATCATAACTTAAGATCATATCTTTTAAATCATTGCAAGAAACCGAGTGAGGCTGAGAGATGGGAGAATTAAGAATTAGAGGTTGAAGAATTTTATTCCACAACCTCTTAGTCCTTGGAAACTGTATCTTTCCATTCTTGTTACTATTTTTTGTCTTAGTAAGGCTTCATCCATCTACATACCAATTAATTTTGGTATATTTTCTACAAGCATTAATTAAGCATGTTCTGTGTATTAACTTTCCTCTGTATACTACAAAACAATAAAGGAGGGAAGGAATTAATCTCAAACAGTTCAGTTGATAATTTGTAGGACAAAAACTGAAAAACATTTAAAGTAGCCCATTAGAATCATAAATCTGGATTATGGAGACAAAGAAGAAATTACTTTTAACAAAGAAACCACAAAAGTTTCTTTTTGCCTATGACCAGCTGTCAACGACAGCTATTATGAATAAAGCTGTTATGAACATAGTAGAACACGTGTCCTTGGGGTATGGTGGAGCATCTTTTGGATATACGGTCGGGAGAGGTATAGCTGGTCTTCATGTAGAAACCATTTCCAACTTTCTGAGAGACTGCCAGATTAATTACCAGAGGGGTTGAATAAATTTGCAATCCCAGAAACAATGGAGGAGTGTTTCCCTTTCTTCACATCCTCACCAGCATATTATGCTGATGTTTGAGGTTTTTTGTTTTTTTGGTTTTTTTAATCTTAGCCATTCTGCTTAATGTAAGGTGGTTAATTTAAGCATCTGATACTATAGATAATTAAAGTAATATCAGGGAGCTGTTAAAAATAATGTTGGCAGTTGAACAGATTGCTCAGTGGATTCAGCTCTTTCCAACCAAATGTGAGTACTGAACTTTGGGTCTGAGAACCCAAGTCTGTGATGGGTAAATACAGTGGTCGGCCTACAGTTCTAGTGATGAGTGGGTAAAGAGAAGATCCCTAGAGCACACCAACAATTCAGACTAACAGCAAGATCTGGGTTCAAGTGAGAGACCCTGTCTCATTGAGTGAGGTGAAGAGTGATTAAGAAAGACTCCCAACATCAACCTTAGTCATCTGCAAATGCACATACATATGCATGCTCATCCTCACACATGTGTGCCTCCCACACATAAACATGCATAGACACACATGCACAGCACACAAAAACTAGTGTGCTAGGAGCCTCAATAGTGATACAAAACATATTTTCTTAATTATTATATGAAAAACAAGTTTTAAAAGTGCCATCATATAGTAAATCCAACATACAGGTTTCTTTATATCTCAAGATATGCTTATTTCCAAATTAATACAGATTTTAAGTTAGTTTTTTAAACAGAGAATTCTCAACAGAGGAGTCTCAAATGGTCTAGAAGAACTTGAAGAAATGCTCAATATCCTTAGTCATCAGAGAAATGCAAATCAAAACATCACTGAGATTCCACCTTACATCAAGCAGAATGGCTAAGATAAAAACAAAAACCAAAAAAAACAAAAACAAAACAAAACCTCAAACATCAACATATGCTGGTGAGGATGTGAAGAAAGGAGAACACTCCTCCATTGTTTGTGGGATTGCAAACTTATTCAACCACTCTGGTAATTAACCTGGCAGTCTCTCAGAAAGTTGGAAATGGTTTCTACATGAAGACCAGCTATACCTCTCCCGGCCAATTATCCAAAACATTCTCCACCATACCCCCAAAACACGTGTTCTACTATGTTCATAATGGCTTTATTCATAATAGCCAGAAATTGGAAACATCCCAGATGTCCCTCAAGCAAAGAAAGGATACAGAAAATGTGCTTTATTTACACAATGGAATACTATTCAGCTATTAAAAATAGGACATAATAAAATTTTTAGGCATATGGATAGAACTAAAAAATATCATCCTGAGTAAGGTAACCCAAAGGATGGGCCTACTGTGGCAGAGATTTGATGGATCAGGGTGGGACAAAGGCAGAAGGGTATCTCTCAGAGGCAAAGGGAATAGGGAATGGGGAGGGTCTCTGGGAAGGATGGAGAGAGGGGGCAACATTTGATGTATATAAATAAATTAATTTGAAAAAACTAACACACTTACATTTAACAAATATTTAATACATTCTAAATATCATGAAAAAATTTTAAGACAGAGGAAAATTAAGGGTTCTTGCTAACAGGGGCCTCATGAGTTGTCATCAAAGAGGTAATTACTCTGGGATGACTTAAAGAAGAATGGGGTTATTTGTTTGTGCAGATGGTGGTCATTTTTCTCCTGTTTCTTAATCATTGTGTCTACACAGTATTTCTCCTAAACATCATAGTATGGAACTAGAAGCTTTAATCTTCATATCTACCTATAGTTTCTTAAATTAATAGAATTTAACTTGGCCAGTTGGTCTGGCACCTTATCAAGTCATTGCTCACATTATGGACTGAGGATGACAGAGAGACATACTAACTTATTTAATAACCACTCTTTGTTTTGTACGTTTCTGCAGAAAGCAAAGCAAATACAAACTTAACCGTATAGTTCTTCATAAAGAGACAATAAGTGAGGCTAGTATTTCTCGATTTGTCTATGTTATACCAATATTTAAATTACCTTTAGAGGTCTTGGGACCAAGCTTATCCATGTAAGTTATGTTACTGTGTCTGCTACCCTTTCCCTCAAAAAGATTTTACTATTTTTTATTGTCATACCTCCTATACAAATAAAGTAGGGAAGAATCATTCACTTGTCAGTTGTGCAAGAAACTAGATCATGAGGAAGAGAGGAACTTCTTCAGAGTCCCACATGAAGGAGAAAATGACTTCATCCTCACCAAACTGCACAGAATACATACAAACATAAAAATCGGATACTACAATAGAACCCAGCTAGCTAGCTGTCTCTAACAGTTATTTTTAGTTAACTTGTATGCTTTATTTTTCCCATGACACTTTAACTATTTTCTGTTTTATTAAAAATAAACATTGACTCCAATTTAGATCCCGAAAATTGGAGATGGGTTAATGCTATCCCAGACAGGAGATAGAAACAAAATGCTTGTTGATGAAGATGCTCTTTCATGTATCTGTCAGAACCTCAAGTGAGGTACCATGACATGTTATGGGCAGTGGAACGAAGGGACTAAGTGAGCTTCACACTGAGGTAGGAGAAACCTGTGCAGTGTTCTCTCAGGGGACTTATTAGG
Source organism: Mus caroli (assembly GCF_978045245.1). Taxonomy (NCBI): domain Eukaryota; kingdom Metazoa; phylum Chordata; class Mammalia; order Rodentia; family Muridae; genus Mus; species Mus caroli. Next base: position 65,453,092 of record NW_028227259.1, on the reverse strand, counting down.
GGGAATGCATCTTAATTTGAATGTATTTACCTCAGCCAGCATAATTAATACAACAAATGTTAAATGGTTCTGTGTTTTATAGTTCATTATTAAACAGGCTAGGGACAGTTATTCAACATTTTGTTGTTGTTGTTGTTGTTGTTGTTGTTTATTTACTTGGATAAGTTTTTGTGTAACTAGGGTGTAGAAGCAGTCACAGAAGCAATTATGCAGATAGTGCCTCATGCAATTATGCAAAGGACTGTTTATATTTATTTGGTCTATAATGCTGTCAAGAAGCAGCTCTTGTTTTCTAGCTTTATGCAAACCCATTTTTTTAATGCTCTGTAGCTAATTTAATGTGCTACGCATCTTTATTTGTTTCTCCATGGGAAACCTCGAAATTGGGTTGCTTTTCCATTCTATATTGACAGACTGACAGTCTTTCTTCATAGTCACATAGAGTTGTTAAAGATGTGAATCACTTAAAAAAAAAAAAACAGACAAAATAATTAAGCTCACTTTGGGCCTACACAGTCCATTGTTCTCAACTTCTAAGCTGCTATTTCCAGTTCAGGCTGCTGTGGAAGTCACAGTGACTTTTCTTCCTGGTGTTGTATGACCACAAAGATGCACAAATGGGCAATGTAACTTGAAATAATTGGGTTATAACCAAATAAAAGATAAAGGCAGGGGAGAAGAAAGACAGAAAGAGTAGGGACTGGGTCATAAAATTGGAAGGAGGATGGTGGGGTGAGCACAAGATAGAAAAGTAGAGGGTAGATAGAATCAAAGTATGCTGTAGTTAAACAGATAGCTCAGCAGGTAAAAGTGTACATTACTCTTGCAAAGGATGAGTTCACTTCCCAGCACCCATATACAGAGAGCTCCTGACTTCTTATAACTCTAACTAGAGGAGAATCTAAAGACTGTGGCCTCCAAAGTGATCTTCAATCATGCCCCCAATGGAGGAGCTAGAGAAAGTACCCAAGGAGCTGAAGGGGTCTGCAACCCTATATGTGGAACAACAATATGAACTAACCAGAACCCCCAGAGCTCATGTCTCTAGCTGCATATGTAGCAGAAGATGGCCCAGTTGGCCATCATTGTGAAGAGAGGCCCCTAGGTCTTGCAAACTTTATATGCCCCAGTACAGGGGAATGCCCAGGCCAAGAAGTGGGAGTGGGTAGGTAGGGGAGCAGGGAGGGGGAGGGTATACAGAACTTTTAAGATAGCGTTTGAAATGTAAATAAAGAAAATATCGGGGCTGGTGAGATGGCTCAGTGGGTAAGAGCACCCTGCTCTTCCGAAGGTCAGGAGTTCAAATCTCAGCAACCACATGGTGGCTCACAACCATCCGTAACAAGATCTGACTCCCTCTTCTAGAGTGTCTGAAGACAGCTACAGTGTACTTACATATAATAAATAAATAAATCTTAAAAAAAAAAGAATGCTGAAAAAAAAAAAAGAAAAGAAAATATCGAATTAAGAAGAAAAAGAAAAAGCTCCCCAAATATATCTCTGTTAAGGAAATTTGTTATTAGCAAAATGCAATCTCCCGACTCCCAATGCTCAGAGAAGATCATGGAAGAGGAAGAATATAAAAGCAGAAGTGTGGCGAGGGGGGGCTTAGAAACATTATCTATTGAAAATTTCAAGCATGATTCATAGCAGCTGTGGTTACCTGCATTGGACTTGTCCAAGATCCATGGGTGAAACTCCAGCATAAATAGAGGAGCGGTTGAGGCCCTTCTTGCAGCTGAGATGCTATTAGCAGATGATGACTGCGGGTGGGGGAGGTTCACTTTTCTTTTTCATCTTGGTTGGTTGCTTTTGCCAGAATGCATAGCCTCACACCTGCACAAACATTCATACACAACAGTACTAATTGGATTCAAAGGGTCATAAATTTTTTAAAAAGAGGATATAAAAATTGGAGTATATGGATCTAGAAGTGGGGAATTTGGAAAAGGACTGCTGGGGGTTAGTTTAATTGATACATGGTATATAAGTGTGAAATTGACTTTTCCTTTTTTTTCCCCCAACACGACTATCCTCTGCTACATATGCAGCCAGCGCCATGGGTCCCTCCATGTGTACTCTGTGGTTGGTGGTCCAGTCCCTGGGAGTTCAAGGGTTTCTGGTCTGTTAGCACTGTTGCTCCCTTCATGGGGCTGCAAACCTCCTCAGCTCCTTCAGTCCCTTCTCCAACTCCTCCATCTGGGAACCCCACACTCAGTTCAATGGCTGGCTACAAGCATCTGCCTCTGTACTTGTCAGGCTGTGGCAGAACCTCTCAGGAGACAGCCTTATCAGGTTTCCATCAGCAAGCACTTACGGGCATCCATGTTTGGTGGCTGTATTTGAGATGGATCACCTGGTGGGCAGTCTCTAGATGTCCTTTCTTTCAGTCTCTGCTCCACAATTTGTCTCCGTATTTCCTTCTGTGAGTATTTTGTTCACCGTTTTAAGAATCACTGAAGCATTCACATTTTGGTCTTCCTTCTTCTTAGGCTTCTTATGGTCTGTGAATTGAACTTGGGTATTCTGAACCTTTGGGTTAATATCCATTCATCAGAGAGTACATACCGTGTGTGTTCTTTTGTGACTTGAGTTACTTCACTCAGGATGATATTTTCAAGTTCTATCCATTTGCCTAAAATTTTCATAAATTCATTGTTTTTATTGGATGAGAGTAATCCATTGTATAAATTTACCACATTTTCTGTATCCATTCTTCTGTTGAAAGACATCTGGGTTATTTCCAGTTTCTGGCTATTATAAATATGGCTGCTGTGAACATAGTGGAGCATGTGTCCTTAATACATGTTGGAGCATCTTCTGGGTATATGCCCAGGAGTGGTATAGCTGGGTCCTCAGGTAGTACTATGTCCAATTCTCTGAGGAACTGCCAAACTGATTTCCACAGAGGTTGTACCAGCTTGCAATCCCAATAGCAATGGAGGAGTGTTCCTCTTTCTCCATATCCTCATGAGTAACTGCTGCCACCTGAGTTTTTGATTTTAGCTATTCTGACTGGTGTGAGGTTGTTTGATTTACATTTCCCTAATGACTAAAGTTGTTGAAAATTTCTTTAGGTGCTTCTCGGTCATTTGATATACCTCAGTTGAGAATTCTCTGTTTAGCTCAGTACCCCATTTTTAATAGGGTTATTTGATTCTCAGGACTCTAACTTCCTGAGTTCCCTTTCCCTGATTTAATTGCCTACGCAGATCACTAAAACTAAAAATAACATTGACTAAATGAGCTAAGACATCTCCTACTACTGGGAATGTCAAATGTGTGTGTATGTGTGTATGTGTGTATGTGTGTGTGTGTGTGTGTAACTGTGTTTGTAACTAAAATAAGATATCTTCTTCACAATCCTACATTCTAGATTATTCTATTTATCACTATTAGAAAGTAAAAATCTCTGAAAAAATGTAGTTTTCAAAACTTGAATATACAATTATACCATGTTGGCAATTAAACACCTAGAAACCTACTCTGCTTAAAATATAAACACCAGAACTGCTCATTTTATTTAAAGAGAATATTTTGGATGCCTACTCTATTACTTACGGTAACATCTTTATTTACAGCACAATTAACTGACTATATTGCACAATTAGTATTGTAAGTTACTAAACAATTACAAGAACTATATAACAAGAAATTGTTAATGTAGGAATAAGGAAAGTCAGCTAAAGGTCACTATTTTATTTATAAAACAGCTGAACACAGTTGTTAGGGACTAATTTAATTTTTAGAAAGTTCTTTTTAAAACATCAATACTCAAACCTACTTCCCAACCTAGCTGAGTTTAATCAGGAAATGTGGAGGATGAGTCTTGATTTTGCCGTTATGCATTTTCTTCATTTTTCTAACATTTTTTTCTTTTGAAGTATAACACATTTGTGTGTGTTCTGTATATTCTGTATTGTATACATATGTATGTGTGTTCATATATGTGTGTATGTATATATCTGTGTGTGTAGAAATTCATGTGTCTACATGTGGAGGTTCAAATTTATTATGTTCCTTAACTCATTCCTCTCCTAATTATATACTAAGGCAAGGTCCCTCAGTGAGCTTTCAGATTGCTATTCGAGCTAGTCTGGCTAATTTTCTAAGGGATTCTTGTCCCCTTCTCTTGAGTGTTGAGAACCAATTAGCCTGGCTTTTACAGAGTTCTGGAGAACCAAACTCCAGTCTTCAAGCACTTTATTCCTGGAGCAATTGTCCAGCTCAAGACTGTCCCATTATAAAAATAAGAGGTAAAATGTTCAACTTAATTGTAAGAATGAATGGAAGATTGAATTATTTTCAAAAGAGAACACAAGAGCAAAAGATGCGAGACTGTGTCTCTGGTCAACCTGACAGGTGGGTTAGGTAGACACATGCAGATAGAGGGAATATGGAAAACTAATGCTGTGGGTTTGCCAGTGAGGGACATTTGCAGGCTTGCTCCTTGCTTTCCTTCCTTAATCCTTACTGAGTTCCTTATCTTTCAGAACACTTACATTGCTGCCCCACCCCAAAGAGGACTTGGCTCATTTTTGGTTCAACATTATTGCGAGATTCCCAGATACCATAAAATTTATACATGGTGTGGTAAGGCTCTTGCCTGCACAATTGTACATTTAAAACCAGTAAAATAAATCTCTGGGTTGAGTAGCTTCAGTGTAAATTAAGATGGTTACAGAAACTATTAAATCAGGAAAGATTTTATGGAATGTGTTCACAAAGAATTGGCACATTGGCTCAGAAAACCCAAATAGACTAGAAGAGAATTTGATAAGGCAGGGCACAAGCCCATCAGTAGGTGTTTTTTTTTTTTTTTTAACTTGTCCAACCACAGGAACTAGAGTATCCTGAAACTATGCTTTGTCTTGCTACTTCCATAAGTACAGACCAGCAGCAAAGTACTTTTAACCCATTAGGCCATACACTAACCAATCTCCACTAATCTCAATTGGTACAAAGCAAATTTGAAAATTATGGAGTTTGTGTTTGTAAAAATCTGACCTTCTCCTCTAGAACACAGTCCATTTACTACTTCATAGTCAGGGGCCTCAACTGACTCCAAAGAAATACCTTTATTTAATCATTATTGTTTTTCAGATGTGTTGGAGCTCACACATGAGACATGAATATTGACCATGTCATTTTAACTTTCTTTGTCATGCTGAGTAAATGTTTATATGTAAGTAAATGTTTATATGTACACACACACACACACACACACACACACACACACACACACCTTGTTTGTTTCAGAAAAGATCTCATTATGCATCTTTAGATGTCTCCAGCTGGTCTGGGACCATCTCTGTAAACTGGCCTGGTCTCAACTCTACAGTCATCCTATTACCTGTGTCACTTGAGAGTTTGTGTGCTACAGTGTCTCATCTTGGACTCACGATGATTTTTTGCTACTATGAAAATGTAAAACTACTTTTGACACCCAATAACATCTCCGCAGAACTAATGACAGATTTCTTAAAAGAAGAGAGACAATACATAGGATTGGAATTTGACCTTTGAGTAGAATCACATCTGGGAGTTTGGATTACTCAAATTTTTGTAGATTTTATATCTTAATGCTAAACTTACACAGGTATACAGTTATACTTCTCAACATAGTATTTTTATTTCAAAATATAAACAAGGTACCAACTATTTTGAAAACTACCTAGGCTAGTTTGAATTTTTTTTAAACACACACAAAGATTTATCATTATCTGGAAGTTACATAAATTAGCAACAGAATAAAATTTTTATTAATATCATGCAATGCCAGCTATTCAAATGTCAATGTTAACTATCCAAAGAGTTTAATAAAGACATTCATGTTTTAAACATTTCCTCATGTATAGAGCTAGTTGCACTCTTTTCTTATTTTTCCTGAAAGTAATTCTAATAGAAATTTGAATCACTATGAAAAATTTGTATGGAAGTTAAAGAAGTCACATTCCCTGACATGAAGAATTTATAATGAAGTTGAATTAGAAATGGTATACATATGTACACAGAAGTGTATGCACAGAGAATATTCTCATAAAATACATAAGACTCCATGTGAATAATTAATTAGAATTGAAAACTGTTCACTGTTTTCAACATGACTTAGATAATAATGAGATTGTCACAACTATTGACAATTGTCACCTACAATTCTGTTGGTTGTCAATCTAAATGTCACTTTAAAGAGATGAAGATTGTCCTATCTCAAATCATTCTTCTTCCCAAATATTCCTGAGAATTCTCAGTGATAATTAAGTGAATGGAATGACGATTATTTTAAAATTACCAATGAGGGCTCTATAGGTAAAGGCATATTTCTTCTTGGAAGTGCTGTGTGGGATATAGGACACTGGGAATGACATGAACAAACAAAGCTGCCTCTGGCTGTATTGCAACACTGGGTGTCACAGCAGCTGCTCCTACCAACTCTGCTGGCTTTTCTGCCTGTCAGGGAGTTGCCTGGCCGCTAGAGAATTCCTTAGAGGTTTGCCCTCCAAACATTCAATTTCTTTGGCTTAATATTCTGCTAGACTAAGAGGAAGACACCTTTTTTATGCTGCCTCTATTTTTCTAAGCAAAATCACTCAGTTATATTACAGCTCATTGCTAAAAAAGAGTTTGGAGGTCATATGATTTATTCCCAAATGTTTCTCTCCAATCAAAACAACATATGGTTTTGTTTCTACATTAGTTTGTAGTCATCCACTCCTTTTGTTTATATCTTCTCATCTAAGAATCCTAACTATTCAGTAAAGAATAAAAAGAAGTAAAGAGAAGATTCATTCTTAATATATGACAGCTAAAAGTTTATGAGTGCCCCCTTTACCCTGTTAGTAATAAGAATGAAATGGAGACACATGCCTCCTGACTTTAATTTTAAGTCAGTTTCTACAACTGTATATCATTTAATACAATCATGTCAAATTATGGGCAATCTTGATAAATATTTTGACATATATCAAATGACGAATTATTGAAATGCAATTTCTTCCCTAAATAATTGAGCATTTTATCCACAAGAAAATTTCACTAATTTTTCAATTAGCAATTATTAAGTACCTATTTTATGCAAAGCACACCACATCTGAATAAGAGGCTGAAAAGAATGCTCACATTGAAAAGGATCCACACACCCTCAGCTCAAGCTCAGCCTCCACCTGTTTCTTGGTGTCTTTTCTTCTGTTAGGAGAGGCCCTTGGTCCTGTGAAGGTTCTAAGTCCCAGGATAGGGGAGTGCCAGGGCCAGGAAGTGGGAGTGGGTGGGTTGGGGAGCAGGGGGAGGGAGAGGGGGTAAGGGATTTTCGGAGGGGAAACCAGGAGAGGGGATAACATTTGAAGTGTTAATAAAGAAAATATCTAATAAAAAATGAGAAATATAAAAAAAATGATTCTCATACTATGCACAATTCCACAGTCTAAGAAATATAACTTAAGGCTGAAAATATAACAGAAACTGTTTTCTTTCCAGTATTAACATAGACAATTCATATCGTGCATTCAATCTGCCTTCTTAGAAAATGAAACATACAACTAATTAAATATGACTTTGTCAGGATTATGAATAAGACTCAAGATCCATTCCTGTGATCCCAGAGTCAGTAAATTTAAGAAATGTTCTTGAAAATTATGAAGTGCTCTATATCTGAGTTTGAAATGAGAAAATCACTCTTCTTAGAGAAAGCATATTAGATCCACATGAGGCATAGAAAATGTAATTATTTTATCAAATATCAGAGCATTTAAGACTTACTGCATTGCCAATAAAATAGATTGTTTCATGTAAAATATGTAGTCAACTGAAGTACCTTTATGGAGGATATATATTGTTTTCTTAATGCCCCCAAGTAAGATTTTATTTTATATTTGAGATTTTTTCAGTATATAAAATCAAGGCTTTCATACTATACATTATTTTGCATCTGCCTAGAAGTTTACTAGTGAAGTGCCCAAATGAAAGCTCATGACCTTTTTGGCAACATAATGTCTTTTAGCCACTGTTGACACAAAACACACAGGACTCATTTCAAAGGAAATAAATAAGAGATAGTTTGAATAAATTTAGTGACCCTGTCCCTGAACACAGAATTAGGTTACCTGAGATCCCATGTCACAATACGGAAGTAATTTTTATGGATTTTATAAGAAAGGAGTAAAGAAAATTATAAATTAAAACATTTAAAAAATATACGTGTGGAAACATTAAGTGGGTAGTTATAGCAGAAAGAGAAATCTCAACTGTGGACACCAACTGCCTGATGACATTCATAATCCTTCCTTTGATATAGGATAGGGTTTCATTAATACATTCCAAAGATAATTTTCTGTTCATCAGGATGCTAGGCTGATGATAGACATAGATAAAGAATGACTATGTGAACGTTTAAGATAGCCCAAAATAACTGTGCTATCCAGCAGCAACATTCTAAATTCTGCAGTCATTGAAGTTTGTATCAGTCGGTCAGCCTAAGCACATGGTTTTTTACTAGTTTTTAATATTCTACTAAATGAAAAAATGAAGGCTATTCTTTGTCTCATTAGTTTTTATGTATTAATTTTTATGTATTAGGATTTTTATGTATTAATTTATATATTTTGCCCAAGTAGTGAGGTGTAGATGGTATTGTTATCAGACAGTTCAGTGGAATGTGAGAATGACTGGAACTCTGCAGAGATCTTTAGAATGGGAAGGAGAGGTACATGTTATAATTCCTCTGGGGTGATATTTCCAGAAGCAGCCAGATAAATATAGACAGTAAACTCAGATAACTGAGTTACTACAAACATTGTATCAGCTGGACTTCTAGCTCTCATCATATTCCAAGCTTGGCTGGAGCACCAATGGCTCCATACTCAGTGATTGTTCCTCTTTGGGCAATTGTTTCTTTGTCCCCGTCCCCATTCCCATCATTCCCATCCCCTTCCCTGTCCCAGTCCCAGTCCTGTCCATGTCCCCCGGCTCTGGCTCCGGCTCAGTCTCCTTATTCTTCTTCAAGTTCCTCAGTACTGGATATTGAGGGAGTTGGCATTTGCCCTTTTGAAATACTTCCTCCTTTTTGGTGACCTTTTCTAGTTTCAGGGCTTTAAAATCATCTAAACATTGTTTGGTTTCTTCTCTAAACTCTCTGACCTCCAGACCCATGCAAGCTTGCCTCTCAAATCCTCACTTGAATGACTAAGGGGCATCTTCCAGCATGACAGTTCCAGAACGGACTGTCTATCACTTTTACACAATGGCCTCCCTCTCACTGTCCTCCAAAATGATTTAGAAGTTGTTTTGGATATACACTGTTTCTCAGTTCTCATTTCATCCTTCTGTGCACACACTTCACCAGCATTTTCCACCTTATACACAGATGTTTATCTCTTCCTCCTACTGAGATTTCTTAAAGGGACACGCCCATAATAATTTATATTACTAAAAAGGTATTTTGCTTGACAGTATTTGAAATAAGAGTATTTGATTTCGGGGTCACAGTGTGTAACAGCTGCATTTTGTAATATGGTTATTTGCTAATATTAGAGGACCTGTGCTCACATAGAAGTCTAGCACATCTCATGCATCCTGAAGGCAGCATTCTTATATAAAATTCCCTCAGGTGTATTATTCAGAGACCTGTATATAATCCCTACTATAAATGATATTAAATATGTAAATCATTTATGTTTGGAATAGATTGTACACAGAAAGTATCTTCTACCTTGAAATCCACTGTGCTTGGAGCTTAAGAAAGGCTTTGATAAGGCATTAGGTGTTTTACTTAAAATCAGACATTTCATAATGTGATTCACATAAAATTTCTTTCATCGCATTGCTAAAATTAATATTTTCTTGGAAGATATTGGAGATACTTTCTGACTCATAGTTTCTGCAGAAAACAGTGTTTAGAAGGGACTCACCAGGGGCTAGAGTAAGGAGTTGGCTACATGTCTAAAACATCTTCCCACTGGAATACTTTCTAACCCAGACACAGGTAGACTATATATTTTTAGTGCTGAGAGACAGTAGACCTTGGTGCATTCAATTAAGATGTTGTCAGTTTCTGTCTCAAGAAAAATGGGGATCAATAACTGCTACTGGGGGTGAATTAGATCTGACTGACTGACTAGGGGATCCCAGTTAAACATAGAATTTTCATAGATTTTTCAAGATAGAGACTTTGAAAGCATATGCAAGTTACTGCAGGATATGCATATTTATTCTAGATGTTTATAACTTTCTCATTCAGATATATGATAAAATGCCTGGTGTCTCTTTTAGAGTTGGTCATCTGAAAGACCGGAGAGCCATAAACCGTGGCAATATGTTCTACAGTGTCAGTTCTTTTGGCATCTACAAAATCCATGTGAAAATTCACTCCCAGAAAAACAAAATGTTGAAGTGAGATGTGTTCCTTCAGAAGGCACCTGAGCCATGAGGGCTCTAGTCTAACAAATGGGATTTTATACCCATACAGATCTGATACTGGGGTCCAAAATGGCTAAGTTGGTAAGTACACTGGATGCTCTTCTAGAAGAACACATTTCAATTCCCAACATCCAAATGGAGTTCACAACAGTTTGTGACTAGGGAGTTCTAGGGAACCAGATGTGGTGCAGACATACATGTAAAGGCTGCACATACTCTTAACAACTTCAGCCCCCATACTTTTCTCACAGCAATGATAATTAAGGACTCTCTGTCTAGCCACTCTCATCATGACTCAAGCTGCTGTCTTTCTGGGATCCTACTTTGGCGTTACGCAGACTCAGATCCTATTGTTTCACTCTTTGTCTGGTTGTGGTAGTGTGTATTGCCGGGCTTTGCTGGGCTACACAGAAATTCCCCTCTTCTTCCCCATCTCTGAATCTAAGTGCAAATTACTGTGATTTCAGGCATTCCAACAGTTTTCTTACCATTTCTTTTTGTCTAGGAAAAAAAAACCCCAAACCTCATGATAACTAACCAAGATCTTGTTTTTTCAGACTATCCATCTGGATGCTTCTTCTTATAAAATACAGCGAGAAAAGCCTGAGTTCACCCAACAAAAATGAAATGTAACTGCACATTTGCATATTAACAAACCAATTTATTGTTACTTTGTACATTCTTAACATTGTCAAATGTGTTAGAAGAGATGTGTAACAAGTGAGCCTGTTGAAACAGCCACTCAACGCTCAATTTTCCTCTTGACTGTTAACCAGTACTTGAATAATTGACACACTTATACAAAAATCACATTAGTAAAATTAAGAATATTCACAAGACTACAATATAGTAGACTACAGCAGCTTAAGAGAAGTTATAAAAATGGACAGCAAGAAACTAGGTCTTTTAAGGCTAAGGATATTGAGGAAACAGCAAGTTTTCCTTCTTCACGTTGTGGTTCTTCTGTTCCAGTCTCTTAAGTACTGGGACTATAGATCCACAAAGTCTTGACTTACACAATTTGGATTATTCTGATGGCATTTCAGGAGCAGAATTTGGAATTCTTTAGTTAAGTCCTAGTACAAGAAGTCCCCCTAAAAAATACTGGCCATAGAACTAATTAAAAATAAGACCTGCCTAAAATCATGCGTTCTAGACCTTGCTGAATTCATTTAACTGATTTAATTACCCAGTTGGTTGCCAGCATATCAGTAAATGCTTAGGTAATAGTTTTGTGTTCCTTTAAATTGGTCAAACACTTGATTTTATTGTACCGAACAAGTCGTTGTGAAGATAAGGAATACTTTCTTTAAAAATCTTTGAGACTTGTCACTACCTACCAAAAATAACATAAGCATTCTCTAAATAACATGACTCAGAAAAATCATGGTGGTTTATATTGGTGTGCAACACCTTACTTCTATGCTCCATATATAAAATAACAAATTCTAAATTGGTGTATTGCTAGTGGTCCATTATCAATCTATCATCACATTTTGTGTGTATGTGGGTAGGAGGAAGGAGGTGGAATATTTTCACAGGAATACTTTAAAAGTTTCTAATTTATGAAGAGATTCTGGATATTCTGAAATATATTGCAATTTTAAAATGTCAAGCTCATTTAAAAAATAACAAATTATGCATGAAATGTATTTATGGCATGCAATGAGATACTGGTAAACTGTCCTTAATCATTTTTTTTTTAATTTGGAAATGATTAAATATTCACTTGCTGTTGTAAAGAATATTACCGAGACAGAGAGATCCTATGTACCTCATATAGTTTCCTGTCAGTACAACAACTTGAAAAACTACGGGTTGATAGTAGCACACTGACAGTGACATCAGAACAGTAAACACACAGAAAACCCCATCAGCACATTGCTTTCCAGCTAGGCTTCTATAGCCCCACTCACCTTCCACAAGCATCCCTTAATCCCCCAAATATGCAAATATGCCTGCATTTCCAAGGATTGAATTTCAGAAGGTTGTTTATAAATAGAACCATGATAAAATAGTCTTTGGGTACTGGCATTTAAAAATAAACATAATCCTTTCCAAGTTTGGTCTTGCATCAATTAATTTTTCTGTTGAACCCTGTTCTGTATGTATGCCTTATATTTTGCTAAATATTATACCTGCCGAGGGATATCTGACTTTTTTCAAGATTTGACTATTACACATAAAACTGTTGTGAGCACTTTTGCATGAATTTTTTGCATAGATATAAATCTTTATTTCTCCTAGGTTAAAAATGCAAGACTGTGAATATGAAGTCCTATAATAGCTGTCTGTTTATTAAGAAGCTGCCAAACTGTTCTCCAGGGTATCTATACCATATATATTTCCTCCAGAAGTGTGTGAGTAAAATGGTTCCCTCATCCCTCCCACTGTGTATAATTTATCTTAGTTTAGCTAATGTGGTATATTTAAATGTAATGATCTTATTAACAATGCTGAACACTTTTCCTTTGCTTATTTGCCATCTGAATATGCTCTTTAGGGAAATGCCATCCATGTTATAATTGCATTACTTTATTTGTATTTTTGAGAGTAGTAAGTCCACTATATCCTTATATAGTTATTGGTTCTTTGCAAATTTTATTATCTCAGTCTGTATTTTCTCATATTACTTTAAGGTGTGAGTGTGTGTGTGTGTGTGTGTGTGTGTGTGTGTGTGTGTGCGTGTGTGATTCAGTGGTGGACTGTTTGCCTAATATACAATTAGGATCAATCCTTATCACTACTAACATAAAACAAAACACCCCTCAAAATATATCTACATTTACTTAAAAGAATTTCTCTTTGTAAGTAAAATGTAGTTTCACACTTGTTCCTTCCAAAATATTTTGTCATCTTTAAGTCTTTCTAAGTTTGACTAAGTTTTGTTTTGGCATGGATTTTTCTAGCATAGCTCATAGTTTACTTATCTCACTATGTTAGAAACATTATTCACAAACGATATAATTTTGTTGTTATATTTCTTCTTTCTCTTCCCCAGTGAATTCTGGTGACAAATATTTTAGACATTTTTTCTACATGTCCCTAAAACTTTCTTTGAAAAACTTTTTTATTGGATTTTGTAGTGAATTGAATAAAAATGCTCCCACACAGGTCCATAGAGAGTGGCACTATTAGGAGGGGTGGCCGTGTTAGATTAGGCATGGCTTTGTTGGGAGAAATGTGCATCTAGAGGGACTGGGCTCTTCGGTCTCAGAAACTCAAACCTATATAGTGGCTCACACACCTTTTCTGCTTCCTTAGGCTAATGAAGTAGAACACTCAGATCCTTCTCCAATCCCATGTCTGCCTGCATTCTGCCATGCATGCCACGATAATGATAATGGACTAAATCTCTGAAACTATAAGCCAGCCAAAATTACATGTTTTCCTTTATAAGATTTCCAATGGGTATGGTAAAATAAAAACCCCATCAGAGTCAGATTTATTCATTTTATTTTATGCTTGAATGTTTTGCTCACATTGATATATGTGATTGGTACCAGTCAAGATCAGAAAAAGGTATCTGATCCCCTGGAACTGGAATTATAGATGGTTATTAATACCAATGTTGGTCCTAAGAATCAAACCTGGATTCTCTACAAGAGCAAGAATTGTTCTTAAACACTGAGCTATCAGAACACCAATGGCTTATGTGCTAAGATCAACAATAGACAAATGGGACCTCATAAAATTGCAAAGTTTCTGTAAGGCAACGGATGCTGTCAATAGGACAAAAGGGCGAAAACAGATTGGGAAAAGGTCTTTACTAATTCTATATCTGATAGAGGGTTGATATTCAATATATACAAAGTACTTAGAAGGGGGAACAAAATACTCAAGAGATGAAATACGGAGACAAAGTTTGGAGCAGAGACTAAAGGAAAGGCCATGGGGAGACTGCCCCACCTGGAGATCCATTCCATATAAAGTCACCAAACCCAGTCATTATTGTGGATATCAAGAAGTGCTTGGTGACAGGAGCCTGTTAAGCATGTTATAGCTCCTGAGAGGCTCTGCTAGAGCCTGACAAATACAGAGATGCTCACAGCTAACCACTGGACTGAGCATGGGGTCCCCAATGGAAGAGTTAGAGAAAGGACTGAAGGAACTGAAGGGATTTGCAACCCCATCGGAAGAACAATAATATCAACCAACCAGAACCCCCCCCCCATACCTCCCAAGGACTAAACCACCAACCAAAGAGTACACACGGAGGGATCCATGGCTCCAGCCACTTATGTAGCAGAGAACGACCTTTTTAAGTAACAGTGGGAGGAGAGGCCCTTGGTGCTGTGAAGGCTTGATGACCCTGTGTAGGGGAATGAGAGGACAGGGAGACAGGAGTCAGTGGGTGGGTGGGTGGGTGGGTGAGGGAATACCTTTATAGAAGCAGGGCAGGGGGAGGATGGGATTGGAGGTTTTGGAGGGGTGAAGCAGGAAAAGGGGTAACATTTGAAATGTAAATAAAGAAAATAGCCAATAAACAAAAAAGAAATGAAAAAAAAAGTACTTAATCTATTTCTCCAATCTACTGTCTTCTTATTGATAATACTTGTTGATTTTAATTGCTGTGCCTTCATATATTTTGCTTTCCCTCTTAGATCTGTTACTTTTTTTTAATTTTTAATATTATTTATTACATATTTTCCTCAATTACATTTCCAATGCAATCCCAAAAGTCCCCCATAGCGCCCCCCACTTCCCTACCCTCCCATTCCCATTCTTTTGGCCCTGGCATTCCCCTATATTGGGGCATATAAAGTTTGCAAGTCCAATAGGCCTCTCTTTCCAGTGATGGCCAACTAGGCCATCTTTCGATACATATGCAGCTAGAGACAAGAGCTCCGGGGTTCTGGTTAGTACATCATGTTGTTCCAACAATAGGGTTGCAGATCCCTTTAGCTCCTTGGGTACTTTCTCTAGCTTCTCCATTGGGAGCCCTGTGATCCATCCAATAGCTGACTGTGAACATCCACTCCTGTGTTTGCTAGGCCCCGGCATCATCTCACAAGAGACAGCTATATTTGGGTCCTTTCAGCAAAATCTTGCTAGTGTATGCAATGGTGTCAGCGTTTAGAAGCTGATTATGGGATGGATCCCTGGATACGGCAGTCTCTAAATGGTCCATCCTTTCATCACAGCTACGAACTTTGTCTCTGTAACTCCTTCCCTTGGTGTTTTGTTCCCAATTCTAAGAAGGGGCAACGTGTCCACACTTTGGTCTTCATTCTTCTTGAGTTTCATGCGTTTAGCAAATTGTATCTTATATCTTGGGTATCCTAAGTTTTGGGCTAATATCCACTTATCAGTGAATACATATTGTGTGAGTTCTTTTGTGATTGTGTTACTTCACTCAAGATGATGCCCTCCAGGTCCATCCATTTGGCTAGGAATTTCATAAATTCATTCTTTTTAATAGCTGAGTAGTACTCCATTGTGTAAATGTACCATAATTTCTGTATCAATTCCTCTGTTGAGGGACATCTGGGTTCTTTCCAGCTTCTGGCTATTATAAATAGGGCTGCTATGAACATAGTGGAGCATGTGTCCTTTTTACCAGTTGGGACATCTTCTGGATATATGCCCAGGAGTGGTATTGCTGGATCCTCCAGTAGTACTATGTCCAATTTTCTAAGGAACCTCCAGACTGATTTCCAGAGTGGTTGTACAAGCTTGCAATCCCACCAACAATGGAGGAGTGTTCCTCTTTCTCCACATCCTCGCCAGCATTTGCTGTCACCTGAATTTTTGATCTTAGCCATTCTGACTGGTTTGAGGTGGAATCTCAGGGTTGTTTTGATTTGCATTTCCCTGATGATTAAGGATGTTGAACATTTTTTCAGGTGCTTCTCTGCCATTCGGTATTCCTCAGGTGAGAATTCTTTGTTCAGTTCTGAGCCCCATTTTTTAATGGGGTTATTTGACTTTCTGGAGTCCACCTTCTTGAGTTCTTTATATATATTGGATATTAGTCCCTTATCTGATTTAGGATAGGTGAAGATCCTTTCCCAATCCGTTGGTGGGTTTTTTGTCTTATTGATGGTGTCTTTAGCCTTGCAGAAGCTTTGCAGTTTCATGAGGCCCCATTTGTCAGTTCTCAATCTTACAGCACAAGCCATTACTGTTCTATTCAAGAATTTTTCCTCTGTGCCCATATCTTCAAGGCTTTTCCCCACTTTCTCCTCTATAAGTTTCAGTGTCTCTGGTTTTATGTGAAGTTCCTTGATCCACTTAGACTTGACCTTAGTACAAGGAGATAGGAATGGATCGATTCGCATTCTTCTACATGTTAACAACCAGTTGTGCCAGCACCATTTGTTGAAAATGCTGTCTTTCTTCCACTGGATGTTTTTAGCTCCCTTGTCGAAGATCAAGTGACCGTAGGTGTATGGGTTCATTTCTGGGTCTTCAATTCTATTCCATTGGTCTATTTGTCTGTCACTATACCAGTACCATGCATTTTTTATCACAATTGCTCTGTAGTAAAGCTTTAGGTCCAGCACGGTGATTCCACCAGAGGTTCTTTTATCCTTGAGAAGAGTTTTTGCTATCCTAGGTTTTTTGTTATTCCAGATGAATTTGCAGATTGCACTTTCTAATTCGTTGAAGAATTGATTTGGAATTTTGATGGGGATTGCATTGAATCTGTAGATTGCTTTTGGCAAGATAGCCATTTTTACAATGTTGATCCTGCCAATCCATGAGCATGGGAGATCTTTCCATCTTCTGAGATCTTCTATAATTTCTTTCTTCAGAGACTTGAAGTTTTTATTATACAGATCTTTCACTTCCTTAGTTAGAGTCACGCCAAGATATTTTATATTATTTGTGACTATTGAGAAGGGTGTTGTTTCCCTAATTTCTTTCTCAGCCTGTTTATTCTTTGTGTAGAGAAAGGCCATTGATTTGTTTGAATTAGTTTTATATCAAGCTACTTCACCGAAGCTGTTTATCATGTTTAGGAGTTCTCTGGTGGAATTTTTAGGGTCACTTATATATACTATCATATCATCTGCAAAAAGTGATATTTTGACTTCATCTTTTCCAATTTGTATCCCTTTGATCTCCTTTTGTTGTCAAATTGCTCTGGCTAGGACTTCAAGTACAATGTTGAATAGGTATGGAGAAAGTGGACAGCCTTGTCTAGTCCCTGATTTTAGAGGGATTGCTTCAAGCTTCTCACCATTTACTTTGATGTTGGGTACTGGTTTGCTGTAGATTGCTTTTATCATGTTTAGGTATGGGCCTTGAATTCCTGATCTTTCCAAGTCTTTTATCATGAATGCGTGTTAGATCTTGTCAAATGCTTTTTCTGCATGTAATGAGATGACCATGTGGTTTTTGTCTTTGAGTTTGTTTATATACTGGATTACGTTGATGGATTTCCGTATATTGAACCATCCCTGCATCCCTGGGATGAAACCTACTTGGTCAGGATGGATGATTGTTTATGTGTTCTTGGATTCGGTTAGCAAGAACTCTATTGAGGATTTTTGCATCAATATTCATAAGGGATATTGGTCTGAAATTTTCTATCTTTGTTGGGTCTTTTTGTGGTTTAGGTATCAGAGTAATTGTGGCTTCATAGAATGAGTTGGGTAGAGTACCTTCTGTTTCTATTTTGTGGAATAGTTTGTGAAGAACTGGGATTAGATCTTCTTTTAAGGTCTGATAGAACTCTGCACTAAACCCATCTGGTCCTGGGCTTTTTTTAGTTGGCAGACTATTAATGACTGCTTCTATTTCTTTGGGGGATATAGGGCTGTTTAGATCATTAACCTGATCTTGATTCAACTTTGGTACCTGGTATCTGTCTAGGAACTTCTCCATTTCATCCAGGTTCTCCAGTTTTGTTGAGTATAGCTTTTGGTAGAAGGATCTGATGGTGTTTTGGATGTCTTCAGGATCTATTGTTATGTCTCCTTTTTCATTTCTGATTTTGTTAATTTGGATGCTTTCCCTGTGCCCTCTAGTGAGTCTGGCTAAGGGTTTATCTATCTTGTTGATTTTCTCAAAGAACCAGCTCCTTGATTGGTTGATTCTTTGAATAGTTTTTCTTGTTTCCACTTGGTTGATTTCGCCCCTGAGTTTGATTATTTCCTGCCATCTACTCCTCTTGGGTGAATTTGCTTCCTTTTGTTCTAGTGCTTTTAGGTATGTTGTCAAGCTGCTAATGTGTGCTCTCTCTAGTTTCCTTTTGGAGGCACTCAGAGCTATGAGTTTTCCTCTTAGAAATGCTTTCATTGCATCCCATAAGTTTGGGTATGTTGTGGCTTCATTTTCATTGAACTCTAAAAAGTCCTTAATTTCTTTCTTTATTCCTTCCTTGACCAAGGTATCATTGAGAAGAGTGTTGTTCAGTTTCCACGTGTAGGTTGGCTTTCTATTATTTATTTTGTTATTGAAGATCAGCCTTAGTCCATGGTGATCTGATAGGATGCATGGGACAATTTCAATATTTTTGTATCTGTTGAGGCCTGTTTTGTGACCAATTATGTGGTCAATTTTGGAGAAAGTACCATGAGGTGCTGAGAAGAAGGTATATCCTTTTGTTTTAGGATAGAATGTTCTGTAGATATCTGCCAGATCCATTTGATTCATAATTTCTGTTAGTTTCACTGTGTCCCTGTTTAGTTTCTGTTTCCATGATCTGTCCATTGGTGAAAGTGGTGTGTTGAAGTCTCCCACTATTATTGTATGAGGTGCAATGTGTGCTTTGAGATTTACTAAAGTTTCCTTAATGAATGTGGCTGCCTTTGTATTTGGAGCATAGATATTCAGGATTGATAGTTACTCTTGGAGGATTTTACCTTTGATGAGTATGAAGTGTCCCTCCCTGTCTTTTTTAATGACTTTGGGTTGGAAGTCAATCTTATCAGATATTAGAATGGCTACTCCAGCTTGTTTCTTCATACCATTTGCTTGGAAAATTGTTTTCCAGCCTTTCATTCTGAGGTAGTGTCTATCTTTTTCTCTGAGATGAGTTTCCTGTAAGCAGCAAAATGTTGGGTCTTGTTTGTGTAGCCAGTTTGTTAGTCTATATCTTTTTATCGGGGAGTTGAGTCCATTGATATTAAGAGATATTAAGGAAAAGTAATTGTTGTTTCCTGTTATTTTTGTTGTTAAAGTTGGCATCTGTTCTTGTGGCTGTCTTCTTTTAGGTTTGTTGAGGGATTACCTTCTTGTTGTTTCTAGGGCGTGGTTCCTGTCCTTGTATTGGTTTTTTTTCTGTTATTATCCTTTGAAGGGCTGGATTCGTGGAGAGATAATGTGTGAATTTGGTTTTGTCATGGAATACTTTGGTTTCTCCATCTATGTTAATTGAGAGTTTGGCTGGGTATAGTAGCCTGGGCTGGAATTTGTGTTTTTTAGTGTCTGTATAACTTCCATCCAGGATCTTCTGGCTTTCATAGTCTCTGGTGAAAAATCTGGTGTAATTCTGATAGGCTTGCCTTTATATATTACTTGGCCTTTTTCTCTTACTGCTTTTAGTATTCTATCTTTATTTAGAGCATTTGTTGTTCTGATTATTATGTGTCTGGAGGTATTTCTTTTCTGGTCCAGTCTATTTGGAGTTCTGTAGGCTTCTTATATGTTCATGGGCATCTCTTTCTTTAGATTTGGGAAGTTTTCTTCTATAATTTTGTTGAAGATGTTTGCTGGTCCTTTGAGTTGAAAATCTTCATTCTCATCCACTCCTATTATCCGTAGGTTTGGTCTTCTCATTGTGTCCTGGATTTCTTGGATGTTTTGAGTTAGGATCTTTTTGCATTTTACATTTTCCTTGATTGTTGTGCCAATGTTCTCTATGGAATCTTCTGCACCTGAGATTCTCTCTTCCATCTCTTGTATTCTGTTGCTGATGCTGGTATCTATGGTTCCAGATTTCTTTCCTAAGGTTTCTATCTCCAGTGTTGCCTCATTTTGGGTTTTCTTTATTGTGTCTACTTCCCTTTTTAGGTCTAGTATGGTTTTGTTCATTTCCATCATATGTTTGGATGTGTTTTCCTGTTTTTCATTAAGGACTTCTACCTGTTTGATTATGTTATCGTGTTTTTCTTTAAGGATTTGTAACTGTTTAGCAGTGTTCTCCTGCAATTCTTTAAGGGATTTTTGTGCTTCCTCTTTACTGTCTTCTACCTGTTTACCAGTGTTCCTTTGTATTTCTTTAAGTGTGTTATTAAAGTCCTTCTTGAAGTCCTCTACCATCATCATGAGATATGCTTTTAGATCCGTGTCTAGCTTTTCCGGTGTGTTGGGGTGCCCTGGACTGGGCAAAGTGGGAGTGCTGGGTTCTGATGATGGTGAGAGGTCTTGGTTTCTGTTAGTAAGATTATTATGTTTACCTTTCGCCATCTGGTAATCTCTGGGGTTAGTTGTTGTCGTTGTCACTGTTTAAAGATTGGAGCAGAAGCTGTGTTCCACTCACCAGGAGTCTTAAGATCCTGTGGCGGGTGTTGTGGGTAGCTGGCGAGTGTCAGCTGACCCTGTGCCCTAGCTACCCCGGTGCTTTTCTGACCAGAAGAGGCTTGTGGCCCTACTCAGGCCGGATTTCTGCCTCCCCAACCAAAGCAGTCTCAGGTCCTGCGTGATTGGACTGGAGCAGAAGCTGTGTTCCACTCACCAGCAGTCTCAAAATCCTGTGGCGGGGGTAGTGGGTAGCTGGCGGGTGTCAGCTGACCCTGAGCTCTATCTACCCCGGTGCTGGTCCGGCCGGAAGAGCTTAGATCTGTTTCTAATTTCATCTGTTTTGGGCCCTTTTCCCTGCTACTAAATTTTCATTTCATTAAATACATTTGACTCTTTGCACATTATATTTTCCCCCAAGCATACTTGTTGTTTATCTAAGATTCATGTGATAGCTGCCATAAATCATTTATAGATAATTACTGCCAGCCTGATGCTGTTTTTTGAGATTGGTTTTCTCATCCAAGTTGAGTTATTTTTTAGGGAGTTGGTTTGAGAATTTTCTATAGGAACCTGAACATATTTACTGTTGTTATAGGACTGTGGATTTTACTCAAGTGTCTGTTTTACCTAACTTTCTTTGATAGCATTCTGACAAGAGAATAGTACATGAGAGCTATCACTGCCAGATTTTATAAACATTAAATTTTACCCACTCATCCCTTCTTTATCTCAATTAAAGATAGATTGCTAATGACACAGATGCAAAAGTGAGAATAGTGTGTCCTCACTGTGTACTTTATACCACCTTCAGTAGGAGATGTTGGGTGTCTCTGCGCTTCACAGATAGATATCACTGTGAGAATCACAAGGAGATGCCTTCCATGTCACTGAACACTGGTGAAAGTTACTGATACTGTCATTATTGCTGGGTTCTCATAAGGGTGGGTGTCTGTTCCATTGCTTCTGAAGTCCTGTCTTCACTTCTGCTTAACAGTGACCATCCATCTTAAGGGAATCTGTATTCTGAGGCTGAGTACTGGCACTCAGTTCAGTCCATCTCTGACATTAAGATGTATTTCATGTTGTATCCTAAATTCACATGTTTTTTAATGTCATGTCATATTCGTATGCCACATGGCATATGAGTGGTAACACTGTGTGTTCATACTAAAAGAGACGTTGCTTTCTTATGGAAACAGGTGCAGGAATTCTTTATCCTTCAAATATTCACTATTTGCAAGGGAAGCAAACAAGTCAGTGCCAGGTTGCCATTTATGGTTGAACACTACATATAAGGTGAATTTTGAATTTGCATCTCTGTTTTAGTGCCCTGGATTGCAAGAAATCAAACCTCCTTTTTATTAAATCTTTCTTAAAAGTCCACACACTAAAAATAATAAGGAAATGTGCTAATGACAAGTAAATGGCCATCTGATGATTTAAATGGATAAATAACTTAATCATTTAACATAATTTTACCATTTAACATAATAATCAATAAACATAAATCCACTTAGAATGAAGAATTCAAATCACCAAAGGTAGCATTAATTGAAAATGTTAGGATCTTCCTAAAAAAAAATAAAGTTTAACAATGTATCTGTGCATCTTGTAGAGATATAGGATATATTTGTGGGCATTTTACTAAGATTAAAAGTCAGATATAAGTATATACACTGGGAAAAATAATATAACTGTATGCTCTATGATTGATGGTGAATTAATGCTAATGGAAGTTGAAATATGTGTTGGTACAGTCTAGTTTTATTAAGAAACCCATCCATACTTCAACAAATTTAGACAGCTCACCTTTTTTATGTTAATTTAAATCCTAAGGAGGTACCTCTCTTTCTAGTATTACCAGAGAAATGGGAGGTAGGGTCCAAAAACATGAGGGAAGAGTTATTCCCCCATACCTTCCAAACCATCAGGCTACTACTGTCTGTCTAGCTACCTAACATTAACATTAGCCCCAGGAGATGCTACAAAAAGATACAAAGACAGGAACTTTTAAGAAGTCAGACAAGTATAGGTGATATAATCAACTTGTTTAAAAGTAGAAGGAAACATTATTGGTTTTTCTTAGAATGCTCAGAGAGGAAAGTAAGTAGGAAATTATGTGAATAATAGTTAGCAGTCAAGTTGTTTTAGTTAGAATTAATATTGGTATAATAAAAGATCATGATCCAAAACCTAGGTAAAAGAATTTTTTTTGCTTAAGCTTCTTGGCAATGATCCATCACTGAGGAGAACAATAGCAGGGACTCCATTAGCACAAGATCATGGAAGCATGAGTTGATGTGGAAGCCATGGAATAGTGTTGCTTATTGGCTTGGTCATCACATGGCTTGTTTAGCCTGCTATCTTACAGAACCCAGGATCACCAACCCAAGGATAGATCTGCTCACAAAGGGCTGAGTCCTCTCACATCATTAAGAAAATGTTCCACAGGCTTTTCTACAGCTTGATCTTATGACGGTAATATCTCAACGGAGGTTTCCTCCTCTCAGATGACTTCAGTTTCTTTCAAAGTGACAGGAAACTAGTCAGTATGTTGCTCTTCCAGAAGACTTTGATTGTTCAGTCTCTAGCATTCATGACTAAACTGACTGAAACTCCAGCTCTAGAGGAACGGACAGCCTTTTCTGGCATCTCTGGGTATCTGCACACATACATCCTATACACACATAGTACAAATAAAACAACAACAACAACAAAAAAAAACAAAACAAACAAAAAACAAAACTAGAAGCATAAAATTTCGATGAGCATATTCAACAACTTGAAGTATTTAAATGTATCATCACTGGGAATATAAAATTGTTAGGAACCTAAGTGAAACCATTTTGTATAACTTGAAAACCATTTTGTGTGACTTGGAAAAATATTAGGCTTGCAAGTCCAGAGCTAACCACAAGGCAGTTTCATTATGAGCCAAGCCAATGACAGGCTTTGATATGCTAAGGAACAAACCTATATTTGAACACCAACAACAAACCTAATTTCTATTTGAATAATAGAAAAACTGGAACTTATTAGCTGGGCCCTAGGATTGCACTGCTCCGGGACACATCATGTCAAGCCTTGACCCTGAAACCTTTCAGCAAGGGGACTTTGAGACTGCCACTGTGTGGCTCTGGAGTCAACAACCTTAGAGTTTCTAGCACCCTGGCTGAGTTTACAGATGCCTGCTTGGCAGTGATAAGCCACTGGCCCCTACTCCCAAGGACCTGTAACAGTTACCTCCTCCAGCCCTACCATAGTTAAAGGACCTCACAGTGGATGCGAGTTTAGCCAGGGCAGAAGATGGGAGTGAGTGGGTTGGTGGGTGGGGATGCACCATCATAGAGGCTGGGGAAGGAAGGATGTGATACAGTTTCTGAAGGGGAGACCTGGAAAGGGGGAAAACATTTGAAATGGAAATAAAGAAAGTGTGCAACTAAATGAAAAGAGTTTGACATTCAAGTGCCTGAAGGATTCTCACTGAGGAAGAATCTTCAGTGGAGCCCTGAAGCAGGTTCTGCTTGACAGACCTTTCCTACCTTGTAAAGTATCTGTCTACCTGTAGTAAGTGTAACCCTTCATAGAAGCATAGCATTATAAGAAAGTTTATAGGAATAAAGAAAGCATATTTGAAAGGTAGAGAGAAAGAGACAGAGAAAGACAGAGATAAAGGGAGACATACAAAGAGAGGCAGACAGACAGATAAAGACAGAGACTGAGACAAAAACACAAACAGAGAGAGGAAGAGAGATAGAACAACACAGACAGAGAAGCCTATCAGCTTGTACTCAGTGTTCTGAGTTAGTATTCAATTTGAGCATTCTACTTTATGTAGAAAGAAAGGAGTTTTGGAGCTGTTTGCTCAGAGTTCAGCAACACGGTCTTCCTTTTATTTGTTTTACATATATGGTCTCACCTCTTGTTTTTCTTTAAAGAGAAGGCACATCTTGCTGTAGCTGCTGATGCTTACCAAGAGAAATAGAGGTTAAGTAGGTTGCAAGCCTGTTTGGTGATTTAGTTGGGGAATAAAATAAAAGTAGCAGAGCAGGGTGCCCTTCCAGCAGCCAGAGGAAGCTAGGCCACTAACTCTCATTGTGTATTCTGTAAGAATTCCTTCTAGCTATTAAATCTCCAGGAAAGTCGCTGAAGTTTAAATTTATGTGCAGACTTATCCCATAAATTGGAGAGATACACAAACATATTCAGTCTTACTGCTAAATCAACCCATATTAAGAATTAATGATGATCTCGTTGGAAGATTTACTATGTAATTCAACATACCATTAAAACACCATTTATTTCACTGCAGAGTAAATGTGGATATGACTTACAATCTAACAACTAATGGTACTTTAAAACACTATTAGTTGTCATTCTGGGTGTAAAATACACTGCATCTGACCTGTTCTCTTACGTGGTAGATGTTTTCACCAGCTATGGATTCTAACGTATTTTCTTCTGCTCTTAGTTTACTGATATCAACATAATCTGGAAATAATTTAAGGTTACATTTTATTACATTATCCTGAATAACCCTGTACTTCAACTTGATTTTGACATTTCTGCATCCATATTATAGCAATGCAGACATTATTTTTGATTTGGACAATCAGCCGTACTTTCTTATTTGAAAGAGGTGCTGTAACCACATGTATATATAATTATACATCAAAATTATGCATGCAAAATCAATCTGTTTATAACTCTAAAAATCAATTAAGAGTTGTGCTGAAGTCCTGAGGCTACACTGTCTAGCTACTGCTCTGCCTGCCTCCCCCAGGCTAAGCCTCATAAAGAACAACTAGGTTAGATTTCTTCTGCCATCCATCCCATTCCCCTGTCCAATGAGTCACCAGGGGAACATCAAATTTCCCTGAGCTAGTTTTTTGCTGTCCCCCAAACTCCATTGCCTAGCCACACTCACCAGGAATGCTACATCAAGAACATCCAGGTTAGAGCCTTCTCCCCTACTCCCAATCCTCTGTCCTCCATGTCTCCTGGGGCACATCTAGCTGTTTTGAGACATGCACTGTCCCTGAGTTTCATTCTTCAGCTCCACGCTACCCATCAGAGGCCTGCAATATTGGGAAGATCCAGGGACAATCAGATGACTAAAGGCCAAGATGAGAACACAATCAACAGGCAATATGACACTTGCAGAGCAAGGGTATCCAACTACACCATGCCCTGATATCCCAGCTATGTCACTTCTGGGCATCTACCCAAAAGATGCCCTACTATACTACAATGACACTTGCCCAACTCTGTTCATAGTGGCTTTCTTTGTAATAGCCAGAAAGCAGAAACAACCTAGATGTCCATCAACATAATAATTAATAAAGAAAATGTGGTACATTTGTACAATTCAACTATTAAAACAAAGATATCGTGAAATTTACTGGTCAAAGGATAGAACTAGAAAATATCACCCTGAGTGAGGTAACTCAAACCCAGAAATACATACATGTTATATACTCATTTATAAGTGGACATTAGCCATAAAGTACATGATAACTATGTTACAATACAAAGACCCAAAGAAACTAAGAAAAAAGGATGGCCCAAGGGAGAATCCATCAAACTCACTCAGAAGCAGAAACAAAATGGTCACTGAAGATGGATGAAGGGAGGGGAATTAATGGGGAGTTGATGAAGAAGTGAACAGGGATAGTCATCAGATGTGGGGGAGAGGAGGGATTAAGGCTTTGTATTGCTAGGTGAAAAGAGTTGAAACGTAGCTTGTCACTAAAAAAACAAAAAACAAAACACAAAAAACAACAACAAAAAAAGAAAAAACAGGTCAAATAACAAACAATTGTGAATTTAGAAGGGTTGGCCATGGGCTCATTTATTCTACTGATATATAAGGGCTGATGATTTTATGTTGCTCTGATTTTGACCACTGTACTGTAACTTAATATCTGGATGAAGTTTACAATTTTAGATCAACATGTTTATTTTGATTCTTTCTTCTGGGGATGGATTTCAACTTTAAGTCTATCATTGTTTCTGTAAAATTATTCATCAAATTTGCACTTTTTTTTCTTGAATGGCCTTGTAACATATAAAGGTAATGTATGAAATCACAGGCAGTGGTGAGTGGTGGGAACGAGCTGTAATTCCTGCACTCTGGAGCCTGAAGCAGGCAGATTACATACTGAAGACTAGCAGACCCACAGAGAAACCTTTTGTCTCAAGATGGAAACTAACTCCATAAAATTCTTCACAGCATTGGTGGGCATGTGAATAAATGTCTATTGTCATGGGACACCACACACATTAATATATCTATTTTAATATTTTTATTCTTATTATGCTAGCCAAAAGTTAGAGATGATGGAATTCCAGTCATCTAAATCTATCTTTATCTGGTGCTTTGTTAACAGATTTCTGATGCTTTTCTGCACCGATTTTATGGCACAGACTAGCATTTTTTTGTATTTGTTCTTTTTAGTATTAGAGTGTATGGCACTGTCCAGAGCTTTAACGATTCACCTTCTCATTTTAAACCAAATATGAAAAGTATACCTCTCTCCCTGAGCATGCAGACATCTGGAATGCCCTTAGAGGGAAGGTCCATGCCATTATACAAGGAAATGATGCAGAGGAATAAAAATTCAGGAAGGTTACATAAAAATTCATAAAGCTTTTTTTCATGAACCTTTGACAACTCAAACCAAGACAGGAATCCATTATATTCAATAAGCAATATACTGCAAATCAATGTCATGAAAATAATAGCATGGTTATTTTCCAACAATAAAATAGCTATAGTTTCTTGAAAAAGTACTAAGTTCTGGACATTGTGCAAAGTGCTCCATTTGGCACAGCTCCTATATTTCCTGCAAAGAAAATTTAGATCTATAAAGTTTATGAAGTCGTGGTCCTTGACACTGATAATTCAGACAGTAAAGAACAGGAATAAAATTCAGATGCCCTGGGCCTATGAATGTCCTTATAGTCTGGGAAAGGCATTGTTGCAGTGAGGTAGTTAGTAGTAATGTGTAACAATGACTGATGACTCAATGAAGTTTGAGTCCTTCAAGCATA